>NC_053146.1:5567728-6191299 GCF_016808335.1 Panicum virgatum
GGGAAAATAGGAGAAAATGTTGATATGACATATATGTGTTGATATTCCATTAAAAACTCCTTTAAAACACAGTGGGAAAAATATAAGGAGAAAATGATATGAAATATCATTGATTGCAAACTTATATGAGAAAAACCTTAAATAGAAAACTCATAAGTAAGTTTGAATGTATTATGATCTGTGGATCATATCTGAACTAATTCTCCCCCAAAACCCGATGGGAAAATATGAGGAGAAATTATATCTTGAATATCTTCTTAAAAACTATAGTGAGAAAACAGAAGATATGATATATGCAATATGTCTCGAATATCACTTTAAAAAAACCCGGTGGGGAAAATTAGAGATATGACATAAAATATTACCTCATTAAAAACCTATATATGAGAAAAACCTTAATAGGAAAACTCATTTAGAAAAAGAGTACAATTATATAATCTGATGATTATGGTTGATTGAACTGGTTATGATTCAAAGAGAATCTCCCCCTGAGCCTTGCAAATCTCATGTTTTGGTTTGCAAGATTTCTATTTCCCCATAAAATAATTTAGGAGCAATGTATTTTATGACATTGCCCTTTATAAAAATCTGCATTCTTTTGTACAAATGCAAGGCAAATTATGTACATAGATAATTATTGGTCTCATGATTGAACCAATGCCACATGACTGTTTTATGTGGTCGATCATTCTGTGAAGCCATATGTATTCACGTGAAACTTCATATAATGTAATTATGTCAGAATGATTAGTGGATATAGCTACAAGAGTCAGCTTTGATGACTTCCAAGATATAGTTGTTCCACAATGTAAAATTATAAAACTTGTTTAGGGTCTAGTATTATGGGGATCATGATTCTAGCCAGCATTACTGTAACCAACAATAGTCTTGTCTTAGCTAAAACTAAGATCAATTGTGCCTTGGAAATATCTGAAGATATTCTTAATTCATGTCCAGTGGTATTTTATTGGAGCTGTGCTATGTCTGAGCCAGTGTTTAATGATTCGATGGAATTATAATTTAATCATTCATAGAAGTCATGTATCGATGTGATGCTTCAGAATGATAGACCGAAGTTTCTCATTAGAATCTATTTTGATGATTCATATGAAACTTTAGTACTTGGTATCAGTTTATATTCTGGCAAAATGGGGATTAGTGAGCCAGTATCTTGATATCCCACTTTTGATGTGTTCTGATTTGATAATAACAAATCAAGATCTTTTTATGCCATTTAGATATTTGTTGATATCTGATTTGACTCCGACCTATATTGGTATTGTTGGAGTTGCGCTAATTTGAGCTAGCAAGGTATCTACAAAAACAATATCAAGCCTGTTGTAATTTGAATTATACAATAGCGCTTTTGGCACACAGTTTCTATCCCAGGGTCTACATGGGTATGATCCATTTTTAGGGATGGAATGAATACAAGTGTTGATGGATTCGGTTGTCCAATATTAATTGAATATTGGCGAACTGATATATGTGTTTAAGTTAAAAACTTAAACAACCTTTGGTTTTATCTAAATATCATCTCAAATTCTGTCATAAATGAATGCTTGTTGTTTTTATGTTGAGATGATGAAAATTCCGTTTGGAATTTATTTATGGATATACGTATGCATTCATAGTAATTAGAGTAATCCATTTATTGAATTTACTCATCTAGTTAGTTGTACCACAAACAACTTAACTATCTCAAGTCATAGAGTGACTTGTATATGTTGCAATTTTTGTTTTGGATTTAGCATACAAAATCCTCTAGGGACACATAAATCCAATTTTATCAAATTCAATTGATCTGCCAATAATTGAATATGGGAATATAATTCTCACATATACCTTGATGGTATGTTCCTTGGTCTCTGCATGAAATCATGTGCTACAAGCTCTCGTTGTCTCACCACCTTGCTTTCTTGAAGAAAAGCAATATAATATGTAGATAAGACTTCTTTATTTGAAAATGAGAGCACTTCTCCTTAATTGCCACCTTTTGATTTGATTAGGCCTGGGCATTCGGGTAACCCGAAAATTTCGGGTCGGGTAATTCGGGTTTTAGAAATTTCGGGTTTTCGAAATTGCTACCAGAAAAGAAGAACCCGACAATTCGGGTTCGGGTTCGGGTATACCCGAAATACCCAAAAAAGAAGAAGCCGCTGCTGGCCTGTAGATCGACGAGGAGGCGGGGGTAAGGACGGCGCCGCCGTCGGCCGTCGCACAGTCGCTTTGCGGTAGCCGGTGGATGCTGGCTTCGATGTACCGTTGTGATGCGCCGCCAGGGACTGCAGGAGGTGCGGCAGGAACCTGGACGGAGGGCGCCGTGGCGGCGGCCGGGGAGCGCCTGGGCGGAGGGCGCCGCGGCAGCGGCCGGCACCACGGCGGCAGTCGGCGGGCCCCTGGGCAGTGGCACGGTGGGCACCTCGGCCACCTCCGCCTCGAGACGAGGATGAGATGCGCGGTGGGGCGTTGGCGTCGAGCTCCACGGACCACGGCGAGGGGAGGACTGGAGCCTGGAGGCTGGAGGTGTGGAGCTCGTGGGGACTGGGGATGGGGCGGCCGGCGGTGCTTGGGGCGCTGGGCGGTGGTGTGGTCGGCTTGTGTTGCGGACGCCGGATGGTGGTGCGGTGGCGCTGGGTATGGGGCGCTGGGTGGCGGCGGGTAGTCTCGAGTGGAGGTTGGGGTGGGGTGCGTGGTGTGGGGGTGGGCTGGGCTGCCTATTGTTAGGGTTAAGTTATTTGGTGGGCTGGGCTGCAAGCCTGCAATGAATAAACATATTTGAGTTGGGCTGTTTTTCAGGTAGTTCGGGTACCGTGGCCCAATACCTGAATTACCCGTAATAATTTCGGGTACCATGGGTTAGAACCCGAATTAAGGTTCGGGTTTTTCGAGTTCGGATTTTTCGGGTTCGGGCTCGGGTTCGGTTTTCGGGTTTCGGGTATTTTGCCCACCCATAGATTTGATCCAATTTGAGTGTTTGTTAACACTCTGCCTAGGACTTTTTGGTCTGGATCCAGTTAAAGGTGTATAGCAATTTTCTATAGGAGTATATGTCGACAAATTTATAGTCTTAATATGATTGATCATAATCAATATATATCTTGTGAGAGATTAACCCCTTTGAATCCTATGTCATTTCCCACGACCATAGAATTAGGGCGTTCCACAACCCAGTGCCTAATTTACGTGCACATATACTGGGCTTCTGAATGCAAAACATTCATAGGCTTTGGATTCGAATAAATCCATAAAGTGTCTAACAACATTTATGATGTTGATTTGCATTTACTATCTAGGAGGATGTCTCCCCCTATTTCCGCGGATGTTTTTACTAAGCTAAATTCCTAATTTGTGACCATACTTCTCTCCCTCTTATTTTGATATGGGAGTTGAGTGATAATTTTAAGCGCTTCACTCTTTCTGGTATAAAAATTGTAGGAATTTTGTTTGATGACACTTTTGATCAGTAAATGCATTTGGCAGGCTATTTATAATGTGTTGCAAATAAAGATATTCTGAACTATTGGTTCAGATATTATTTCTGCATACGTGGATACGAGGATTGAATGTAATATTCTACTAAATTTATAATTCCTGGCATTCTATTTGTGGTATTAATCTCTCCCTAATGTTTGGAATTTTCCTCAAATTGTAATCAGCATACAGGCTTATGAATAAATGAATTAATCCCTTATGAGTGATCCAAGATATTTTATGAATGATGGATAAATATTTTATATGGATCCTCAATGGCCATGGTTGTATGCTGCGGTTGTGATATCAGTATATGTGAAATGTAACCGGCACGCAGATGGAAAATATTTGGCTGAGGCCAAGAATCCACATACTTACTGCAACGAGGGGTACCGTTTTGATTGTAGTTATATGAATTTGAATTAAGGTTACGGTGTGTAAGATCGTATGATGCCAACATGATATTGACTGCAATTCTATGATAATAGTCTATCAAGTAAGTCAATATCTTGGTAAGAGATTTGGCTAATCTATTTTATGTATGTACGAAAATATCCCACATTAATGACTAGAGCCATACAATAATAATCGAAGGCTTTTGAGGAGAATTTAGCGGCATTGTTAATCCTGATGAATTTGATTGTGTGTTCCAGATAATATGCTCTTTAATTTGATAATTTGAGCAAATAATCATGCTTAGCATGATTTCTTGTGGATAACAATACATACGGGACCATCTGGTTGATGCATCAATAAGTACCATGAAGTACCAATTTGGTCCGACTAGTGGATGAATGGGCCACAAATGTCTCCTTGAATGCGTTCAAGGAACTGTAGTGGTTCAGCTTTGATCTTAAGATAAGAGGTTCTTATGATTAATTTTCCCATGGCACATGTTGTGCACACAAATCTGAAGATTTGAGAAATTTTTTAAATATTTATGTGGTGACCAATTGAATTGCCGATAATTTTTATATCATCCATATCCAAGGATGATTAAGGTGATAATGCCATGTCTTGAGTATATCAAGATTCTGAAAATTATCTTGTACGCAATATTTCTACGGATTTGATATATGTGTAATACAAACCCGTTGATATTGAAGGAATTCTTTCAAGCATTTGCTTGATATATCTGTAATTTTTTTATGATGAATTGATAGTCATTATTGTTGTCATTATGTGTTTCTACATGGAAACCATTGTGGCCGATATATTTTTGTAACTCAATAGGGTACGAGTTGAATTGGGATATATGAGTGTATCCTCAATTGCTAATTGGGTACCCATAGGGAAAATTAATGTGCCTCGACCAAAAATCAAATCACAATATCGCAGTATACGATTTGTGTGAAATTTCCATTACTCTTTGTGAGAATTTGGAATTATTTAATTTCTCTAAGTATGAGTGTTAGTGGTACCTTGTCCAATAAATGGATTCCTCCCTTGATTTGGATTGTTCCTGTAGGATAATCCTTGACAACAAATATTTACAACACAATATAAATTTGGCTATATAATCAAGTTTCTGGGGATTATGGAGATTAAGTTGGGTCTCCAAATATGTCGTTGGATTGAAATTCCATGACCATGTTGTCAGTGCTCAATAGGTAGTTCCATGTAATGGGATCTCCTCATTATCATGTTCTGTAGAACATCTTTATTGTTTTCCATAGGAATATCTTTGGAGCAATTGATGTCAATAGGTCGAGTAGTGAAGTAAGCTTCAACTTATCCCTTTGAACTTGTTTGCCAACGGATTTCAAATATAATTCAACCAAATATTATTGCACTTTTAGTGATGTGATTGTAACAATTACACCTTTGACAAACTTGAGAGTTGTCATATTGAATTATTTTTATGAAAGTGCTTTTTTCTTTCTTAGGACCCTTGTTTTGTGATGATCCTTAGTTTTCCCTTGAAATTCGTTTTGAATTTCATGCCACCAAATTTTGTTTTGGTATTCTGATCATTATAGTGATTTGATGGTTCTTTGTTAAGAGCTCATCATGATTTTTTGGCTCGGGGTAGATCATATATGAAATCAGAATATCTAGCATAGTTGTGACGACGGTATTGCTGTTGCAATAACCTATTTGAAAGGGAAAAATATAGATAATGTCTTTTCGATCATTTCTGCATCATCTATAGTTTGATCAGAAAACTTAAGTTTGCAACAAATCTTGAGCACTACAGAATAATATTCTGTGATAGATTTGAAGTTCATAAGGCAAAGTAATGACTACTTGCACCATGTTTCTAGCAAAATGATTGCCCTATGTTTATTTTGAGTGCAACTCAAAATTTACATGTATTCTTTACCAATATCTTGAGATATACGTGAAGATGATGTCTCAAGAAGTAATGTATTACATTTGGTTGTGTCTGAAATATGGGCTTGTGTATTACCTTTATTAATATCATCAATAAAACCTTTTGTTGATAGCATTATTTTGATATTTTTATAGCCCAGAGCATATAGTTGTGACCATTTGCCGCAATTTCAGTGAAATCCTTATTAACTAGATTAGCTATTTTTCTATATGAAAGATCATTTATAGAATTAATTTACTGTAGTAAATTTAAATTTATTGTGTGTAAATTTAAGCAAAATAATAAAATCAAGATGATTTTTGAATCATAATTTAAGGTATTTTAAATCAATAGTGCAACTATTGTAAATTGTATTCCTGCGGGAATTAATGACTTGATAGTCTTAATGAATACAAATTTAATTGTATGAATATTTTGAATATAGACGTTGTAGGTAATCATCATAAGATGTAGACCTCTCAGTAATGGGCAAATAACTTGCTGTCTAAAAGCATGGTCTCAGGGCAAATAAATTCGTAAAGAATTTATCGCAGCCGATGCCTAGATCTCCATTACCCTATGTTTTTCCAAAAGTTCAAATATATATTTTAATTTTAATTTTTCATAGCTCTACATAATGTAGAATATAAATCAAGTGCTATATTTGTAAAGATACAAATACAAAATAAACTAAATTTCACATGAAAAGATTGTTCTAAAATAATATTTGTATAACCAATGTAAGATCTACGGATCGCATTATATATAATTACTGTGGTAATTATACATCTATATTACATTGGTGCTAACTTTTAAATCTGATGATTAAGATAGCTATTTACAATATTTATGCAAATTCAGAATAGTCTGTTGACTCAAATAGAATAATCTAGGGCCTTAAATACGAACATGTAGCACTGAATATTAAAACATGTAAAAATATATATTTCTAGAGGCTTTGGGCAATAGTTCGTGGGAGATAGGGGCTTGGCTCAGCTGGTGCCGTGGCTCGGCTTGCGGCTCGCATGTGGTTTGCTGAGTGGCCTGCTTGTGTGCGGTTCGGCCTGCAAGGCCATCCAGCCCAACATGGCTGGCCCGTAAAGGGCGTCTTTTTTATTTTTATATTTTTTAAAAACATTTTTACAGAAACATATTTTCGATTTCACAATTTACAGTTTTATACCCCTGCCGGCAGGAATTTATATGTAAATAAAAATAAGTTATCCTACCTTACATGAATATGAAAAGTATAAGGTATCAATTCATACACATATGCAAATGAGAACGAAATAGGTGATACATTAGAACGAAATAAGTATAACATGGCGACATGTCCATAATAAAAATACAGAAACAGCTAGAAGCACCTCCTAACTACCCCGGCCACCCCCGCCACGTCGACCTCTTTTACGCTGAACGTGAACGTGGTCTGTAGAGTAGGTGTGTCGCTCTGGAGGCCCTACGTCTCTACCTGGACGTCCGGTGGCCACATGTGTCTGGAAGGTAGGATCGGCCTGCTGGTTAGGTGTAGAAAATAACTGACTCCAATCTTCGAAGTTCGCCTCAAAGGTATCCTGTGTGGGCCCTATACAGTAGCAATTAAGATATCTTAATCATCGTCTTATAAGTCATATATTTGGGTACATATTCATCATACGTACCTGTTGGTGGTGGATACGAAAAATGACCCATATCAGGAAGCTGGTGGTGCGATCTTCTAAACCGTTCAAATTATTTAAAATATTCATAGAAATAAGAAGCGCATGATAAATTCGGGCTACAAATTAGGTATTTACCTTGCGTTCCTTCTGCTGTCGCCGTAGGGTAATACGAAGAAGGTCCAGCATCATATAACTGTTGTGATCCTATATGTAAATACAAAAGGAATTAGACTTCATACCACAATTAATTGAAATTAAGATATGGACTATATGTCTACCGAAAAGTTGTGGTGGTGCCTGTGTTGATTGAAATGACATCCCTGCAGCTGGTGCCATGGTACTAAATTGAGTCCCTCCGTGAGGTTGATAAGGTGGGTGTGCATCACCTGTATGGACTGAGAATTAATTGTTGGCTTCAAAGTAGTAAGTAAGTATCCTCACGTATCTGGATAATGCTGCTGAGACCAATAAGGTGCTTGGGAAGGCTGCTGCTGTGTGGGACCACAAGGAAACGAGGTTGAGGCTTGAGACGAACCGTACGAGTCCTCGTACAATGTCCGGCTACTAAAGGCTTCAAGCATGGAATGGGCTCTTTGTGAAACTCAGGTCCAGGCCGACTCTTGCTCATTTCTATCCA
Organism: Panicum virgatum; assembly: GCF_016808335.1. Taxonomy (NCBI): domain Eukaryota; kingdom Viridiplantae; phylum Streptophyta; class Magnoliopsida; order Poales; family Poaceae; genus Panicum; species Panicum virgatum. Next base: position 5,575,815 of record NC_053146.1, read on the forward strand.
TCATAGATCCCGCTCGAATCCTCATCAAATTCGCCCTGGTATCTACGTCCATCAACCTGCACATTTCAAACTGCAAGCAAGAAAAAGAAAGACATTAACACTGTAATCCAAAGTATTTGAAAAATGATGATAACTTTGACTCACCGCCCCAGCTAATACCTCATTCCTATGTCGTGCGTAGCCATCCTGTGGTGTCGCAACATGCGGCTGTGGTTGCATGTCAGCATATATCAAGCGGCAACGAGTCTGAGGCTGGTACCAGCTCAGGTACGCCCTGTACGAAGCCTCCGTGTGTGCAGGGGTCGCAAGCGCCACGTTCTCCTCTGCCTGGTCCCAGCCATCGACCCAAGGCTGCACCCTTGTCACCCACATGTTGGAGAAGGGTTGACCAGTCCTCGACAAACTAAATATTGAAAACAATTTAGTCAAATATGATTAGTTAACTATACAATGCATAGTCACTGAAATGACATATGAATTGTTAGCTGTGGTCATGGCGTTCGACCCGATCCAATGCTGACGGCACAGCCTTTGACCGAACTGTCTCCTGACTCTGTCCGGGCAGCGAGCCTCAATGTAAATGTCGTACACCAACGCTGTAGTTGTCATCCAAAAGGCCTGGTCCTGAAAGCAAACAGAAGATATCCCGATCGGTGCACGAGTGTTTATAGCCAACTCGGAGTAGGGCTCCCACACGACGTCTTCAGGTGTCAACCGATCAAAATCAGCCACAAATTCAGGATAGGCCCGACGAGACTGTACGTGGGGCCAACTCTTCTACACAAAATTAACAATAATATGTAACAATAAAAAATACAAAGAGGGTCAAACAAAGCAACAGAATTGCTAACAAAATAGTACGAGTAGCAGTCATTGCCGTACCTGATGAGCGTACCAGAGAGTCCCCATGGTGGGCCTATCGTCCTCGGTGTCACCGTACATATCCAGCTCATACGGTGAGTGGTCGACAATCGGGCGACAAATTGCTATCCTCTCGTACGACCAAAGCTGTAGCAGAATCGGACATCTTGTAAGAATTGCATTGTGCTTATTTTGCACCGATGCTTTGCAGAGGCCACGGTGCGTGGCTGCAAGTATCGCTGATCCCCAACTGTATTGAGGCATTTCCTCCACATCTGCCTCTGCGATCTCCTGTGCGTAAGGCACAAGCATCCTATCCACATAGGCCCCGTATGAGTTGTTGAACATTATGTATCCAAACAACCACAACATGTATGCCTCAAGGGATCGAGTGACGCTATCATCATTAGCATCATGTGCCAAATTGTCGGGCTGCATAGAAAAGATGAACATTTATGAGTACGAGATCAATTATAAAATAAAATCATAACTGCACTAGTCAAAAGCATAACTCTAACATTAATCGTAACAAAATAAGGTATGTACCTGAAACTGCAGAATCCATGACTTGGTAGGCCCTGTTGTTTTTGGGTGCTCCTCTACATCAATCGCGATGTCAATATTTGCAAAACGCTTTTCTAGATCGTCCAACCACGTAGGCGGGACAACGCGAGGCCCTACGGCATCCCCACTGATAGGAAGACCCAGCAGCATCACAGCGTCCTGTAGGGTCGGTGTCATCTCCCCACAAGAGAGGTGGAAGGTGTGTGTCTCAGGCCTCCATCTATCAACCAGAGCCGTCAGTAGGGACCTGTCCAGCTTTACTGAACCACTCTTAGCAAGACGACCTATAGTAAGAAGATCAGTCTCACTCAACCTGAAAAATAGAACGATCAAAGGTAAGTACATTATGTACGAAACGTATACGAAACAAACGTATTCTTAGAAACATAATCCGATGACATATCACCTGGACACCCATCTTGGGTCAACAGAAATAAACTCCGCTGGTGGACGTGGACGCAGCACGTTAAGTTTCACGTGCTGAACCACTGAAAGGAAGGACCAGTGCGACGAGTCTATGACTCCGTCAAGTAGAGCTGGCGTATCTTCGGCCATACCTAACACAAAAAAATACAAGTTTTCTGTATTTTCTAAAATTTATCTGAAATTTTCATATAATTTTTCTAGCATTTTCATGCATTTCCTACAATTTTTGTATAATTAATTTTTATAAATATATTTTTCTAACATTTTCTCTAATTTTTCTACATTTTCTACAATTTATCTAAAATTTTCATAAACTTTTCTAGCATTTTCTACAATTTTTGTACAATAAATTTTTATAAATATATTTTTCTAACATTTTCTACAATTTTTATGCATTTTCTACACTTTATCTTAAATTTTCAAAATCTTTTCTAACATTTTTTAGCATTTCCTACAATTTTTGTACAATATATTTTTATTAATATATTTTTCTAATATTTTCTAAATTTTTCTGTATTTTCTACAATTTATCTGAATGTTGGTAATCAATACCACAAAATTGGTTGGTAAACCTAATTAGTTTTTCTAAAATCTAATCTTAATTCTAACTAAATAATATTAAAAACATTACCTAAATCACTAAAATACCATTACTGCTGCATACACTAATTATAGAATTAAACATACAAAAAATTTATATTGAGAAAGTTGACAAATATTTATTACCTGCGGTTCAGATCCAAAATCCGGCAGGGCTTCGTCGTTACAACTCCCTTCCTCTGCCCCTCACCCTCCTCTCTCCCTCACCCTCTCTGGATGTCGTGGGAATCAAATGAGGGGGGAGGAGGAGAGAAGCCTTTTATACAATGTGGGGAGCCTCGCCCCCTGCCGGGCGGCAGGCCCCCTGCCGCCCGTCAGGGGGGCCGGTAGGCTCCCGCCAAAGGCCTCCGCGCAAATAAAAATTATTTTTATTTACATACAAGTCTCTGCCGCCCCCCTGACGGGCGATATGTATAAAACTATAAATTATGAAATCGAAAATATATTTCTGTAAAAAATATTTTTTATAAATATAAAAATAAAAATTACGCCCGTAAAGGGGCAAGGGCAAAGGACGAGGCTCCGCCGCAGTTGGCCGCCGTGCAGTTGGGTCACTGTGTGTGGGGCCTGCATGCGTGGGGCCCACGTGGCAGTGACCCAACTGCAGGGGAGGTAACTGCAGCGGATCCGGTTCCAGGGCAAAAGGGTCGGGCGCTTAGGGATTGGTCCGAACCGCCGCCGCTTGTCCCTGGCAGGTGCGCCGCCGCCGCCGGGGATGTGCGCCGCCGTAGAGCGCCGCTGCGTCCCCCCCCCCCCCCCCCCCCTCTGGTGCTGATACTCCGTGTCCGTGTGCCCGCCATGGGCCGGCCGCCGATTGCGGGTTTGCGAGTGCCTGAGAGGCCGTCGTCGAGGCCGCCGGCGGTGCGGCCATGGAGGAGGTGATGGCGGAGCGACCGCCATGACTCGATTGGCCGGCCTGAGGGCCATCGCCGGCTGTCTTCGGCATCGAGTTGTAGGCATCGGATCCGCCCCCATGCGCGCCGGCGCTGCCAGCCACCGGCCTTCGTCCGCGATGCGGGCAGCCGGTCGAGGGGATGCCGGCCGCCGATGGCGAGGATGCCATGTGCCGGTGAGGCCGCCTGTGGCGCGGCCATGGAGGAATTGATGGCGAAATCATTGCCGCAGCGAGGTCGTCGTGCGGAATCGCGGAGAGCGGGGAAAGAGCGTCGCCGAGAGTGGTTCGTCGCCGCCGATGGTGGCCATGGGGGCGCCGCCGATGATGGCATTACCGGCACGGATTCGCCGTCTTCGTTGAAGAACGGTGGATTCCTCCTCTGAGTTGCAAAGAAACGTAAGTTTGCAATGTCTATTCTTACTTGTCGAAGGTCTCATGGCCTGTGTCCATGTGTTTGTGAGTGTTCTCGTCGAGTTCTCTTAGACGCAAGTCGACGAGTTCTGTCTTGGCGAGTTCCCGAGGAGTCTTGCCTTGTGTGGACTCCAGCGAGTCTCTCTGTTGATGTATTGTTCTTGCGCTCAGTGGAGAACGAAGCGTGACTGATAACGTGTCGAAAGTGAAAGAGTAGAGAGAATGGAATGAATGATTCATCCATTGATTGATGGTTTAGACCACTCTTTTTATATGGTACAAGAGGGGAAAAGGTTTCTTCTCCCGAAGGGACATGCCCCTTACGGGAGTGACCGTGCTTAGTGACATTCTAATGATATCATTAATCTAATTAATAAAGTAATTAAAGAATTGATCACTAATCTATTTGCTTCATAACACATATCAAGCGAATATTTGTTCGTTGGGATGGCTCGGCTCCTGTACCCGTGAACCAAACAAAGCATGGAACCGCTCCATTCCGCTCGGCTCCCCAATCAAACGCGGCCTTAGTGTTAATCTTTCGTGATCTTAAGCCCTCAACGTCAACGAGCACTCTTGCAACGCATGCCTCTCGCCTGTCTGCCTGTGCCGATGTCTGTGTTCATGGTTGCCTTGGACGACGCTTGATGTCTTCTACATCTAATTTCGTGGAGGTTGTGGTAGAGCAGCATTCCAATTGAAGAAAAACTGTGGCGAGCACTTCATGAAATTGTGGCGAGCCCAACTCAAATAAGCAACCAAACACCTGCTTAAATATATGTGGCGAGCCTAACTTTAGTGTGGCAAGTTGTGGCCGGGAACCAAACATCCCAACTTCTGAATGCCTGAGTCAAGTTGACTCGTGTAACCAAAGCTTACCAGCCAGCAGCTGCGTGCGTCGACTGAAGTGGACAACTAACACTGCCACGTTGATAAACTCATCACCAGAACGAAGGCTACCAGTAGTAAGGATCATTTATCATATTACACTAACACATATATAGGACCAATAAAATAGACAACAGCAAAGAAACTTTTGGGCAACCAATTCATCGGATATATATATAGGATAGTGAAAACTCTGGTTCACAAGCATACCACAACCAACATAGCAACCTACAGCTGAATTACTACATATCAAGATAATAAGTCTTTCTGGTGATTGGCAAAATAAAACAGGGTTCAAATCCAAACATCGACTCTTGGTTTTCCTACTCAAATGAGACAGCTCTGATGACTGCAGAAGCCTAGTCGAAGAGGCTGAAGCCCATGTCCTGAAAATACATATTCAAAAAAGTTAAAGCCTTTGGATTTAGGATTTATATTAAAAAATAAAAGGATAAAAATGAAGGCATAGGATCACCAAAAGTGGTATCTAGCCTGTTAGTATACTTAAAAATAACAGAGTACCACATGATCTTGGTACAAGATGCTACAAAACAACTGGGAATCAAGAGCAAGGGCAGTGATCTTACATCATCGCTTTCTTCCTTCTCCTCCACCTTCTCTTCCTTCTTCGCCTCAGCTGCAGGAGCAGCGCCACCAGCAGCTGGTGCAGCGGCCGCGACAGCCACACCACCACCACCGCAAGGGACTGAAGCGAACTTCTCCCTGCCAGCAGCAATGAGCTCCGTAATGTCCTTGCCGCTCAGTTGGGACAGCAGGAGCTCCATCTTTTCACTGTCGATTTCACAGCCAACTGCAACATATGCAATATATTGAAACGGTAGGATCAGATGCTTCTGCGACATACATCATGTGCAACTAAAGCATGGAATACTGGATGATCATTATGATGAATACATACAACACAAATGCAAATTACACAAACAGTTTAAACTGCCAATTAATATAAACAGCCCCATTCAGTGAGAAGGCATGTTTTTTGTTCATTAAACCAAGCAGTACTAATGGTAAAAGATACATGAGATCTGTTTCTGTCCTTGAAATGGAGCATCTTACCTGATTCCAGTATGGCCGACAGATCCTCCGCAGAAGGGCTGGGGTTCCCAGCGAGGACAGCAAGTAGATATGCAGCGACAAACTTCATCCTGCTCAAACCATGAACAATCATGTAGTTAGGCTCCAACTTTTAGTTATTTGGACGGACTAAGTGAAAAAGTGATAAAACAACCAAGTCAAGTACTTAAAACGCAAATAAAACTAAAATTAAATAAAAACAGAGCCATGAATATATCATCTGGATTAAAAAAAATCTAAAGCTGAGGCTAAGAATTTAGTTAAAGGTGTCTATGTTCAGGGCACAATGCAACCAGAGCACAAGATCACAAAGGACATCCTTGATACCTCAAGTTAAACATCCAAACTAGTTGGTGAATGCCTACACTGCAAAACAGTGATTAACGTCTATGCAGAAGAACGAGAGGAAACCTTGACTAAGCTTTCCTTAGCTACAGACCTAAGCCAACAAAACAGTTCAAGACATTTTCAAAATGTGGGTCATGCGATTCATCCAATGCAACAATACAAGGAGACAACGCAAAGAATTAACATCTTATCCGAACAACCAGCAAGGTACAAAAACTAGCATGACTAGTATTTTTTTTTCACCAGAACATCTACTACACGGCGTAGCAGCATCAACAAAACACGCACTTCGCACCTAAGCTACGGCGGCATCACACTATCGTTGAGAGATGTAGCAGGAGCGGACTGGGCTGGCCATGCGTCACCTGGATCCGGGAGGGAGAGCGCCCGAGGAGAAGATGAGCGGGAGCGGCGGCGGAGGACGGCTCGAGCGGTCTCTAGGGTTAAATGTGCGAGGCGGCGGCGAGGGGATGGCGGGGCTGCTTTTATATGCAAAGTGTGGTTCCTGCCCTAGGGCTCCTCCTAAACATGGGCCTGTTCCCTCCCTGCTGCGAATATGGCCCAGCTCCGTCAGCTCTCTGCATGAAAAATAGTATGGGCCATACTGTGAGTGGGCCGCCCGGCCCAGTCTTGTTGGTTCCCCTGAAAAATTTTAGCTTGTGAACACGTTGGCCATGAGCTGAAGTTCACTGTTCGTGTCAACAGCCTTTTAAACTGTTTACACACCTTTCAGACATTACACGATGGCTAATCGTGTTCACTAAATCGTCCGTTTATATTTATCTCATCTAAACAGCTGTTCAGTCCGAAGACTGACCGTTTACGGTGGCCATTGGCTGAATTTTGCCAAAAGAACTACGAAAATGGGAAAATGTTGTTGCGTAAAGTTTTTTTTATCCTACTCAAATTTCATGAGCACAGTTACCTATTGTGCCAGATGAGTTTCATGGTGATGCAACTCTCCTCACATCACATGAAACTCCATTCTTCTCTCTAATTTTCATTGAGACTGCCTAATGTACCAACTTAGGCTACCCGCAGTGGTATACTGCAAATGACACTGCAGTACCGCTTTAGCGTGAATCCTCCCGCGGCGGTGTACTCTATCGCCTACACTATTTGGCCCCTAGTTACTCCAAATCCGGCGCAATAGCGGAGTCCCACTATCCTCTCCACGCGGCAAGGCGCGGGCCCCTTCTCCGTCTCCGTCGCCACGCAGCAAGGCCCCCTTCTCCGTCTCCAATGCCGCCGCACCGAGGGCGCCAGAGCAGGGCCACCGCCTGCCCGACCTGCAAGCCGCAGCCCCCTCCCCTGCCCCCGCCGCCACCGAGCACGCCGACGCGCGCCCACTGCCGCGCGCACGTCGCGGTGCGCCCACCGTCGCGTGAAGCCCGCCGCGGCCGCACCCTCCGAGCTGCGATGGGTCGGGCTTGGTGAGCGTAGAGGAGACCCTGGCGCCGTCGACGGAGACAAGGAGGATGGAGCCGCGGGAGCCCCGACGACAGCGAGGAGGAGGGCCCCTGCTCCGCCGGGACGCCGCGAGGCCTGCCGCCGGCCGCAGGGCCCCCGCTCCGCCGCGATGCGCGCCGCGTAGGGATGGCAACGGGTACAAACCCGTCGGGTACCACTAACCCAAACCCGCACCCGCCAGGATAAAATCGTACCCGTTAAAAAACACATACCCGTCGCGGGTATGATTTCATGCCCGTACCCATACCCGTGCGGGTTTTTTTTGTACCCGCGGGTTTCCCGTACCCGATAGAAGAAGCAACAAAATTTAATAGAAAACATAAACAAATACACAATGCATTATAGCCAAATGAGTCTATGAATAGATAATCATCGATGGGAATGGAAGTATATGAGCCTAAGTCTCTCTTAGCATGTGATTGGATCTTATTTTGATACAAGACCTTGTGACATTAGTATTTTAGGTTATATGTTGTCGGGTTTATTGTACCCACGGGTTTGCGGGTTTGGGTACTTGAAGAACAAACCCGCACCCACAAACCCGATGGGTACGAAGTTTATCCCATTAAGAAACCCGCGGGTATAGAATTTAGTCTATACCCGCACCCTAATGGAGCAAAAACCCATCGGGTTTCGGGTTTCGAGTACCCGTTGCCATCCCTAGCGCCGCGCCCTCCGCGGGGCCCGCCGCCGCCGCCGCCACGTGCTCCGCCCGCGCGCGCGGCCACCGCCCGCCGCCGCCCTCGTAGGACCAACCCCAACCTCCCCATCCGGCGTTGCGTTCGTCGTCGGCGGCCCTCGCTGTTTAGCCCTAGGGTCGTGCAGTTAGTTTTGTATTTAAACTTCATTTAATACTTTTTTTTGGGACGATGACTTCATTTAATACTTATAAATTTCAAAATTCTCTTTGAGGTAACATAGTCTAAAATTTAGGCCCTCGAACCAAACAACATTACCCCGGAAACTTTCACGACCGGGGTGCCTGCCGGTTCCCTTCGGCCTTTGGCGACAAGCCAAAGCTCATCCCGGCAAGACGACCCAGGATTTGCGTTTTTGAAAGAGAATGATGCTCCTCTCCTGCCTCAAAATTGGTAGAACATACTAGTATGCGTGTAGGGTAAGGTAGTCAAATATAGCAGGCTTTATTTAGATTTCAAAAGTGTACACCCAAAAACGTCACATCAAATATTTGGACAGATCCATGAAGTATTAAAGAAATTTTATTTGCAAAACTTTTTATATGGATGGGTTGTAAATCGCGAGACGAATCTAATAAGCCTACTTAATCCATGATTTACAATAATGATGCTACAATAACTATCTATTAATTATAAATTAATCATGAATTAATTAGTGACGGGCTAGCGGGCCATACTCGTACGATCGGAAGCCCGGCAGGCTCGCCAGGCCATGAAACACGACGGCCCACTAACCGGCGCGGGAAGCTACCTTCGCTTCTAAGGCGACGATCCCAGGAGCCCGACCTCCCGAGACACGTGGAAAACCCCCGACCTAGCGCCCCAGGTCAGAGCCGTGCCGATGACCCAGGACGTGCGCTCCAAGAACGCCGCGTCTCCTGACAGGCGTGCCGGCCAAGACAAGCCCCGTGCAGGCCCCAAGACGCCAGCTCTCCTTATCTTGCGGCAAGAGGTTAGCCAGCAGAACTCCCTGACAAGGTGACAGCGCCGCTCGCGCGGGCCCCGCGACACAACGGGAGGGGCATCCACAGACGCTGCCCCCCTCACCGTAATGATGGTTGCCTCTGCGCACCATCTCATTACGCCAGCGAGTGTGACCGGACGCCTACGGTCAGACCTCGGTAAGACATCCCTCACCAGGAGCGCCGTCCGGCTGACAAGAGCTACGCACGGGAGGCTTGAGATAGCCCTGCGGACAAGGAACATAGGCTTCGGCGGACAAGACCGGAGGAGACCCCCGAGTGACCAACCAAGCGGTTGCGCCGTCCCGACTGAGCTAAGATGGGACAGTACCGGGGAACACGTCGCCCGAGAAGACCGCAAGGATCATCCCTTGTCCCAGAAGATCGCCAGAATCAAGCCTGCCCACTCCCGACCGACCGAGTGGACCCCGACGACTGACAAGGACGAATCGCACCCCGACGGTGCCAAGACACAGCGCTAGATAAATGTAAATGGGGGCCCCACCTTGGACTATAAAAGGGAAAGCCCCCCACGTAGGAAAGGGTTGGACTCCCACGGGTTCGACACTGCTTGATCAGCTTGCAAGCTCCCCTCTGAACTTTGAGCATCCGGGCTCGAGAGCAATAGAGCGAGAACACCACCCTCATACTGGACGTAGGGCATTTCAGGCCCGAACCAGTCTAAATCCTCGAGTCTTTGCGTGCTAGACCATATCCGATCAAGCGCACAACAAATGAGCAATCAAGTAGTTTTGTAGTCGCCCATTTCCCGCATCAACAATTAGTTTCATTAGATTCGTCTCGCGATTTAAAACTTATCCGTGCAAAAAGTTTTGTAAATAGATTTTATTTAATTGTTTAAAAATAATTAGCTTAATTGTATGTATATTTAGTTTCCCTTCAAAAATTTTACACTTCCATCACATTAAAGAAATTTTTGCTATTTAGAAGTATTTAAATAGTAAGATTTCTTTTAAAACAATTGGCGGAGAAACCGCAAAGGAGCAGGTCAGCAGGAGCTCTGCCGGTGCACTGCAGCAGCTATGGGCAAGGAAGTCAAAAGGCTATCACTAGTCGTCTGCTAGTCCTGAAGCTATAGGTGGATGTAGCTGTAGTTTGCGTTTTTTTTGAAAAATGCACTAGGATAAAAAAAATTACGTTAAAAAAATTTCATATAAAAAATGATAATAATAACATTTTTTTTAACTTTCACTCATGAAGTATGTTTTCATGCGAAGGAATCAAACACCACATCTTCTGGTCGGGCAATGAGGCAACAAGAAAAAACTTTGCATACTCATAGTAGGAAGGAGCCCGACTGCCCGACTAGGGCGTGCGTGTACAGTGTACCGAGCATCGTCTTCCTCGTGTTGTTTGTTTGTTGATCCATAAAGAAATGCTAGCCTAGCCAGGAAAGTTTGGGTTCTTTTTTTTATTCTACTAAATTAAATCGTAATGCACCGAATGGAAAGTTTTTTTTTTGAGATTTCTGAATGGAAAAGTTGGAGGAACGAGGAAGCAACGAATTTAAAAAACTTGGTTGGAAACTTTTTGTACCTCTCGAGAAAAATGGAACGGTTCCTTGCTGAAGAAGTGAGGGGGTGTTTAGTTGGTGAAAAAGTTTGGAAGTGAGGGGATGTTTAGTTGGTGAAAAAGTTTAGATTTGGCTACTGTAACATATTTCGTTGTTATTTGATAATTAATATCTAATTATGAATTAATTAGCATTATTAGATTTATCTCGTAGAAATCAGTTAGATTATGTAATTAGTTTTTTTAACTGCATTTAATGCTTCATATATATATTCGAAAATTCGATGCGACGGATACTGTAAATTTTTTTGGAAGCACCTTTAGGGAAGAACCAAGGCAGCTGCCCCGCATGGCCACTGTGCCGTACGGATCTCAACATCGTCTCGTAAAGTCATGCCTATTTTTTGCTGGGCTGGAACTGGGTTGGCTGGCTCAGCCGAACGGCTGGCCAATAAGCCACAGCCTCAGCTCCTTCCGGCCTTCCCATTGCGTAGGGCCGCCTCACTCAGAGGCCGCTCGGCCTTCCCATCAGCTGATTCAGCGGCTGCACCAGCGGCTGATCAGCCCAGCCTGCAGCCCAGCCGGTTACAAGCAACCGAACAGGCTGTTTGATCCCATAGAGGGTGTTTAGTTCATAAAGTTTTTTCTACAGTATCCATCACATCGAATCTTCAGACACATACATGAAGCATTAAATACAGTTGAAAAAATAACTAATTATACAGTTTAATTGATTACGACGAGATAAATCTTTTAAGTCTAATAAATCTATGATTGGATATTAATTATCAAATAACAATAAAATGTACTACAATATTTGAACCCAAATTTTTTCACCAACTAAACACTCCCATAGAGTTTTCACACGATGATGGATGGGCTTGTTGGTAGGCTCTACGTAGCTTCTGAACACGTTGGCTCCCTTAGGCATTTGCTAAGTTCACCGTCAGTCTCAACAGCCATTTATATCTGTTTAAACACAACTAATCTAATCGTAATCGTGTTCACTGAATCGTCTGATCATATGTTGTTTAGTTTGAGTATTTATCTAAAACTTTGGCGACTGATTGTTTATTAGGGTGGACATCGGATGCATTCGGTCAAATAACAACGAAAATGGCTAAAGGATATTTTTTTCCAAAGAAAACATTTTTTTTGAAGTAAACAAAGAAATCGTTGTGTTTGCTTGACTGTGGTTGATGGCTGGTGCTGATTTGTTATGAGTAAACAGTACTGCTGACTGACTGGTAGCTGGTGGCTGGTGCTGATTTAGTATGAGAGAACAGTACTGCTGGCTGATTGACAAACCAAGCAAACACAACTTGTGGAAACATTGTTAAACTCTTAAAAAGTTATAATGCTGGTCATATACATTATCATTCGTATTGAAAAAACATGCTGCTGAATATTGTATCTGCCATATGTAATTTCCCTAGAATTTTGCAGAATGATGCGATTCCATCCGTTGCAAAAAAATTCGATTTTTAGGTTTACCCAAAGCCACATTTGCCCAAAGTTCTTCCGAAATCAGACGAGGCCAAATATTTGTGTGGCGCGGCAGCACACTGAACGAAAAGACGCTCGTCATTCATGGAGCCCGCGAGCAGCCGGCACGCGGCCTCCCTCCGCACCTCCGACTCCTCCATCTCATCGCCACGCCGCGAGACCCTCGCCGGCGCCGGGGAGGAGGAAGCCGTCGAGACCATGCACGGCCGCCACCTCAGCACCGCGGATGAGGGTAGTCAGGAGGCGCACGCCGGCGCGGGCGTCGCGGGCGTCCTCCGTCCTGCGCTCGGCCTCCGCCGTGCTCTATTCCTGAGCGATGCCGCGTCGAGGAGGCGCCGGGATCTGCAGCAGTTGCACATCTGGGTCACGAGCTTGCCGCCCCCTGCGCCTTCGACGACTCATCAACACGCTGCGAAACCCTCGTCGTCGGGAAGGAGGAGGAAGGCGCCGAGACCATGGACGACGGAGGCGGCGGCGTCATTTGAATATATCGGACGCATTAGCTTAATGATTTAATTTGACAGTTTTTTCTCAGCCCACGTCCCGATCGAAACAACACCGATAATTTCAACAAAAACCCTAAGCAACTAATACTCAGCAAGACTTACCCGACTATTGGGTATACTTAGCCCACATATCTAGACATGCAAAGCTTTTGGCTGATAATTTATTTTGCAGAAAAACATCTAAAAATGGATCCTTATTTTTCAGGATTTTTGCTCCAGGTTATATATACATTAACCATGATCTACTATTTGCATAAACCATCTAGTTCGAACATGGTAGAACATTAAGCACAGATCAAAGTAGAATCAATATATATAATATAATCCAAGTACCATCTCATATTACTACGCTGCGACTCGGTGATCAAGGTGCCCATATCCGAGAGCGACCGACGGCGAATCGATTCGATTTAACCTTGCAAGGTGGACCTAACCAACACGGCACGCAAAAGCCCCGTCGGACCACACGCACCAACTTTTCCCCTCCCCGCCTCGAACTACAGAACCGTCCCACCTGCATATAGTCAGCCGAGCCCTACGAGAGACCACCAAAAGTAAATTCATGCATCCCAATTCTCCGCGGCCACTTGACTTGCCCTAAGGGCTTGGTGCGACCGGAATCGGCTTTCCGCCGGAGCGGGCTTGGTGCGACCGGAGTCGACTTTCCGCCGGAGCGGGCTTCCTCACATGAGTGAGGTATGCTGCGAGCTGGGATTTGTCGCTCCGCCGCTCGCAGCTTGTGCGGGGGCCCTTGACGGGCGCCCTGGCTCTCCCCGACGTGCAGCGCGCGACGCCGCCGACGGTGGCTGCTCCACGAGCTCGGTTGCCCCTAGCGCAGGAAGGCGAGAGGCGCGTGGCGCGGATGACGCCACACTCTCCATCATCTCCACGTCGTCGTCGTGGTGGGAGTGCTCAACCATCCGAACCATGGAGATGAGCAAGAGATGAACTAAAACTAGCTAAAGCTTCCCCTACCTGGCGCGCCAAATGTCGTGGTGTGCAAACCCACAGCCGGGTGGCGTAGTGCACCCGCCTAAACCCAGAGGGTGAGTACTCGGGGGTTAGCTAGGATCAGCCCAATCTCGATGTAAGAACACGATGAACACAGCAAGTTTAGAGAGGTTCGGGCCGCCGGAGCGTAATACCCTACGTCCACTATGTGTTGTATTGTTTGTGCTCTCAAGAGGTTGAGAACGGGATTGTTCAGAGTGAATCCAAGCTTGTGTTGTGTCTGCCTTTTTCCTGGCCTTCGAGAGTCTGGAGTGTGCAGCAAGCGCCTCCCTTTTATATCTCAAGGGAGGCGCGTACATGGCCGTTGAGTCCCCGACAGGTGGGTCCAATGATGTAGTATAAAACAATATATTGTACAGACATTATGGCGTTACAAGCGAAGGAGATCTCATTCCTGGATTTCCTTGCTTTGTCCATGGAAATCTTCCGTCCGGCACAGCCATGCCCTGTCTTGTCGAAACGGCGCCAGGGCGTAGCTTGCCGTAGCCTGCCGCGTAATTGAACGGGTCGTGTAGCTTGCGGCGTAGGCGGCAAGATGAAAAGGTGTCGTGCCGTCGTATCTATTTAATGCGGCATACGGGCTCTGCGCGGATGCGGCGTATACGGCTGCACTGTGTACCTCGGTAATATGCAGTCTACAGTGAGGCCTGACAAAAGCTGCCCCGTGTACCCGCATTGAATGCGGTGGGTGGGCGAGTCTTCCAGCGGAAGACTCGCGCCCGCGCCTGCGCCTGCGGGACAAATGGCGGCTCTGGACCCCTCCCGAGCAGCTAGCTGAGCCGAGAGCTCACGGGGGTCCGGATAGTCACGTGGAGGTCCCGGACCCATCTGCGGGAGTCCGGATGGCACGTGGAGGTCCCGGACCCACCTGCGGGGGTCCGAGTCCGCCGCCACAGGTGCTGGGACATGTGGTGACACCGGACCCGTCCCCGAGCGGGAAGCGGGTCCGGGACCGTTGGTCCGGTGAGATGGAGTCGGACCCCAGGGGTCCGGCTGCTCAGCTCCTTAGGGCGTAGTTACGGATAACTACGCGAATCTTGGCACTGTAGGAATGGGTACCCCAGCTGCAGGGTACCGACAGCAGCAGGGACAGAAGTCTACGTCTGTGTGTTCTGAAATAATTTTGAACAAAAGCTCTGAGCAACTAATACTCAGCAAGACTTACCCGACTACTGGGTATACTTAGCTCACATATCTAGACATGCAAAGCTTTTGGCTGGTGGTTTATTTTGCAGAAAAACATCTAAAAGTGGATCCTTATTTTTCAGGATTTTTGCTCCAGGTTCTATATACAACAACGGTACGGTTCTTAACCGACACAGACGGAGCTATCCTTTCTCCGCCCGGTCTCAACTTCTATTTTTCCTTTCAATTCCAAGATTAGTAACTCATGTATGAGAACATAAAATATTCTATATCTCGCGAGTAACTAGAAATTACTCGACTTCTACCGAACCCTATTTAGCATAGCACGTCTATCGTCTGACATATACTAGTATAGAATTCATGGTACCTAAGGGTTATGCATCTAAGGTTCCATTCAACTCCTATGACTTTAATGCACAAAAATAGATATATATATATATATACATATATAATATTGCATAATTTGAAATAGGGGTTATTCACCGGGGCTTGCCTTCAGGCTGCTGCTCAGAGCTGGGGTCAGACGGGTCTTGGGCCGGGTTCTCACGCTTCTCCTCCTGGGCTTGCTCCGGCTGCTCCTGTAGCGCCGCAATCACCTCATACACAACGTTCTCAACTGCAGATGCTACACGAATGCAGATGAAATAACCGAGTGGAACCCAACTATATAACTACTATACTTCGAAGTGAAATGTACCGCGGACTGTCCGCACCCAAGTTGCGGACCATCCGCGGTTCAACTCGGCAGACCCCCCGTAACCACCAATGTTTCTGGAGAATTTTCTATACTGGCTGGCGGACTGTCCGCTCACCCTTAGCGGACTGTCCGCAATACACATACGCCAAACCACCAGAGACAACGGCGTCTCTAGACAAATTTCTAATCCTGCCGGCAGACCGTCCGGCCCCCCTTGGCGGACCGTCCGCAGTTCACTCTTCCAATCCACCAGAGACGATAACGTCTCTGGACAAAATCCTAGACTCTACGGCGGACTGTCCGCTTTCCAATAGCGGACCGTCCGCAGTTCAACCCTGCGGAACCCACCAGAGACACCATCGTCTCCGGACAAATTTCGAACTCCACGGCGGACTGTCCGCTCTCCAATAGCGGATCGTCCGCAGTACAATTCTGTGAAACCACCAGAGACAACATCATCTTTGGACAACTTCTAAGCTGACCTGCGGACCGTTCAGCCCTCCTAGGCGGACCGTCCGCGACTCCTATCTTCCAACACCGCACAGCAGGCGGCAACAAGCGCGGCGGCGGCGGCCGTTTACCGGCGCCGGCGACGTACAACAGGAGGGGAAAAAGGCCAGGGAGCGCAAGTAACTAACCACGAATCCATTCCCGTGGTTGGTTCGGGCGGAGGATGACCGGAGAAGCGGATCGACGGTGGAGCAAACTTCAAGCGGGCTTCAATGGTGACCGGCGGCGGTTGGGGCGATTCCGGCCGGGAGAAGCCGGGCTGGGGCTTGGGGAAGGTGGAGGAGGTGCTGAGGATGATGCTCGCGCAAGGAATCGAGGTGTGATGGCCGGAGGAGGGAGATTGAAGGAAGGGGCGACGGCGGCGCGAGCGGACGAGCTCCGGTCCACGGGAGGAGGAAAGGAAAGAGGTAGCGATGACAGGGGAGTCCCACGACCAGATAAATATCTGTCCATTAATTTGGCGGACGGTCCGCCGCGAGGGTGTTGCAGTCCGCCTCAGCGCCGCGGAGAAAGGTAAGCAGAAGGCGGACGCGGACCTCCCGTGCGACGTCGCGGGCGCCCTCCGTCGTCCCGCGCCCGGCACGGGCCCCGACACGGAGATTGAGGAGGCGCCTCCCTCCTCGCCTCCTCTGCCGCCCCGCCTCCTCGCCACGAGGGCGAGGCAGCTGCTCAGGAACGAGGCGACGCTTGGACGACTACCGGCCGAGCTGCAGCAGCTGCGCGGCGAGCTCGACGGGCGCGCCGGCGTCCCCCGCCATCCTCTCGGCCCGAGCGCCGCCTCGGAGATCGAGGAGGCGCCTCCCTCGCCGCCGCCTCCGTCCCGCCTCCTCGCCCTGAACGAGGCGCGAGGCCTCGGCGGCCTCGGCGCGGCGGTGGCGGGTCTGGGAGGCATGGTCGACGAGCTGCGGAGGAAAGAGGCGGCGCTGGCGCTGCTGGTAAGCCAGCTGCAGCAGCTGCGCTGGGAGCGCGGCGAGGGCGCGTCCAGGTTCCCGGGAAGCGAGGGCGCGTCCAGGTTCCGGGGAAGCGAGCCGCGGCAGGAGCACGCCGGCGCGGCGGGGCTACAGATGCTGGAGCGCGAGATGGGGACGATGCACGAGAGCTTGAACACCTCGAGGGACAGGATGTTGGCGCTTCGTCTCCAGGAAGAGGAAGTGCAGGCGTATAGGGAATCGCTCAAGGCCCGTGAGGAATTCTGGAAGCCGGTGCCTGTGCATCAGCGCAAGAACAGCAAGGTCCGGCATTTATTCTTTCTGTCATGCATCCATTTAAAACTTGCATCTACAACATGTAGTGAGTGACACTTGGAGCCCAACACTTGTTACCGATTTTCAGCTACTCTGAATGCAGTGTCAGCTCAAGAAATTTATACCAGTTTGATTGCATCAAGAAGCTAGTTACCATCAGAATACTTGTCTTTCCAATAGATCATCTTCGACGACGTCTAGTATTATGCCAAGGCCTACTTCATTATAAGCTGCATCGCATTCCTGATTACCCTTATATTGACTACTCGGCCAACCATTAGATTGTAGTTGTGGCGAAAGCCTCCATGTAATTGTGGGTTGCTGGGTGGCCTAACCTATGAGTAATCTTGAATTGGTTGTGAATTTCCAGACTATGATCTTCCCCTTCATGTAGGTGGAAGTTGCACTCGCAAGGTCAAAGAACTCAACAAGATAGGTCGGCATGAATCCATCCTGGATCAGATGCCTAATCCAAAGTGTCTTTGCAGTTGCACTTTGTAAATGCAGTTATGCATCATTGCAGTTACAATGATCAAATTCATTGAGCTTAATTTGAAATACCATGACAACCCACTAACTAACCTAACACCGGAAGTTTGAGAAAATTGCATCACAAATCGTCATGATTAATGAAGTTTATTCAAGGTATTAATTGCAGTTATGTCGAAACAGAAGATGAGCATTTCCCAGCATCGACTACATCATCGCATACATTTGTGGCTTGGACATTTATTTACGGAGAAGGTGTCTGAATTCTTGCAGATTTCTGGTATTTGCAACTGGGAACGACTTGTCTCGGTGATCGCCTTCGCCAACGGGTTGGTGCTCTTCTTTCAGATTCGAGCCCTTCTCCCAGTCAACCAACTTATTCACGTCATCAGCGCAATCGTTGCTTGTTGGATGCTGGGCAGCATTGCATTTTGCTGCCGACTGCTTGGGGCATCATCTAGGAGCACAAAGGGTTTCAGCCTTCATTTTGCGGGGTCCATGTGTGTGTCCCTCTTGCTCCTTGTACTGTGCGTCTTGTACTTGTGCCTCATCTGGCAGTTCATTGGTGCGTCTCCGTCACCGCTAGCACCAGCTCTAGCATTCTCAGTCCTTTCTTATTTCTTACATGATCTCGTTCAAAATAAACTCTGGTAACTGAGCTGAGCTAAAATGCTTTTCCTTTCTTGCAATGTAGGTTTGATCAGTAAGCATGCTTAAAGATGCCGGTGCTAGCTCTCCTGCACTTCAGGTTAAGTATCATACTACCATCCATGCACTTTTGCTTGTCACTTGTTATGTTTCCAGTATAAATAGTGAATGAGTTAGGTTTTGTAGATATTTTCAGCTTATTTTTCTTGCCTTCCTTGTTTTGTAGGCTTGGTCCAAAGGCAGTGGAACGTGTTTTGCAGTACAAGGTGGTGGATGTTGTGATGTCTAAGCTCGAATCACTTTAGTTTTTCTTTGATTCCTGGACTATTAGTGTAACAACCCGGCCCAGGATAACGGCTAAGATCTACTATACACGTTAAGTAGACCACATCTGCTAAATAACTCTCTTGCGCTTTCGTCCTCACTTCGCGCAAAAGGTTCGAACCGGAGTTATTAGCTTCCCATGGACCGATTATTTAAGTCAGTCCAACTCCCTTTCCGTTTCCAGTCTGGGACTAAAGGAATACTTAGCCGTGTGCTATAGTAGCGTGCGCTACAGTAACCACGCGGCCCGGTCGGCCCGTGGGCCGTGACAATTTCCCCTCGTTAGGGTTCGACGTCCTCGTCGAACCAACTTACCCATTAAGGACAAGGGAGCAGGATCCCCTCTCTTGGGCCACGTCCCATACGTCTAGTGCTAACGATCCCATGTGCCACGTCCGTGGGTTCACTGCCAGCAGTCCATGTGTGTCCGTCCACATACTGTTGGCATCTGTGTTTCCACGCGTCGACGTGCTCATGTACGCGCACTTCTGCCCGTACGTGGCGTGAAACCGCGAGAGTATGACTCTGATACCCTGTAATGACCCGGCCCAGGATAACGGCTAAGATCTACTCTACACATTGAGTAGACTACACCTGCTAAATAACTCTCTTGCGCTTTCGTCCTCGCTTCGCGCAAAAAGTTCGAACCGAAGTTATTAACTTCCCAGGAACCGGCTATTTAAGTCAGTACAACTCCCTTTCCGTTTCAGTCTGGTGCTACAGTAGCCGTGCGCTACAGTAACCACGCGGCCCAGTCGGCCCGTGGGCCGTGACAATTAGGCCCTAGCTAATGTTTTCCCCGATCTAAGCTGCTACTACCTCCGCACTTATATGTATCTGACGTTTAGGGCAATCTAATAATTAGTTTGTCCCAAACGTCATGTATTTAAAGATGGAGGGAGTATCATGTTAAGTAACCTCTCACTCTCCCTACTAGATGAGTGAACTCCTCTGCCACTTTTGTTTCTGAAGCCCTAGCACCCTCATGTTATATATTTAGATGCATGGTGTTCCATGTTCTTACAACATCCTGTGTGTTGCTTGCTACAAGTTTTGCAAAGTTCCTCAAGGGCAAAACACAAAGTTGAAAAATGTAGGGTCGTTCTGAAATGGTGGAAACTTGACGGCATCGTTGTTATCATCGCTGACAAGTGAGCCTTCTGAAGTTCTCATCGCTGTTATCTAGCACGCCTCTCTCTGGATCGGCCCATCTGTGACCCTCTCTGGAGCAGGGTCAGAGCAAGCAAAGAAACTTGATTCTTGAAGCTTGTCCGGATCACTCACCAGTCACCACCATAAACAGTACTGTTCGTGCTCCGATGGCTCGGGGTTCGTCCGCGCTCGGCGGTCTGCGGGGGGTTCGCCATGGCGGCGGCCGCCGCCGCCGCGCTGCTTGTGGTCGTCGCGGCGCCCCGGTGCGCCGCGCAGGCGACGTCGGGCTGCCTGGCGCCGTGCCCCTCCTTCACGGCGGGGGAACACGTCGACGGCGCGTCGTGCTGCTCGGCGCTGGAGGGCGTCGTGCGCGGCGCGCCGCGGTGCTCAGCGGCAGCGGCGTGGCGTCGTGCGGGGTCACCGTCAACGCCACGCGGGCGCTCGAGCTGCCCGGCAAGTGCAAAGGTCCAGACCCCACTCGCCAGCCAGTGCCACGGTGTGGTTCGTCCGGCATGCTACTATGCTAGGTGTGGTGTGGACGATCGACGGCTAACCGTTGGATCCGTGCGTGGCAGCTGTGGGTGCTCCTGCGTCGTCTCCTCCGGCGTCGGCGACCCCCGGCGCCGGCTCCGCGTCTACCTCCGCGCCGGCGGCCACCGTCGAGGCTCCCACCGCGCCGCCACCTGTACACAGCACCACAGCCCACAGGTGATGATCACTGATGGCAATCTGCCACTGCATTTTTGTTTTCCTGGGTTCAGATTTCAAATTCATGCCACGTTTCAAGATGAACTGCACTGCACCTAGTGAACTTGCTCAAGCTACTTTGCTCACGACCATCTCTGTCTGCGCGTTCTCCACGCAGGAGCTGGATCGAAGGCGATCCCGGCGGCTGGTGCTGTCTCGTCGGCGGCGGCGCCCGCCGGCATGGCTAAACCCGCGGCGGTCTCCGTGTCTTTCGTGGTCGCAGTCGCGCCCCTGAGGCCTTGATGGCTTTCTGAGTTCGTAGAACATACTCCCTCCGTCCTGAAATGTAAGTTATTTTGCTTTGTCTTAAGTCAATATAGTCTGAGTTTGACCAAATTTATAGAGAAGAATACTAACATCTAAGACATCAAATAAGTAAATTAAAAAAGTATATTTCATTGTGGATCTAATTATTCTCATTTGACATTCAAAATGTTATTACTTTTTTCTATAAACTTGGTCTAACTTGGAACAGTTTGACTTAGGACAAACCAAAATAACTTACATTTCAGGACAAATGAAGTATTGTCTTCAATTTGTTCATATTTGCTTCACTGTATAGCATACTGAACTTCTTATGATTCAATGGGGATTGTATGATGGTGGATGAATTCAAAGCATGCATCAATTGCTTGTGTTTGTGAATGAAGACACCGTCACAAACAATTGCATTGTTTGCATGCCATTCAAGAAGAGACGAGAACATTCATCAAACTTGATCAACAGGCGAAACGGGATTGACCAAGCTTGTTCTCAGATCAATCCAAACAACAGCTCAAGAATCAGATGCGTATCTTTTCAAGATTGTGTTACAAATTCAATGAGAAATTGACCGCCCACGCCCAGACCCAGGAACGGATGGCTGGAGCTGACAAAGTGACAAGCTGAGCTTGAAGCAACTGGACTCTTCCATTCATGCAAGAGCACAAAAGCATTTCCATAAATAGGATGCTGCGAGCAAAGGCTACGTGGATTCCCTGCTGTGGCCAAACACCTGTGTGGTCAGGGAGAGCATGGTAGCTCTACCTGGTATAGGATTCCAACAATCCCGGCGTCACCACACCATTGGCCACCTCCTCCTTCACCGTCCTCACAGACCACCCTCTGTCAAGAATCGAAGCTCTCGCTTCGTGCAGCCTGATGATGGCTGCACGAACGATGGGGACCGCCCTGGCGATGGCAAGTATGGTGGTGGTGCTGATGGCGCTAGCTTTCTCCCAGGTTGCGGCGCAGGGCAACGGCTGCTCGAGCGTGATGATGACCCTCTCCCCATGCATGGACTTCATCTCGAGCAAGGCCCCGGAACCGGGGATCTCCTGCTGCTCCATGCTCGCTGGAGTCGTCCAGACCGATCCCCGGTGCCTCTGCATGGTCCTGGATGGCACTGCGGCGTCCTTTGGCATCTCCATCAACCAGACGAGGGCGCTGGACCTCCCGGGAGTCTGCAAGGTCCAAGCACCACCGATCAGCCAGTGCACAGGCATGTCAATGTTGTAATCCAATGCAAACCATAATCAAATTCTACTGCCCCTTATACCCATCGGACATGAATCCATGGTTATCTGATTTCAGGCATCCCAACAGCACCGGCACCGGCACCTTCCAACTCAGAAGCAACAGAGGAGGAAGAGGCTGAGGCAGCTGCGGATGCACCTTCAGGTGAAGACATCACTAAACTTTATGTTTTCAGTTCAGATGCTTCTAGCAAAACGAGGGTTGCTCGTTGTTCAATTCTAATAAAAAAAACAGAAGACAAACTTGTATTTCTTACTAGTTAAAGGAAATATGATTTGTTGCCCTGCAACATAGATGAGTTCTTAAGCGACTTTTCAATTTCAGATGGCCATGCAAAGAATCCTTACACTATGTACCAAATGTAGCTAGATGATCAAACTTAGAAGCACTTCAAAGAATACCTGCAGTAGTTTGAATGCTTAGAAAGTGCAGAGAGATGTTTTTAGTAGTTTTTTTTTTAATTTCAAATTGCTCAGTACACTAATAGACATGGAGGTCTGGTTGTGGTAACCTGAGAAGAGTATTTTATTCAATGCAGGAAATGGAACCTCAAGCTCCACGAACTCAAAGAATGCAGCAAGTTTAGTGGCAACAATGCTTATTCCTGTTTGTGCATTGCTCTATGTCTTCTAAGTGTTGCTATTATAAATTCTATGTCATCATGCAGGAATTAGATCTGTACTTAATCATGATTCTTTATTGCCGTTATATGCCTTTCTGATATATCGCATCAAACATGCTTTTTTCATCCAGTGAAATCAATCCTCACCAATTTCAGTGGAATTGGTGATCAATAGCACATGATATTATCAAGGAGAAGGAAATGCCCCACTAAGTTCATGTGAAATTAATTGTTCACAAAAGGTTTCCAGCTACTTTTAGCAAATCATTTCTAATGTGACATCTTGGTGTCAAGCAGCAGTTTGCTGTGAACCAAGCTAATTCTCACCAATTTTTGAGAAACATATATTTACAAAATCGTAGTCCTACTTTGCTTTGAAAGAATATTATGTTGCAACATGTTGATGTGTACTGTGTTCGAGTCAAAAAGTAAAGTGAGACTTGATTTGAAAATTGAAACTGTAAATGATGCCAAACATGAATAAAAACGTAAATGATAACAATAGCGTGTCATCAACAACAACAACAACAACAATAATAACATAGCCTTTTTTTCCCAAGCAAGTTGGGGTAGGCTAGAGATGAAACCCGAAAGAAATAAGTTCAAGGTTCAGGCACATTGATAGCTAGTCTCCAAGCGCTCCTATCCAAAGCTATCTCTTTAGAGATATTCCAATCCTTAAGGTCTCTCTTAACCGACTCATCCCACGTCAGTTTAGGTCTACCTCTACCCCTCTTTACATTATCGACCCGCTCAAGAACCCAATTACGCACCGGCACCTCAGGAGGCCTTCGTTGGACATGTCCAAACCATATCAGCCGATGCTGGGTAAGTTTCTCCTCAATTGGTGCCACCCCGACCCTATCCCGAATAACTTCGTTCCGGACTCTATCCCTCCTTGTATGCCCGCAAAACCACCGCAACATCCGCATCTCTGCTACACTCAGTTGTTGGACATGTCGCCTTTTTGTAGGCCAACATTCAGCACCGTATAACATCGCCGGACGAATTGATGTTCTATAGAATTTGACTTTTAGCTTTTGTGACACCCTCTTGTCACAAAGGATGCCAGAAGCTTGCCGCCATTTCAACCAGCCAGCTGAAATTCTATGCCTAACATCTTCATCAATGTCGCCATCTTTTTGTAGCACCGATCCTAAATACCGAAAAGTATCCTTCTGGACCACCACTTGCCCATCTAGACTAACGTCTCCCCCCTCATGCCTAGTCGCGCTGAAATCGCACATCATGTACTCGGTCTTGCTCCTACTAAGTCTGAACCCTTTCGACTCTAATGTGCGTCTCCACAGCTCTTAACTTCCTATTAACCCCTGCCCTACTCTCATCAACTAGCACCACATCATCAGCAAAGAGCATACATCAAGGGATTTCACCTTGTATATCCCTTGTGACCTCATCCATCACTAAAGCAAATAAATAAGGGCTCAATGCTGACCCCCTGGTGTAGACCTATGTTAATAGGAAAGTCAGTGGTGTTGCCATCACATGTGCGGACAAACATCATCGCATCCTTGTACATATCCTTGTACATATCCTTAATGAGAGTAATATATTTAGTTGGGACTTTGTGCTTCTCCAAGGCCCACCACATGATATTTCTCGGTACTTTGTCATATGCCTTCTCAAGGTCAATGAAGACCATGTGCAAGTCCTTCTTCTGCTCCCTATATCTCTCCATCAATTGTCGTATTAAGAAAATCGCCTCCATGGTTGACCTTTCAGGCATGAACCCAAATTGGTTTTGGGTCACATTTGTCACTCTTCTTAGGCGATGCTCGATAACCCTCTCCCAAAGCTTCATCGTATGGCTTATCAGTTTAATCCCACGGTAGTTAGTACAACTTTGAACATCGCCCTTGTTTTTGAAGATATGTACTAATATACTTCTCCTCCATTCTTCCGGCATCTTATTTGACCGAAAAATGAGATTAAAAAGCTTAGTTAACCATACTATTGCTCTATCTCCTAGACATCTCCACACCTCAATGGGGATACCATCAGGGCCCATCGCTTTACCTCCCTTCATCCTCTTCAAAGCCTCCCCGATTTCTACCTCCTGAATTCTCCTCACAAAACGTCTGTTGGTATCGTCAAAAGAGTCATCTAACTCAAGGGTAGGGTCCTCACTCTCCCCATTAAACAACTTGTCGAAGTACTCTCTCCATCTATCCATGATCTCCTCATCCTTCACTAGCAGCCGATCTGTCCCATCCTTAATGCATTTGATTTGGTTGATGTCCCTTGTATTCCGCTCGCGGATCCTAGCCATCCTATAAATGTCCTTCTCCCCCTCTTTCGTGCCTAGCCGCTGATACAGGTCATCATACGCCTTACCCTTTGCTACACTCACAGCTCGCTTTGCAACCCTCTTCGCTAATTTATAGCTCTCGATGTTGGCTGCACTCTTGTCAAGGTGGAGGCGCTTGAAACACTCCTTCTTCTCCTTAATAGCCCTTTGCACCTCGTCGTTCCACCACCAGGTGTCTTTCCCCTCTTGTTTGCCTCCTCTACTCACGCCAAACACCTCTGAGGCCACCTTCCGAACACATGTTGTCATCTTTAGCCACATGTCATCATCTTTAGCCACATGTCATCTGCGTCTTCTCCTTTTTCCCAAGGCCCCTCACCTAGCATCCTTTCCTTAAACGCTTGTGCCGCTTCCCCTCTAAGCTTCCACCACTTTGTTCTCGCAATCTTGGCACGTTTGTCCCGGTGGACACGTACCCGAAGATGAAAGTCCGCCACCACAAGCTTGTGTTGAGGGACAACACACTCCCCAGGTATCATCTTACAATCTAAGCAATCACGTCTATCCTCCCTCCTAGCAAGGATAAAGTCGATCTGGCTCGAGTGTTGTCCACTACGAAACGTCACAAGATGGGATTCTCTCTTCTTAAACACGGTATTCGCTATCAACAAGTCGTAGGCTAACGCGAAGTTCAACACATCCTCCCCCTCTTGACTCCTGCTACCATACCCAAAACCCCCGTGCACTCGCTCGAACCCTACATTAGTCACACCCACATGGTCGTTGAGATCTCCTCCTATGAAGAGTTTCCCTACATTAGTTGACTCCTGCTACCATACCCAATAGCGTGTCATCAACAATGTTCTAAAACAGCACGCGTTCTACGAGTCAATGTAGCCAAGGATTTACACCTCTCAAACTCGGTATAAAGTCCATGAAAAACAACAAATTGCAGGCAACCATATAATGATACATGAAACTAACTAACATTAACTAAGAAAAGCAGTAAATAATAGTGCCCATGGTAATCGGTAAACAATGAATAGTATGCAAAACAAGAAAATGAAGCATAGCATGGTAAATTTGGCATTGCCAGCTGATTATGGGGATCGTGTAAGCATTTTATTACCCTGAACGAAAATGGTAATGCTGAACCGGTTGACTATTTTTCAGTGGACATGCTTCAAGAAGAAAACACTGAATTTCTGGTCGAGAAATTAACAGTGTACTCCTATGCTTTAACCCATAAGGCCATAACTAAAGCATAAACACAAAATACAGCACTGCAGTTGTGTGAATTTCAAAATTAGCTAAAACTGCTCGGAGTTTAAGATCAGCATACAGAATTATTGTGGGCTTTATACTTCCACCAAAAATGCGCAAGTTCCAAAGAACGTGATTCTAAACAGTCAGGTGCAAATCAACTTATCAACCCCTCATCTATGCACGCATGCCATTTCTTTTGGAAATACAAAAGGCACTTCCTCAATTAGGTCCAGACCATGTCAAACCTCCACCAAATAAAAACTGCTAGATAAGGATATCAGTGGTTGATTCAGAAAGGTTCAGAGTTGGATTGCGTAATAGCTAGTTGATATGGATATAGATGGTTACCTTTGGTTCCTTAGAAATCACTGCGAGTTGAGTGACGTTCTCTTTCTGTTGTGCTTAGGCCTGCAGACAAGTATGGGATGCATTTGGAGTCCCCATTTATACAGAAAAGGCAGCCAACCTCCAATGTGCCTACTGCTGTGACTGCACAACTCAGAATCAGAAAAGTCCAGGCAAAACTGTGAATACATAGAGTAGAATGGGCTCACCTCGTTCCATTTCATCTGCTGGGACTGAGCAGTCAACTGCAGAAATAATGCTACTAATTTACTGTACCTAAAAAACAGCAAAAACACAGCACATAATACAAAATCCTACTGAATCGACACATCACCAATTCCCTGAGGCAACACATCAACATTTTGGGGTTAGGACAAGATACAGGAGCAGCAGCTTTATTACTTGTTTAGTACTTACAATGAAGGATTAGATTATGCCCTGATGCATAATAAGAACAACAGAGAATAGGGTCTATTTTTCTTCATTTTCATCCGCTGCCTTTAAGTCCCTAGCTGCCATTTCTTGTTTTTCCCTGTATATACACCAAAAGTTTCCTCATGTACTGTCAACCATGGTTCGAATGATTTTTAAACTTTGTTTCCAAGAGATTGGCAATCAATTTATAGATACAGTCTGTTGGAATATTCACACTGTAGGGCAATGAAACATTAGTTGTGCATATTTGGATTCAGCTGGAAAACTCACAACTTCTTACTGGATTCTAGCATACAAGAAATATTCTGATGAAATATTCTTTCCATGCAAAAAATTTATAAAGAGCAAAAGAGGATAAAAAAAGTTTCACGCGTTATTATGGTAATTTTATTTATGATTTACGAAGCAAATTTATAGAAAGAACCTTCACAGAAAGGGTCCCGTGCTGGAGTAATTTTATGCAGCAAATTTAAATGAAAAACTATTAAACATTTCTTGAAGCATTACATGTACACAGTTTCTTACATTAACAAGGATTCAATTTTGGTTTGATGGATGTTACAGAATATAAGATCTTGCAATCCTATAACAGATTCCACTGTACCTTGAAAAATATTATCAATCGGACAAATTCCACAAGCCAGTTAGTTAACCAAGGAACTAAACAAAAGTTAGATTTCTCATCCACATCTCTCATATAGCCAAATCATGATCATGCAACTTTTCAAAACCAATTTTAACATTTTTGTCAGGTTATGTACATGCTATATCTGATAAAACCATATAATTTTATACCATATTATCGCACCCTTATTAGGGTGTGGAATTCACACGACCAACTTCACACCTTCTCTAAAAACAAAAAGTCTCACCATAGAAACAGTAACCTTGTAATGGACCTAAAGTAAGATACCAAATCATTCAGAAAATAAGATACCAATTACTAAATCATTCATGCATTTTGTTACATTATGCAACATCATGCCACTCAACATGATGACTGGCATTATCATGATGAACATAAACCCAATCATGAGGGCTAGTTCTTATACATATCCAACTAGCTAAACCCTAAAGCAATCGACCATGCCATTTCTGGGGAATCTTTACTGAATTGCACCCAGCAAATCTTACTACAATAATGGAAATTAAGGGAAGAACAGAAAAAGAATCAAAGATGCACCATCACCACCCCAGCAATAGCACGAACCAACTTAGTTCAGTTCAGCAGAGAAGCTTGGGAGCTAGATGTGCTGTAATGTTTTCTCTCATTGCTTTGCCAATAGGATCCACCTGCTCACAGTTTTCTTCACTATAGCCAATATCATGATGGTTTGGAAGTTCAACAGTCGGAAGCAGTTCATCTTTGCAATCTATAAGTATATTGTGAAGCAGGCAGCAAACAAGAATTATACTTGGCAACTTGTTCTTATCAGGCCTCCACATGACTTTGTGTAAGATCCTCCAGGATCCCTTCAGCCGTGTCAGTGCGTTCGTTCCAAGCAGCCTAGCAGCTTTTTGGCGAGCATTAAAGTTGAGCATTGGGGCAGACAGATTTTTCCCTTCATATGGAGTCATAAGCCATGGGAGCAGAGGATAACATGAGTCACCAGCAATGTACTCCCTGATCTCTGCATTCTCTTCTGAAACTTTAATAGGGCCATTCAAACGGTTACCAGCTTCACAGAGCTTGAAAAACCCAGAGCATTTCATCAGGCGTGAGAATGTCATGCTACCAGGCCAACCAGTAACAATATCAATAAACCTCATCTCATCATCAACAATCCCTTGCAGGAACATACTGTAGTTCT
Source organism: Panicum virgatum (assembly GCF_016808335.1). Taxonomy (NCBI): domain Eukaryota; kingdom Viridiplantae; phylum Streptophyta; class Magnoliopsida; order Poales; family Poaceae; genus Panicum; species Panicum virgatum. The sequence continues at coordinate 5,604,806 of NC_053146.1, forward strand.
TGGCTGGATCACACCAATCTTCAGATGACTCAACAGCAGGAAGCGTCATGATTATGTGGGTGGCATCAACAGCACCACAACAATTCGGCAGGCCATAAACAGCCTCCAGCGTAGCTTTGATCTCCTCAATTCTCTCTTGGCCTGGCCAACTCAGATGATAGCGAGCCCTCTCTTCCATCGACTCAATAAACCTCCATGTCACTTGCGAAACAGTAGACTGCCCCACTCCAAAAGCAGCTCCAACTGACACCTGTGAATCACCAGATGCCAGCCTCCTCATGGCGATTGCCACTTGCTTCTCCACACTGAGCAGCCTCCCCTCAATGTTGATCAGACCAGAGGGCGGCCTCGAGATCAAGTCCTCCCTTACAATGGAGCAGATGTAATCGAAAGTCTTCCTCGAAGTCCTGAAGAAGTGCCTGAATGCTTCCCCCTCATCTGAAGGGATAACTTGACCTGTCCAGCAGAACAAATCGAAAATTTAATCAAACACAAAGCCAGGCAAGATTCTTTCATATCGTAACAGCATCACATTACAAGTACAAAGCTCACAATTTCGCACAAAATCAAGCTAAAAGATTCAGTTTTTCGTCGATACTAAGGCTGCCTACCCCCAAATCTTGGCACATTCACACGGATTGGCCTCCAGTCATGGAAATCGAAAGCCGATAAGGATTGAGTAAAATACACCCACCGAATCAACTAGCCCCCAAACGGATGGCCCTGAAGCGATTGCGACCTACACCCGGCCATCCGGGAAAGCAGCATGCCCGGATGAGCAGGAGGGCGTGGCGGCAGCCGTAAAGCCCGTGCGGAGCGGCCGCCAGCGCAGATTTGGGGGAATGCAGTAACCACGGACGAGAATTCTCGATAACGGCGCCGGTACGGGACAGGGGAAGGGGAGAATCGGGCGGCGCATGTATACCTGACTCGGCGTGCTTGCGGAGGAAGGTGTACCACCACTCGGTGTCGAGGCCGCGGAGCTCCGGCGGGAGCGGCGGCGGCGCGGTCCGGGTCCTGGCGACCTTGAGCTTGCTGGAGTGGGGGTCCTTGGACTTGCGCTTCCCCTTCTTGGACTTCTTCAACGGCGGCATCTTCCTCACTCCCTCCCTCCCTCTCCTCACCCTTTCTTTCTCCTACTGCAGTCTGCGCTCGTCTCCTCCGCCGGCCTCGTTTTATGGCTCCTGCTCCGGGATTACCTGGCAAGTGAATCGGCGATTTTTTTTCCCTAAAAAATTTTTACGACTGGCAAGTGGGACCATGGATTATGTAGACCCACTTGCCAGTGACCACTTACATAAAATTTCCCTTGTGCCTGTTATTTTTTATTTTTAGATTTTTGTATATATGTAGTAATTATAATTATAGTAAATGATATTTTGCGTATATAGCACGCAACTTAGTCTATGGGATGTGTCGGTGAGCGAGATCCAGCCGTCATGGCATTATCATTGGCAGTGCTCGCCACTCCATCAATTGGATGAGTGAATTCGAACAGACTGGTACTTGGCGTATACCTAACATTCATTAGTGACAGACTATATTGCTGACTTAGTTATTATGGCATCACAGCTGTAATGTGTCACGTTACTACGGTGGCGTCATCGCTGTAACGTTACTTTGCACTGGCAGAACCTTATGCAGACCAAATTGAATGTTGGGCCCCTCCTTTTCACCAAAAAAAAAAACTTCTGATCTACTCAAATCAAAACACCATATTTCCTTTGCTTCTAGAGTACTTTACGTACAACAATTGCTGATTGCCGCCTAAAATATATTTTGTGATACTTGGTGGTACACTTTTTTTCTAAATTCGGTCCATGGATGCATCAGTGATTGTACCCGTTTGTCATGGTGTCACAAACGTAATGATGATTACATTGGTATGCATTCATATTTTGGATCGAAGGGAAGGGACTTGTTGCTAACCATGAGGATGTGCATAGAGATGGCAGCGGATCGGGTTCGGTGCGGGTATCCGCGGGTTTCGGTCTTTCGGGTTTCGGGTTTGGTGTTGGTTTTTCGCCCACGGTTTTCAGGTTCGGGTTTGGGTTTGGTTTCGGGTTTTGATTTCCACCCGTGGATATCCAATGGATATCCGAAATAAATTATTTGGAATTAAAACTCAGGTTTCATAATATGTTAATGATAATTTGTTTACTTAGACTATTAAATTTATTGAAAGTTGAGTTACGAAAATATTTATTATTTGTTGCCTCTTGTTTATACATGTGAATATGTGTATTTATTCGCGGGTTTCGGGTATCCATTCGGGTTTCGGGTATCCGCGGGTTTGATTTTGGTTATTGATTTCCACCCGAATCGGTTTCGGGTTCGGGTTTCGATTTCGGGTTTCGGTTTTGGGTGCACGGAGACTCCACCCGATCCGAACCCGACCCGTTGCCATTCTTAGATGTGCAGCGCCATATTAGCAAAAATGGCAATTTTGTTGAATTCTCAATTTTATGAGGGTAAAAACATAGAAGCCATTCTGAGGATGTCAATCGAAAAAGTACCATTCGGGAATATGGTAATAAATTAAATAACCTGTAGTTTGTGCTCATCTCCCCCGACCTCGTTTTATCACTCCTGCTCCGGGATTACCTGGCAAGGTGAATCAGCAATTTTTCCCCTAAATATTTTACAAATCATAGACTGACCGGCAAGTGGGACCACGGATTATGTAGACCCACTTGCCAACAACCACTTACATAAAATTCCCCATGTGCCCATTATTTTTATTTTTAGATTTTTGTATATATGTAGTAATTATAATTATAGTAAATGCTATTTACGTATATAGCACGCAACTCAGTCTATGGAACGCGTCGTTGAGCGAGATCCATCATTGGAAGTGCTTGCTAGTCCATCATTTAGATGGGTGAATTCGAACAAACTGGTACTTGGTGTATTCCTAGCATACTTTAGTGACAGACTATATTGCTGACTTAGTTATCATGGCATCATAGCTGTAATGTCACGTAATTACGGTGGCGTCATCGTTGTAACGGTACTTGCACCGGCAGAACTTTATAGAGGCCAAACTGGAAGTTGGCCTCTCCTCACAAAAAAAAAAACACTTCTGAACTACTCAAATCACTATATTTCTTTTGTTTCTAGAGTACTTTACATACAACAACGGCTGATTGCCGCCTAACATAGGTTTAAGTTCCGTCACTGGTACTCGGTGGTACATTTTTTTTTTCTAAATTCGATCCATGGATGCATTAGTGACTGTGCCTGTTTGTCACGGTGTAACAAACGTAATAATGATTGCATTGGTATGCATTCAAATTTTGGATCAAAGGGAGGTGTTGGTAACCATGAGGATGTGGAGCGCCACATTAGCAAAAGTGGCAATTTTGTTGAATTCTCAATTTTGCGAGGGTAAAAACATAGAAGCCATTTTAAGAATGGCAATCGAAGAAGTACCATTCGGAAAGATGGCAATAAATTAAATAACTTGCAATCTGCGCTCATCACCTCCGACCTCATTTTATCACCCCTGCTCTGGGATCATCTGGCAAGGTGAATCAGCGATTTTCCCCTAAAGAAAATCTTACAAATCACAAACTGACTGGCAAGTGGGACAATGTATTATTTAGACCCACTTGCCAGTGACTACTTACATAAAATCTCCATGTGCGCATTATTTTTATTTTTAGAATTTTTATATGTAGTACTAATAATTATACTAAATGCTATTTTGCGTATATAGCACGCAACTTAGTCCATAGGACGTGTCTTTGAGCGAGATCCAGCCGTCGTGGCATCATCATTGGTAGTGCTCACTAGTCCATCATTTGGATGAGTAAATTCGAACAAGCTGTTACGCCGCCATGACTATAATGGTACTTGTGTAGGGATATGGGGACGCAAAACAAAATTTTTCTCCCCATAAACAGGATCTATTGCTGTTATAGATCACGAGATTACCACTAGACGCGCGGATGCGGAACTTCTGTCGCGCGTCGATGTAGTCGAACAGATGTAGCCGGCAGTGCAGTTGCGAGAACCTCCTCACGTGCGGCTCGTCCTTGTGCAGCAGATGCGGCACCTCTAAGGTATCCACACGTACGAGAAAAAGCGTCGCGATCCGGACTGCTAGGTCCGCGAGGGCGACCTAGGGCTTGGCGCACGGGAGAGGAGGGGCGGCTACTGTAGCGCGGTACTCTTCACTGGCGCGGTACTGTAGTTGTAGGGTCGAGATGGCGGACTAGAGGGGGGGTGAATAGTCCTTTCTAAAACTAATTGCGCCGGCTAACCGAAACTTATGCGGAATTGAAACTATTCGCTTAGCCAAGACTACACCCCTCTAACTATAACTCTAAGGCACCTCCAAAAAGATCCTACACAAAGCAAATGGAGTGCCAAGCTAGTAAGAGCTCTCTTAATAAATCTAATGCCAAGACACACAAGCCTAAGCACTAGTATTTCACAAACCGCGGGAGCTCCTACACAATTCTAATGAGCAAAAGCACAAAGCCAACCTAAGCTCACTAGATGCTCAAGGACAAGGATACACAATCCAAATCCAAGAGCTCAACTTGCTTAGTTACACAATCTAAGCAAGAGCAACTAATTAAGCTACACAAGCTAACTAGATACACTAGGATCTCTACTTCTAGCTACACAAGCAAGAAGTTGATTAGCAAGCTACACAAGCTAACTAATCACTAGAGAGCAACTACACAAGCACAAGATATAGAACAATGTAAATACAATGCTTGTGATTTGGAGAAAGCAAACCACCGAGAAGAGTAGACAAAGTTGACACGGTGATTTTTATCCCGAGGTTCACTTGGTTGCCACCAAACTAATCCCCGTTGAGACAAGCTCCAAGGTTGCCGCCGATCCTCTTGCTAGTGGTGACTCTCAAGTCACACTCTCCCACGTGGAGTGCTCACACCGAGCTCTAGCACATGATCCGGCCGGACCACTTGTTGCTTTTCACGTCTCGCTCAACTAGAGTTGCTCTTCGCGGCTCCCGCGGGGTGAGCACAATACCCCTCACAAACTCTTCTCCGGAGCACCGCACAAACTTCTTGCGGGCTTCAACGGAGTCTCTTGCCACCAAGCCGTCTAGGAGGTGGCAACCTCCAAGAGTAACAAGCACACCGGCTTGCAACACGATCACCTAGTGCCACTCGATGCAATCTCTCAAAGCAATCGCACTAGAATCGCTCTCTCACTCGATCGGATGAATACTATCAAGTTAGAGTGAGTAGAGGGCTCTCAAGCACTCTCACACATGGACACTAAGTCCCCAAAGTGCTCAGCACTCACAAATGGCCGGCCACACCCTCTATTTATAGAGGGAGGCCCCAAACTAGCCGTTACACTCAAATCCCGTGAAAACTGAGTTTTCGCGGACTGTCCGCCTCACAAAAACCGGACCGTCCGCCATTTAAAACCAACGGCTAGAACTGCAATGATTATGTGTCAGAGTCGACCGTTAGAGCCCTGGGCGGACTGTCCGCGCCCCTGGGGCGTACTGTCCGCGGTTCAAAACTTCGAACCAACCGATTTGCAAACGTCTCTGACTAAATCTGGAAGTTACCGGCGGACTGTCCGCTCCCCAGGGGCGGACTGTCCGCAGTTCAAAACGTGAGCACACACAGATACCGCAGTGTTTCTGTCCCAGAAATTTCAGTAGGAGGCGGACCGTCCGCCCCCAAGGACCGGACGGTCCGCAGGTCATTTTGGGCACCCAAGACAGAACAACCAAGTTTCTGCGCCCGTTTCAGCTTTTAAAGGCGGACCGTCCGCCCCCATGGACCGGACGGTCCGCAGGTCATTTTGGACCACCCACAGAGCCAAAAACGGTTCTGTTTGAGCTCAACCGAGATAACGGCGGACCGTCCGCCACTCAAGGGCGGACCGTCCGCAGGTCTAGCGGACCGTCCGCAGGTCTATTTCCAGCAGAAATGTACTTCGGTAAAACGGCCATAACTCTTAGCTCCGATGTCCAAATTAGGTGATCTTGGACTCTATGGAAAGCTAATTCAGAGGGCTACACAACCCAACTGAATACTTGATCCAAAACACAATGGATCAAAGCAGTATTCCACTCCAAGAGCCACCTAATTTCCGGAGAACACCGAAAAACCTTTCTTACTTCCCAATGTTGATCAACAACAACTCCAACTCTTTCTCCTTTGCAAATGTGCCAACACAACCACGTGAACAACACCATGTGCATGTGTGTTAGCATTTCACAATCATTTTCAAAGGATTTTCACTTGATCTCACCACGCCACTCGATCCTAGCTACATTGCAATGTTAGATCGCTCAAGTGGCACTAGATGACCGATATGCAAACAAGTTTGCCCCTCTTGATAGAACGGCCATCTATCCTAAATCCGGTCATGCACTTCTCTACACAACCTTTGACCGGTGAAATGAAATGCCCTACAAGTCATACCTTTGCCTTGCGCATTCCATTTCATCTTTCCAAATATTGATGCCACACAAGCACCAAACTCCATCAAGCCTTTTGATCATCTTCATGAGTCAACACTTGGCTTGATCTTCCTTGAATGATATGATCCACTCCATATCATCACATGACCTCTTTGGTCCATCGATCTTGACCTTGCTCGCTCTTCACCGTTGCCTCGGTCCATTGGCGCCAAATCTTGCCCAAGCTTCACCGCCTCGCGGTCCATCGCTTCAAAGCCTTGACTTGCCCTTCTCCATTGCAACCGGTCCATCAAGCCAAGCATTGTCTTGATCTTCTCCACTTTGGTCACATGACTCCATGTCATGTCTCATATGCAATGAGCTCCTCGATCACACTATATGAGCATAGCATCAATCCCTTAGCCATTTCTCCACCATGGCACATGTTGCTCATACTAGTGTCTTTGTGTGGACTAATTTCCTGTGTATCTCAACATAAACACTTATTAGTCCACCTAAGTTGTCACTCAATTACCAAAACCAGACAAGGGCCTTTCAATCTCCCCCTTTTTGGTAATTGATGACAACTCTACAAAGATATGGAAATTAAGCATATTCCAAGCTAGCACTTCACACATGTGTAAATAGCTAACTTGGTTTGGATTTTATGTTTCTTATCCACTATTAAGACCACTTGTAAAAGATTGGATAAGCACCATAAAAAAATCCAACTTGGTAGTGATAACTCCCCCTACATGTGTGCTCAAGAGATTTGGTTTTAAACTCACACACATGCATAAATATGAAATTTGTGGGATTGTTATCACTACTAAGTGATGCTAAGGTATATAGGATAAACCTTTGAAGCGTGATACCAACTTGAGTTGCATCCTTGAAGTTCATTCCTTAGCATCAATGAGTAACTAGACATTCATCAAAAACTCAAGATGCCTCATGAGATCAACAATATTAGCAAGGCTCTTGATCCATTTGTAAAAAAAAATGTCTAGCTACAATCTATGCATGCTAGTTATCAAATCATCAATTAAGTTCTATGACTAGCATACATCACACACAAGCAATGCATATATAAATTTTAAAACTTATGCAAATGCAAGCAAGCACATGAATATGCACATATCAAATGCAAACAACTAAGTTCATGAGCTTGCTCCCCCTACTTGTGTGCTCCTCTTGTCCAAGAATATTGATCCTCCTCAATATTGCCCCTCTTGATCCATGTCCATGATCGTACTCTCATCTCATCTCTCCCTTTGTCATCCAAGGATAATTCATATCTTTGTTCATTTCTCTCCCCCTTTGTCATCAATGACCATAAAAAGGGCCGAAGCCACATGAAATTGGCCATGTGAAGATCAATGGCTACCACTTGAGGTTGTACCTCTTGTACTTATAGGGTTACCACTTGAATACCCCTTGTAGGCAATCATATGAAGCGTTTGTGGTTTGATACAAAGAGTTGGACTTGGGTAGATGGTTGAGTCTTGAATCTTCATTTTTGATGGACACTTTCAATTTGATTGGAATTGACACCACTTGTAACAACAACATGTGGAAGCATGAAGATCACCTTGAAATGCCACATGTAGGATACTAGTAGGATCCTTGACCTTGATACTTTGTAGTGGGGCTCCTCCCCCTATGTCAAAGAGTTTTGTCAATCTACTTGAATCTTGAGCTCTTCTTGATGAGGATAGCTTTCTTGATTTGAATTGATCACTTAAAGTTGAGGATCACTTGTGGAACCACCATTGTTGTACTAGATCTACTTGAATGAGTACCACTTGTATGACCATGTATATCACTTGTAGAGATACAATGATATACCTTTTGTTGAATCTAGTATCATTTGTAAAATTATGATGGATCACCTTGTGGAATTTGACATTGATAACCAATTCTTGAACTAGATTGTTTCCATGAGCTTCTTTCTTTTTGACTTGATCTAGACTACTTGCCCAAAAAATTCAACTCGGTTTGAACCAATGACAAGCTTCTTCACACCTCATTCTAAAGGTTATCTTGACAATGTTGAGTTAAACACTTGAAACCTCATTTTCTAGATCAACTACTTGGGTTTACTAGCTCATGAACATGTCATATGTTACCACTAGATCATATCAAGCATAGAAGCAATAGAGGCATCATAAAACATTTAAATTTATTTTATTTTTCATGAATGATCACTATATATGACTATATGCATTAATCATGTCCTTAGCATAGTATGAATGCATATGTCAAGCAATTTCACCTTGCTATGTTGGAGTAGAGGATAGTCATTAGATTCCAATTTAGCTCTCCAACTAGTATCATGAAGTCCAATTATAATAGCTTGGTGAAGACAATGAATGTCAATATAAAAACCATTCTTCACCCATATGAAATAAATATCCCTTATCATCAAATGCACTATCTTGTTGTGGTTGGCTTGCTTCATCTCTTTGATCCTTGCTTGCATGAGAGAATACCATTTGAATATCACTTGAATTTTCATGAATCTCTCTACTTTGGGTGTTGCTTGTTTTTTTTTGATCAACTCATTTGATATTTTCAACTAAGAATCTCCAATGACTCTAGATCACCACTTCCATATTGGCCTTCCAAGCACCTTGCTTGTCAATCCCATTGTTGGGCGGCTTGGTCCCTCTCTAGGGAGAAGTGATCTATCCAAGAACCATTCTTGACACTCATTTGAGATGAATTTAGTTGATTGATCAGACAATGGACTTGTTATGATGAGTAATTTTGGAGTCTGCTCTAAGTCCTTTTCTTTCTACTTGAGGTTGGTCTTGATTCTCAACTTGAGTACTAAAAGTGTGCCAAAAATACTTCACAATCAAATGGCCTTGTACCCAATACTCGTCATGCTTCTAGATTATTTCAAAACCAAACCTAGGTTCCTCAACCACTTGTAAAGATGATCAACTTGAGGACCTTTCAATTTAAGTGACTCAAGATTAATCCAATATTTGTCACTTTTCTGGGCAGATTCAACTTGTCTCAGGCGGACCGTCCGCGGTATACTTGGCGGACCGTCCGCGCTTGCATAGTGGGCATATCATCGGTGTAACCGAAGCTTACCGGTGCATCTGGCGGACCGTCCGCGATCCATGGGCGGACTGTCCGCGATTTAATTTTCTGCTGATCAGAGCCTCTGGTAAACAAGTCTCATTAACTGCGGACCGTCCGCCTCTTACCCGCGGATTGTCCGCACTACCAAATTTCAGACAGCCCAGAATTTTTCTAAATTTCACAATTTCAACTTTGAATTGGGATCATTGCTCAAATAAAATTCCAAAAATCTCAAAACTAGCATGAACACCATCCAAAGACTCATATGAGTGAGTAAGAACGAGAAATCAAAAATAAATCAAGTAAAATCAAGAAAACTCATAAATAGCCCATAAAAGCCTCAAAAATTCAGAATTTTGTACCAAGGAGTGCACAAAAGAACCAAATGTCATAAGAACTAGTTTTCAAGCCACATTTGAGAAGTAAATGACTTTTAACTCATTTTTCAATTTGCAAAAAGATTGTTCATCCAAAAGCAAGGTTTAACACAAATAAGTTAGCAAGCCAACAAATATTTCCAATGAATTTCTCACAACTAGAAAAAGAAACTTGTATGTTGTAGCACTTGGACTTCATTGTTTTGATTTGGCATTGGGTTGTATATATGCAAAGAAAATTTGAATTCCTTGATTCAATCATAAGATCAAGAATATGAATTTTATTTGAATCAAGCCTCCAATGCCTTTGGTACCTACACACATTCATCCACGTTTTGATGGTACCCAAACTAGGTTGGGTCCTCTCAAGTTAGGAGCAACATACTTTGGCAATGCCTTAGTATGAATAGCGGGATGTTTTGCAATACTAACAAATGAGGTACCATTACCATCCTTTCTAAGCATAATATTTGCATCAATTGAAATAGGCTTAGAATTGTTACCTAAGGGACATGAATAAGCCATGTGTCCCCTTTCCCGGCATAAGTAGCATCTTCTCTTTTGTTGAGCCTTTTCTTCCTTACTCATTTGATGCTTCTCATTGCCTTGCTTCTCATTGTTTGCTTGAGCCTTCTTCTAAAACTTGTTTGGGCAACCCGAAGCTAGGTGACCCAATATTGCACAACTATGGCACTTGATGTGAGCATGTGGATTCTTCTCTTGAATCTTGTTCTTGCTCAACTTCTTGGCATCTTGAATGTGAGTTGGATGCCTTGTTCTTGCCTTGCCACCCCTTCTTGTTCTCTTTTTCATCATCTTCAAGTCATCAACTTGATCATCATGGTTGATCTTGACTTGAGGTTGGGGTACCTTCTCTTGCTCAACTTGTGGTTTTGGTTGAGGTTCTTGTTGCTTCACCAATTGCTTGGTTGGGCACATTGAGGTGAGGTGACCCCAAGTGCGGCACTTGAAGCATTTGATATGTTTAAGCTTCTCTTCTTCCTTCTTTAACTTTAGCTTTTCTTTGTTGGGGCAACCATTTGCAAGATGTCCCATCTCATGGCATTGAAAGCACATGAAATGAGATAGCTTCATTTCTTCTTGCTTCTTCATCTTTCTATTATATTTATTTTTGCTCCATTTCTTGCCTTTGCCTTTGCTCTCGATGGAACCAATGCCACTCATGTCACCGAAACTTCTTTGATTTTTGATTATGCTTTCAAGGGTGACTTTTGATTTTGTCCATCTCTCTATCTTGTTGCTCAAATACTTCACTTGACTTTGGAGCTCTTTATTTTCTTCTACAAGGTTAGTCTCATATTGCATAGTAGAAGAAGAACAAGCATCTATATGTGAAGTACATGGCATAGACAATAAATCATCACATGAGGTGGATACATGTTTTTTGCCTACATCACAAGGGTTAGCAACATTTTGCAATTGATCCTTTGACCCATGTGATGAGCTCTCACTAGTTTTAATTTCTTTATTAGAAAGCTTGCTAGTGAGTAAAGCATGATCTAGTACCAAATTTTCATGAGCAACACTAAGCTCCTCATGAGTCAATTTTAGCTCCTCATGTGAACAACTTATGACATAAAGTAGATGCTTTTGTTGTTCACATGTGTCTTTGAGAAAAGAGTTTTCTTTTTCAAATTTGATTGTTTTGGCTAACACTTCCTCAAATAATTTAGTCATGCTAGCATATCTATTCAAGAGCTCATCATATGAATTAGGATCAATCATATTGCAATTTGATACCTTTGTGTCACCTTGTGACATGAAGCAATGTGATGATGGAGATGAGCTTGAAGTATAAATATCATCCATGCATGAACCACCTTTATTAACAAGTGTGCTTGGAATAGGATCATCATTTGCAACACTTGAATTATCACCATCAATTATATCAAGTGAGCTTGTTGTAGTTAGATCATTATCATCATCATCATCATCACTTGACCATGAGGTGGAGCAATCTTCTACAAGTACCATGTCGTGAATATGCTCACCATCCTTATGCACTTCTTCCTTGGCCTTAAAATCATCATCATCATTGGAGGCCGCCCCATATTTCTTATTGAGATAACTCCAAATCTCGTGTGCGGTTTTCATATCCATGATCTCATCAAGTATACAATTATGCAAAGATCTAAATAAAATGTTAGTAGCTTGGATATCTAGATCTAGGCATTTCTCTTGTGTTGGAGTTAGATTTCCTTCATCTAACACATGAGAAAATCCTACATCCACCATCCACCACATTTGAGGGCAAATAAATTCAAAATTGCATATCATCCAAGTTTTCCACCGTGTAAAGTGTGTGCCATCAAAAATGTGTGGACACTCAACATCTAACCCATAAGTCGCCATCCTCTCGGGTCGGTAAGGACCACAAATGAGAGACCTCGGCTCTGATACCACTTGTAGGGTCGAGATGGCGGACTAGAGGGGGGGTGAATAGTCCTTTCTAAAACTAATTGCGCCGGCTAACCGAAACTTATGCGGAATTGAAACTATTCGCTTAGCCAAGACTACACCCCTCTAACTATAACTCTAAGGCACCTCCAAAAAGATCCTACACAAAGCAAATGGAGTGCCAAGCTAGTAAGAGCTCTCTTAATAAATCTAATGCCAAGACACACAAGCCTAAGCACTAGTACTTCACAAACCGCGGGAGCTCCTACACAATTCTAATGAGCAAAAGCACAAAGCCAACCTAAGCTCACTAGATGCTCAAGGACAAGGATACACAATCCAAATCCAAGAGCTCAACTTGCTTAGTTACACAATCTAAGCAAGAGCAACTAATTAAGCTACACAAGCTAACTAGATACACTAGGATCTCTACTTCTAGCTACACAAGCAAGAAGTTGATTAGCAAGCTACACAAGCTAACTAATCACTAGAGAGCAACTACACAAGCACAAGATATAGAACAATGTAAATACAATGCTTGTGATTTGGAGAAAGCAAACCACCGAGAAGAGTAGACAAAGTTGACACGGTGATTTTTATCCCGAGGTTCACTTGGTTGCCACCAAGCTAATCCCCGTTGAGACAAGCTCCAAGGTTGCCGCCGATCCTCTTGCTAGTGGTGACTCTCAAGTCACACTCTCCCACGTGGAGTGCTCACACCGAGCTCTAGCACATGATCCGGCCGGACCACTTGTTGCTTTTCACGTCTCGCTCAACTAGAGTTGCTCTTCGCGGCTCCCGCGGGGTGAGCACAATACCCCTCACAAACTCTTCTCCGGAGCACCGCACAAACTTCTTGCGGGCTTCAACGGAGTCTCTTGCCACCAAGCCGTCTAGGAGGTGGCAACCTCCAAGAGTAACAAGCACACCGGCTTGCAACACGATCACCTAGTGCCACTCGATGCAATCTCTCAAAGCAATCGCACTAGAATCGCTCTCTCACTCGATCGGATGAATACTATCAAGTTAGAGTGAGTAGAGGGCTCTCAAGCACTCTCACACATGGACACTAAGTCCCCAAAGTGCTCAGCACTCACAAATGGCCGGCCACACCCTCTATTTATAGAGGGAGGCCCCAAACTAGCCGTTACACTCAAATCCCGTGAAAACTGAGTTTTCGCGGACTGTCCGCCTCACAAAAACCGGACCGTCCGCCATTTAAAACCAACGGCTAGAACTGCAATGATTATGTGTCAGAGTCGACCATTAGAGCCCCGGGCGGACTGTCCGCGCCCCTGGGGCGGACTGTCCGCGGTTCAAAACATCGAACCAACCGATTTGCAAACGTCTCTGACTAAATCTGGAAGTTACCGGCGGACTGTCCGCTCCCCAGGGGCGGACTGTCCGTAGTTCAAAACGTGAGCACACACAGAAACCGCAGTGTTTCTGTCCCAGAAATTTCAGTAGGAGGCGGACCGTCCGCCCCCAAGGACCGGACGGTCCGCAGGTCATTTTGGGCACCCAAGACAGAACAACCAAGTTTCTGCGCCCGTTTCAGCTTTTAAAGGCGGACCGTCCGCCCCCATGGACCGGACGGTCCGCAGGTCATTTTGGACCACCCACAGAGCCAAAAACGGTTCTGTTTGAGCTCAACCGAGATAACGGCGGACCGTCCGCCACTCAAGGGCGGACCGTCCGCAGGTCTAGCGGACCGTCCGCAGGTCTATTTCCAGCAGAAATGTACCTCGGTAAAACGGCCATAACTCTTAGCTCCGATGTCCAAATTAGGTGATCTTGGACTCTATGGAAAGCTAATTCAGAGGGCTACACAACCCAACTGAATACTTGATCCAAAACACAATGGATCAAAGTAGTATTCCACTCCAAGAGCCACCTAATTTCCGGAGAACACCGAAAAACCTTTCTTACTTCCCAATGTTGATCAACAACAACTCCAACTCTTTCTCCTTTGCAAATGTGCCAACACAACCACGTGAACAACACCATGTGCATGTGTGTTAGCATTTCACAATCATTTTCAAAGAATTTTCACTTGATCTCACCACGCCACTCGATCCTAGCTACATTGCAATGTTAGATCGCTCAAGTGGCACTAGATGACCGATATGCAAACAAGTTTGCCCCTCTTGATAGAACGGCCATCTATCCTAAATCCGGTCATGCACTTCTCTACACAACCTTTGACCGGTGAAATGAAATGCCCTACAAGTCATACCTTTGCCTTGCGCATTCCATTTCATCTTTCCAAATATTGATGCCACACAAGCACCAAACTCCATCAAGCCTTTTGATCATCTTCATGAGTCAACACTTGGCTTGATCTTCCTTGAATGATATGATCCACTCCATATCATCACATGACCTCTTTGGTCCATCGATCTTGACCTTGCTCGCTCTTCACCGTTGCCTCGGTCCATTGGCGTCAAATCTTGCCCAAGCTTCACCGCCTCGCGGTCCATCGCTTCAAAGCCTTGACTTGCCCTTCTCCATTGCAACCGGTCCATCAAGCCAAGCATTGTCTTGATCTTCTCCACTTTGGTCACATGACTCCATGTCATGTCTCATATGCAATGAGCTCCTCGATCACACTATATGAGCATAGCATCAATCCCTTAGCCATTTCTCCACCATGGCACATGTTGCTCATACTAGTGTCTTTGTGTGGACTAATTTCCTGTGTATCTCAACATAAACACTTATTAGTCCACCTAAGTTGTCACTCAATTACCAAAACCAGACAAGGGCCTTTCAGTAGTGCGGGGGTACTGTAGTGGCGGCGAAGAAAAAGCTAGGGTTAGCCTTGGGTGCCCCCCTTCCTTTTGCTTTTATAGCCCCTAAGTAAGTCGGTTCACATGTTGAGTACATACGACGATCTCAGGTGTTAGGACACAGCGTACATATTGTGTAATGAGAAATCATCATCTCTCGTGTTGGGTCAGTTCAGACTCATGTCCCACATGAGCCCACATTATTAGTTTGACATTTACATGTCCATGACTTGTGAAACATAGTCATCAACTAATACATATGCTAGTCTAATATCCACGTGTGTCCTCACATGAACTCCGACTAGGAACAGCTTTAGAATAACCATACAAGTAAAGAGTCTCACAGACAATTCACATAATTGTCAATCAATACAAGTTGTCTTTCATGGATATTCAAGGAACACTTCATTAATCATGAATACAAGAAAATATGATCATCTCTATGATTGCCTCTAGGGCATATTTCCAACAGTCTCTCACTTGCACTAGAGTCAATCTAGAATGTATCTTATACCCATTGCTTTTGTGTGCGCCTCATGCTTGGGCTGCGGGAGTGGCTTTGTCAACGGATCTGAGACATTCAAATCTGTATGTATTTTGCATATCTTAATTTCACCACGTTTGATGAACTCTCGAATGAGATGAAATCGCCGCATAACGTGTTTGCTCTTCTGGTGATTCCGAGGCTCCTTTGCTTGCGTAATAGCCCCACTGTTGTCACAGTAAAGGTCCAGCGGACTGGACGCATTTGGAAACACACCAAGCTCAATAAGGAACTTTCTTATCCAAACACCTTCCTTCGCAGCTTCCGAAGCTGCGATGTACTCGGCTTCCGTTGTAGAATCGGCCACGGTCTCCTGCTTGGAACTCTTCCAGCTTACAGCACCACCATTCATTGTGAACACATAACCTGATTGAGACTTTGAATCATCTTTATCGGTTTGGAAACTAGCATCGGTGTAACCCATTACAACGAGCTCCTCCTCACCTCCATAGACAAGAAACACATCCTTAGTTCTTCTCAAGTACTTAAGAATGTTTTTCGCAGCTGTCCAATGACCTTCACCTGGATCAGACTGATATCTGCTCGTAACACTTAGAACATAAGAAACATCTGGGCGTGTACTTATCATTGCATACATAATAGATCCAATTGCCGAGACATATGTGTCGTGGGATTTTTAGGGTACCCACGGCCGGGTGGCGGAGCGCACCCGCCTATTCCCGGTGAGGGAGGACTCGGGGAAGTGCCAGGCGGTTAGGCTAATCTAGGACGGAGGCAAGCACACACGAACTCACGATCTAGAGTGGTTTAGGCCGCCGGAGCGTAATACCCTACATCCACTGGGAGAAGTATTGTTCTTGGTTGTGTATCAACCTATCCTCTGCCAGGGCTTGGCCTTTGCTCAGCCTGAGCCCCCTTCTAGCGGACGCCCTCCCTTTTATAGATCAAGGGGTGCGGATACATTGGTCGTTGAGGCCCCGACAAGTGGGCCCAACGTGACTATGTAGCATACTGCGCAGAGTACTTAAATGTCTACAGTAGTTGTGAATCTTTTCTCTGATATCCTTCCATGCCCTACTGGCGCTCTGCCTCAGGGAGGTCTTCTCTTGTCCTGTCAGCTAGGTGCCCGTTGGGGAAACGTAGCTTGCGGCGTGGCCTGTTGAGGCTATTATGTAGGCGTCATAATGGGTGAAGCCGAGCCGTCGTGTCCATCTGTCATGGCAGACTGACAGGCGCGGCGTGGGCGGCGCCAGCGGCTCCACTACACGTCTTGGTAATATGCGATCAATAGTGTCCCTTGGTCAAAGACTCGCCTCGGCCTCTGCTATATCAATGCGGACGTTCACCTACCACAATGAATGTAGTGGTAGGTGATCCTTAGTATGGAGACCAAGCGGCCTTACATACGTGTCTGTGCTTGCAGACACGTGGCAGCTCCGGACCCTCCCCCCCCCCCCGAGGCGGGGTGTCAACCCCTTCCCTTAGTGAGGGGTCCGGTTACTATACCGGGGGTCCGGGACCCCATGGGGGGTCCGGGACTTCGCGGGGGTCCGGGCCTCCACGAGAGGTCCGGAGCCCCCGGCTGTTCGGGCTGAGCGCATGCTTCTTCTGGAACACGTGGTGCTCCCAGACCTTTCCCAGCCGGGGGACGGGTCCGGGGCCGTTGTTGGGTGAACAGGGCTCCGGACCGCAGGGGTCCGGCTGTTTGGTCGTAGTCAAGGATAACCACAAGGCTCTTGCCTAGACACCGTAAGAGGGGGTACCCCAGTTCTGGGGTACCGACAGTGGCCCCCGGGCCCACCTCGGGAGAGGTACGAACCTGCGGGTGGGGCCTACTATCGTGATGTGTTTCCACACAAACTCGATTGTGTCGGTGTGCTCATGCAGAGAGCGGGCACTCCGGACCCCTGAGGCCGGTACACCGGTTGCCAGGTTCAGGTACTAGAGTGCTCTCCACAGGGCGACGAAGGTGTAGGCTTAGGGTGCGGAACCAAGCTAAGCAGCTACACAGACTTCGGATCGCTCAGGGAGCAAGCACCACTTCCCGGACCCGACTCTTGGCGACCGTGGCGAGCGGTCTCCGCCGGAGCGGGCCACCGGAGTGGACTTGAGATGACCGTGGCGAGCGGTCTCCGCGCGGAGCGGGCCACCGGAGTGGACTTGAGACGACCGTGGCGAGCGGTCTCCGCCGGAGCGGGCCACCGGAGTGGACTTTGAGACGACCGTGGCGAGCGGTCTCCGCCGGAGCGGGCCACCGGAGTGGACTTGAGACGACCGTGGCGAGCGGTCTCCACCGGAGCGGGCCACCGGAGTGGACTTTGAGACGACCGTGGCGAGCGGTCTCCGCCGGAGCGGGCCACCGGAGTGGACTTTGAGACGACCGTGGCGAGCGGTCTCCGCCGGAGCGG
The DNA here is from genome assembly GCF_016808335.1 of Panicum virgatum. Taxonomy (NCBI): domain Eukaryota; kingdom Viridiplantae; phylum Streptophyta; class Magnoliopsida; order Poales; family Poaceae; genus Panicum; species Panicum virgatum. The sequence goes on from NC_053146.1 coordinate 5,622,802, forward strand.
GCCACCGGAGTGGACTTTGAGACGACCGTGGCGAGCGGTCTCCGCCGGAGCGGGCCACCGGACGCCGGAGCGGGCCACCGGAGTGGACTTTGAGACGACCGTGGCGAGCGGTCTCCGCCGGAGCGGGCCACCGGAGTGGACTTTGAGACGACCGTGGCAAGCGGTCTCCGCTGGAGCGGGCCACCGGAGTGGACTTTGAGACGACCGTGGCGAGCGGTCTCCGCCGGAGCGGGCCACCGAAGTGGACTTGAGACGTTGCTGACGATCCCATGAATTACGTCACCGGACCATATAGTAAGGTGCGAGAAGCCAAGCCTTATACTAGAAGAGAGCCCGGGACCTCTAAAGACAGCAGTCTCGGATACTAGAGTACTTGTAGCAGGGTAGTGAAGTACGTAAACTTAGGGTACATTACCGGGCTAAGTTACGCGGAGCTTCTCTACCCCAGGATACGAGTACTACTTCTCCGAAGCAGGTTCTTAGGGGTCCGAACTGCCTTCCAGCTAGAAGGGGTGTCCCCACCTGACCACAAGCCAGCAACTCAATTTGGATTGTTAGCAGCTAAAAGAGAAAAACTCCGTGCGGGAGAAGGAATCATGCAGGTTGGACGAACAAGTGCTATTAGGTTTAAAGTAAAGATAGGACTGAAGAAGCAAATCTCCTTTATTGGTTGACTCGTGGTGTACATCAGAGGCCGGGATTACGAGGGCGGACCTCTACCACTCTGGACCACTTGCTGGTGTCGCCTGTTTGTGCGATGAAGCCAGAGGTCGGGTTTACAAGGGCGGACCTTTACCGCTCTGGACCACACGTAGGCACCAAATCATTACAAAGGAGAAACACACTCAATTCCTATCTTACTGATAACCTACAGCCGTCGCCCCGTAAGGCGAGCACGTTGGTGGCCGTAGTGGAGCTGCCATCTTGGGGGCTCTTCTGAGTCGTTGGGGCGATGGCACCCTGGACGTGCTTGTACAGCATCATCCAGCATCACCTCGGGAGCTCGGGGGACCACTCCTTGCCTAAGAGCTGTCATATGCTTAGGTAGCATGAGACAAACTCTTTGGCTTTGAAGGGGTGAGGCCCCCTGCCGTCGCTAGCTGCCGACGGAAGCCGGCCTGATGGCCGCTCATAGTGAGCTGAAGCCAGTTCGACGCCCTTGCGCAGCAGAAGGACCGGTACGAAGCGCGGAGAGGTGCGGTCGTTCGCCGGCTTGTCCTTGGTGCTAGCGCCAGGGGCCCCCGCGCCTGGTGGCGGGGCCCTGTCTGCAGCAGCACCAAGCACCTCGGGTGGTGCTGGCGACGACGCGACGACACGGCCAACTTCCTCCGGGATGGCCGTTGGCTCCTGGCTCCATGTTGAGAGAAAGCCTTGAGCCGACGCCATGCCACCGCAGAGGAAGCGTGACCGTTGCTTGAGAGAAAACCTTGAGTTGATGGAGGGGCGGCAGCACCCAGTGGTGCCTCCGCTGTGCGCCGCCGCGCCGGCTCTGGGGTGTCGCAGTGGCGACGCACAGCAGGCGCCGCTGCCGTGCACCACCGCACCGAGGGCGCTGGTGCCTCAGCGTTGTGACATGCGGTGTAGGTGCCACCGTGCCTCTCTTCATCTTCTCGCTACTGTCGCAGAGGATGAGCTCAGCCTCGAAAGCTTGGAGATCTAGCCAACGCTTGCATCGTCCCCACGGACGGCGCCAAATGTCGTGGGATTTTTAGGGTACCCACGGCCGGGTGGCGGAGCGCACCCGCCTATTCCTGGTGAGGGAGGACTCGGGGAAGTGCCAGGCGGTTAGGCTAATTTAGGACGGAGGCAAGCACACACGAACTCACGATCTAGAGTGGTTCAGGCCGCCGGAGCGTAATACCCCACATCCACTGGGAGAAGTATTGTTCTTGGTTGTGTATCAACCTATCCTCTGCTGGGGCTTGTCCTTTGCTCAGCCTGAGCCCCCTTCTAGCGGGCGCCCTCCCTTTTATAGATCAAGGGGTGCGGATACATTGGTCATTGAGGCCCCGACAAGTGGGCCCAACGTGACTATGTAGCATACTGCGCAGAGTACTTAAATGTCTACAGTAGTTGTGAATCTTTTCTCTGATATCCTTCCATGCCCTGCTGGCGCTCTGCCTCAGGGAGGTCTTCTCTTGTCCTGTCAGCTAGGTGCCCGTTGGGGAAACGTAGCTTGCGGCGTGGCCTGTTGAGGCTATTATGTAGGCGTCATAATGGGTGAAGCCGAGCCGTCGTGTCCATCTGTCATGGCAGACTGACAGGCGCGGCGTGGGTGGCGCCAGCGGCTCCACTACACGTCTTGGTAATACGCGATCAATAGTGTCCCCTGGTCAAAGACTCGCCTCGGCCTCTGCTATATAAATGCGGACGTTCACCTACCACAATGAATGTAGTGGTAGGTGATCCTTAGTATGGAGACCAAGCGGCCTTACATACGTGTCTGTGCTTGCAGACACGTGGCAGCTCCGGACCCCCCCGAGGCGGGGTGTCAACCCCTTCCCTTAGTGAGGGGTCCGGTTACTATACCGGGGGACCGGGACCCCATGGGGGGTCCGGGCCTCCACGAGAGGTCCGGAGCCCCCGGCTGTTCGGGCTGAGCGCATGCTTCTTCTGGAACACGTGGTGCTCCCAGACCTTTCCCAGCCGGGGGACGGGTCCGGGGCCGTTGTCGGGTGAACAGGGCTCCGAACCGCAGGGGTCCGGCTGTTTGGTCGTAGTCAAGGATAACCACAAGGCTCTTGCCTAGACACCGTAAGAGGGGGTACCCCAGTTCTGGGGTACCGACAATATGGAACTTTGCTTATGCGCTCCCGCTCATCAGCCGTCCGAGGACAGTGAGTCTTGATAAGGTGTATGCCATGTGACATAGGCAAGAACCCTTTCTTTGCCTCCTCCATGCTAAACCACTTTAGTACTTTGTCAATATAAATATCCTGGCTTAATCCTATAAGTCTTTTCGATATATCTCTATAGATCTTAATTCCCAAAATGTATGCTGCTTCCTCTAAATCCTTCATTGAAAAACTATTTTTTCAGTGAAGTCTTTATGGAATCAAGCATAGGAATGTCATTTCCAATCAACAGTATGTCATCCACATACAGGATTAGAAATGCAACAGAGCTCCCACTTGCCTTCTTGTAAACACAAGCCTCTTCTTCATTTTTAATGAAGCCAAACCCTTTGACTACTTCATCAAAACGAATGTTCCAACTCCGAGATGCATGCTTCAATCCATAAATAGATTTCCGAAGATTGCATATTTTTCCAGCATTGGTCGGATCGACAAAACTCTCGGGCTGCATCATATACATGTCCTCGGTCAGGTCTCCATTCAGGAAAGCTATCTTGACATCCATCTGCCATATTTCATAATCGAAATGTGCAGCAATAGCTAGAATAATTCGAACATATTTAAGCATCGCTACGGACGAGAACGTCTCGTCGTAGTCAACTCCTTGAACTTGTCGAAAACCTTTCGCAACAAGTCGAGCTTTATGGATGTGAACATTTCCATCCATATCTTTCTTCTTCTTATAGATCCATTTGCACTCTATGGTTTTTACACCATCTGGCGGGTCAATCAAGTTCCAAACTTGATTTTCTTTCATGGACTCTATTTCGGATTCCATGGCCTCTTACCATTTTATGGAGTCAGGGTCTACCATTGCTTTTGCATATGTCGCAGGCTCATCATTGTCCAACAATAATAATTCTCGCGCTTGGCGGAGCCTTGCCGACCTTCGTGGTTGTGGCTGTGCTTCTTTTGCTATAGGCGGCTCAACTTGTTTTGCTACATTAGCATCACTTGTAGAGTCAAGACCTATTGGCTCATCTCGAACTTCTTCGAGTTGCATTGTCCTTCCACTTTTCTCTCCTTTGAGAAACTCTTTCTCTAGGAAAACTCCGTTCCGAGCGATAAATACTTTGCCCTCCGATCGATTGTAGAAATAATACCCTAAAGTTTCCTTTGGGTATCCCACGAAAATGCACTTATCCGATTTGGGTGTAAGCTTGTCCGACTGGAGACGTTTGACAAATGCTTCTCAACCCCAAATTTTCAGAAAAGACAAACTGGGAACCTTTCCGGTCCATATCTCATATGGTGTCTTGACTATGGATTTAGATGGTACCCTGTTTAGTGTGAAAGCTGATGTTTCTAGAGCATAACCCCAAAACGATAATGGTAAGTTCTACTGGCTCATCATCGATCGAACCATGTCCAACAAAGTTCGATTATGTCGCTCGGACATACCGTTCCTCTGAGGTGTTCCAGGCGGCGTAAGTTGTGGAACAATTTCGCAACTCTTCAGATGATTACTAAACTTGTGGCTCAGATACTCGCCTCCACGATCAGATCGCAAAGCTTTAATCTTCTTGCCACGCTGATTTTCAACTTCATTCTGAAATTCCTTGAACTTTTCAAAGGTTTCAGATTTATGCCTCATCAAGTAGATGTAACTATATCTACTCAAGCCATCAGTAAAAGTTATGAAGTATTGGAATCCTCCTCTAGCAGTCGAGCTCATAGGTCCGCACACATCAGTATGTATGAGTTCCAGCAAGTCCGATGCTCTCTCTGGAAAACATGTGAATGGCGTCTTGGTCATCTTGCCCAGCAAACAAGCTTCGCATGTCTCGTATGATTCAAAATCGAACGAAGTTAGAAGTCCATCCGCATGGAGCTTCTTCATGCATTTCTCGCTTATATGACTGAGACGATGTAAGGATCGATGGACCAAGAGGGGGGAGAATTGGGCCTTTTTCAAATTTCTAAGACAATTAAAACAACCTTAACCTATGCAATGCTAGTAAGGCTCAATTCACCAACCGGCTAACAAAGCAAACTACACAAGCTAACCAAAATATGAAACTAAGCAAGGTAGAGCTAAGTTATGATCTCTAAGGTCAAGCACAAGAATAATTGCAAGAAAGTAAGTGCTTGAAATGAAAGGGTGGACAAGAGACAACCTGATTTTTTTCCCGTGGTGTCGATGTGTTGGCACACACTCCTAATCCACGTTGTGACACTCACTAAGAGTCTTGTCACCTCCCATGTCACCGAGACTTGGGCGCTCACTAAGAGTCTCCGTTCACCATCCCGGCGTGGTGGAGCTCAAGGCACGTACAACCTTCTTCGGGCTCCCACAATCCTTGGCAAGCTCCGGAAGAAACACCTTCAATCACCAAGATCGTCTAGGTGCTACCAATCACCAAGAGTAACAAGCTAGGGTCTTCACTTGAGCAAGAACCGATCACCAAGAACGGATGCACACAAGCTTCTCTCTACTCAAGTCCTTAGTCTTGCTTCTTGAATGATTGAATGAACAAATGTGTGAATGATGAAGCTCAAGGTGGCTCTCAACAATATATGAGTGTATGAAATGTTGCCTGGTGTCAAGAGAGTGCAAAATGACCCATTGGAGGGGTATATATAGGCAGCTCATACGAATAGAGCCGTTGGAGAAAAGCTGCCAGAAAACTGCATAGTGCCGGTTAATCCGACGATCCTCCAATAGCCAGCGTCGGTTTAACCGATGAATGTAAACTGCCCATTCTGAAAACTAGCCGTTATAACTCGGGCAGATTAACCGACGTATCATCGGTTTAACCGGTGAGTGTAGTTGTCCACTGATCAACTGAAAAACCAAGTCTCTGGACAACTCCACCGACGTTAACTCAAATCCATCGTCGGTTTAACCGGTGAGTACAACTTTTGAAATCCCTGGAAAAGCCATCTCACTGGTCAATTGCACCGACGTCTCATTTCAAACAGCGTCGGTTTAACCGGTGTATTAAACTTGAAATGCCCTGGAAAAACCAACTCTGAACTAATGCACCGACGTTAATTCAAACAACATCGGTTTAACCGGTGTATAGAACCTGTCCAGACTCTGCTGACTGCGTTTAACTGACGTATAGAAAAATAGAAGCGTCGGTTAAACCGGTGTATAGACTTTTTCTAATTTTGCCTTTTCTGATTTGAGTCTTGAGTGAGATCCAAACATTATTGAGATATAAGTTGAAAACCACTTATTTGAACTTCTAGAAACCTGAGTGACCATAGTGTGCATCCATTTTCAAATGACCATGCCCATGCTCAAGTTACTTGACCTTAACCCCTCTTAATAGTGCGATCACTACAAAACTATAAAACCTATACTAACCTAAGTGTCCTTCTCAACCTTACGACACTTAGGACTAGAAAGATCCTTAGTCTTGTTATATATTTGAATTGAATACCGAGATCGCCTTTTTGAATAACGAAATTTAGGGGTCTCTTTTGACATATGACCAAATGAGTGATAATGATCTATTAAGCTGCACAAACTCATTAGTCACAATAATGGTTGTCATTAATCACCGAAACAAACCTAGAGGGCCTAGATGCTTACAGACGACCATGGCACATGTAGGTAGGATTCAAATCAGTAAGCCGAGGCCTTTTAGCAATTATATTACAGACTGGTGAATCATCAAGATTTAGAATAAATAGCCCATTCTTAATGGACGCCAGAGCCACAAACATGTTATTCTTAGAGATCACACAACCATTGTTTTCACTCGCAAAAAAATAACCATCCTTCATCAGACATGAAGGAGACACAATGTTTCGACTCAAACTTGGAACAAAATAACAATTATTAAGCTCCAAGATAAATCCTGACGATAGGTGTAGTTGCATTGTCCCAACGGCCAAAACAGCAACTCTTGCATTATTGCCGACACGGAAATCAACTTCTCCTCTTTCAACGCTCCTACTCTTGGTCATTCCCTGCATTGTGTTGCAAATATGAGCAACCGATCCGGTATCAAATACCCAAGAATTGACATAAGAGTCAGCGAGAAATATGTCTGTAACATGAATAGCAAGCGTACCTGAGGTTGAAGAACGGTTCTTCAACGAAGCGAGGTACAGTTTGTAATTCCTTTTCCAGTGTCCTGGCTGGTGACAATGAAAGCACTCCTTGTCTGCAGCTGGTCCAGGTTTAGCCTTGGGAGTTGGGTTCGGTTTGGGGTTCACAACTTTAGCTTTGCCCTTCTTCTTCCAAGAAGAACCTTTTTTCTTTAAGGTAGGCTTATTCTGGATAGCCATCATCACATGGCCGCTGCCTGTGCTCTTCTTTATGTCACACTCTACTGTCTTGAGAATGCCACACAGTTCATTCAAGCCCTTTTCAGCCCCGTGCATATGGTAGTTCGAGATGAAGTTCCCATAGCTCGGCGGTAAAGAAGTAAGAATGAAATCAGTGGCCAACTCTTGGCCAAGTGGGAAGCCCAACTTCTCCAACCTCTGTGTGTAACCAACCATTTTGATCACATGTGGTCCCACTGTTGCGCCTTCTGTAAGTTTGCATTCGACAAAGGCCTTGGACACATTGAACCTTTCAGTCCTGGCCTGAGTCTGGAACATATCCTAAAGCGCCACGATCATATCGTGCGCCTCATGATTTGTTTCGAATTGCATCTACAGCTCGGGTTCCATACAAGCTAGCATGAGACAACTCACTTCAAGATTGTTGTCACATGCTTTCTTGTAAGCATTCTTTACAGCAGCAGGTGCATCATCAGCATGCTCTTCTGGTAATGGGGTATCCAGAACATCTTTATTTTTCTCAGCCCTGAGAACAATTCTCAGGTTACGGATCCAATCCGTATAATTAGTCCCATTTAGTTTGTCATTCTCAAGGACCGAACACAATGAAAATTGTTGGTAGTTTCGTGCCATTGATCTACAATGAAATAATGCAAAATACTAAGACAAACATATTCATGATGGAGTAAATCATATTAAACAATTTAACAGAATCTACTCCCACTAAAATCAATATCCCTCCATTGATTCTTAGTGATTCAAGACCCACAACTATCAAGTCGATTAGTGAGCTTTAGCATCACCGCTAGAGGACAAGGTAGATCGGTAAGCAACTCTTTGCTAATCATATCACATATGACTCTTGTTGTTGGGTGACATCTCATGTCTCGGCGCCCAACCTTTATGCCCCAAGGTCCTTAACCATTAAGCTAACCTTGTCAAGCTAACCAACCCTTATGCGTGTAAGTATCCGATACGAACCTGTCTAGCCAAGGAAAACTTGTGGCACCCTAATTTCATAGACCCACCACCAATCGTACAAGGCATGGGACAATGCAAGGTTTAGTTGGTAGGGCATGATAACTTGAAATTTGTGAGGGATCAATCGTTCTACTTCTACCGTATGCGTCGCACGCAGTAGTAGAACAACGTGAATAACATATGACGTGATACGGTACAACCATCATCACTAACAGATCTCCATCATCATGGGATCCATCTACCAGGCACCAAGATCTCCATCTCCATGCTGGTACATCTTTTTCATCCACGTCGTGATGATGTCCTCCATGACTAATACAAACTATTACTCTTAATAGCTAGTAAAAGATTACATCTTGGATCAAATCATCACATGTTGGCACGCAGGCCATTACATCAAATGTAACAATTCATATGGCTCCTGCCGAATTGTCAAACTCACGACACGCAGGTCATGAAATAATTACACACATGCATCACATACATATATGGGCCATACAAATCACAATATCCTGCAAAACAGAGTTAATCGATTCCGACGTCTAAACTTGAATCGCTGAAAACTCGATCTTCCCGGCTGAATTTCGCAAATCTAATTTTGGCGAAAATAAAAGCACTATTTGAATTCATGTGTAAAATTTTCTGTAGATGAATTTTCATATAAAAATCGCCTCGATCCGAGTTCGTATGCAAAAGTTATGGCTGTTTTACCGAACAGCAAGTTTTTGCCTATGTTTTCCAACTCGATTAGCAGATCCAATCTGCCCTATGCATCACATGCATCTAGCGAACCATCCTGGGTTTTGATTCGATCAATCTCATTGATCTCCTCCTGCTGCGACTGGATTTACGTGTGTCACTTAACTCAGGTGGCGGAAACCCGACCGGTATGAGTAATTCGTCACACGACCATCGCAGCGAGGATACGAAACAGGATTATGGTTTCATCTACAACATGCATATCTCCATATGCACACATCACAAACCTATAACCAGCAGTAATGGCTCTGATACCACTGTAGGGATATGGGGACGCAAAACAAAATTTTTCTCCCCATAAACAGGATCTACTGCTGTTATAGATCACGAGATTACCACTAGACGCGTGGATGCGGAACTTCTGTCGCGCGTCGATGTAGTCGAACAGATGTAGCCGGCAGTGCAGTTGCGAGAACCTCCTCACGTGCGGCTCGTCCTTGTGCAGCAGATGCGGCACCTCCAAGGTATCCACACGTACGAGAAGAAGCGTCGTGATCCGGACTGCTAGGTCCGCGAGGGCGACCTAGGATTTGGCGCACGGGAGAGGAGAGGCGGCACTGTTCACCGGGGGGGTACTGTAGCGCGGGGGTACTATAGCGGCGACGAAGAAAAAGCTAGGGTTAGCCTTGGGTGCCCTCCCTTCCCTTTGCTTTTATAGCCTCTGGGCGCTCCCTTAGGTGGGCTCCTCTCGGGCCCCACCTTGGGCGCCCCGTTTGGGCCTGAGAGGCCCATTAGTGCACCTAAACCCAGTCTAATTTGGATCTCATCCTTATCAGGCTTCTTTCCCTTAAGTGTGTGACCCTATGGGCTCACAGGCGAATAGACATTGCCCGAGTACTCTTACTCGGCCCAATAGTAGACAACGGCCTCTAGCAAGACATGTCAACTCCTATACGCACGCAAAGATCATATCAGACGAGCCGTCACAATGTCATATGCATGTTGTTTCTTTTGCCTCACGATATTTGGCTTAGCTCCAAGCCAACCGCTCTTTCTCGATCCTGTGATTCGGAATCCTTGGTTAACTCTTAACCCCAAGATGACCATGCATTTACTGATCCGAATCACTCGAGGGGCCCAGAGATATCTCTCTCTTGTAGAGAGGGGCAAATCCCATCTTGACCGACTATGTCTCACAACATACTTCTTGACAGACCCGAAAGCCACCTTTATGACTACCCTGTTACGGTGCAGCGTTTGATGGCTCCTAAGTAAGTCGGTTCACATGTTGAGTACATACGACGATCTCAGGTGTTAGGACATAGCGTACATATTGTGTAATGAGAAATCATCATCTCTCGTGTTGGGTCAGTTCAGACTCATGTCCCACATGAGCCCACATTATTAGTTTGACATCTACATGTCCATGACTTGTGAAACATAGTCATCTACTAATACATGTGCTAGTCTAATATCCATGTGTGTCCTCACATGAACTCCGACTAGGAACAGTTTTAGAATAATCATACAAGTAAAGAGTCTCACAGACAATTCACATAATTGTCAATCAATACAAGTTGTCTTTCATGGATATTCAAGGAACACTTCATTAATCATGAATACAAGAAAATATGATCATCTCTATGATTGCCTCTAGGACATATTTCCAACAACTTGGTGTATACCTAGCACATTTTAGTCATACATTATATTGTTGACTTAGTTATTATGGCATCACAACTATAATCAGCGGCGGATTCATGGGATGCCGGGGAGGAGGGGTGGGGGGGGGGTCTCAGCCCCCTATCCCATGGATCCTATGGATCTCCCAACAATTTTCAACCATGAATTAAGAAGAGAAGAAAAGGAAGAGGGAGAAGAAAAAGAGAGAATGGAGGAAGAAGAAGAAGATGATGAACCTCCTAGATTTACATCCTAGAGTTGTCACTGGCTGTTGGTCACTATCCATTAAGCGAGCAAGCCTAATGCGTGAGAGAGAAAGAAGAAGATCGAGCCATTAATATCTATACAATGGGCTTTATTGTTGTGATATTGGCCAAGAATGAGGACTATTGTTGGCACACGAATGTAGTTTTTTTTAACTCTCAACTGTACTAGTTCAACATTTTAGAGTGAACAAGGTTGAAATGGTATACAAAAAAGATTTTAATTAGGTTTTACATAATGATTAATCAAGTCTTCTAAAATGTTGAAAAGTGCAACTTTATAGTCTCGTTGTATAATTAATATCGATAGGTTTAAACGAACAAAGAAAAACCAAATAAGGAAATAAATAAAAACAGAATTTCTATGTAATAACCGGCAGGTATTATATGTTAGTTTCAATCGAATATGAAAGGACTAAATTGTTTTATGATTGGTGTCTTTCTTGTGACTTACTCTCTCTCTCTCTCTCTCTCTCTCTCTCTCTCTCTCTCTCTCTCTGCTATCGTGGCTTCTTTCTCTGATGCTTTATTTGTTTCCATCTGCTGCTCGGCCCATTCAAGATTGCGGCCCATTTCTCACTGCGACATCTGACTGCATCTATAACTGCATTCGAGGAGCACCAAGCAGAGACTGCAGAGTCTCAAAAAAAAAAGGAGAAACTGCTCAACATTTCTCATGATTACCGAACAAAAAAACTGCAAACAGAAATGGATAATATTGGTCTGCACAGGAACAGATCGTACGTCCTTTTGGATCAAAATTTCTCACGATGAGAGTAATAATTTGTCACTCAACAATCAGCATATAGGCTCTGCTAAAATTCAGGGCTTCAGTTTCACCGATGCAGACTGTGTATTGGCTGCTGCACCTCTTCATAGTGGTATTGGCTGCTGCAGACTCCTCCCTCACCTCTGAAGATGAATCGGTAAAAGGATTGTTATAATCCAAACAAAAAGGAGCAACATCATGTCAAACTGTGTCATAAGTATAGCAGTCTTCAGGACAGGTTATTGTGTTGTGCAGCTAATAGGGCACATGTACTCATTGTAAAGAAAAAGCATAATTCAGGGCCAGTTCAGATGTGTAATGTACATCACTACCCCCCAAAACACGTCTTGTACACCCGGTACTAATAATATAACTATGTCTCTATGTTGGGAGAAAGTTCAAAGGAATATGAATTATTAACCCGAATTGTATCCAGGGGCTGAATGATTAGCAGACAACAGTGGTGGCAATATCTATGGACAATGATGCAAGTGGGTACCCAATAGTGTTTTTTTGGGTAAGCTAATTAATTACGATGGCATGCCACTCTCAAATTATTTACGCATAATGCCGTTCTATTTTATTTTATCAACATTTTGGGTCGACCCAATAACCCAAAAATTACCTAACTTGCATCCCTATCTATGGTCCATCTTCAGATCTCCTCACCAGGGATCCCGGAGACGAAAAACATCACTGTTCAGAGAAAAATTCAGAGCTGGCAACAAATGACGGACAAAGATAGCGGACCCCAGATCCACAATCTGTATATCAATGTAATGTCATGGTTCATGGACCACAAAAAAAGGGGAGATCTCAAAAAAGTTCAGTATTGAATCCATTTTCTGCAACCTGAGACTGCCTGGGATCAATTGGTGTCGCTCACAGTCACAGGCTCACAAGGTACCGGCTGCAAATACTTTACAAGCTACTTGCTCCAAGCTGAAGCCTGAACTATTTGCAGGAATCATGTTGCTTTCAGGCCAGATGAAAATGAAATGTTGTTGGAGTGGCTGGCAATGGACCATGAGCAATGCGGTTGGGGCCAAAGGCGTCGCTTTAGACTAGTAAGTAGGTTGACAATAAAATATGACCATGATCTTATCTTGTATCCTACTTCAAAAGCATTTCCATTATCTCTGAATAACAGTTACCATGGAACTAGTCTAAGGCACCTAAACCACTAGTCAGATAATGCCACTAACAATGATCTCAGTGCTGCCTAAAAACATACTAAATTCACCCAGCTTGAAATCTGAATGACCAAATAACTGAAATCATTCAAACCGAGACAGGTACAGAAATCTAGCAATTTCAGGTAAATTAAGCATATAAAAAGTATGAAATTTGATGTGCAGAGTGCAGATCATCAGGAATGAGAGATTTTTTTTTACCTATGCAGCAAGTGAGGATCCTACCTGCGCCCAGGCATCGCCACCACCGCCATCTCCGGCGCCGGCGCGGCTCTCGACGACGCGGTCCTCGAATATGTGGGTCATCCTGGGGTTGGCCCCCCGGGCGATGACGCAGGTGTAGTCCTCCTCGGCCAGCTCCTCCACCTCGCTCCTCCGCGCCAGCCTCGCCGCCGCCGACGACAGCGGCGAGCGCTGCACCGGCGAGAGCAGCGCGAGCTGGGCATCCCTGTTCTTGATGCCGAACTCGATCGGCGAGCCCGGGAGGTCGCCGCCGCGGGGCCCCTTACCGGGCGGCGGCGACAGCTGCACCCTGAGCCGCATCCCGAGGAGCACCCTCCCGCTGTTGCGGTAGGCCCCGTCGTCGGCCTCGCCGGCGACGAGCACACTGGCGAGGCCGGTGGCCGCGCTGCCGATGCCGCCGCAGTGGGAGGAACCGCACCTGCCGATGCCGCCGTTCCTCGCGCCAGAGCAAGTCAGGTTCTTGGACTGCTCAGGCATGGAGGTGGGGCTCATGGGGGCGTCCGCGGAGAAGAGGCCCGGGAGCGACCTTGTGGAGAGCAGCAGAGAGGCCGGCCTGCCGCCCTCGGCGACCTTGGTGGTGGGAGGTGAGGGCGATACGGGGTCACCACACCCCATTGCCGCAGCAGCTCCTCCTGATGCCGTCCTCTTCAGCATTGCAGTCAAGAACCCAATCCTCTAGTCCAATCCCAGCCCAACCCAATCCAATCTGTGCAGGGTAGCAAGATGACTGATTGAATCGATCCTATAGAAGTGAAGTGGACAAGAACAGATGAACAGGGTCTCAGTCACCCAGGTGTCAGCTAAACCAAACAAAATCAGCAAAATCAAGTGCTGATCCCCAAATGATCCAGAGCATGCAACAACTCTGCTATTTCTTATCAGGAGAATAACCAGATTGCTTCAGCGAATGAACAAGAAAGAACAAGGTTGTGGTCTTGTGGAGTTCAGTCAAGGGCGTGTCACATTCTGGTGTGGGTAGTGGCCCTGTTTGGTTTTCCCTCTTTTTAGTATATATGTTTTTCCGAGAAAAGAATTTTACATGCATATGGTTTAAATAAAATCTATTTGCAAAAAAAATTTAGAGATAGGTGTAACTTTTCGCGACGAATCTAATGATGGTAATTAATTAAAAATTTGCTACAGCAATGCTACAGTACTATCATCGAATCGCGCAGTCACAAGTCTCATTAGATTCTTCAGGATTCCTAGCACGGTGGTTTTGAAGTTGATTTTGTAAACTAATTTTATTTGACACCGTAATTAGCGGTCAAAGTCCTAGCCCATTATAGAAAACAACCAAACAGCACCACAGTGATGAGGATGACCAAACAGCACCACAGTGATGAGGATGACGATGGTGTGCAGGCAGCAGGCAAGGACCTATGGAAGCGTACGGGCTACCAGAAGGAGATTGTGCCGCTCCCCGAGGGACGCCAGGATCCGAGGGCCTTATTTAAAGTCGCCCTTCTCAAAACTAGGCCATCCACACATTCTTTATTTGCATCCATGCCCAGCAACAATAATTACACATCTTTCATGAATGTAGTGGTCACTTCCTCCTAGGTCTAGTCCTGAAACTGTGCCCTCGAGGACCATGGTAACTTAGGGTTTGCACAGTGTCAGATCTGAGGCATATCATCGTCTTCTATTCCTGATTTCTTCTCTACTATCTTCCATGCTATCCAATGATCCTAGCACCAACATTGGCCTCACGAGTCACCATATCTACGTCATGACTTCCGTGAGGCTATTTGTGAGCGCCTAAATGTTCTTCTAGTTCTTACCGTTCCGCCAACCTCTTTCCGACCATCACGATTCCCTTTATAATTATTATATATATCATTAGGGGTATATCTCCTCCATATTTTATTGTGTGAATACCTAAAAGAAGATCATTAGGAGTACATAATATCTGGCCTATTCTAAATTTATCATGACATCGCGCACTACTGGATAAAAAAAGAAGGAAACATTTATGTGCATAATATGCTAGTTGAGTTAAAAGTCTTATAACATAGGTTGCCCAAACACGAAGCTTGGGTAAGGTCCTGTTTAGATCCATAAAGATAAAATGCAAAAAAATTTGTAAATTGTTTGCATAATGTACTAAATGTAGTCGAAAAATAAATCGCATTACACAAATGAACTGTAAATCACGAGATGAATCTAATGAGCCTAATTAGGACGTGATTAGACACTAAATTGCTACAGTAATACTATGGTAAACATGCTCTAATGATGAATTAATTAGGCTCATTAGATTTGTCTCGTAGTTTACAGACGAGATATGTAATTAGTTTTGTGATTAGTCTACATTCAATACTTCAAATATTAAAGATTTTCTTCTAAAAATCCGAAAATGCAAAATACAAAGTGATCTAAACAAGCCCTAAATAAAGACATGGAAATATCATACATTCTACAGGTTCTATTGCAAAATGGCTTCTTGTTACTTCTCAGCAATTACATGGAACGAAAGCTCCGCTCAATTTACGAGGACGTGGATGGATGGAGTGCAAGTAGAGGCAGAACAGAACCTGTGCAAATCCACACTCTTTTTTTTTTTGAAAAAAACAGCAGGAGCATCCATACTCCTTTCCATCTCTGCTTTACCATACTCCCTGTCTGTGGGCCATCTCTTTGGTGGGACCAACATATCATTGATACTGCGGGTTCTGCACCTATCAAGCGGAGGGGTTCTGCAAGCAAGCTAAGGTCACATCGAGGTACGGTGCCAAATGTGGTACCTGTTTCTATTCTTTTAATTTTAATTTTCTAAAATACGTACACATACACAGCTTGAACTGAGCCGGCAGATCTTAACATTAATTGATACCGAAAGAAAGAAGCACGTAGAACCTTCAAAACCCAAAGAGTTGTAATGAATTTCAAAAAAAAAAATGAACGACAACATGGAGCATGTTATTAGCATCTATAATCCGACAAACTTAAGCTTAACTATCAACTTATACAAAAGAAAGAGATAAAACAAAAGAAAATTATAGCGGTGAGTACTGCTTGTCCAAATCCTTGAAGTTATCCTTGTTTTCTGCTTCTTGTTTAAATGTTGTTTGAACTCAAATTTTCTTAACTTTTACTCGATACACTACGCTTTTGTTAGAATTTCTGATGACTCTTAGCATGAGATTTTATGCTGCCACTGCCAGCAGCATCTGTCTGAGTCTCTGAGAGCTGCAAAAGCAAGCCAAGAAAGCAGCTCCTGGTTCATCTTCCATGGCGGCCACGAAAAGAGCTAGGGAGGCCACGGCCGTCGACCGGTCTCCCCCGGCAAAAGCGGCGGCCGCGACATGGACCGGTGATCCGACGGCCGCATCGATCAGCCGGCTGGACGCAACTTTTGATGGAGAAGAAGGGGCGATTTGGCGCGTCGGCGCCGGCGCCGGCCATCCGTCCATCTCTCCCGTGAACGTGATCGTCCTCAGCTCAGCTCGCTCATTGTTGCTCCCTGCACTGTAGCTCTGGAATATTTAGGGCTCCATTATTGGATCGCCGCATAAATGTCTGGGTTCGCTTTGCAGCGACCCATGCGCCATGACAGGACCTCTCCCACGGCTATGTAATTCGATGAGAAATCATTGTTAAATAAACTAGTATATCTCTATCCATTATCCAATAATGCCCTGTTTAGTTCCAAAAAATTTTACACAGTACTCGTCACATCAAATCTTCGCCCACATGCATGAAGTATTAAATGCAGTTGAATAAAAATAACTAATTATACAGTTTAACTGATTAGCACGAGCTGAATTTTTTAAGCCTAATTAGCAAAACCAATTTGGGTTCATGCCTGGAAGGTCAACCATGGAGGCGATTTTCTTAATACGACAATTGATGGAGAGATATAGGGAGTAGAAGAATGACTTGCACATGGTCTTCATTGACCTTGAGAAGACATATGACAAAGTACCGAGAAATGTCATGTGGTGGGCTTTGGAGAAGCACAAAGTCCCAACTAACTACATTACCCTCATTAAGGATATGTACAAGGATGCGACGATGTTTGTCCGGACATATAATGGCAACACCACTGACTTTCCTATTAACATAGGCCTACACCAGGGGTCAGCATTGAGCCCTTATTTATTTAATTTAGTGATGGATGAGGTCACAAGGAATATACAAGGTGAGATCTCTTGGTGTATGCTCTTTGCTGATGCTGTGGAGACGCACGTTAGAGTCGAAAGGGTTCAGATTTAGTAGGACCAAGACCGAGTACATGATGTACGATTTCAGCGCGACTAGGCATGAGGGGGGGAGACGTTAGTCTAGATGGGCAAGTGATGGTCCAGAAGGATACTTTTCGGTATTTAGGATCGGTGCTACAAAAGGATGGCGACATTGATGAAGATGTTAGGCATAAAATTTCAGCTGGCTGGTTGAAATGGCGGCAAGCCTCTGGCATCCTTTGTGACAAGAGGGTACCACAAAAGCTAAAAGTCAAATTCTATAGGACAGCAATTCGTCCGGCGATGTTATACGGTGCTGAATGTTGGCCTACAAAAGGCGACATATCCAGCAACTGAGTGTAGCAGAGATGCGGATGTTGCGGTGGTTTTGCGGGCACACAAGGAGGGATAGAGTCCGAAACGAAGTTATTCGGGATAGGGTCAGGGTGGCACCAATTGAGGAGAAACTTATCCAGCATCGGCTGAGATGGTTTGGACATGTCCAACGAATGCCTCCTGAGCCGCCGGTGCGTAATGGGGTTCTTGAGCGGGTCGATAATATAAAGAGGGATAGAGGTACACCTAAACTGACGTGGAATGAGTCGGTTAAAAGAGACCTTAAGTATTGGAATATCTCTAAAGAGATAGCTTTGGATAGGAGCGCTTAGAGACTAGCTATCAATGTGCCTGAACTTTGAACTTATTTCTTACGGGTTTCATCTCTAGCCTACCCCAACTTGCTTGGGAAAAAAAGGCTATGTTGTTGTTGTTGTTGTTGTTGTTGTTGTTGTTGTTGTTGTTGTTGTTGTTGTTGTTGTTGTTGTTGTTATTGTTGTTGTTGTAATTAGTCCATAATTGGACATTATTTGTCAAGTAACAATGAAATGTGCTACAGTACCAAAACCTAAACTTTTTTACCAACTAAACACACCCTAATGGAATCATGAATGAACAATATATATTTTCTCTTCACAAAATTTTATCAATTTGGTGAGGTTTATTTTGTTTTTATTTGGTTTGAGAAAGTTAGTGTAACGCAAAGGGGATAAGAAGCTGACCAAATGATCTGCAGTACTGCAGACTACTCTGCTAATTTGTGTTAGAAAATGCCTTCCCCCCCCCCTTTTGTTCAGGTTACATGCATGCATTTTTGTATTCATGCCATGAGGCTTTGCAGCAATCTGAAGGATAATTTTTTTTCTCTTCACGAAATTTTATCAATTTGGTAAGGTTTATTTTGTTTTTAATTTGGTTTGAGAAAGTTAGTGTGATGTGAAGGGGATAAGAAGACGAACAATTGATTCGTTTACTGCAGACTACTCTACCAATGCAATTTGTGTTACAAAAAGAAGACGTTTCCCTCCCTCTTTTCTGCTGGTTACATGCATGTTTGTGTTGATGCCATGAGGCTTTGGCAGCAATCTGAACTCTGAAGGACATGGTAGACCCAAAAAAGGACAGGAACCATGCCGGGGAAGCATGCCTGATACACCACACGACGTGGATGGAGCAAGGCCATGAATCCAGGGCCTAGACTTCTCCTGTTCTCCAGTGCAAAGGCCCACATAAATACATAATGGATTGATCCATGTAGGTTGGTCATCCATGTGGCTGAACAAGTCTAATGGAGCTAGTGGACAATGTGATCAATATCATAGCCCTTGAAATGGAGGATTTCGACAGGTATTTTGGTGGACTCATATATCCAGTGCTTCCTGCAAAATTTACTAGCTAGGTTTGAAATTTGTTACTCCTTGATCATAATTTTATTTTGTAATTTATTTGCTGACGCATCTCTAGTCACATAGTACCTTTGAACCAGTCTAATGGTGACATGCACATGCAGGCGATAAAATACTCGGTCTAGGTTGGGGTGTCATTGAAGAACAATTAAAATAAAATATGTTTGGATTGCGACAGTGCAAATAAGCCTATACTTATATTTTCACTAGCTTTCAACCATGACAGCGAGGGTCCTCAATTAAGTCGTCGATCGCCTTATCTTGTACTATCCAATTTGATGTAGCTTTGCAATTTCCAGCAACGCATTATGCGCATTATTTGTTCCTTTGCCACTTGTCTGCTTTGATGTAGATTTGAAGGAAATCTCGGCAATATATGTGTAGTAAAATTAGTAAAATATACCTTGGAGCCGTATCCAAATTAATCGCTATAATAGAAATTAATACTCTAAATGAACAACTGCACAATGGTGTCAAGTGTCATTCTCTCAAATTGCGTTGTCCCTTATCTACGTAGTTGATGATACTCCTTTCGCTTATATTTACATGTGGCCCATACCGAGTGTGGTATGGAAGAAAAGTAGTTCTTATGGTATATTGATATTAATTCTAAATATCTTTCCCAAATATACATTGACACAGTAAAAGTTTTTAAAAGTTTAATTTTCTCTACGTACAAAGCAAACACACATGTCCTCTAAGTATCTAACCTAAGGGAGCATATTAACACAATGAAGTAGTAAGTAGTAACACTTTTCAAGACTAATCGGACGGCCAAACTCTTGATTATTATTGTTTTGAGGAAATTTAGAGCACTAGTGGCCCATCTAAAATATTAATAACTGATACAACAATGATTCATGAGCAATGATGCATTTGGCCGGCGCACACAAAATGGAAGGGACCCTTTCAAAAGCCATGCACATAATACCAAAACAACCATCCTTTTAGAAAAGGAGAAACTGAGAAATATGTCATCATCTTCACACTTGAGAATTGGCATGATGTACTCATCGCTCCAATCTGAGAGCCTAATAATCACAATCCCTTTTGTTTGACTAATGATAGCCCCTGCCTCCTCTAACAACCTCACTACAAGGAAACATGATCAATAATAAGTGGACCATGAGCTCATATGAAATTGACATGAAAAGACTGGTTAAACAAACATACAAACATACGAATAACACCCCGTATGATTGCCAGGTACTTATAAATTCCATTAATTCTTTATAAAACAGTATTAGTAATATTCACATTGATTTACTCATGTGTGTTTATGTGTAGAATAAAGTAATGGTAAATGGGTTACATTCACTGGATCAATAACTTGGTTTGAGGGTTTGTTGGGGGCTTTACAAGATCATTTCAGTGATGTCGAGTTGTTTTTGTATGCCACTATGCCGGGAATATGCCTTGGTTGATGCTCCTGTGAGCAGAAGAACTTTATTTCAACGAATCAATTAAGAACGTCAAGACTAAGAGACAGATGGAAGCATGGGTTATGCATATGCCTATGATACAGATGTTCAAAAGGATGCTGTACATCCATCTAGCTATCTTTAATCTTATCGCATCATTTCTGGTTTGTCCGTGTATGCTGAGGTGCATTAGTTAGGTCAGGATTATGTTACAAAGACAAGAGGGGCATTGTCGAGGCGACACGTACCTAATCCCAAAGGAGGTTGCTTCTAGTCTAGTAGGCATCAACGGGTTGAGCAGAGCAACCAATTAACATTCGTGGACAGCCATACTCATGGGCTTTTATTTACACCCAACTTTTTTCTAGCAGAAGCTTAACTGTTCTTTTATTTACTCGATGCAGTAAATTAAATAAAGTTTTTAACGGAGACGGATTATCTAAATTTACTTCCGTGGAAAAAGATTATCTACATTTAAATCATAATGATGTGGTTAATCACCGCTACCTCCGTCCCACAAAAATGTTGGTTTAGAAAATTTCAGATATATTACTAGTAGTGCAAAATAATTATGTTACCTCTAATTAGTTAGAACAGTTGTGATTGAAGACCGTACTGCTTATTGGTTCCCTAGATCCTCAATAAATGCAAGTGTATTGAAACTAGAAAAAGTAATATCTACTTTAACATTTAATTGGCTCTATGCCTTTCTCAATGCAATTATTTTTTGGGCTCTAAACAAACATTCTTTGTGGGACAAAATTTGAAGGCTAAACGAACCGTCTTTGCGGGACGAAGGAGTATTAAGAAAATAAAGTAAATACTAACACAATCTAACAGATACTCAGATACTCCTCAAATGTAATAAAGGCCTCATAACAAAGCCATGAAACTCGATCTTTCCTCCTCCCTTCTTATATACTCTGTTTTTCCTCCATTGAGCCTGCTTCATGGCAGATGGTGGAATTTTGGGTTATTGGATCAATTCAAAAAGTTGGTGGAATATCAACCACCATGCCTCATCACCCATGTAATTTTGGGTTATTGGAATATCTGGGGCGGCACGGCGGCAAGATAACCATGGGTGATGAGGCATGGTGGTAACAATGTTGCCACGTGGCAGATGGTGGAAGGAGAGCTAATCAATCAGTCTCGGAGTGGTCGATTGTGGTGAGGAATGTAATTTTGGGTTATTGGATCAATTCAAAAAGTTGATAAAATGAATTAAAAGATCATTCTGGGTAAATAATTTGGGAGAGAAATGAATTAGAGTGATATGCTATTGTAATTAATTAGTTGACAAAAAAATACTATTAGGCACCCACTTGCATCCTTAATTGTTGTATCAGACTCTTAAACAAATGAGATCCTTTAGACCTTGTTCGGTTAATCCCCTCCGTAAGGGGATTGGGTGAGATTGGAGAGGATTGAGGGAAATTTTGAGTTGTGGGGGATTTAATCCCTCCAAACACCTTCCAAACCCCTTCAATCCCCTCCAAACCGAACAAGCCCTCAAATGGCTTGTTGATGACAACCATAGTCCAAATGCATGCTGCATTCTTATTCCTCCTAGCCATGTACATGTTGCTCTATAACTACATGCTGCTTTTTCTTTGAGAGGAAATTTCATGCTGCTTTTTTTTTGAGAGGAAATTACATGCTGCTAGTAGAGCTGAATAATCTTCCCACCACCCAACAAATTACAGGGCCCAAGACCCAATGAAGCCCAGTTGCGTGATCCGCGACGGCGACTGTCACTCCCGCCCCCCGGCGGCCCGCGCGCGCTGCCCTGCCAGTTACTAATTAAAGCGGCGCGCTCGAGGAAGCGGATCACAGGGACGCCGCGATCTGGCCGGCCTGTTACACGGAGGAAGGCGCGCGCTAGCCTGCACGCCCGGCTCGCCGCCGGCGGCCACAGTGATGACGCTGATCTGCGGGCCATGGTGCTGCGGCGGCGGCGGCAACAGCAGCTCGGCCCTCGCGGACGGGACGAGCGGCCGGCACGGCGCCACGGCCCGCGCGCTGCTCCCGTCGCTGGCCGGCGCGCGCAGCGGGCGGCGGCCGCGGCTCCGGCGGTTCATCGTGTCCCCCTACGACCCGCGGTACCGGCTGTGGGAGCACTTCCTCGTCCTGCTGGTGCTCTACTCCGCGTGGGTGGCGCCCTTCGAGTTCGGCTTCGTCCCGGAGCCCGCCGGCGCGCTCGCCGCCGCCGACGACGCCGTGAACGCCGCGTTCGCCGTCGACATCGTGCTCACCTTCTTCGTCGCGTACACGGACCGCCGCACCTTCCTGCTCCAGGACGATCCCCGCCGGATCGCGTGGCGGTACGCCACCACCTGGCTCGCCCTCGACGTCGCCTCCACCATGCCCACCGAGCTCACCCGCCGGATCCTCCCGCCGCAGGCCAGGTCCTACAACTTCTTCGGCATGCTCCGACTCTGGCGCCTCCACCGCGTCAGCACGCTCTTCACCGAGTACGTACTACTTAGTATCGACATACATAGATTTGAAATAGTCGCCTATAGCTGATAGGAAAGACAACCGCTATGACATTTAGCCCGCTAAATGCCGGCAGCCCTACCGCTAAACGTCTTAGGCGGCAATTTAAAACCACGACGGCGGCACAGACTGAACTGAGCTGATGACCATCAAATTTCAATGGTTCATTCCTCGACGACGATCCTACTGAACATTGATTTATTTGCTTCATCGATCTTTTAGGCTGGAGAAGGACAGGAAGTTCAGCTACTTCTGGGTTCGATGCACGAAGCTCATCTGCGTACGTGATTTATTCAACTCCGGCAGGCATTCTCGTCGATCTCCAATTGGCTTGGCTCGTGGTCAGAACTCAACACAGTTCATGGAGCGTGCAGGTGACGCTGTTCGCCGTGCACTGCGCGGGGTGCTTCTACTACCTCCTGGCGGACCGGTACCCGGAGCCGTCGCACACGTGGCTGAGCGCCTCCATCCCGGACTTCCACGGCGCGAGCATCTGGCGGCGCTACGCGGCGTCCATGTACTGGTCCATCACCACGCTCACCACCGTGGGCTACGGCGACATGCACGCCGTCAACACCGGCGAGATGGTGTTCACCACCGCCTACATGCTCTTCAACCTCGGCCTCACCGCCTACCTCATCGGCAACATGACCAACCTCGTCGTGCACGGCACCGGCCGCACCCGGGCGTACCGGGACGCCATCAACGCCGCCACCGCCTTCGCCGTGCGCCACCAGCTGCCGGCGAGGCTGCAGCAGCAGATGGTGTCGCACCTCAGCCTCAAGTTCAGGACCGACTCCGAGGGGCTCCAGCAGCAGGAGACGCTCCGCGCCCTGCCTAAGGCCATCCGCTCCAGCATCTCGCACCACCTCTTCTTCGCCCTCGTCCAGAGCGTCTACCTCTTCCAGGGCGTCTCCAACGACCTCATCTTCCAGCTGGTACTGGCAACTAGCTCCTTCCATTTTTGTTAGTTTCCAGTTTGCGAGCACAAGAATTTTCACTGCTCTGTCATTCTGTTATTCTGTGTGAAAGAAAGGTCTCTGAGATGAACTCCGAGTACTTCGCGCCGAGGGAGGACTTCATCCTGCAGAACGAGGCGCCGTCGGATTTCTACATTCTAGTCACTGGTAGTGTGGTAAAAAAAAGCACACTCACTCTTTTCATCAGGATCACAATTCGAGAATAGATAGTTTATTCAGTAATAGCTAGCTAATGATCAGTGAGAAAACAAGGAATGACAGTGACATGTGCAAGTGACGCATTGGCAGGAGCTGATAGAGCTCCAGAACGGTGCAGAGAAGGCAAGTCCTTCCTCCATGTTCAGTTTGTTGTTCCATGGCGCATTCTTTCAGAGCCGCTTGAACGCTTGCGCAATGCGTCGGATGATCTTGGTGCGTGTGATCTGCAGCTGGTTGGCACGGCCAGGGCAGGCGATGTCGTCGGCGAGATCGGGGTCCTGTGCTACAGGCCCCAGCTCTTCACGGCAAGAACAAGGTCCCTGAGCCAGCTCCTGCGCATGGAGCGCACCGCCTTCCTCAGGATTGTTCAGGCCAATGTTGGGGATGGTGTCATAATCATCAACAACCTGATCCAGGTCAGTCTGTTCACCTTCACACCAGGGCCGGCCCTGACATTTTTGTGGCCCGGTGCGGAACAAAAAATGGAAGCCCCCCATTCACCATAAAAGTACAAGATAATATTAAAACATTCAGTGTCATTAACCAATCTCACACTAACAAGTTTAAAATACAAAAGAGAAATATCTCTAGATCATTTAAAATAATTTCTAATAAACAGTTCTAGATGCAAAATAAGTGATGATAGTGTCAATATCAATCTCATCCAGCAGCCCCTTCTCAATGCTGGATGCGAACTTTCTATTGGAAGACATGTGATTTGATTGGGTGACCATACAAACTGAAAAGACAACTACCATTGATACAAAAATCGAAATTAGTTTGAGTATATCTAACCCTACTGTTAGGAAAAAAATAGACAAGGGAATGTGTCTGAGGAAGATTTTGAACCTTGATCGGTAATGGCAAATTGGCAATCGGGCACAAGCTAGCAGCAGCGGTGATCTGCAGATTGCGCGGCGGCCGGCCGGCGACCCGCGTCTCGCGAGTCGCGACGCGAAGAAGTCAAGGAGGGCAGGAGGCGCAACGAGGCGGGCAGCCGGACGGACGGCGGAGTCGTCGAGTCGATCGATTGGTCTTCCTCTTTAACAGGCCTGCTATTTGTGACTTGTGACTAACTGGACTTTGTTGATACTTGCGAGGCCTATTAGCACACTAATTTTTGGAGGCCCCCTAATTTCGGAGGCCCAGTGCGATCGCACCGCTGGCACTGGCCTAGGGCCGGCCCTGCTTCACACCACCTCGAAAAATTGAAAAAAAAAGAGAGAGAGAGAATTTTTTTTTTCTGAATGTCCATTTCCAGATTGTGTGCTGTTCGCTTTCAAGCTCTGAATTTGCACTGCTTTTTTGCCCCGACGAGCTTGTGAATTCCAATGGCACCGTGTTGCTGTTGCCCTACTCACAGTACCTCAAGGAGAAGGAGGAGAGCGGCGCGGTCGCCGGCGTCGCCGAGGAGATCGAGTACATGATGGCCCGGGGTCAGCTGGAGCTCCCCGTCACGCTCTGCTACGCTGCAACCAAAGGAGATGACTTCCTGTTGCATCAGCTCCTCAAGCGTGGCGTTGATCCGAACGAGTCAGATAACTGCTGGCATACAGCACTGGTAAATCCTGAGATTAAAGATTGCATTTTTACTGTCTCAAAGTAAAGATCCTTTCAAATGTTTACTGTCTAAATTGCAAATTTACAATGCTAGTTGTTCTTGGTTTAACAGCTCGTAGCAGCTTCCCGTGGACACGAGCAGTGCGTCAGGCTTCTGCTGGAGCATGGCGCCGACCCTAATGCAAGGGACGCGCAGGGGAGGGTGCCCCTGTGGGAGGCCCTGTCCCGGAGGCACCACGCCGCCGTGCGGCTGCTGGCGGACGCCGGCGCGGACCTGTCCTCGGGCGACGGGGCGCTCTACGCCCGCGCGGCCGTCGAGGCCGACGACGCCGCGCTGCTCGAGAGCGTCGCGCGCCACGGCGTGGACGTGACGGCGGCGTGCTGGGACGACGGCGCCACCGCGCTCCACCGCGCCGTCCTCCAGGGGAACGCCGGGATGGTCAGGGTCCTGCTCGAGCGCGGCGCCGACCCGGACAGGGTGGACGGCGCCGGCCGGACCCCGAGGGCCATGGCCGTCGAGCTCGGCCGCGGCGACGTGCAGGAGCTGATCAGCGGGTGGCGGCAGGAGGTGGCCGAGGGTCTGGAGCGGCAGGGCCCGGCGACGGATCACGGCGGCAGGATCGCGGCGCAGAAGGTCGCGAGGTTCCAGAGCGCGCCGCCGGCGAGGGTCCCGCCGTGCGACAACGCCGGCTCGTCGCCGCCGCCGCTGTTGTCGAGGCAGAGCACCCCCCGGCAGATGGTCAGCTTGCGGAACTCCCTCTTCGGCGTCCTCTCGTCGTCGCACGTGAACCGGCACGACGGAGGCGGCGGCGGCGGCGGTCTCAGCCGCCACGAGAGGCACGCGCACAGCAGCTCGCGTGCCAGGGTGACCATCTCCTGCCCCGAGCAGGGTAGCAGCGCAAGGAAGCTGGTGTTCATGCCGGAGACGGTGACGCAGCTCCTGGAGCAAGGCGGGAGCACGTTCGGGTTCGCTCCGACGAGGGCGGTGACGACTGACGGCGCCGAGGTGGACGACTCGAGGCTCGTAAGGGACGGCGATTGTCTCCTCCTAGTCACCGACCAATGGGTGCCTGACATTGGCATCATGGGACATGCGTAGGGATCAAAATAATAGTAAAGTGAGAACATGTTAGAGCTGCAAATCAACCTATCTGTGCAAACTTCAATCTGGACTACCTGATCAACATTCAAATGGCATGGGAGGATTGGTAATTTCACAATTAACCGTCTATTCTTGAATTGGGTAATCACACTTTTGCAAATCCCCCTCCCACTCCCCTTGCACCCCTCCTGAACGTTGATCCGGTGGTTCAGATTGGAGTTTACACAGTGTTGAACAGTTAAAGCGAGTTATACTTCTACTAGTATAGTATCTGTGTTTTGCTACGGATAATATAATAGATCTATGTAATATCACTAACTTTGTGTTCATTCACTTCATGTACAGACCATGTCGTGATTGTGCGAGATATTGATTATCCGTGTTCGGATTAGAATTCAGATTAATTTATTCGGACTTGAAATACTCAATTAGCTATTGTTTTGTTGAACTTAATGACCACATAAGTGTAGTGTCACCCCTCGCAAAAAAAAAACTTTCAAACATGTACGAGATACCCTAAAGATAGTGCGTTGCCTTGGATATCATTCATTTATCTTACAATAGTGTTAAGAAGGCAGGACTTCAAAATTACCATAGTAATAGGAAAAATAAGAATATGCACTATCGGAATTTATTAAGAACAAGTCCATATCCAATACAATAACAGGCAAGAGACTAGAGATTAGTTAAATATCTAACTATTACTAATTGGAGGTTTGTTTGGAGTCTCTATATGAAGCCGCTTAGGATTCTAGGTGGACACTCTAAAAAAAATAGAAAAATTCTATAAATTCTCACAAAAATCAGAAACATTCAGCCATCGATCCAACAACTTTAATTATAATAACCATCGGATCTGTTATCTTTACTAAGAAATTACCCACATCTGTCAGACTAAAGTAAACACCCTAAATATGTATCTAAATTATCCACCTTTGTCATTATAAAAAATCTAAAATAATCCCCTAATCTTTATGTAAATTACCCACCTATACTATTATAAAAATAATACAAATATCTCCTTAAATTTACATATAAATTGTCCAATTATGTTATTATTACTACAAGTTGAATTACTCCTAAATATGAATATAAATTATATAATTATAACAAATATGAAAGTGCACCAATATAAAATTCTAAATTATTGTTTCTACCATTATTAATATATTATTTATATTATTGTTCACATAGAAATACTAACTATGATATATGTCACCATATATTCATGTACCATGGAAGAGATAAGAACATCAATTCATAAACAAATAGTTCAACTGAATATATATATCGAATATATATGGAGGTGTGATGCAAACTCAAATCTATTGTAACTAGATAATGATAAATACATATTTTAGAATATGTTTTAGAATAATTAAAAGATGAAAAAAGTATGAGATAGATAATTATAATTATTGATCTCATTTTTATATTAATTCTAATTAATCCTTGTGAAAGCACGGGTTGATAGACTAGTATATCTTGCAGTGAACAAGTCACCTCCGCATTGAGGTTTTGGAGTAGTTCGATTCAGATATTCAGATTGCTTTTTTCTTCTTCTATATAGGCGATCAGAGGGGCTGTCTGATCTGAGCTCGTGTAGGAGAGAGGGCATAGCGTGAACTCTTCGCATAGAGAGCAGAGAGATTTGTCTGACTTGATGGTGCTGTCGGCTCCACCCATGCTCAGGAGTCAGGATCTCAGGCCGTCCTACTACATCTCAAGCAAGCTCACCACGACACCGTTCAGTTTATCATGGCTCCATAATGCCTCCGTTATGTTTCTTGGCACCAGCAGTGTTCTTATTCAGAAAACAGTACAGAGTTCAGTGTTCGCACCGGCTTTTTCTAGGCGTCCTCACTATTCAGGTCTCAGCACGTTGTGTTATTGTCTTGTTGTCCAATGTGAAGAGTGACTGAAGAGGTTGGTGTCTGAAGAAATTAATTAGCAAACCGAACTTTGTTTACCGAAAAGGATATATCCGGCTAAGTCAAAGTAAGATACAAGATTGCACAACTCCGACAACACTTGTGACCGTGCAGCTAGCATCTTCTGGTCGGTCCTAGCTGTTCTCCATCTTGGGTTTGATAGTTTTTTTTCTCAGGAACAGACAATAATGCAGTTGTTCAGGTTTGCAGTGTTGCATGACTCCATTGTAAAGGGAGCTTTGTAGCTTCCACCACCACATTGTAATCACCGGCCGACTTGTCACAGATAAGGTGCCCATTGTACATTACAAATCCTCGGCACACAGGTAGATCGGTATCAGTTCCCACCAATAGTGGCCTCTGCTGATGGCGCTGTGCTCGGCCATTGCTCAGGAGTGCGTGAGCAGAGTGTCCTCCTACATCTCAACCAGCAAGCTCGATGACAAGGTTTCCAGAGCGCACATCATCGCAAGGCTCGAGATGGCGCTCTCTCGGTTGGAGTTTGCCCTTGAGAGGACCGGGAAGATGCCAATCACGCATGTTTCTCTGCTGCGTCGCAGGAAGATTATCAGGAGGGCCTACGTTGAGGGCACAGATTTGCTCGAACGGCACAAGCTACATGTAAGCCTCTGCTACTCTACTCTCGACTTTGATGAGCTGGACACTTGCGCCCAAGAACACAGAGAGTTGGTTCTGCAATGCAGCGTTTTCTGACTACTCTGCTTTATATATATATATCTGACCTGAAAAACTGCAAAAGACTCGGACACTTGACCAAATTCAACTAACTCTAACACTAACAAACACACACTAATCATCTACTGACACGACTAGGATTACTCCACCGTACCACTGCAGGTGCTGGAGGGCCATGAAGAGGCCGGGCAAGTGCTGATAAGGAGCTCCTCCTCCTCCTCCCTTCAAAGGATTGCTAGTGCTGCAAATTTGTCCATCTCTTCTCTGCTTGGCTTAGACAACAAGGATCAGCTGAGTTCCTCCATTGCCCAGACGTTTGAATGGTATGCAGATTGTGCTGACAAGTTCGTGACAGACGTGGAGTCTGGCTGCCCACTTCGCCGTGACACCTTCCGCTATCCATTTGTCAGGCAAGTGTTTGAAGGGAAAACCATCGTGTATCAAAGGACCAAAGGAAGCCAGCGGCTCTACTTTGATACATGGCCTTCCATTTTGGAAGGCCGGGGCGTTGAGGCGCACATACGGTACCGATATTTCGATCCCCAGAGGCTAGGCAAAAGTTTCAGCATAAAGTTGGTGCTCCGGCTTTCAGAAAGCACAGATATAGTCGGCGCCGCTATAAATTGCCTGCAGTCATCTGCGTCCCTGCTCAATCTCGCAGCTGAAGATGCCATTGTAGACGCAATGGGAGAGCTCACCCAGCTACATAATTTACAGGACATGTCATGTTCTTATGCTCAGTTCTGTCCCTGGGTTGACATCATTCAGGAGTGCTATCCTGACGACACTAAATTTTTCCGCTCAGATCCGCTATGCTGCTGTCAAGTGAATGGGCGTGAGCCTGGTGCCAGCAGCAGCAGCATCTCATCGGAGCTATCACACATATTCCCAGAGGAAACTATCTTTTTCGGCTTCGAATGCTATGTCCCAGCACTAGAGTACAGGTTGCCGGCGAGCGCATCAGATGAACACGGCGGCATGCTGGACCGGCATCGGCGACAACCTCTTGAGCTCACACTTCTGTTCGCACCTCATTTCTTGCGCCATTGCGTGCCGCAAGGGAACTGCATATTCGAGGCGATGGGGGGTAAAGAAGAAGAACGTACATATGATAGCATTCAGCAAACCTTCGATACGGCAGTAAGGTCAGAGGCAATCGACTGCCTCATCCATCAGCCGGAGGTGACCAAGTGTGCAGTGTACTGGCGCCCCAAACTTGGTGCTGCAGGTTTCTTAGTGAAAATCCCAAGCGCCGACATGGCAACTACCCTGCCAAAAACCAGGGGCAGGTACAGCACCTGCAATTCCGCGAAGAGGAAGCGGTAGAAGTAGTCATGGGAGGCACCTGCAATTATGTCTTGCTGTCTACATTGTCATTTCCCAACTAGGATCTCGTGTTCCTCTCGCTCAATGTAACATGCAGATGCCCTGCTACTGTTTGAGAAATTTACGCTACTACTGTAAGATTTTTCAATTGTAAGATAATTTCTGAAGTATAAAGTAGAGACAAATGTTAATGCCTATCCTCTTTCGGCTTCTTTGCTTGCCCCTCGCGTAGTATGGAAAAGGCATTGGTCTGATTTACGGCAGGCGAGATATTTTTTAATGGAAATATGGCAGGCTAGATGTCGGCATTAATGATAGTAATGATATGTCAAGGCCCCCGTCACTCTCGCTGGCGACCCGGGGGTCGCCGCGCGCTGCCTTCCACCCCTCCCCCGCGCCGCCGGCGGCGGCCTCCGTCCGGGCGGCGGCGGTGGCCCATGGCCGTGCCGAAGTCGGCCCGGCTAGCTCCCCCTCGCCCTCTCCTCTCTCTCTCCCATCTCCTTCCTCCTCCCGCCCTTGGCACCTCGCCGTTTCTTCGCCGGGGCCGGTCCCGGCTTGCTCCTCGCCGGATCCGGGCCCCCCATGGCCGGATTCGCCCTCCGGGCTTGGGTTTGGGCGCCGGATCCGCCGCCCCCGGTCGGACCGCCGCCGCCCGGACTGGGGCCGTGCCGCGCCACCACCTCGGTGGCCGGGGGGCGGTCTATGGCCGCGCCGCCGCCGCCGGGGGCCGTGACACACTGCGGTTGGCGGTCAGTGGCCGCGCTGCCGCCTTTGGCGGTCCGTGCCGCGCCGCTGCCGCCGGGGGCCCTTGGGGCGCGGCCAGGCCGCGCCCCTGCTCGCCCTAGGGCCCGTGTCCGCGCCGCCGTCGCCGTCTCTCCGTGGTCGTGGCCGCGCCGCTCCTGGGTGACCGCCGCCTGGGGGCGCCGCCCTCGTGGGGCCCGGGGCCATGCCGCCGCCTCCTCCTCAGGTGGCCGGGGGACGTGGCTGCGCCGCCTCTGCCTTGGGGACGGGGGGCCGTTGCTGCCTCGCCCCGCCGCCTCGTGGCCGCCGCTGCCGCCGCTTCGTCTGTCCGTGGCGCCGCTCGCCAGGGCTGCCCTCCTCTCCCGTCGCTGCCTCGGGGGGCCAGGGGCTCCTGGCCGCGTCGTCGCCGCCTCGTGTGGTTGGGGAGGGGCGTCTGCTGTCATCGGATTTTGTGTTGGGATTAGGGTGAAGGCGAAAGCCTTGGTCCGTGTAGGCCGGTGACGGCGATGCCCGAGGGCGTCGCTTACCTTGTTGAAGGCATCACTCTTTCCCCTATGACCTTCTCTTCAGTGAGCTTTTTAGGTGAAAACCTAGATCATGTTGGTCGGACAACGAAGTCGCCTTTGTGTCGCCCCCTCGCTGGAGGCATTGTCTTGGAAGTTCCTGTCGGTGACGATCGATTGCTCTTCTCGGAGAGGATCCGCTTCTACGCCTGCCTTTGCTTAGTTCCTCTACATCGTCTAGGTCACGTTGGTCGTCGGTTGGCGGTTACTTTGCCGCTGTACTGCACTAGCTGATGCTTTGCCGTTGTACTGCTCTGGCGGATGCTTTGCCGCCGTGGTCGTTGGTGGGAGTTCTCTTCGGGCGGATGCTTTGCCGCCGATATTGGTTGGTCGGGTGGATGCTTTGCCACCTTGTTTGTGTTGCGGATCTTCGCACCTTTGGCGATGTAGTTTCTTTTGCAGGTTCAGTTGTTGGTTGGTGCTGCGCCGGTATTGATTAGGTTTGTAGGGTTGGAGGTGTTCTCTTCCGTTGTGCTTCTGCTACTATGTGTCTGTTGTGGTTGTTGGGTGTTTGTCTGTGTTTTTTTTTAGTTTTTTCTCTGTTTGTAGTCCTTTTGTGATCTTGTGTTGTCAAGCTCTGTTTGGCCACATCAAGAATTGTCTGTAAACTGCTTTCTTCTTAATGAAATACATGCTCAGGCACGGTCGCGAAAAAAGATATGTCAAGGTTTTGATTGTAGGACAACATCTTATCTTACTATTGCTAATTGGAGGCTCATTTGGAGTCTCTAAAAGAAGCCACTTAGAATCCTAGATGGACACTCTAAAAAAATAGAAAAATTGTATAAATTCTTGTAGAAATCAGAAACATCTGGCAATCAATCCAACAACTCTAATTATAATAACCATCGGATCTGTTATCTTTCCTAATAAATTACCCATCTCTGTCATTATAAAAATAGACTAAAGTAACCCCTAAATATGTATCTAAATTACCCACCTCTACCACTATAAAAAAAATTTATAGTAACCCCCTAATCTTTATGTAAATTACCCACATATGTCATTATAAAAATAATACAAATATTGTATCATTATTATTACAAGTTAAATTACTCCTAAATCTAAATATAAATTATATAATTATAATTAAATATTAAAGTGCATCATTATAAAATTCTAAATTACTATTTCTATCATCATTAATATATTATTTATATTATTGTTTATATAAAAATATTATTTATGATATATGTCACCATGTATTCATGTATGATGGAAGTGATAAGAATATCAATTCTCAAACAAATAGTTTAACTAAATATATATCGAATACATATGAAGGTGTGATGCAAAATGAAAATTGTTATAACTAGATAATAATAAATATATATTTTAGAGTATAATGTTAGAATATTTAATAGATGAAAAAGTACGTGAGATAGATAATTATAATTATTGACATCAATCTTATATTAATTCTAATTAGCTCATGCGGGAGAACGAGTTGATAGACTAGTTATTTCCTAATTAGATTACTTGCGTCGTTGTTGAGAATTAATATAAAAATAAGACTTATAACTAATAATTATAACTATTTATCTCATATTCTCTTTCATCTATTAAATTGTAACACATACTATAAAATATATATTTATGATTGTCTAGTTCCAATATATTTTGTTTTGCATCACACCTCCATGTGTGTTTTCGTGTTTCATATATATTTAATTGAACCATTTGTTTGTTGGTATTCTTATCTCTTCCATTATAGGTGACACATATCTAGGGTAGTATTTTTATATAAACAATAACATACGTAATATCCAAATAATGATAGAAATAGTAATTTAGAATTTTATATTGGTGCACATTAATATTTTTTGTAACTATATAATTTAGATTCAGATTTAGGGGTTACTTTCACTTTTAATAATAACGTAATTGGATACTTTATATGCAAATTTAGTAGTTATTTGCATTATTTCTATAATAGTATAGATAAGTAATTTACACAAAGATTAGGGGTACTTTAGTCTATTATTATAATAGCAGAGGTGGGTAATTAGGAAAGATAATAGACCAATTACTATTATGGTTAGAGTTATCGGATTAATGGTCAGATGTTTCTTATTTATATGAGAATTTTTCTATTTTTTTAAGAGTGTCTACCTAGAATTCTACGTGGCTTCATGTGGAGGCTCGAAAGGAGTCTCCAATCAGTAATAGTAAGATATTATTTTCTAATCAGATTGCTTTCCATCTCGACGAGAGATAAACCTAGATTTGACCAAATGTTATTATTTGTATCCTTATCACCCGCTATTATCTTGGTGACTTTATGCTTCAATAGTGCCATCAGAATTGCAAGGAAAGACATGATAAGATAAAAGGGAATGCTTGGAACCAGACGTCCGATGGATCAGACGCCTGTTCCTACCATTTCAGTCTCCCTCCATCCCTTTCCCCCCTCCGTTTATGACGATTGCGGGAGCTTGGGGCTGGTGGCGAGCCCTTCACAGCTGTAGCGGCCGGCGGCGAGCCCTACGCAGCGGCAGTGACCAGACATCCGATGGATTTGGCGCCTGTTCCCACCATTTTCAGTCTCCCTTCATCCATGTCCCCCTCCATTGATGACGGCTGTGGGAGCTCGGGGCCGGCGGCGCCCGAGGTAGCAGGGGCGAGCCCTTCGCAGCGGCGGCCGGCGCTAGCGGCGAGTCCACGTGCTCGCCCGGCAGTTGCCCTGGATGCTCCTAGGCACCTCAAGCACCTCCTTCATCGATAGGCGCATCTCGTCGTTCTACTGCAGACAACGGAAGGCTAGCTCGGCGACCATGGTCATCATCTTCTTCATCGCCGGATCGGCCTCGTAGCCCAGGTCGAGGTCCACCAGCTCCCCAGCTCACCATCCTCTGTTTTTGCTAGGGTTTGTCGCATGTTGCAAGCGAATGTTTCACGTGTTTTAAATATTTTAGAACAATGTTGCAAATGTTTCATACAGATGTTGCAAAAGTAGATTTGAATGTTGCGATCTTGCACGTGTTTCACATGCATGTTGCAAGTGTTTTATCTGGATGTTGAATTTTCATTGAGAGATTTAGAATATTCCATGCAACATCAAACATATGTGCGGTGGTTTTTTTCCTCATAATTGATGGATGGATAATAGTTTTTCTCAACATGTTTTCGATACTGCAAACGCTGATTTTCAATGTCACATATGTGAGTTTTTCTATGTTGCAAACTCTGATTTTGAATGTTGTACGGACCGTCCGATGGGAGATATTCTCATCGAACGTCCGGGCACTAGCAAGCTCATAAGATATTAATTAATTTTTATCATTATCACCCGCTATTATCTTGGTGACTTGGTATGCTTCAATAGTGCCATCGGAATGGCAAGGAAAGACATGATAAAATAATAATTAATTTTTATCCTTATCACCCGCTATTTCCTTAATAATGTTTTACGGTATATCTTTTCCCATCTTTTTTGGAAAAAAAAGCGGCAACAAGTTTGTGCAGAGGTAGCACTACTGCAAGGAAAGTGAGGAGCAGCAGCTAGGGGAGGCAACAGTATTATTGCAAGGAAACTGGTGGTTATGGAGTTGTGGTCTTGGCCTCTTGGGTGAGACAGATGTCAATTGAGGACATCTTGTATGGGTACAAGCCCAATATAATGGGATAGGTGGCCAACCACAATACTGATGCAAAGATTTTGTGCTATAGATTGACCCAAGGAATCCTTGTTTACATAACATTGTGTATCAGGTGGCAGAGGTAGGTGCATTGTCCATGCTGCATAGATGCTGAAAGTCAGTGCGTGTCCATAACGGTATCCTCTAATTAAGAGAATGACACCATTTTATTCTCCCTTAAACGTGGAGGAAACCAGTACCATTCAAGAAGAAATGATTGTTATTGGTGACAAACCCTTCCTACCTGAGCTGCTGAACCGTCACCATCATGCAGCACTTTGACAAAGAAGTATAAAGTTTAGTTACGGTAGTTATGCTACCGTGACCAACTTCTTTCTGATCAACCAACACAAGACCTCACAAGTCCCAAGCAACCACGACATTCCCTGGCCTCATGCATCCAATGATCCCCTTCTCCTCCTGCTATATAAACACGAGCACATCTTCTTCAACGACACATCGCATCATCACTGCAAGTACAAAAGCAGCAGCCACACGTATACTCACAACTCACTCTGAGCTCCTCCAAAGCTCGTGCCATCGAGTCATTCCGAGGGATCGATCGATCGAGATCATGGCGGGTCTGAGGGTGCAGATGAGGCTGCTCGCCGCGGCCGTGGCTGTGGTGGCGCTGGCCTCGCCGGCGGCGGTGGTGTCCGGGCAGCAGGTCGCGGGGCCGCTGGGGTGCACGACGTCGCTGGTCACCAGCTTCGCCCCGTGCCTCAACTTCATCATCAACAGCACGGCGTCCCCGACGGCCGACTGCTGCCGCTCCCTGGGGGCGCTGATGAAGGCGAGCACCGGCTGCGCCTGCCTCATCCTCACCGGCAGCGTGCCGCTCGGCGTGCCCGTCAACCGGACCATGGCCGTCACGCTGCCCAGGGCCTGCAACAACGCCTCCGTCCCCCTGCAGTGCCAAGGTAAACCCATCCAGCCTCCATGCATGGCAGTTCATTGCAGTAATTCTGTGAAGACTAC
Source organism: Panicum virgatum (assembly GCF_016808335.1). NCBI lineage: Eukaryota > Viridiplantae > Streptophyta > Magnoliopsida > Poales > Poaceae > Panicum > Panicum virgatum. Next base: position 5,659,292 of record NC_053146.1, read on the forward strand.
TGAACAGCAAGAGATGCTAATAGCCCGGTGATCTTTGCAGACGCGACGACGTCGGCTCAGACCCCGGCTCCGGGTCCCGTGGCGGACGCGCCTGCTCCCTCCTTCTTGGCCCCGCTGCGTAAGAAACTGATCGAAGAACCTTGCGAACACTTGTGTTGCTGATGAGGCATTTCGTTTTTTTTTTCTTCTTTTGGAATTTTACTGATCGAGACGAACATTGTGGTTTCCTTCAAACTCTGCAGCACCTGTGGCGGCGGCGCCGGTGGCAACGCCCGTGCCTGAAGCGCCGGCGCCGGGGACGGCGACGGCGACGCCTGTGTTGGAGCCCACGAACACGCCGCCGGTCAGCCAGGGGGAGACGAGGCCGACGGTTGTGTACAGCTCTGCCTGGAGGAGGGCGAGCGCCCACGTGTCCGCGGGGCCTGCGGCCGCTGTGTTGCTATTTGCAGTAGCTGGAGCCGCCCTGGTGTGAAATGTGTGATCACCTAGCAGTGGTTAACTGAATAAGCGTTGGAATTTATTTGGTGATTTTTTTTAGCAGCAGATTGGTACAGGGGTTGTATACATATTTGTTTGTTCATCGCGATTTGGAGTTCTGAACTTGCAGTGCATGCATGTAGTTGGTTTATTCTTTTAGGTTGGTTGAGAATGGCATGATTGATCTACTGTGGTTATGGCGCAACACATCTTCTCGTGCTCTCTAAATTGTTTCTTTTTTAAGAAAAAGAAGATGGCTAACTACGGTGGAGGTCTTTACATCATTATCTAGCAATCACTCACCAAATGATGTTTTATTTTTTGGTCTTAAAAAATGAGCAAAGCGGCTTGAGTAGTAAAGTCTTGTGCTATGAAGAAATTACTGGTAGGTTTAGATAACGTTAAAGTACTTATAAAAGTTGTTGTGGTACGTTTTTCCAAAATTTGTCGCACTTGGCTTCCAAAACCATTGAAAAGTTGTTTCATAAATTGTTCATCTGCTTTTCAAAATTGTTGCTAGATATTAAGAAAATGTTGAGCTAGGAAACCAAATATCTCAGATGGTTAGCAGAGATAGTTGTACCTATTACCTATCATAGATCATATCCTAGGGTTTGACAACCTCTATGTTTCATTGATGACTCCAAAGGAGCATATGTTACTACTTTACCACTTTTATGAATCTTCATCCGAACTATAAAAAGCTCGAAACGTTTTTTAGGTGGATTGATACTTTTGATATCTATGAACTCATTGAATGGCCCACAGAACAATAACAATTGATTGTTAAGAATGGGCGTATTTAGGACCATATGCTTTCGGAAAATAATTAATTATGAACTTATAAAACGGTCCACGGAACTCTAACTTCTTGTTAAGCTTTCAAATAAAGTTAGATAGTTTGCATATGGCTGAAAAAAAATAAAATAACGCAAATTCAATGGTTCATTATTGACTAGACTGATGCGCCACCATGGTGAATAGTATATTTGTGCAGATATAGGCCACAACAGGACTGGAAGCCTTCCATCTGCACTGGAGTTTGACATTGTCACTGTCTTCTCTCTGTTTTTTATTGATGGAGAGCACCAGACAAAACGGATATTTATCAGGAGAGCATGCTTTTCCTTTGCCAAGTACTAAAACAAACTTCAACAACTTACTTTGTACTTACATGTGGGATCATCAACAATTATGACACAATTATGACATTTAATCAGATCTCTTTTCTTCACAAATATGTGGTGTAACATCTTATGACTTTTTGCTTGGCCTAAGTGACAAGTTTTGTAATGTTTTTAATTTCATCACTAAATTAGCTTGGTTCTAATGTTTTATGAAGTTGTTCAGCAGAGAACGTCATAACTATGATGTTTTCTATTTGATATAAATTTTTGTCATAAATCAACAACTGCATTATAACGTACCAAGATTTGAATGATAAGTTTTAGGTCCACAATAGCAAGATAACATAAGGTGCTTTGACCAAATCAACATTTCAAAATAATCATGGCACACAAAGAATAGAACTTGGTGCTCCACTCATCCCGCTTCTTGGCTATGACACTCGCGTCTTATTGTGGCGGCTATGATGAATGGACACCCGAGATATCTATACTCTCAGATAACACCATGGACACATAACCGAAGAATTAGAAGTTAGTGTTGCTACTTTTTAGGACTAAAGAAGAGGAGCATCAAACACCGTAATTGGTTGAGGCTAAATCTGACACGAGTCCACCGATGATGACGAGATGTCGGTGTGGCAATCCGCCAACATATTCTCAATCTTGATGATTTCCACGATAACATCCCAAACTTCCATCACATGCCCTGACCATCGTCCTTCTTGTTGGACAAGAGGCGTAGTAACTTATCGGCAAGCCAGGCCTCGAAGCCCTTTTGCAGTTGCGGTGTCTCAACCATATATAGAACAATCTATAATTCAAATTTTTGTACTAAATAAATATATATGTTACAAACATTATTTGGAATATAATTTTATGCATGAATTTTCATCTTCTCTTGACTCATTTCTATTTTGATTAGTCATTAACCAAATAAAGATTTTTTTAGTAAGGAAATGACATGTTCTCATTGTGTGCATATTGTTCGATGTAATAGTTTTAGCTGTGCAACATTACAATGACTCAAATAGAAATTTTTAGATCTATGATAGAAAGATTACGTATAATATGCTCTAACCAACATCTCATAATAACTAGAGATTCTCACTTAATACTTATACTTTTCATAGAGCACGATAACAATCTCTTTTGTGCATGAATATCTTTTCTCTAGAATATCCCCGAAGTTAACAATAGATAATTTTGTGTGCCCTTTAGCAATAACCACAATTTGCAAATATCCATAAGCTACATGTGCCATTCTACATCTCAAATCATGTTGCAAAGTCACTTGACTACGGTGCATGGAAAGCACCATATTAGCATATTACTAGTTATGATATCAACTTGATATTCCAAGTCTACCAATATTCTTGAAGGAAAGTGCACAATCAAAGTACATGTGCCATCTCTTGTACCTGGAGCACACAATGTCATATCAGGCATGGTAAGTGCAACCACATTGTCCTTGGAGGGCATGGTAAATGCAACCAAATTACTTCTATAATGATATTTGCAACATCAATTGTCCCTAGAGGGTATTTGAATTATCTGATGATGATGATGATGATGATGATGATGACGATGACGACGATGACGACGACGACGATGATGATAACGACGAAATTTTATTTCTTATTGACATAAAGAATTAGGAGTATAAAGCATTCTTACTTCCAAGTGGGATTTAATTCTAATACATGACTATTTTAAATGATTAAGAAATTATGTGATGCCTTGCGTAGGCACCCAAATGCAAGTATCTTCATAAGATGTTATATGGTTGTACTTTTTGGTGAGAGTAACTAGATAAAATCTATCAATAACTAATTCATTTTCTATGTATAAAATGAAGAGAAACATCAAATTGGAGCCTAAAGTCTAACCATGATAATTCTAGATGTTAGGTATTTTTATTAGAACCTAACATAATAAAGAAGTCTACAAAACATATTTTTATGAGCATTATATTTAGCATTGTTTGAACAAAAATTATGGACAACTGGTTTTTTATGTAATATGGACAATTGGATTGTCATTTGCAGCTTCATGACATGATGCAATTTTGGCATTCATATGGATTCAATTTTACGAACTATAGATTCAGGTTTAAAAAGACGATCTTAATTTTCCATTGTTTAAAGAACAAAGGATCCACAATATAGATGCAAAATCTAGAAGTAGAATCTTTATAAAATATATGTAGATTGTTGGAGCCCCTTTGGCCTAGCTTCTTGGGTGGCTTCATGGACAGCTTCACATGAAGCTATGCCAAACGGGTTTATTTTGACTAGCTTCAAGCTTGAAGCCATCCATGTGCTTCCACTAGCAGAGTGAAGCCACAAAAACGTAGTTTCACCCAGCTTCACCAGGAAAAAGCACTTTCACCAAACATTTTCTAAAACAACTTTAGCTTCACCAGAGAAGCTGCTTCACCAGAGAAGCTGTTTCACCAACTATTTCAAGAGAAGCTGAAACTATGCCAAATAAGGCCTTATTATTGGGGTTAACCATTGCCCCTTGCCAAAATCAGGCACCACATCTCTGTTATCATTTTTTTTCAAAGCACAATACAGAGATAGACACTTAGATGCACGCACTTATACTCACTCCTATGATTGGACGCGCATACTCACTCTAGCCCTATGAAAGTTTTCGATGGCATATTTTGCATCCATGGTTGGGTTAACTTGGAGTCCCTCCAATCACAAAAGTAAATTGCTTTCTATACGTGCAAGAAACAAAAACTTTAATCATATAATTTATTTGACATATAAAATTGTGCATGCTATATAAGAACTTTGCTATATATTCTACACATATTTTTTTTACTAGCGATCAGTAGTCGAGATAATGTGTTGGTGAAAGTAGTGATACCAAAACAAGCTCTTTTGCAGCACAAGAGGAATGGAAATATGCTGGTACACACAGAGCACAGTTACTTCAGGCCATGCCACACAATGCGGTCAAACTCAAAAGTTCGTCACACGTGTCCTCACAAAGAAGAACGAGAAAAAACAAGTTGGTTCCCTGGTACTGTGGTACATTATTCGGTGACGAACCCTGCCTACCCGGCCGCGCTGAAACCATCCTCAAAGATGCCATCCATGGCGACGCTTGGACACCGACGACGAACAACAGAGATGCTAGAGATTAGCTGAGTTAGTTACCGCTACCCTAACTGATTCCCTAACTACCAACGCGGCATCATCTCACAGCAAGCAAACGTTCCTCCGATGCTCCTCTTAAACACGAGCCCATTTCCGGCTCCAATCAACGACGCATCACCATTCGCAAGGCCATCCAAAGCTACCTCTTTGCATCACGATCGATCGAGCTGTGAGGTCAGGGCGGCGAGAGGAGGCGGCCAGCTACCAGCTACTAGCTCATCGGAGGATCGATGGGGCTGAAGCTGAACCTGATCGTGAGGCTGCTCGCGGTGGTGGCTGCGCTGGCGGCGCCGGCGTCGGGGCAGGCCGGGGCGGCGTCGTGCACGGCGTCGCTGATCACCAGCTTCACCCCCTGCCTCAACTTCCTCACCAACAGCACCAGCGGCGGCGGCTCGCCGCCGACGCAGGACTGCTGCCGGTCCCTGGCGGCGCTGGTGAACGCGAGCTCCGGCTGCGCGTGCCTCATCCTCACCGGCAACGTGCCGCTCGGCGTGCCCGTCAACCGGACGCTCGCCGTCACGCTGCCCAAGGCCTGCCACTCCGCCGCCGTCCCGCTGCAGTGCCGAGGTACGCCGCCGCGCGTTCCGAGACGATGACAGGTCGATCGCTAGCTGCGATAACTGCAGGGCACGGTCACGATCACGAGATGATGCTAATCCAATCCGTATGCTCGATGCAGACACGTCGGCGCAGATCCCAGCTCCTGGCCCCATCGCCGGCGGCGCGCCCTCCGCCGCCTTGCCGCCGCTGCGTAAGAATCTCACTGAAATAAATCCTTTGGCTTTTGACATCACTTTACCGTGGCGGTTTCACTAACGAACACGGTGATGATCCTGTTCCAACCTGCAGCGCCAGCGTCGCCGGAGCCTGAAGCGCCGGCGCCGCCGGTGGCGGATCCGACCGGGACGGCGCCGGTGAGCCAGGGGCAGACGAGGCCGGCGATGCTGCCCAGCTCCGCCCGGAGAGCGAGCACCCACGCCCCCGCAGCGGCTGCGCTCGCGCTGCTGCTCGCCGTTGGAGCTGCGCTGGTGTGATCGGCAGCAGATGGCATCGATTGCCTTGGTGGGGTGTGTTCATACTTGTGCTTGTTCAGTTGCAGACTTGCAGAGTGGTAGAGACTTAGACAGATTCGTGTGAGTATTGGTTTTGTGAGTGATTTGTAGGGAGCATTGCGTTTGCCGTACATGTAATTAGTGGTGCATTCTTTCAGGCTTCTTTAATTTCTGAGCATGAGTTGGATAATGTCGACGTGGCAGTTACAGTAATACAGTGATGAATTGTTTTTCTCTTTCATTTTCGTGTGCTCTGATTATTTGAATCGGATTTGGTTGGTGGAGCAGCTGTAGTTTGTTAGCTCTGCCCAGTTTGTTTCCAAGGGCTCTTTTTAGCCCTGTTACATCAAAAGAAATTTTAATAAAATAAAATCTGTTTTGTAAAACTTTTTTTTATAGATAGAGTGCTAATTCGTGAGACGAATTTAATGAGCATAATTAATTCATGATTTGCTACAATGATGTTACAGTAATTATCCGTTAATTATGAATTAATATACCTCATTAGATTCGTCTCGCAGTTTAGCTCTAGAGTTTTACAATTAGTTTTGTAATTAGACTTCGTTTAATACTTCTAGATACCAAGATTCTTTTGATATGACATGGTCTAAAGTTTTAACCCCTGGATCCAAACAATCCCATAGTAGCGGACTGAGCTGTTTAGAATCACTCAGTGGCGGATTTAGGGGGGCGCTGGGGGCTCGAGCCCCCCCCCCCCTGCCCTGGGATCCATGGATCCCCCCAGCCCCCCTCCAAATTTTAGATGACATGACTGAGGAATAGGGGGGCTCAAGGTTGAAGGAATAGGGGGGGCTCAAGGTTGAAGACGACCATCATCTCCGTTGTTGGGCCAGCCAGAGCAAAAGGCCCACCCATTTTTAGTTTTGGCCCAAATTGTTGAAGCCCAATTCCAGCACCGAGAGCCCACCCGATCAACCGGCCATCCATTTCCTCTCCATTCACACGGAAATTCCATTCCCCAATCGACCGGCCAAATCCCTAGCTCTACCTCTGCAGGCTCGTCGCGGAGGGGTGAGCGGCGGCGCGGAACGCTGCGGCGCCGGCGCGGAAGCAGGCGCACGGCGCCAGCGAGCGCAAGGCGCGCGGCGCACGCGGGCGCAAGGCGCGGCCGCGTGTGCGCGTGGGCCGTGCGGCCGAGGAGCAGAGCCGCTGAGCCTGGGGGCTGGGGCGCCGAGCGCCTTGCGCTCTGGCCTGCGCAGCTGCGCGGCTGGCCGGCGGAGCCCTGCAGGCTGCAGCAGGCGTGCTGCGTGCAGCAGGTGCAGTGGCGTGGCCGCGTGGGCCCTGCAGGCCTGCAGCAGGCGTGAAGCAAGCTGCACAGCCATTCAGCCAAGCCAATTAGCTAAAGCTGGGATCCTTTGAAGAAATTCAAGAAAGGTAAATGCTTAAATGGAGTCTGACATTTACGCCTGCTGCATCTATTTTTTTTATATGTATGTCAATGATTCAATCGTTCAATTATTAATCCATTCATTATCAATAATGACTAGAATTGCAAGATGGATAAAGAAGTCAATGGTAGAGGGACATCTGCACGTAGAAGGCAAAAGGTAACAAATATGCATTTCTACCATGTTGAGATTTTTCTTGCGGCCATCGATGCTATTTTGACAGAGATGAGTCATCGATTTAGTGAGGTTAGTTCAGAGTTGTTAGTGTGCATGGCCGCACTTAACCCAAGGAACTCTTTATCTAGCTTTGATGTGGATAAATTAGTGAGACTAGCTAAAATATATTATGAAGATTTTGATGTCGGCCGTATTTTGCTGTTACCAAGTGAACTTAAAGAATTCCACGTCCGTGTTAGAAACAACAAAGAATTTCTTGGATGCACAGAACTTTCAAAGGTTGCTGAAATTATGGTCAAGACCAAAATGAATACATCTTATCCATTGGTTTATCGGCTCATTGAACTAACACTGATACTTCCGGTGGCAACTGCTTCAGTTGATAAGGTCTTTTCAGCTATGTCTTTTATAAAGACAGATTTGCGCAACAAAATAGGGGATGAATGGCTCAATGATTTGATGATATGCTATGTCGAGAAGGAAATATTTAGAAGCATCACTAATGAAAAAATCATACAACGGTTTGAAGCCATGAAAAAACGTCGTATGCTACTGACTCAAAAGAATATAGTGGTATGCTTAAATCTCTTCTAATTTCATAGTTTTGTGAAGATATTATTTACCTTGTCACTAATTTTATTTTGCTTTCTGCAGATTGCTGCTAATGAAGAAGCATAATGGAGTAGTGCTGTAATGGAGATCACATCATCTTTTGGTTTCATAGTTTTGGTATGGATAAAAAACCAGATTTGTCTTTCTGCTCAAGATTAACTGGTTAGTTCTCATGATTTTAGACTAATATATTGTTGATAGGGTATGTTAAGGTTCTAAAAAAAGTTTCCTTTAAATTTCCTGTCTCCGCCGCTGGAATCACTGTCTGCAGAAATTCAGTCAGTCACCTGGTCAGTGGTGGTGTGATTTAATGACTTCTCAAGCTCTCACAATCGATGAGTCTCTTCCTAGTGGGATTCACCCGCTGACATGAGTCCCGATGACATATGAGCCCGAGTGCAATGGAGCCACATAGAGGGTGAGTCCCTCCCTCTACAATACTGTAGAGCAATTACTTCCCAATTTTAGTGTATAATTTTATGGTACATTTACTAAATTCGAGTACTAGATAACTATGCCAGATGAGTTTTATAGGGATAAAACTTCTCTCATCTATGAAACTCACTTCTTCTCTCTCCTTGTCGTCTCAACAAAATTAATAATGCGGCATAGAATGTAAATGCAATATAACTCTTTATTGAACTCTCATTGAGACTGATCTAATTTGTAAAATGTAGAAAACCGTAACTTCTAATGCCAGTTTTAGTGGAGTTTCATGAGCATTTAATTTTGCTGATGTGGCAATATACTTATGAAGAGAGAGAAGAGAGAGTTTCATGGAATATGAGAGGAGTTTCATCCCCATAAAAACTCATCTGGCTCAATTACCTAGTTTTTCTCTAAATAACCGTGCAATGAAACCTTACATTGAGACTGGCCTAACTCCTCGACTCGACAAAAATATAGTCTATCAATGGGTGGTTGCAATCTGCCTACACAGTAGAAGCAAGAACAGAGGACACATGGGTGGCTGAATTCGCAATATTTTTATAAGCGCAAGAACAAGCAAATACAAGCACTCCAAAGGCAGGTAACTGTCATCAACTAACCGACCATTTTCAACTACTTCGCATAAACTTTTGACTGAATGACGAGGAGGAAGAAAAGGGCCGTCCGACCAGCAGAAAACAAGCGAGACGTGAGGCGCCACCACAGCAGGAGTTCATGCTTGATTATTGGTTCTTCCAGTCTCCAGCACTTCATCCATTTCGTGTGCAGCTTCCTGAATCATCGGTGCCTGCTAAAGTTTTTTTTTTTTGAAAAAAAATCTCTTTCTTTTTGTTTGAAGGGCTGGGATGTAAAGAAAACCAATGATTGGCTTTGCAAGTCCAGAGTTAATTGTGTATCTGTTTGTTTAACCGCGGTCTCTTGAAGTTGAGTACTCCTTCCGTTTCAAAAATTATAAGTCATTCTAAGAATCTTGGAGAGTCAAAGTTTTTTAAATTTGACCAAATTTATATAACAAGATAATAACATTTATGATATCAATTAAGTACTATTAGATTCTTTGTTAGCTATATTTTCATAGTACATCTATTTGATGTCAAAAATCTTTTTGTTTCTCTCTATAATTTTGGTCAAACTTTGAGATGGTTTGACTCTCCAAGATTCTTGGCATGACTTATAATTTGGAACGGAAGGAGTACTTTGTTACACACATATGTATGTGAATGTGATTTCACCCTTTTCTTTTCTTTTTTTTCTTTATGAAAAGTCCATGCCAACTGTTGTGCCACAAAAGAAGAACCTGCAAAAGTTCAAAGCACTTGCTCTTCACGGAACTGGTGTCTAGAAGCAACCCTGTCAATTTAACTCCATGAGAGAAAAAAAAAACAGCCCAACGTTGTTTGCCAATGACACCAACTAATCCTTACTCGATACCGTCAAAGGAGCCACTCGCGTAGTGACACGCGTGGATACCGTTGCTAGCGCCTTCCAACACGGCTGTGTGCTTGCACTTCGCGAGAGATCAAACGGCACCTGGTGTGTGGTGTCTGGGTCTGAATGCCTGCTCAGTCTGAAACTCTGAATTCTGATTCTGAAACGGCGATGAAGCTTCAAACAGCAGATCGGCACGATACAGGAAGGCTTCATGGCCTAGTACCATTCTCAACTCTCAAGTGTTGGTGGCTGCAGGTGCTGGCTGCTAGATAACAACTCGTGTAAGAAAGCAATTTTCCATTGCAGGAGTAGGAAAGTTCAGCTCACCTATACCGCTACACGTAACCACCCTGTCGTCGTCTTCCTCACCCACCTCCATTCACACACCCCTCGAAACCACCTATAAAACCACTCAGAATCCACAAAGGTTCTCTCAGACCACCGAGCTGAAACTAGAGAGGCAGCCAGGCAGAGATAGCGTGTTCATCAGGCGGCAGCAAGGCAAGAACCTCCAAGAAGGGAACCAGGAAACCAAGGAGGAAGAGGGAGAGATCAGAGATGGCGGCAAGGGCTGTGTCCACCTCCACCCTTGCGGCAGCAGCCACGATGGTGCTGGCCGCGGCGGTCCTCCTGGCCGGCGGCGCGTCGGCGCAGTCGCCGCCGTCGTCTCCGGCGAGCCAGTGCACGTCGGTGCTGGTGAGCCTGTCGCCGTGCCTGAACTACATCTCCGGGAACGAGTCGACGGCGCCGGCGTCGTGCTGCGCGCAGCTGGGCAAGGTGGTGCGGTCGGACCCGCAGTGCCTGTGCGTGGCGCTGAGCGCGGACCCGGCGTCGCTGGGGCTCAGCGTCAACCGCACCCGCGCGCTGGGCCTCCCCGCCGCGTGCGCCGTCGCGACGCCCGACGTCAGCAGCTGCAAGGGCGCCGCCGCCGAGCCGCCGGCAACCGCGCCCGGGGCCGGCACGCCAGCTGGGCAGGCGCCGGGCGGCACGGGGTCCAAGACGACGCCGGCGACGGGGTCCGTGCCCGGCGCCGCCGCCGCGTCGCCGCGGGGGTCGTCCGGCGCCGGCCTGGTCGCGGGCTTCGTCGCCGCGGCCGTCCTCGCCGCCGCCGCCGCGTGATCGTGCGTAGGAACCGAGACGGATTCGGCTGGAGTAGCCTTTTGTCGATTTTGTGATTTGTTGATCCGTGAGCGTTATTCCTGCGCTTGATTCATCACCGCATTCCTTCTCTGAATACTAATAAAGATAGGCTTGCGCCTGCCCTGCCTGGATTGTTCTTCATTTTCTTTCGTTCTCGTTTAGTTGCACTGTGTAAAATTTTTAAAAAGATATTTTTCTATATTTGAAGTGCTAAATATAGATTAATTATAAAATAAATTACAGAACTTGTCTATAAATCGCAAGACGAATCTAATAACCCTAATTAATCAATCATTAGAGGTTATTTAATGTTGCATTACTGTAGTAATTTAGTGTCTAATTACGATCTAATTAGGTTCATTAGATTCGTCTCGCGATTTATAGGCAAATTGTGCAATACGGTTTTTTTTGTCTAGATTTAATTCTTCATGTAGGTACCGATTTTTTTTTGAAATTTTGAACTTTGCAACTAAACAAAGCTGAATCGATAGATATACGTTGAGTCGATGGAGCGGTTGCACCGACCGCGAGGACCGGACATGGAAAAGCGAGACGCGAAGAAGAGAAGGGCCGCGCCGGAGAAGAAGCGTCCAGAAAAGCAAAAGCTTGACGGGGGGCGGCGCTCTGGCCAGGAGCGGGTGGTTGTAGAGTTTGACTGATGGGCCTGAAGGCCCACGGAGCCCATCGCGGCCTTTGGTATGGGCCAGGCCCATGCACGAGCAGGCGCGGCGGGGGGCTCCTATACCCTTCCTGGAAGATAGATAACAGACTATCTATAAAACCCAAAGCCCTTTATCGTTGGTGTCGCGGCCCACCAAAGTCAGTCATGTGCTGTGTTGTCGAATCGTGCAAGCACATGCAGTAAGCATGTGCAGCTTACACTTCGCCACTTGTTAGGAAGGTGCAGGTGGTGGAAGGCGTTCTTTTATTTTTTTCCCCCTCTTCAAGCTGCATCAATAATTATCACTTTCTCTATACTACTACGGTCAATATTTTAAAACATAAAATTTAACATTCATTCAAACTTAATACAACATTTCTTATAAACTAGTTAAACATTTTATATGAAAATGTTGAAACCGTATGTACAAAATGTTGAACATGTATACTCAAATGTTGCAATAGTATACTTTGATTGTTGATATTTTTAGAAAAACTAAAATTAATTAAAACATATGCATATGTGATCTTGTTTTGTTGCATAAATTCTAAATAGCATCATGGTTGAAACGGAATTCAAAATGTATTTATGGTTTGAAAGAAAAATAGGATTAAAGTTTTAAATCTAAATGGAATCCCCACACCATCCAGCCACACCACCCAGCCAGGCACCGAAGCCGCACATGCGCCATGCACACTAAGCAGCACATGCGCGCAGCGCTGCTGTGCTCCAATCTCATCTTCTTGATGCACTCCACACGAATCTCAAACACTGCAAGTTCAATGTCTTTCCCACCTTCCGGAAGATGTATAGGATTCCTGGCGCGGCGAGCCATCACATGAAGCAGATCCATTGTCTCAATTCGGCCCATCGCCATAGCTAGGATTGGATCGGAGTTTTGGGGGTTCAGGATCGGAGTTACGGGGTTGCTGCTCACCACCGGTCACATAGGGAGGGTCAGCGGCGGCAGATCGGACATGTGGAGGAGGCGCCGCTAGCCGGGTGGTAGGAGACGCCTATTGGGCCATTGGGCCGGCACAGAGTTGACGCGAAGACAGTGGCGGAGGCGGGATTGAGTTGAGGAGGAGCTCTCCTCTTTTTTCTTCTCCAATCTCCTTCCCACATTCTTCTTTTTCAAATTTCTAGAGGAGCTTAGGGGGATTTCATGAGATTTCAACAGTAGGAGGGGCTCGAGCCCCTCCAAATCCACTGCTGGATCCGCCTCTGCATGAAGACGGTGGTGAACATAGGCGGCGGCAACGGTGAGTGGCGGCGGGTGGCGTGGGCGGACTAGAGTTCGGTCGGAGCTCCGCGCCGATCGGTCGGCCGCCACGAAGCTCCGACGACGGGACCTTAGTCCGCCCGCGCCGGTGGGGTAGGGGTGGGTTGGGCGGCCTGCAGCCGGCAGGTGAGAGCTCTTCCGGCGATGGTTAAGCGATACCCAGCCGCGCCCTTGCATTGGCTGGCTACTCACCTCTCGAGTACACAGCACACGGTGGCTGAATGCATGCATGGCGTCGGAGAGGCTCGAAAGCGGGCGATGCAGATGCAGTTGCAGCCGTCCGATCCGATCCGTCTCGTTGTCATATCCATGGATCTGATCATCAGCCTACCAGACGACGCTAGGGGTCGTGGAGACTGGAGACAAGCTGGGACTGGGAGTTGACACCTGACACTAGCGCAGCAAACAGGCCTCGGCATGGCCTCCTCTGCTTGCTGCAGGTGCAGAGGACGCCCCGGCACGGGCAGGCGGGCAGCGGCGGACTGGGCGTTGGTGCACGCGCAACTGGCTGTCTGACCCACGGGCAGCGGCAGACGAGACGACGGCCACGGCATGCATGAATCCATCATCCACCGCGCTCGCAGTCGCAGGCCGTGCGGTGCGGACTGCTTGGCCGAACACCCACGCGAGGTGACCGAGGCACCAGCCACATGTCCTTGCCGTGGACCAGCTATTGTCTATTTAGATAACTGAAAATTAGCATCAAGTGGGGATAGCTCAGTTGGGAGAGCGTCAGACTGAAGATCTGAAGGTCGCGTGTTCGATCCACGCTCACCGCATCACTGTCCTTTTTTAAAATTTTTTTGCCATCCATCATTGCTTTGCTTTTCTCCATTCAGTTCCTTCAGCGTCCTTGTTTTCGAGCGGAGCACACACTGCACTAAACAGTATGGTATTCAACCCAAATTTTTTGCCATCCATCATTGCTTTGCTTTTCTCCATTCAGTTCCTTCAGCGTCCTTGTTTTCGAGCGGAGCACACACTGCACTAAACAGTATGGTATTCAACCCCCCTGTTCATCTCCACATCTCGAGCACGGAGTTCATCCAATAAAAGAATGAACATGAGTTCAGTTCAGTTCAGCTTCAGCCCACTGCCCTGAGAGCTTCGACGATCTGCCCATGGCCCCATGCCCGGCTGCCCCTCGTTGTGGCAGCTGCAGGCTTTGCAGAGCTCGCCCTGCCTTCCCGTGCTCCAGAGTCCTTCCTATCATCCTATCCCTCCTGCATCCACCGCCCAGCAACCAGCAAGTCCCACAAGCCGAAGAGGCTAGACAAGGTTCTGAACTTCCCGCAATGGTGCCTGTCTGTTTGCAACACCGACGCAACGAACGCACATTGACCGTATCGATTGATCTGAGATCAGTGATCACAAACGGAAATTTGTAACAAGAAGGTACTAGTGTCTGTAGGACCCTAAAACAAAACAAAGCAAGCTGCCAGAGAGACCATGTACGGACGAGAAAAGAGAGGATACAAAAGCCAACTAGCCAAGTGCCAAGAAACTGTCGGTGGCTACAGATGCTTTGCTCGGTGGAGTACTTGTGGCTGGAATTCATGTGGCCGTGACCGTGACCAAGGCTGTTGCTCTCTCCCCCTTTCGTCCACCGGCCATTGGCTTTTTTTTTTCTGAACGCAAACCGGCCATTGACTTTACCTGCTTTATCTTTTACTCCTACTTGCACCGCACTGTTGGGTTTGGTCACCATCGCCGTCGTCCGGAACAGCAGCGAGCGTCTCCTTCCTCCTGCTTTTGCTTTTTCCGCCGGAGAGGCAAGGCCGGCCGGCCTGTTGCTGCTCGGGGCAGAACGGCATCGACCCAGCACAGGAGATTCCCTTGGAAACCTGCTAGGGAAATTAAAGTCGTAATCTGACTATTCACAGTAAACAATCCTAGCTCCAGATTACGACTTTTACCTCTTACCGGGAAGGCAAGCTGAGGCAGGCCACATCTACAAGTTCACATGCACGAGCAGCCCCTGGTTGACTCAGCATTTTTTTTTGAGGAAAGCACCTCACCCGAGTGATTTGGAGGCTCTCTTCATTCGATTTTTTTAGCTCCAAATCCTCTCTTTCTTCTCCAATTCCAACGAGGTTAGGGTTTCAGGTTGCTAGGAGAGGGGCGGTGCTCACAGTCGGCCTTAGGCGGCGGCGGCAGGGCGACCGACAGTGGTGGTGGGCGCGGGGGCGGCGAGGCCGAGGAAGGCAGTCGGGCGGTTCTGGGGTGGAGGCAACGGCGACAGGAGGTGGCAGCAGGAGGGGCCAGTGCGGCGGCTGGCGCGGGCAGGCTAGGACTGCGTCGGAGCTCTGGCGCGGCCCTAGCCCACGCGCACCGGAGGGGTGGCGGCGGGTGGTGGCCGGCACTGGAAGGCTGGTGAGGAGAAGGGTGGCGGTGGGAGGTAGAAGATGAAGGAGAGCTATTGGATTTTAATCCAAGGATCAAAAATCGAGTGAGTGAGGAGAGTTGAGATTTCACTCGAGTGAGGCTCTTCGCACTCATCACTCTCTAAATTCACTCTTCAAAAGGAATATTCCTGCCTGGTAATCGAGATTCTCCTCTCTATATTCAGTTTCGCTGCGCTCGTTCACTCTCTATATCTCTACTCTATCCCAACTATCACATATTTTATTCAACCATCTCCACCAACATCTCATTTTCTTTTCCTTTTCTTTTTTTTCTCCCCGGCTCCCTCGGCGGCACGCATCTTGCTCGTCAGGCGCAGTCGCTCGCGGGGGGGGGGGGGGTGGACGCGATAGTGCCGGCCGTCGCGTCCGCCACGCATCTTGCTCGTCAGGCGCAGTCGCTCGCCGGGGGGAACGCGATAGTGCCGGCCGTCGCGTCCGCCACCGCACACATCCTCCACTGAGCGCGGGGCGGCGGGCCGGCCACCTCCTTCCCCATGCCTCCGGCTCGAGCTTGCTCCCCTTCCGCGCGGGGACTCGCCGCGCCCCTCTGCCCCGCCGGCCGGATCCGCGCGCTGCGGGGTCGCAGGGCGAGGGGAGGCGGCGGCGGAACTCCACCTCCCTCTTCCCTCCGCGCGAGGCCTCGCCGCGGCCCCCCTGCCGCGCGTCCTCGCCACGTCCCTGTGCGCGCGGGCAGGTCGGCCCGTGGCGGCGGCGGGCAGCGGGGCGGCGGAGGCGACTCCGCGAAGCAGAGCGAGGGGAGGTGGCGGCGGAGCTCCCCTCCCCTCATTCCTGCTCCCTCCCTCGCCGCAAGCAGAGCTGGGGAGCAGTGCGGGAGGCAGGGGCGCCGGCGACGAGCGGCGCTCACTGCGGGGTGGAGCAGGGCGAGCCGAGGCGGAGGTCCCTCCCTCTCCTCCCTTCTCCTGTCTCGCCATGTCGGCGGCGGCTCTCCTACCCGGCCTCCCTCGCCGGCCGCAGCAGATCTGGCCCCGCCGGAGCTCCGGCTCGCGCGACAGCCGCGGCACCCCGAGCCTCCTCGACCTCCTCCCTTGCAGGCTCTTTGTAACATCCCGAGAATTTACTAAAATAAATCATGCGCTAAAGTTGTGTTTCGTCGTTGAGCTCGAGATCCTTCTAAAACCCTAAACCCCAAATCCCGAGATCATTTCTCTGTCCCGAACACCCGTTGTCCCATCCTCCTCTCCGCGCGACGCGCGCGTGGCCGACCGGCCGTGGACCACGCCGCGAATCCCGCCGAGCGCACGCGACCGTCGCGCGTGGCAGGTCGGGGCCGCATCGCGTCGGCGCGAATCCCGCCCTTCCTCTCTCTCCATTTCCCTCTCCCCTTCTTTTTCTTTTTCTTTTTCTCTCTTTCTTTTCTTTTTCCCATTTTCTTTTTCTCTTTTCTTTTCCCTCTCCTTCCCTCTCCCTCTCTCTCCTTTCTTCTACCCGCGCGCTCGGCCCCTGCTCTGCCCGCTCCTGAGCACCGCCCACTCGGCCTGCTCCGCTCCGCCTGGCCTGGGGCCCCTCCCCCTCCCCTCTCAGCCCGGCCGCCCGAGCGCCGCTTCCCGGCCTGCCCTGCCCCGCTCTCGCGCGCGCGTTTCCCCCCATTTGCCCAGCTCGCACGCGCCGCCCCGGCCCGCCCGTGCGCGCGCACACGCGCCCGAACGCGTCGCGCCGCGCCGAGCCGACCTGGGCCGTGCGCACGCGCCGTGCCGCGGAGCCCCGGACCGCGACGCCGGCCGCCGCACAGCCGTACCAAGCCGCCTGCCCGCGCACACCGCCACCGTTGACGCCGCACACCGCCGCCTGCCGCGCGCACACCGCCGCCGTTGACGCCCGTACGAAGCTCGCCTGCGCCGGTCGACCGCCGCCCGACGCGTCCCATCCTGCCCCTCGCACGCGCCCCGCTCGCTGTCGCCGTTGACGCCCCACCAGTGCTGCTCAGCGCCGTGCCGTCGCGTCGCCTCGCCGCCCCCACTGCCATTAACTCGGTCGCCGGCCTCCGCCCGCGTCCCGCCGAATCTCCACCTCCTCTCGCGCCTATAAAAGGCCCCGGCGCCGCTCCTCCGCCCCACATCCCCAGCCCCGAGCTCCACAGCCACCCCCTCTGACCTCCTAGCACCACTCCCGCCATTGCCGCTGCTGCGAGCACAGGCCACCGCGGAGCCCCCATCCCGCAGCACCGCAGCTCGAGCCGAGGTAGGCACTGGGATTCCCGAGCTCCCCATCTTCTTTTTCCCCCGGATCCGGGCCGCCGTCGTGCCTTGCGGTGCCGCCGCCACACTGACCAGGGTTGGCCGCCACCCGCCGCCGTCGAACCACCTCCTACAAGCCACCATCTCCCAAATTAACGGGAGGGATCGACCTCCCACGGCACCCGCCTCCTTTTCCCCCTACTCCGGGCTGCCGCCGTGCCCCCAGGCCGCGGGCCCGCGAGCTCCGACGAGCGCCGGCCTCCTTCCCCTGTTTTCCAGCGTAGAGGGAGGAGGAAGAAAGGGGCCATTTAGCCCAAAACCCCCTCCCCTTTCCTCTAATCAATAAAGAAACCCCATCCTTTTAAGCCCTTTTACAATTAAACCCCCCCCCCTTTGTTATATTCCCAAAACAAACCCCCCACCATATAAACTTAATTACAAATAAAACCCTGACTCTTTTAGATTAACCCAAGAAACTTCTAAAATGCAAACCAAGCCCCTGCCTTCATAAACTTAATTACAATTAGGTCCCTGGACCCCTGTTTAGGGCCTAAACACTCCTTTGACCTATCATTTTATGCGCCTAACAACCTCGGATCTACCCAAAACTTTACCACATATCTCTTAATATAGTTTTGACCATGCCATTAGAAGCACACCCAAATATATCACTCCATGCCCTATATTTTATGTGTCCCCATTTCGAGCTCGACGACAAATCTTTGCTTTCTGTGTTTTGATTGTGTGATTGTTTGGTGCACTGTATACCACGGAGTGAACGAAGGAGAACCCATCAATGAGCCGTACTGTGAGCAGGAGAACGAGGACCAGTTCCGCGACCCCGAGCCCGAAGGACAGGACTTCCCCGAAGGCTACGAAGACGGCAAGTTCAATCCCATCCTTTGATGCATGTTTCTGCCCTAGTTTTTATAAATACAACCCAATGGCCTGCTTTATAAAACTGCATAAGTTTTTGCTTGCATGAAAACATGGTTGGATAGCCACCCCTTGATTTGTGATGACCATTCCTTGACTACCTAGATTAATGTCTGATTTTGCTTGGACATTAATCAATATTAGAACGCTTAGGACTTTACTCGTAATACGACTTATTTTATAAAGGAAATGTGTGTGTGTGGGAAGGGATAAAATGTGGATTTTTGAAAGATGAGTATGGACGGGATGGACGGCATTTCTGTGTGAATTGCCGATTGGTGTGCTTATGCTTGTGTGACAGGACAAAGAAGGGAGATATCCATCTTGTCGTGTCTAAGGACCGAGTTGGTGTGTCATCTCACCTAACTCCATTATCGTGCAAACCACTCGACCGTTGAATGGGCAACGACGTAGCATAAATCCCACTAGTTGGTGTGGTAGCCATCAGGAGAGCTGAGAGCAACGGGTAACTAAGGAAAAGGGATAAGCCCCGAGTGACTTATGCCCGGTTATACCTAAGTGAACGGTCAATGACCCCTTGGTGCATCCCGTGATGGCTAGTCAGGCTTAGCTATGGTGGGTAATGGCTATGTTGGGATCTACACCGACACGACGGTGTTCGAGTTGTGGTATCCTACTTGTGGGTAAAGTTGCACACCTCTGCAGAGTTAAGAATCTATTCGAATAGTCCGTGCCCACGGTATTGGGCGAGTTACGGTGTGGTCACATAACTAGTGTTTCTTTGGGTTGGGCTGGTGTGAGTTGTTTTGGAATTGTGTCCGGCAGTTGTGCCGTGTGCTACGACGGACGGGGAGTCTGGTAGCAGTTTTAAAACCTGAACTCTGTGTTACTGCAAAAACTAATTTCTAAAAGGTTTTCCGTAAAATAAACCCCTGCATAAAATATCGTTTTTCTGCAAATTAAACCGTAACCTTATCTTTGATTTACCTATGCATATTATTCTGCTATAACCCCCTCCGTGGGTGTGGTTGGACTTGCTGAGTACGTTTGTACTCACCCCACTCTTGCTTTTTACAGAAGAAGACCCAGACTTCGTACCAGACGACGTCGAGTAGGGTTATCGTCCTACACCCAACCTTGCCTGTGGAACCGGCCCTGTTGAGATGCCTCCGCTGTCGCAGTACTCAGAGCCCGTGGTAGACTCCATGTGGTTCGCGGTCTGGTGTTACGTCGTAGCTTGGTTAATTATTATTATCATCTGTATCGAGTGTCCTCCAAGGTTTGTACGGTTTTGAACCATCTGATGTAATAAATGTGGCATCAGCCTCCTGGGACTGGTGCTTTGTATCACATTTAAGTCTTCTCTTATGAGGGGACGCTTCACTCTTGGGCCACGGCGGCGGGCCTCACGGCGGATTCGGGAGGCAGGTGCGCGGTCAGGCTTGGCGGGGCCGGCCAGCGCACGCCCCTGCTCCGCGGCGGGGCGGCCAGGGCGCTGCGACGCGAGGCGGAGCTGCGGGCCGGCGGGAGCAGGGGCGCCGGGAGGAGGAAGGGAGCCCGCGCCCTGCTGCGTGGAAAGGATACAGAGCGTGCGGTATCGCGCCAGACATAGAGCGCGCGGAGCCAAACGGGAAAATAGCGCAGGTGATAGAGAGCGCCGCTGCAGCAAATTTTCTCTATCTTGTACTGAAAGCAACGTCGCGGACGGTGTGGAGTACACCGCTGCGGCCAGCCCGAGGGATAGCATTTTCTAGTCAGAGATTGACTCCACATTAAACTAGGAGGCTTCACGTGCAGAGCAGATGATCAATGCAAAACAACACTGGTATGATCAGCAAGGCGTTAAAACTCAAGGTAAATTTCCACTCTTAGCTCCTGAACCTGAATTTGGAACCGTTGGGGAGGGAGGATCAGCGAGCGTCCGAGCCGCAGCTTATCTGAACCTGAATTTGGAATGGTTGGGGAGGCAGCAGCAAACTCAAGCTAATTCCACAAGTTTTCTGTCAAGTCAAAAGGGTACAGTGGGAGCTGCACGGCATGCCGTTCCCGTAACAGCAGCAGAGACCATGCAAATTGGCCCCACTGTCACTCAGCTACACAATACAGAGGTGTGTCATTATCTCCATGATTTAGACATGGACATCAACAGGAGCTTAAGCTCACTGTCACACTAGATTCAAGAACCACAGTACATGCATACAATACACATGAGATTCAGATGGTATGGACCAAGGCCTTTCAAGAAGCATTGCACACAGCAAACTAGCAAGCCTTCATGGATTTCTCTTCAAAAAAAAAAAAACTTCATGGATTGGAGAAGCATCATGGAGGGCACCAAGCCAATCCTTCTGCCACACACAGACACATCAATGAGTGCAGCAAATGCATGCCTCGCTAGACTGCTCTCAAGCACAACAGAAAAGGCATCCACATGATTATTTGTGGCCATGCAAAGCCTCTCCCACACCCCATCATTCCTCCCTCAGGCTTAGGGACAATTATTATATCCTAAAGCTAATTTCCGGTATCATTGCTTTAAAACAATTCCACAGCTTGCATGGGATACACTTGTGAGTTTTACAAAGTTTCTACCCTCAAAATAACAAAAAAAAGAAGGGAAGTCAGTAACATTTGGTGTTTGTTGGCACTACAAGGTCTGACCCAAAAAAAAAAAGAAGAGGACGGAACAAGTTGAACCAAATATTTTGCTAGGAGGAACTAAGAGCCTAAAGTTGGATGGACTGTATAGTTAGTGACATGGGCTTGATTCAATTCCAACAACACAGGCGTCATCTTCTAGTGGCAAGCAGCAAAATTGCCCAACGTCCTGCAACAACACAACTAAAACATCATTAGCCCCTTTTTGCGTTAAAAAACAACATATTTCACTAAATCGGGTTTCACTGAATAAAAGATGATGTTGTCACATGGTTGAGAAACTGTACCTTTATGTTAGTATTTGCACATTCTTTCTTCAATATCTGTCATCAAGAACGCCAAATAATGAGAAAATTAGTTTTTAGTCCATAATGATTTATAGCCATATCTTTGATGCTAAGCATGTCTCAAGTTGGCAAACAGATCGTCAAAGGTAAATTATTTAAACATACTCACATCTGATCATCTAGTGAGCTGAATCTGGAACCCTACATATAGAACATTTGACCAGCCTCCTAACCTGCATGAAGCACAAGACAAGTAAATAAACAGAGAAATACAAATACAAGTCAACCTTTGCCAAAGGTGGGGGAAACTTAATTAATGCAAAGTCAACGAGGTACAGATATGCATTTCTAAGCCTCAATGCAACCTGGACAAAAGTGCAAGGTGTTAGTATCATTAGGAACTTTTCAGTGGCCAAGAGAAGTTAGCTTACCTTACATCATGCTATAAGTCAACTCAGTAAAATTTTATTTCTCTGTATCTCTGAGAATGTGGCAAGAGCTCTTCCACCTCGATTCTAGAACTGAAATAGCCCATGTTTCTTCTCCTCTGGTGTACAATGTCAACCTCTGCCAAGAAAATACTGTACACCGGCCTGTGGTCGGAGAAACGAGACTCTCCACGAACATAAGACAGCTGATTGAGGCCGTTACCATACCAGAGAATGCGATCACACCTGTTCATAAGCAAGTTATACGGGATAAGGTCTTCAGAAAAAGAAACACAGAAAAATATATGTCCTATCATGTTATATTAGCTAAAGAAAACTACCATGCTGGTGTTCTCCTCTTTTCTTTGGGGTGCATGCCCTCTCCGGCGTACCGATCTGAGTTGAATGAATATTTGTATGTGGGAGGAAAATAGATCCTCCCTTCTTTCCAACCCTGGAAAACTCGTCCATACCTTTGCTGCATGCGGAGCTGTTTCAAAGAGGTAAACTTTGTCACAGCCTTCATAATACCAAAAAGATTAAGGGGGCAAATAGAAGGGATAACAACTTAGAATTCATTTTCAAGCCCTTTATTGTGAAACAGATCCCCGTTCCAATTTTATCAATTGCTAAAGTATATTTTAGAACCTCTATAATTGAACACCCATTTGCAGTAAAAGTGAAATGATATTATTGAAAGAGGATAACAAATTACCTGATCTTTCTCCAATAATTGCTTCCAGTTATGCATTTCCACAAGAGCTTTTGCCGAACAGTACGACAGGGCAATCCTATAATTCAAATCCCCAAGCCAAATAATACGACTGCAATTTGTAAAATAGGTGCATAAACAGTTAAAAACAAGTCTGCACTGGTTTCTATGCATATCTGCTGAATGGGCAAATAAAGCCTTACTCATGCTCAAGAATTGTTTCAGGTGACTTAATATCACCGGCACCACGAACCCGTGGGAACCTGGTCTTCTTTAAAATTTCCAGAACATCGGAATTCCTGTGCAGTTCATCGCCTTCCTTTTCCCCTGAGGTCAAATGACAACAGATGAAGCAGAAGCTTGTCTGGTGCAAAGACATGCTTATTGAAATTGAACCCTGCAATAAAAGAGAGAACCTTACGACACGAAATTTATGATATTGACAAAGATCAAAAGGTTTTAGTGAGGGATATCTGCATGTTTATTCACTATATGCTACCTTATTTCCAAGATAACCCATCAATCCTCTGCCGACACAAGAAACTTTCAAGTTTCTCACATCATCTCTTATTTCATTGCGTACCCAAACCGTGAGAAATATGCCAACCATTTGTTTGCTGGCAACCAAACAATACCTGAAGAACCACATGCATATTCAATGAGTTAGTTCCCATAAACTTAAGAAGCATAAATGTGTGGTACAAATTAAATGCCTTATTAAGCATTCACAGTACCTTGCGCTGCTTGATTGCTCATCATTTTGTTCAGAAGGTGCAGATGCAGTGTAACTATGCGGGAACGGCGAAAATTGTGCAGCATCACTCACTTCCATACATATGTTTTCCTCGTCAGGCAATCCAGGGCATTGCAAATTTCCATCAAAATCACTAGGTCTACCTCCCAAGTTGACTGGATCGCAAACGCTAAACCTGCGATCCAGTCTTGGTTGCGGGAACATGTAGTCCCCATCCATTCTTAAACTACGGCTGAGGTTGTGGAATGAGCGCCGGTGGAAGAAAGGAAAATTCTTCTGCCTTCTCGCCGACCCCTCAAAATCAGCATCTAGTTCTACAACTGGATCCAGGACCGGTGAAGGGGTATGATAGCCACCACAACCATTAGCTCCCGGATTTTTGTTCAGTGTCTGCCTGATAAGGGACACCCATTTCTTGGCTGGAAGGTTATCTTCAGTTCCAAGAACGTTTCCAGCATTCAAGGGGACAATCTCCTGAAACCTACCAAAGATTGAAAGATCAAATTAACTGAAAGGCCCAAAATGACCACAGTCTGAATCAAGAGAGAAATCGACAGGAAAGGCCACCTGGAACATACCCTAGTACATAAATATCAGCAGGAGGAGAAGTATGAAGCCATTCATCTAAATTCAGCCCCCTTGGTGGTGACTTACCACCGACATTCCACGTTGCCGCAAAGATCCTACATGCAAATGGGCCGAATGATGAATCAGATTACCTGTAGCATATTGTTGTGCAGTCAAATTGCATGAACTACCTAACAGCAATATGGACAATGATTAAAGGACAGAATTTTCTGTCCAGTTTACTAAACTGATTTTTTTTAAATTATAAAACGGTCATGATGGCCCTAGAAGATAAACACGCATGGTGAATCAATGGCACCTGTAATCTTGAACTTCAGTCAGGCATGCTATATCGAAATTATTCTTGCCTCGGCGAGAGCGTTCAGCACTCTGCTTGGACGATGACCCGTCTACAAACCCACAAGGAACAACATGCGAGCACAATCATTTAACATGGCAGAAGAAAAGGAGCTGATGCAGAACAAAGATTGAAAGTAGCTTAACAAAGTGGAACTGAAGAGCAGCCAGCAGCCATGGTGGGGAGCGAAAGCTGCATCTCTGGTGCTGCGGGAACAGAGAGAGGGGTGTGGACGTATGGTACAGATGGTTCATTCCACCACATACCAGTTCTGCTTTTCTTGGCCATGCTTGCACTTGCTTCGCGGGCGGAGCAGCTGGGCCTCCATGATCCACCACCTCCATCCCTTCCTAGAATGGATCAAGTGGGCAGTTGAGCACAAAAGAACCCAAGGAACCAAACACAAAGCAAAAGGTGCTTGCTTTGCATGTGATCTTTGATAAAATCTCTATCTGATTCAGCTAGAAAAAGTTGACACATGCACAGGAAAAAAGAATGGTATAGATATGAGGAACACACGGTTAGATGAGTCACTCCAGCTAATATCAGCCAAATTTTTCTGTAGGATTTGTGGCAAAAAGACTGTTGGTTGGTTGGGGTCTCTACAGGGCTTGTGCATAACTAGATCGATACTGGAAACTGGAATGCACTAGCAGATACTATCTAAGTAGGAACTAGGGAAGATGTGTTTGACAGGGACATCCCACTTGGTTGCTCATCTACCCTTGAATCAACACTGGGAATCTAATGTGGATAACTACAAAACACAGCAGGGTGTTAGGATAACCCCAACCTCAAGCAATGGACTTCCTTGGGTCAGGCAAGTTATTTCACCAAACCAAACACCAGCGGCAAAGGTGAAGGTCTGAAGGATGCATGCCATTTTGGGGACTGGGATGGGACTCTCAGAGCATCTCCGAGAGACTCTTTATATGTTCTCTAATTTATAGAAATAGAGATTTTGATGAAAAATTAGTCACCAACAGGCTCTTCAAATGAACATCCAAAGAGCTGGTGGAAAACACAAAGATATGGAAAACGATTTTCACTCAAATGACTCTTCAAATGATAATTTAGAGAGTAGATTATGGAAAAGCTCTTGGAGATGCTCTCATAATCCAAAAAAAATGCAGAGACAAACAAATCGATCCTAACAAGGAATGGGCGGCCATTACTCATGTCCGAACAGCCAAAACGACGCATTAATCATACCCTGGCCGCCGTCAGAATCAGCATGGAAGTCCTGCGCCTTGGGCCGGATGTTGAACCACTTCCTCACGAGAGACTTGGACCATGAAAGCTACACACATGAAAAAGGAAGAGGGAAAAATGAGCAGCAGATCACGAAATGGAAAGAACACCCACAACCTGAGAAAAATACAACAAGACGGAAAGCGATCTATCCGATCAAGAAAAAAAAACCATTGAACTACCTTGCTCTTCTTGGCGCTCTCCTCTGTCATTGTGTCATAGCTCCTGCTCTGCAGGCCGCAGGCAGCAAGAGGGGTCTGTCACCCCGCCGCCGCCGCCCCCAAGCCGTGATCCTTGTAGCAGGAGACCTGAATCAGGATCCAATCCTCAGCAGAGGCGGGGGATCCTCGGATATCTGACCAAATTAGCCAACGGACAAGGCCCAACCAACCAGCCGGCCGGCCGCCACGAGCCGCGCCAAGATTGGATTTTTTTTCCGGCGGCGGAATCACCAACCCTGCAACCAGTGGGAGCTCACAGAACAGAACAACCCGAGAATCTCCCCCCGCCGGCAGTGCAGCTGCCGCCGCCCTCCCCGCCACCTTAGTCCTTAGCCTCTAGGAGTGTAGGACGCAGGAGCTGGAATTCGCCAGTACCAAAGGCCTACTACTTGTAGCCAAGTAGGAGTACTGAGGTGGTAGATACAATGGGAGCTGGGAGCTAGGACATGGGGGTGGCAGAGGAAGGGAGGACGACAAGGGGGAGAGCGAACGGAATGCTTGTGCGCAGGTGAGAGAAAAGGGAGGGGGTGGAGGAGAGAGAAAGCTAGGTGAGGTTCTTGTTTGTGCGCGCGCTCTCACTCTCTCTCCTTTTGGAGCTCTTTTATTTTATCTCTCTATTCTGTTGCTCTCTCCCTCGCCAACAGCTCGCGCTGGCTGCTTTGCTTTGGCCGTCTCTCTCCTCTAGCTTTTCTCGACCTTGTCGCCCGAATCCAGGGAGGAAGGGATGAAAAGGGAAGAAGAGAAGAGGAGGAGGAGGCAAGGCAAAGCTGCAAGTGGTGGTGGTGGTGGTGAAGCAGAAGGAACAGGAAGGAACAGGGAGCACAGATGGCAGTGGACTCGAGAGTTGTGGACAAAGCAGTTTGCTGGTCGCCCCGAGGGCAATATGGGAATGAAATTTAAAATAGCTGGCCAATTTTTGGGATTTCTTTGTATGCCATTTGCGGAAAAAGAAAAAGAATTTGAAGAGGAAGGTCGTGCTGCTCATTGGGCGGGCTTGCGGTGGTTAAAGCGAATTGAAGTGATTATATTTTCTTTTCCATATATATACTACCCAAAGAAATCAAACGGCCACGTATGCGTGATGCCATCCGTATGTCCGAGGACTAAGATACGCTTGACCCAAAAAGTTTTGAAAGAAAAAAACGCTACCTGGAGTCCTGAACAATAGCAGCATCTCCTCCTGTACTTTTCCTTGGGGATTTTAGATAGAGGTTTTGTTTAGACATCACAACCAATATTTGGACACATATATGGAGTATTAAATAAAATCAATTTGCAAATCTTTTTGCACGAATGTGTTGTAAATCGCGAGATGAATCTAATGAGTCTATTTAATCGATGATTTTGCAACAGTGATGCTACAGTAACCATCCGCTAATTATGAATTCATCATGGATTAATTAGGCTCATTAGATTCGTCTCGCGATTTACAACTCATCCGTGAAAAAAGCTTTATAAATAAATTTTATTTAGTGCTCCGAAATAGTAAGATTCTCTTCCAAAAATTTACGCCAAAAAGATTTAAACACACCCAGAGTTGGACACCGCCTTGAACATTTTAGTGGCGGATGCAGCGTAGAAAAATAGAGAGGTTTGTCCATGTTATCTTTCTTTTTTTTCCTCTTCATCTTTCTGTTTTCTTCTCTCTTCTTGATCATGTCAAAAATTTGCTAGGAGAGCTTAAGAGGGTCCTTAGGCATTAGGCTAGTTGCTGGGTTGGTGGAGCCCCCTTTAATCCGCCCCTACACTCAGAGGCGGAGCTATGTAGCCTCTAGGGATTGTTCGGCACCTACACCAAAATAAAAACACAATACTAATTATTAAATTTCCATCTTATAAATTAGAGAACCACCAGCAGAATTATGAATATTGCATTTCCTCGATTCAACTCTACCTTCGCCCCTGCCTACATTTGTATAGTGGATCAGATCGAGACTCCCGAGTAGTCTAATAAGCTACATGGGATAATCGCCATCCTAATCTCCTGTGGTGGGAACAATTCAACTACAGTGGGGAAAGGACACGGCGAAAACTGTTGTAGCCTGTAGCTTGCCGTGCCTGCGCCGGCTACCATCGAATCGAGAGAGAGAGAGAGAGAGAGAGTAATTTGGCAAGTTAAACTAATCTCAGCCATGGAGCATAGACCACCATGCATCAGGTCGCTCATCAAGGGAGTACAATAATTGTGTGTGTGACTGTTGACCATGGCTAGCTGCCGGATTGTAATGCATTTACCCACGTACTCCGATCCTTTGCTCCAAAATATAAGTTGTTTTTTCACCTTTTCATAAATGTATAGTATTTGTTGTATGCATAAACATACATCGTAAGTACACGTACAGAATAAAATGATGTACCTTGTACAAAACAACCTACAATTTAGAACGGATACTACGTATGCGAGTACAAACTGGGCCCAGGAGGATACGACCGAGTCCGTGTCAGTCCCTGTCGATCCATGTCTAGTACGGATACGGCGATGGGGATCGATTACGGTCCCCTACTATGCACTGTGGAAAAGGAACTAATGTACGAATGAACCCAATTATCACGGCAGTAACAGACACACACGGCATGGGCTTGTTATTGGCTTTGTTGTTTCATTCCCTGCACGAATCTGCATGCATCTCTCTCTCTCTCTAGATCTCTCTCATTGCAGTGCAGGTCCATACTGGAGTATGATTCAGACAGGGAACACGAGCCATCGATCGACTGCGCTCACGGGGTATCTCATCTTAGCTCAGCTGGATCATTCTACCTACACAACGATCGACTGCTTGGTCACCTTGGAGACAAAGCCTGCCGAACATATAATCGATCGGTTTGACTAGTGTGAAAACTGAAAACGGAAGGGCCACCAGGGAAAGGAGACAACGAATGGAGGATCATTGTGATGAGAATATAATCTTACTATTATTACTAATTGGAGGTTCCTTTGGAGCCACCACATGAAACCATCTAGGATTCTAGGTGGACACTCTAAAAAAATAAATAAATTTTATAAATTCTCATAAAAATCAGAAACATTCAGTCATCAATCCAACAACTCTAATTATAATAACTATCAGATCTGTTATCTTTTCTAATAAATTACTCATCCCCGCCATTATGAAAATAGGCTAAAGTACTCCTCTAAACATATATCTAAATTACCAACCTTTCCACTATAAAAAAATTTAAAGGAACCCCTAATCTTTGTGTAAATTACCCCCTATTCCATTATTAAATAATACAAATAAAGTCAGATGGTAAATTTTCTGTCCGTGGCGTTGATCTTCACCGTCCATGTTTCGTCTTCTCCGATCTGGCTGGCCAGGTCAACCGTTGCAAACGCCTGTTCAGCTCAGGTGTTTCATCTCCCTATTGACAGACAAGACAGTGCTGGCGACCGGCCGGGCGTGTATATAAAGGGCACACTGACAGTCTTATCACAAGCAGCTGTTTAGTTCCCACCCTATAAACCCTGTAAATGTAAAAAATATCACATCAAATGTTTCGACACATGCATGAAGTACTAATTGAAGTCTATTTACAAAACTTTTTGCATAGATGGGCTGTAAATATCGAGACGAATCTAATGAGCCAACTTAATCTATGATTTGCAACAGTGATGCTACAGTAACCATCCGCTAATTATGAATTAATCATGAATTAATTAGCATCATTAGATTCGTCTCGCGATTTACAACCCATCTGTGCAAAAAAATTTGTAAATAGACTTCATTTAGTATTTTAAATTAGCAAGATTCTTTCAAAAAAAAATTTGTGTTTCAACTAAACAGGGCCTAACTAACTCCGATCCTCACAAAATTCAAACAAGTTTCGGTTTCAACCGAGTGGTGTTTTTGCCATTTTATTGCAAAAGTAGCAGCACCGCAGTTGTTTGTTCATGGTTGCCATGGCGGGATTGGCGGCCCCGTCCTCTGCATGGCCCTTGTCATCGCCCTCGCCGCCGCGGCGGCTTCCGTCGGTGAGGCGGCGGTCATCGAGCGGAGGCTTTTTGGAGTCACCACATGAAGTCTTATAGAATTCTAGGTGGATACTTAAAAAAATGGAAATATCTTATAAATTCTCACAAAAATCAGAAACATCCGGCCATCAATCCAACAACTATAATTATAATAGCCATCGGATCTGTTATCTTTTCTAATAAATTACCCATCTCTGTTATTATGAAAATAGGCTAAAGTAACCCCCTAAATATGTATCTAAATTACCCATCTCTGCCATTATAAAAAAAATCTAAAGTAACCCCTAATCTTTATGTAAATTACCCACCTATACCATTATAAAATAATACAAATACACCCTAAATTTGTATATAAATTATCCAATTATATTATTATTGTTACAAGTTAAATTACTCTTAAATATAAATTTAATTATATAATTATAATAAAGTATTAAGGTGCACCAATATAAAATTCTAAATTAATATTTCTATCATTATTAATATATTATTTATATTACTACCTACGATATATGTCACCATATATTCATGTATGATGGAAGAGATAATTCACAAACAAAATAGTTCAACTAAATATACATCGAATACATATGGAGGTGTGATATAAAATGAAATCTATTGTAACTAGATAATGATAAATATATATTTTAGAGTATGTGTTAGAATATTTAATAGATGAAAAGGATGTCAGATAGATAATTAAAATTATTGACTTTATTTTTATATTATTTTAATTAGCCCGTGCGGAAGCACAGGTTGATAGACTAGTATATTTAGGTGAAATAGAAAATAAGCCAGCAGTGTTTTTTTTCTCATATCAAATCAGCACTAGCCACCTGCCAGCTAGCATTATTTTTCTCTCATAACAAATCAGTGCCAGCTACCAGCCACAACCAACCGAACAAAGCAAATTTCATCCCTTAACTTTCTTAAAACTCAAATTCATCCTTCAATTATAAAAAGGTCAATTAATTTAGTGCTCAAACATTTCATTTGGGCTCAATTTCAACTCCGTTGTGACGTGGCACGCCTATGTGGCATGCGAAATCCCAAAGTGCATGTAAAATTATTGGTATGTTTTAAGAGCAACACATGTATCAATTTAAGTGTTATATTAACCCATGATTCATTAATATAGTAAAAGATAAGTTTTATTTATTTGTGCATTCTAATTGACTGTTGAACCGTATTTTTTTATGAGATATCGAACCTTAGGAAAAATCAGAGGTCAAAGAGTTTATTTATATCTATTGATTCATTTTATATCACTCATTGTTGATTAGGCAATCCAATATGGCACACCACATAGGATTAGGAATGAAACTGAGCTCAATTAGAAAGTTTGAGGATTATATTGCCAATTTCATAGTGTTGACGTAAAAATTAACACACTGGAATCCGAGGGCAAGTGTTCGCCGAGTCACAGAAAGTCAACCAAGCGTGCCAGTCAATTTTACCTGAAATTGACAAGGGAGAAAACAAAGTCAAATTCGAGAGCGTATCGGCTAGAATTCCGAATATCTCTCAGATGGGCGTATCGGCAAGCTTTGCCGATACTATAGACGACAAAAAGATATTAAATGCAAGCGCGTAGTAAAAGAGCGTATCGGCAGGATCAGCCGATGCACTAAACGACAAAACCGGCTTTGAACAGCCGATTGCGTATGTATGACAAGATCTAAGCTACGAATGTGTAACTCAGATTATGTGAGCTAAAAACAGATCTAAACCGGCTCTTGAGATAACAAAAGTGTTACTCCAAAATCTAAAGCCGATCTAGTATGTTTTTAGATATGATAATGGCCAAAAAGCATAGAAAAACCTACAAATCTAGCCGATATCGATAATTGGTGAATAAATCTAGACGAGACGATAGCGATGCGCCCGGAAGTCAAAGCCTAGATAAACTCGATAACTTTTGAATAGATTTGAACGAAGCTACAGCGATGCGCCCGGTAGCTAAAGCTCAAATATACTCGGTAAAACGAAAACTCACTAGCAAATCAAGTCGCTCGAATGTGAGGCGTCCTTGATCAACTTGAAAGAACTTGTCGAAAAAATAAAAGAAAAGGCGAAGTCGCCGAAAAATGCAAAGAAACTGTAAAGTTTGTTGTATTGGACATGTATTAAGTTTTTTCGGTCCCTTACAACTGATATATATATAGTCTAGCGCTATCAAGTCCTAACCAATCACGGCAAACATTACTTGACTCTAAAGAAAAGACTATCTAAAAGATAAACTATTAAAATATTACAACCGAATCATCAAGATTCTCGTAGAGTCCGGATCCTCTTCTCCTTCCTTGACTTCATCGGCAACTCTCCATCGGCCGAGCACCAGAGCTAACGGATCAGCATCTTCGTAGAATATTCTTCTGGCCCATCGGACGGACTCCATCGGCCGATTCCAACCCTGTGCATCTTTTGGTTTCTTCCAAATCGGCCACCTTCACTTCACAAAAATCACATTCCTTGACACGTGTCAAAAAACGGTGTCAACACATAGAAAAGTGATGAATTTGAGCAGCGATCAAATTGACTATTTTGCCATGATTCGCCATATATTAACATATGATAATTGAACTCCAAGCTAGCAGACAGCATGCATGAGGACACATGCCCATACGAGGATACCAATGCATGGCAGTGGTGGCGTCGCATCCATCCAATGGCATGCCTCCAGCTCCCTGCCGTGGTCCTCGCGCACACAGCACTGTGCCTCTGCCTACGTCCACGGTAGCACTTGTGTCATCGCTTGTTTAACTTAATCCCTGATGCGCACCAGTTTAGGATCTCGCTCTGGGACTGAGAGACTTGGTGCTTTAGCTATGAGATATGATCCCATCTGCCTCCAAAGTACATTTGTGTCACTAACCTAATGCAATATGGTTGCTTATTAGTAATTAGCCCTCCACCAACATGATGCATCGCCATTGGTCCACGTGTGCCGCCGAGGCATCGGAGCCCGTGCTAACTTAACGAGGATCGGATCGTGACACTTATTAATTAGTGACTTTGTTTCCTTTATTCAGAATGGTTTCGAGATATTCTTAGTCGTCGAAAGGCTGAATCCTGATTCGTAGTTGCATTGGTTAGTTAATTGAGGTAACACTTTGAGCTAATCATCGGCGCGGCTTTTCCAAAAGGGCGATAAAATCCTAGATCCGCCACTCGGGGTCGGGCTTTTCCACTTTGTAGGGGGTGAAATGGTGTATACGATGATGACCAATGGAGCGACTGATGACCGCCTTGAACAAGGTTAAACTACAAGCACCAATGATCACTTGTTACTAAGTGTGTGCTCCTTCATTCTTCCAAGCAAAGCAAGCATGCATGCATGACCTATGTATTTGATCTGCTGCTACTTGGAGTCCATTGCGAATGTTGGTATAAGCGCAACACAGGCATGCCAGTCAAAAAAGACATAATGATGTTTCATTTTGTCATCTCACAAGATAGTAATTTAGGCAGGAGCATGCTGTACGTATAGAGAACTGGGTATAAATCTAAGAAGCCACGTTAACAAAATGTCCTTTAATTTTACCATCCTGATTTTACCATTTTTGAAAATTGCTAAGTCACGCACGAGTGTTTTCGAAGAGTAAATTAAAAGACACAAACTCCTGGATTTTTTAAACAGTGGTGTAATGCACATTTGGGCATTTGCTGCATTAGAAACCCTCGATAACACTCGGCCCTTTTGTCAAATATAAAGTTGTTTGTAATCCGAGCTGCGGATTTCAATGTTGGATGGCTGAAAAAAAAAGTCAGTTGTAGGAGCTTTTGAAGTCGTTTAGTTTTTTAGGTCTACAGCTCAAATTCGAACCCCCCCCCCCCCGGTATTTGTAGTCCTGTGTGGGTGTATAAATGACTGAAAAAATAATCAAAGAAGAGACAAAGTATCATTACCACTATATCACTAGACGTCAGTATCACAACCAGAGAGTTGTGGCAAATATAGCTTGTGCCCTTTGCAGTTTGCAATGTGATCTTCCAAAAATTTCCAAGGAAAACAGCACCACGGTGGCACATCACCGTCCCCATTATTTCATCGTGTGCCCCCACAGCTCCATGTTTCCGGCATGGATAACTGGATAGCTAGCTACAGCCTGATCTCCATCAATAGACACAGACTTGGCTGGACACTAGTGAACACCACTGTTCCATTGGCAGCGACGTCTGAACTTGCAAGATCGTCCAAGTGCCTTCGCACGTACGCCCCCATCTTGTAGTTTTCTTCAGGGATTTCGTTCTTGTTGAGCACTTTATTTGAGCCCTGCCCATCCGTCGTGGTGGTCTAGCACCCTGACCATGACGGCAGTGGAGTTCTGAACTTCTGATCCGGTCAAAAAGAATGAGGAGACGAAAGGAAAAGGTTGGAGCTAGAAGGGGGAAAGTGTAGAGGATGGGATCCAACAACAGCTGAATGGTGGGGCCAATGCAAGGTCCAAGGAGAGACTAGTAGAAAGTGCAGACTACAACAATCCACTGGAAGTGATCTCTCTCATCAGAATTTGCAAATTTTGGATGCTGATAAATGCATCTATATATATTGTGGAGCTTGCTGGCCCAAGAACAAACAAGCATCATCTAAAGGGAACTGAATCTTTTGTTATTGGAGGAACAAGTTGAGGAGGTACAGAGTACAACTAAACATGTGAAAGAGGCACACGTTTGGATTCTGTTGTGCCACCTTATAATGCTATTAGAGTCCTAATCATTGATGCATGCCTAAGAGCATTATATTGAGACGCCTTCTCTAGTACACACATCATTATCAATGGGGAACTCGAAGCATTGAAGCAAGCAAGCTTGTTAACATGATGCACACTCCCCGTGCATGATGTGTGCATGCAGCTTTACGGGATCTAAGGGGACAACATCCATGAACAATGGCGCCAATCATTCCAGCACACACATTTTTTAAATGCCCATATTCATTATATGCATTGTACTCTGTCTAGTATTATGTTGCTGTTTTCTTTCTTTCTTTTTTTTGTTGATACTTTGGTGGTACAAGACTAATTTTCTGCACGAGTACTCCATGATTGTTGGTTTGGATCTTCTTCGTTCATCTGGATGTGAACTGAAAAGACTGGCTATATCCACACAGGCTTTTGCAAGCACTGATACTTTTCTTATTGGACGGTTTGGATGCTTTGATCGATCTGCTTATCCATGAGCCCATGGTGTTCAGTCCAACCGTCCGATCTGACCATCCAAACAAGAAGCAGAGTGCCGCTAATTTGTTAACCAAGCAATGCTTGGAGTCATTTACATGCATCATGCAGAATTTTAGCTTGGGGCAAAGTACTTGGCTTGGATCTTCCTTTGGATGGATGCAAATAGAGCAGATTATCTTAGGGAAGCTTTTGCCACTATCTTATTGGACGATTCGGATACTTTTGATCTGCTTATCTTGAATGGGCATCAAGAGATTCGCTTGCTGTCTTGTGCTCAAAGCAGAGACCTGAATATTTGTTGGTGTTGCAATCATTATACGGAGTCTACTCCCTTCGTCCTAAAAGAATGCACCTCTCTTTTTCCGAGGAGTCAAACAATTTCAAATTTGACCAAATTTATAAAATATTGTAAATATTTATGTTACAATACATGTTCCATAAGATTAATCATGAAATATATTTTCATACTAAATCTCTACTAAATATATTTGGAGATATAAATGTAAATAATTTTTTATACAAATCTAGTTGAATTTAAAACTATTTGACTTCTCGGGAAGTGAGAGTTGTATTTTTTTTTTTGAGATGGAGGAAGTATATCTTGATTAATTGTCACAGTTTAGAATTGGTCCACAAAAGCTCAAAGCAGCCTGTTGATGCTGGATCAGGGTCTCCAGGAGTCCTAGAATAGAAGCCTCACATCTTCTTTCTAATGTTTGAGCCGATATTTTCTTCTTAAGCTACTTGAGTGGTTGATCATACGTTCTACTGTTTTTTTTAAAAAAAATATATATGTTCTATTCCTCCCGTGCCTTTTATAAGGCGTGCAGACATTATCAAGATTCAAACTCTGCAATCTTTGACCAATAATTTGGCCAACAATTTTTAACTATTATAGAACAAACTTGATATTAATAAATTTGTAATAAAATGCACTAGACAATAACTCTAAATTTATAATCATAATAATTATAGTATAAAATAAATAAATGATCAAACTGTAATTTTGGAGATCATGCCATATCAAACTAACCGACCGGAGGGAGTACCTTAGAGTGAGTGGATGCATGTCTTTCACAATAAGCAAAACGAACACGCATCGAACCCGAATCGTGCGGTGCAGTGCGGTGCGGCTCAACAACTACATCCACAGGTTGACCCGTACGAGAAACACTTCTCCGAAATCTTGCGAGCTTTCTTCATCCAGGGCCCATATAAATTTTTCATGAACAGAGCCGCCCATATAGCTAAGCCCAGACAGATTTGGGCCACGAGCGCAGCAGGGGAGCAGAGGAGCCTTCCGCTGGGGCAGGAACCGCGCGCCCTCCGATATCAAATGGACGGTGCAGATCGCGACTAGTCTAGGCCACGTGGTATATAAAACCAGCCCACCGTTCCCCCGCCGCCGCCTTGCAGAAACCCTAGACACCGCTCGAGCCGTTCGCCGCCGCGCCGCTCGTCTTCTCGGGCTCTCTCCCTCCCGGATCCAGGTAACGCATCGTGAGCCGAATCCTCTCTTTCTAGTGTGATCCTGCTCTGTAGTTCTGGGCCTGTAGCTGTCGCTGTTGATGCTGGGCCAGGTGCACAGTGCGTGTTTTGTGGGCGCCGCTACGTCGTCTAGTAGATGTTGTTCTGGCGAAAAATACTAGCCATGATATTGTTTGGATCAGATGCAATTTCTTTGCGCTGTGCTCTGGTATTGTTGAATTTGATGAATCCCATGGACTACTTCGGGCATGCCTTTAACTGTTTGTTCGCTTAGGTCTCTAGGAAAGCTTCGTCAATATTTGTTCTGGTTCTAACGCATGAACGTTGATTTGTGTTGCGGTGGGCATTTACCAACTAGTTTGGTTATCGCACTTGTGGTATCAAGGATATCATTTATGATCTTGTGTTCTGGCTGCATCGCGCTCTGCAGATTGACGCCTTCAGTTACATTGTTAGCATGCACTCATGCGTTAGTTTTTTTAATTCAGATGATAGATTCATGTCTCTGTTAATTTGATTTTAGGTTGATTTGCTTTAAGTACACGAGTGGGTTGTTTTGTCACTTCAACAAATAACTAACTTGGGGCCTAACTATCACGATGGTTCAGCAGGATGAAGTTTGTTGCTGCCTATCTGCTTGCTGTCCTCGCTGGCAACCCCAGCCCCTCTGCTGAGGATCTATCGTCCATTCTGGAATCAGGTAAGCTGTCTTAATGACTGCTGTTTCAAGGAGAGAAACAGATCCTGTGTATTTCTAACTATTAATTCTCCTTGGATTTATCAAAAACATGATTACTCCTTGAATTTAGTATTTGCCCCAAGGGGGTTGTTTATATTGATTGGCAATTTAACGAATATAGGCGATGTTTGTGTAATTTTGTATTTGTTTTGTATTATTCATCACGATGATGATAATGTATTCCATACTTTTTTTGCCTGTTATTTGCCCCACATGACTCATGTGTCCCAGAAGCATCTAATCCTACTGTTTCTATTATCTTTCATATGTTGCAGTTGGCTGTGAAATTGACAATGAAAAGATGGAGCTGCTGCTGTCCCAACTGAGCGGCAAAGACATTACCGAGCTCATTGCTGCTGGCAGGGAGAAGTTTGCTTCAGTCCCATGCGGTGGTGGTGGTGTGGCTGTGGCAGCAGCTGCCCCTGCTGCTGGTGGAGCTGCTCCTGCAGCTGAGGCCAAGAAAGAAGAGAAGGTGGAGGAGAAGGAAGAGAGTGATGATGTAAGATCACTGACCTTGCCCCTGATTCCCATTTGTCATTTTCTATTCCCTATTGTGATGAAGACCTCATGCTACTAGATTTTGTATTATTGTGATGATCGATACCACTTTCAATGCTCTTATGCCACCTCACTTGAATGTCATATCACTATGCCAGTTCTTTTCTATTATTTTTGTTCCTTCATGTTGAACTATAAGTCCAAAAAAAATAACAATTTTGAGTGTGCATTTGCAGGATATGGGCTTCAGCCTCTTCGACTAAGCTGTGCGGTCACCAGAGTTGTGTCTTTTCGGCAGGAAAACCAGAGTCGTCATGTTTGGAGTTTAACCTTGTTTTATGTTGCAAAGCACCCGAAAAGACTGCTACAGTCTGGATATGTAGTGATTCAGCCATAGGTTGCTACACTGGTTGTTGGTGTTTACTGGTGAACCAGAGTTTATGCATCATATATTAAGAATCAGTTACCTAGTTCGTTGATGTTCTCTACTGTGTTGTTCTACTCTACGGCTCGGGGCGCTGATTGTTATCTGCTGTACATTGCGATGACAGCTGAGCTGTATTGTCCGGATAGCAGTAGCCTCTTTCATTGTCAGCCACATAACGTATACGGAGTAGTTACTAAATCACTGTGACCACTCTGATACAGACTGGACCGAGCATCCTGTCCTTGTCATGTAAATGGATGCTACATATGAAATAGCTCCAACCTGAAGATCCCTAGATGCTGTGCCTCAGCCTCACCAAGCGTATGGCTCAGCAAATGCCGCTTGCCCTGGAGAGGTCATCTGCAGAAAGCTAGAAACTCGATGTAGGCGACACAGCATTCGGGCGACTGAAAACTGTGAAGAAGATGATGATTTTAGAAGATCATGCTTTTGGGAAAAAAATTATGAAACTGGATTCATATAGCTCCAAGCTAGGAACATGAATTTTGGAGCTGGAAGGACTGACCTTGCACTATGTGTGACACATGAAAGAGATTGCATGTATATTGAACAAACCAATAAGATCATGACTTCTCTAAAAGTCAAGTATGATGACTCCAGTTGCTAGAGCAGTGCTGAGTGATGTACAGTTCAAATGGCACAAGATTTGGCAAATGAAGGTTCCAAACAAAGTCAAAATGTTTATTCGGCGGTTTGCTCATAATAGTTTGCCTGTACGCAGGAACATATCTAGAAGGGGTGTAAAATTGATACTGTGTGCCCAGTGTGCAAGCCACAGGATGAAGATTGTGGTCATCTTTTTTTCAAATGTAAGGGCGTGAAGGAATGCTGGAGATTAATGGGCTTGGAGGACATTAGGGATGCTTTGCTGTCTGCCAGTTCAGGAAAGGAGGTGATACAGACAATTTGGAATCTGAACCAGGAGTTGCAGTTCAAAGTCATTATTTTACTTTGGAGATGGTGGTTTGCTAGAAACAAAGCCAATGCAGGAGACAAAATGGCAAGTCCTGGGGAGGTCTGTAGCTCAGTTACGTACTTCTTGATGGAGTTCAAGAAGCTTGCCAACCAACAAAAGCAAGAGAAGCAGAAAATACAAATGAAGTGGAAAGCTCCCCCTGCTGACTATTATAAACTGAATATTGATGCTTCCTTTGATCCCAAAACGACGAGTGGTGGCTGGGGTTATATAGCGCGAAATAGTGAAGGAGATTTCTTGGATGGTGGTGCTGGGAACATAATCCGTGTGTCCGATGCCTTTCAAGCTGAAGCTATTGCTGCACTGCAGGCCGTGCAGAGGGCAGCTCAACTTGGCATGTCGCGTATTATCCTGTAAACGGATGCAGCTAATCTGGGCAAAGCACTAACTACAAAGGAGCTTGATCGTAGTGCAAATGGATCTTTATTTAGGCAGATTAGAGATCTTTTGATCAATGAATTTTCTTTTTATATGATCTCTGTTTGTCCTAGGACCTGTAACAAAGTGGCAGACAAGCTTGCTGTATATGGCGCGAATATTGTACTTCCTAGCTCATATGAGTTCTTGAGTCAGGCACCAGACTTTGTTTCTGATCTGGTCTCCGGCGATAAGCATGGAGACGGTGTTTAATGGGAATGCA
This sequence comes from Panicum virgatum, assembly GCF_016808335.1. Lineage (NCBI taxonomy): Eukaryota > Viridiplantae > Streptophyta > Magnoliopsida > Poales > Poaceae > Panicum > Panicum virgatum. The sequence goes on from NC_053146.1 coordinate 5,698,955, forward strand.
TGTTTCCCTGATCAAAAAAAAAAGTATGATGACTCCACATTTTAGTTGGAGAACAAGCTTAGTCGGAGAACAATGAACAAACTTAGTCCTCTTGGGGGTACGTGCCTGGACATGCACGTGCCTGCAGCACGTTATTAAAAGAAGAATATACTATAAAATAGTTCTATTTTGTATCATAAAACATAAGTAAATGATAATATTGTATTTATAGTAAAGATGTAGATACAATAGGGGCGTATTTGAAAAAGAAACCTAAGAAACATGAATTTTAATTAAGTAGACAACAACTTAACATCAATAGAGAATATTTTAGTAAAAAAAGTTAACCCACACCACAATCAAATGATAGAAAGATGATGTGTATTTCCTTAAAAAAAGAAGCAAGCCATTACAACCCAACCTAGCAAGGTGGCCCGTGCGGCACAGGCGTGCGATAGGTTGATAGGATAATAGTTAAAATTTGAATATAATGAGCTGTAGAATGTAGTGATATTTTTCCATATGAATCTATCAAAAGGCATCACTTGTACATTACAGTATTTTTGTTTATTCAAGCATATAGATTGGCAAAAGTAACAACTGATAATGGCCTTCTACTAACCTTGACTCCTAGACTCTGCTAGACTTTTAACTGAAACAATTAGCGGACTCGACAATTAACACTGCAGGTCTTTTCCCAAACATGTTAATCCCAACACAGATGTGATGGGTTCACAAACCCTTAGTTGAAAGATTCTTTTGAACCATTATTTTTTATACATTGTAAATTGTTTGCTAGATTAAGGTGTGAAAAAAGTAACTCCGATTCCCACATCCTGATTTTTCGCTTGAGCTAATAATGCATCTGCCTATACATGAATTCAGCATTAGTTTACTCTGCATATATCTGTTGTCACTAATAGCCATATCGAATAGGGTACAGGTCTATCTATTAACATGGTGTCGTTATACATTGACCAACTAACAGATGTGAGGTTCTTCCTTATGTGTCCTTTCTTGGATATCTGAATTTTGTCCACTTCCTGTTGAATTATCCTCACTTTGAAGCAGCTGGTATTGGGCTGTTGCTTCTGCACTTGCAACTGTTTCATTGTCCGAAGAACTTTTTTTAATAAATTGTCCAAAGAACTTTCAGTTCATAGATCACAAGTAAGCAAATTTGTTACATTTCTGCAACCAGGAGTGACATACCTGCAAACTGATCTAGATAGGTTTGAACAAACTTACTTCAACGAGTAGATGATAGTTTAACTTTGCAAATGATAGAAAATATGTAAATGCATTCCATGGATCATGCTAGTTTGCTCTACTGGTCTCCAACATCAATATAGAATTCTCCAACATCAATATAGAATTAATTATAGTCAGCAATTTTTTGTTCCAGGAAAACTGTAGTGATAGTTTAACCATTTAAAAAGAGCAGTTTTATGGATGGTATTGCTAATGAACCATACCATTTGCTGTACTGGTCTGTAACCCATAATGAATCTAAGAATTTTGGAGGATACATCTGAACCATACTGATAAGCAGCCTAAAGAGTCCAAGCATGGCAACGACTTCAACTCGATCTTTCTTCTTGACACAGTGTTCCTACACATACAAGGAAAATGGAATGCCTATTAGAAATATGAAACTGTTGCCGATAGCAGCAGATACACATAAGGTGAACTAACCTCCTCAACTAGTCTGACCCACATAAGAGCCCACAGAGTCTAAGTTAGGCATCAGGAGATATAGCATGTTTTTTTAGAGAAAAAAATGAAAAATATTTCATATCCATATTTTCTGGACATAAAACGAATTTCTATCAATTTTTTTAAGATCAAACCTGATTTATGATTTTTAATTGTGTGAAAGTTTTCTAAAAAATATTTAGATAACTTTTTTTAAAGTCCATTTGTTCACAAGGATCAGGGGGGCAGCAATTCCTCTTTAGGCCTACAGACCAAACCAACATTCCGCCCATCGGCCTAACTTCAACCAGTCTGGCCCACATAAGAGCCCACACCCGCAGTCTTTCAGAGCCCACAGCTCCCCTAGGGCTGAAACCGAGCCTTCCGATATCAAATGGACGGTGTAGACCGCGGCTCATCTGGGGCACGTTCTGTATAAACCAGCAGCACCGCCGATCCCCCACCGCCGCCGCGCAGAAACCCTACGGAGTACGGACCGCCCGAGCCCTCCGCCCCTCATCTCCTCCTCGAGCTCTCTCCCTCCCGGATCCTGGTAAATGCGGCGCGAGCCAATCCTCTCTCTCTAGATCTCTTCCCGCCTCGTTATCTTCTCAACCGTAGATTGATCTCGCCGTTAGGCTTGTAGTTGTTGCCGGGTCAGGTGCAAATGTACGAGTCGCGCTAGTTTCATGCTGTGCTGGCTATTCAGATTGATCCTATTTCTCTGCGTTGGGTTCTGGTATCGTGAATTGGATGAATCGTTTGAGCCATTTTGGATATGACCTGACCTCTTATCGGCTTCACTCGGAGCTGAGGAAAGCATGGTTAAGATTTGTTCAAGCATAAACATCGACCTAGTTCTGCAGATAGGCGTCTACCAACAACTAGTTTGGTGGTTTCAAGGACTGTCATATGTTCTGGTTGCTTTGTGACCTGCAATTCGACACCTTGACTGCATTGTTATTTGTTAGCATATATTCAAGCTTGAGTTTTTTCACGGATATATGATAGTTTCATGGCTGTGTTAATTAGATTTTAGGATTATTTTCTTTAAATACTTCATGTGCTTATTTATAGATTCCCTTCACACAGATTGACACCTTGGTTTTCTTATTAAGGTATGTGATGTATTCATGCCTGCGTTAATCTGATTATGAGTCGATTTGCTTTAAATAATTATGTGGTTCCTTTAGCACTTCACTTGGAACCTAACTGTCATGACCGTTCATGGTTTCGACCAGGATGAAGTTTGTTGCTGCCTATCTGCTTGCTGTCCTCGCTGGCAACCCCAGCCCCTCCGCGGAGGATTTGTCGGCCATTCTGGAGTCAGGTAACCTGGTCTGCTCAATGTAGGAATTGTGGTCAATGGATTTTAATATATTCCAGTTAACAGGACTAAGCCAAGTATGTTGGTTTTGAATTGCTGGTGATCCTATATCATCTGGTTTAGTGTTCTAGATGTGTTTGTTGGATGTGTTTGTTGCATAATTCACCTGGAGCAGAAGCATCTTAACCTATCATTTCTACTTGTACGTGTCGCAGTTGGCTGTGAAATTGACAATGAAAAGATGGAGCTCCTGCTGTCCCAACTGAGTGGAAAGGATATTACTGAGCTCATTGCTGCGGGCAGGGAGAAGTTTGCTTCGGTCCCATGCGGTGGTGGTGGTGGTGGTGTGGCTGTTGCGGCAGCTGCCCCAGCTGCTGGTGGAGCTGCTCCTGCAGCTGAGGCGAAGAAGGAAGAGAAGGTGGAGGAGAAGGAAGAGAGTGATGATGTAAGATCACTGTCCTTCCCGATTTGTTTTGCAGCATTTTGTATTCCCTGTTGCGGTGAAGATCTCGTGCTACTCTGATTTTGAATTATTGTATCATCTTAGTTTTTCATGTTAAATGAACTAAATCCAGAGGCTTAATTATTTTGAATATGTATTTGCAGGACATGGGCTTCAGCCTCTTCGACTAGGCTTGTGCAGTCATCAGAGTTTTGTTTTTTTGGCAGGAAGACCAAGATGTTTGGATTTCAACCTTATTTTGTTTTGCAAATCACCGGAAAGACTGTTGCTATCTTGATATGTAGTAATTCAGCTGTAGCCTGTACGTTGCTCTGCTGGTTGGGGTTTACTGGTGAACCAGAGTTTTCCCTATCCTATATAGCAGATGAATTGGTTTCCCAAAAAGTTTCTTTTCCTCTCCATATATGGGCTACGATGAATGATCCTTGCTGGCCATGTGTTTTGGAGGGTTGCCTTTTGGTTTGGCCGTTTGGGCGATGCTGGCCTGCCTCTGGTCACAGCTCCAGTTGATGCTCTGGCTGCTTCCATTGTCCGCGTGCATCTCAAGTCTAAATGAAAGATGACTGCTTTTTTTTTGTTGGAAAAACTCACCATATTTCAGACACTGCATAATAGCATGACCAAAAACAAATATGCAATTCCTCCAAGATTTACAAATACACTTACATCAAAAGGTGAAACAATCAACAAAAGGTGATTCACTACCGCAGTTAAAGTTAGTTATTCGTGAGTCAAGAAACCACCCGTACTGCCAGTTTGAATATGCAATTTCTCAAACAACACATCGGCAATCTTCAAGTCTTTTTTCTCTCCTTTTTTTGACACTGGCAATCTTGAAGCTTAGCAAAACAGGGGAGTGAATATCCATTTCCTATTTTACATGGTCAGCAGATGAGTCGGGGATCGGTTGGGTATGGAAGGCGGCAGAGGGCGTCGCTCGGTCCTTTCAAGGCAGCAGTTGGAATTCAAAGTTTGAGCAGAGTGAGGTTTCGAATTCAAATTTCCTAATTTTCAATTCAAAGTTGCCGTCCTCGTACGTGCAGGCCGGGGAGGCGGTTGTCCGGTCCCGGCTAGATTTCGTTCCGGCGACCGCGTCGCGTAGACTGCTGCGGGACCAAGGCCGGGAAGGAAGAGGCACGGGACGGAGACAAGCAAGGCGAGCAAAGGGACACGGAACCGGGACGGAGGGAATTGTGTGGACGGACGGAACTTTTGTTGGGTGGTTGGTGGCTCGGCGGCACGCGGCCGGAGATCATTTCACTGTCAGCGGAGGCAGGCAGAGCAGGTGCTGCAGCGCGTGCAAGTGCGCGCCGGCGCTGGGGCTGGCAGGCAGGCAGCAGAGGCTGCAGCCTGCAGTGGAGAGGAGGGGGGGGGGGGGGGGGGGGGGGGGGGGGCAAAAGTCGTCGTCTCGCGACTCGCGAGCGAGGCCGAGGCGACCTCCCTCCCTCGCCGCGTGGAGTCCAAGGCGGAAGGCTTTCGTGCTCTGCTGCACGGCGACGATGACGGAACACATGGCTTTGGCTTTGGTCAGAGAAAACAAACGACCCGCGCGCGTTTCGTCGTCCTCCTCCTCTCAGCGGCGGCCAATGCCCGATGCCCCTCCCTCCCTGGGGGGTTTCTTTCTTTTCGCCACTGGCGTGCTCTCTGCTCTGCTCTCCCTCCCTTCACTTTGGCAGTTTTGGCGCCGCTGGGCACTGGCCGCTCGTTGCGCCGGGTACGGTTCTTCTAAAAGTCAAATGATCCGCGCCTACGGGTCGGTCCACGCAAGCTCCGACGCTCCGGATATCCATCCACAGGCTGACTTTGTTTTTGGCAAGCAGCGAGGCAGGCAAATTGTCCGGCCGCTGCTCTCACTCCTGCATCTTCTCCCTGCACTGCAGGATCCTCCCGACGACTGCCACCAGCGGTAACAGAGTACTTGCATAGTAAGTTGGGCTTTGATTAGTGTAGGAGTTCAGTTTATACAAGTTACAGAGCATGATTAGTGTATACAAGACAAGCTAATTAATGCTTGCCATTAATATTGATATAAGCTGTAGTGTTAGTGCAAATGGACCAGAGGATGCATTTTTGTTTACATGGGCGCCTCGCCATGGCTTTCCTTTCGTTCAACAACACACGCCATTCCAACATAATTAGTTCGTCTCGTCACGTTAGCTTCGCATTGCTCTGGTCATCCGGCCGCCAGGCGTGCTCTGCCGATCTGAATGCCGATCTGTGGCGGCCTCCATGGACAGCATGGGTCCTAGCTAGATCCGCCTAGCTAGCAGCGGCGATTACCTGACCTCAAGCTACTGCGTCCTTTGCGTACCGCTAGTAGCAGGTTAATCATACGTACTGTACGCACGCGTTGTGATCCGATCCACGGCAGGCAGGCAGGAGAGTAAATTACGGTCGCCTAGTACCAACAACTACTGCAGGGGTAGCACTGCCATCCAGTGGCGAACCTGGGATTCAAATTGAGGGGGGCTCATTTTCCTTTCTTCTTCCTTCCTTCTTTCTTTTTCTTCCTCTTCCTCTTCTTCACTCATGCTTGAAAAATATTGGGGGGCTTTAGGAGGGACTCCATGGGTTCTATTGGACTAGGAGGGCTGGAGCACCCCATCACCCGCCTAAACTCCGCCACTCATCCAAGCAAGCAACGATGATCGCCCGTCCTTCACGTGATGTACGCCCGCTCGACTGGGTGGCACCACGGCAGTTACTCTTCTTTACTCCGGTGGATCCCTCTCGCACGCGCGCTAGGCTACAGCCTACAGGCCCCCAGCACACACGGCCACGCCTGACGTAGCAGAGCATGGACGGTTCCTGGCGGCGCGGGAGAGCAAAAAAAAAAGTTAAAAAAAGTTGGAGGGGCACGTGCAACGTGCGTAGCTCGCCAAGGTCCGTACGTACGCATTTGCTACGAGGAACACGGCCATTTCGACGCTGCAATTTTAAGAGCCCGCTGCAGTAGAAAATAGCGGCGCTAATAATGTTTTAAGAACCCTATCACTAAATGCTAAATTATACACTCCGTTATGTAAAACATTAGTTCGTCCGGTGCAGGACGCCACCGCGCGCCCCGGGTTTGCATGCACGTCCCAGAGTGTGTCAGCAGCAATGCGGAGGAGCACAACTAGCCTAGCCTAGCCGTCAGGGGACCCTCGCTCGGCGGCGCATCCAATCGTCCAGACCGTCAGGTCACCCTGCCGGCCCGCGCTCCGCCGCCGCCGCCGACCGTCCAGGCAGGCAGTTGTCCTCTGCCGCCGCCGCCGTCATGTCATCAGCCCGTGCCAGCCAGCCAGCGGCAGCGCGTCGTCCTTCATCGCGGATCACGAGGCGGATCGCGCGCAGAGTAAATGCCGGGGGGCCGGCCATGACCACACGAGCCTAACACATGGCCTGGCTATCTAAACGACTAATAAACCGCTCCTGCATTTGCAACCTTTCTACCCGACCGATCCGTTTTTAACCTCGGATTTGCAGGCTGGGCAGTAGCTCTACGGGTCCCCATGAGCCACGTAGGGCAACGACGGGCCCGCTGTCAGGAGGAGAGTGACGAGCGGAGGGCCCACTGTCGGCACCGGACCGGACGGGGAGCGGAGGCTCGGGTGCCGCGTGGCGGGGACGCCACCCGGCAGTTGGCGCCTGGCACCCGAGAGGCCGAGACAAGACAAGCAAAGGGAGGCTACAGATAAATAATAATAAATAAAAAGGACAATAAAGACCGGAGGGCGAAAAGAAGGGAGGCCGCTCCACCTAGGCCTTGTTTGGTAGCGCGCTAGAATTCTAGCGCTAGAGGAGAATCTCTCCCGCATGAAGGGCTGAATGAAGTCTATTTGCAAAACCTTTTTAGAGATGGGTGTAACTTTTCGCGACGAATCTAATGACAGTAATTAATCGATGATTAGCTACAGTGATGCTACAGTAACCATCCTCTAATCGCGCGGTCAAAGACCTCATTGGATTCTTCAGGGTCACTAGCGCGGGGGTTCTGAAGTTGGTTTTATAAACTGGCTTTGTTTGACACCGTAATTAACGGTCAAAATTGTTACTATTCACTAGCGCACCTAGTTTCCCGCCCTCGCGCTGCTTGAAAAAATTGCCCCCGGGCCCACACCCGTCGTCTCCGGCCCTCCTCTTGCTATACAAACGGGCACCGCGACAAGGCCCCTGTCCCCCTCCCCTGCATCTCCGCTCGGAGCCTCAGACGCACATCGCCGCGGCGCCGGAGATGGACACGCCCGACCGCGCCGCCGCGCAGCCGCCGCCGGCCTCGCGCGCCGAGGTAACAACCCGCATCCTCCCCGTCTCTCCCCCTTTCCCTCCCTCCGCTGCCAGCATGGCTGCCTGCCTCCTCGGACCCTGGGGTCGGGGAGGGGAGCACCCCACCCCACTCCCTCGCCGTTGCTGATCCGGCCTCTCCCCTCTCCGGGCCGGGGTTCACCCTCCGGGCTTCCCGCGGAGGGCGGGAGGGGGACGCAGCGCGCAAAACGGTTCCGCCGCCGCTTCGCCCTCGCTCTCTCGCGGTCCGTGCCGAGCGTCAGCAAAGCAGTGGGGCTTTGCAAATTTCACCGACCTCGCCGGGAACCGCCCTTCTCCCGGACAAATTTGCATCAAGCAAGCAACCCCGTGCCGTGCTCGGCCGCCGCTCTTCTTCCTCCTCCTGCTACCAACTCCCCACTGCGTGCGTCCTCTGCAGCGGCGCTTCCTCAGCGACCCCGCGCGCGACCCGCCCCAGATCTGCCCGCCTGCCCGCGGCCACAAGCGCCTCCTGCTCGCGTCGTGTCACTCACTTCAGTTCAGTATTCAGGGCCTCCGCAGCCCCCCGCAGCTAGTAGATCCCCGCGAATATACCTGCTGCCTCCCTCCCTGCAAACTGCCAGCCTCCTGCAGGGCCAGATCCATTCCATTCCGCACGAGGCTTTGACCCGGGATTTTTCTCTATTCATTGCTGCATCTACTTGTATCCCGTTTCAGAGCACATTTTTTCGCACACAGTTCCTGCCTTCCTCAAGCAGCATGTGTGGCTCCAGTCGTAATTAACAACTAATACTATTACCAGAGCTTCTCTTCTGCTGGGTGGATGAATACGCAAGTGCAAGTTACAGTATTCTGCACCCAGGGAATCTATCTAGTATTTTCTTATTTGTGCGTGAAACCAGGGCACTGGAAGAAACTTGGCGCCTTGTTGGTTTGCTGTTTCTACCGCTACGCCATGCTCATAACCAGAGTGTTGCTACTTTCCTGGTGCAGGACTCGCCGGTTTTCAGCTTCATCAACAACCTGTCTCCCATCGAGCCTCTCAAGTCGGCTTACAATGCGAGCAGCATCCAGGGATACCAGTCCATCAACATAACCTCCGTTTCCTCCATCTTCACTTCCCCGCACGACAATGCGCACAAGGAAACAAGGCTCGCAAAGTAAGTTCCAGGCCTCTTCCTTTCAGGAATATACGCTGGTGTTATTGTGCGGGGATAAAAAAAAACTTAAACTCGCGTCAGAATAAGGTGACTCCGTCTGATGTTGTATTTTGGCCCTTTGCAGGAGCTCTCTCGGTGAAATTTCTGAAAGTGAGGTCTGTGCTGGTGGCAGCAAAACAAACAAGCCGGCTAAGTCTTCAAATGCTGTCAGGTTGTTTGCCTGTGCTAGCACTGTCACTCGGGAAACCCACACAGTTACATGCTCAGATGTGGCTGATCCTCCAACTGGGCCATGCGATTTGGCTCAGCCTGCTCAATTCGATAATGGCAGTCCAGACCATAACACCACTCCTTGCCATGGTGTCAGATCAGACCTTAAGCAGGAAAAGTGTCGGAAATTGGATGTTGTCCAGACCGTTAAAAATACAGTGGAGAAAAGGAAATGCTTGTTTTCCACTGAAATCCAGCTCCTGGATGGTGGCCAGCCTGTGAATGACAGTGATGATGTCTTGGGATGTGAATGGTCGGACTTAATCTCCACAACCTCGGGTGAGCTTTTAGCCTTTGACTCCACGATGGATGACCATCACAGAGGAATGCATCTGGCAGCTAAAAATGCAGAATCTTGTGGATACTTGCTGTCGAAACTTACAGGAGGTGGTGAAATCTCGGACAGAGCACATCCTAGTGCATCTGGTCAAGTATACTATCAAGAAATCGTGATGGGAGAAGATCAGGCAGAAAATCCTCAAATATTTCAGGATGGTCAACAAACCATCTCAACAGAAGAAATTCAGGATAACATTTATGAAGCGAATGGATGTATTCCATTAGACTACAAGGTACTAGCACACAGTTTATCTTGACCTACCATTTTCACGTGTTATTAAAACGTTGCCCATCTCTATTTAAAAAAATTGTTGCCCATGCTCCTTAGTACTGTACGGAGATATCTATGCGGCCATAATGCCTCTCATTTATTTTCTTCCTGTTGACATGTTCAGGTGGAGAGCCAACAACGTGGGATACGAAGACGTTGCTTGGTATTTGAGGCAGCTGGGTTCTCAAATACTGTTGTGCAGAAAGAGACTGTTGAGAGTCTCTCTGTCTCAACATGTAAAGGCAAGAGCCATGTACAAACCCAGCCACGTGGGTTGCGTGGTATAGGTCTACATTTAAATGCCCTTGCATTAACACCAAAAGGAAAAATGGCCAGTCAGGATCCTATGGCTTCTGGTTTGCATCCATCATCGGGATCTGAAAAGGATGTGCATGGCAAGTTTCTCTCAGCAGGAGAGAATTTTCCAGACTCTGGTGGTGAGCTTTTAGAATTTCCCATGGATGATTGTTCAGCTGGAGGTTTTCCTGTAAATGATCATGTTTCAAGTCAAAGTGTCAGTCCTCAAAAGAAGAGGTTTGTTTGCTCTTCTGATTTCTTTTGGATGGTTGCAACATACTTACTACTATGTTTCAGTACACTTAACTGATAACTGTATGGTTGAAGTGCAGGCGTAAAACAGATAATAATGGTGATGATGGTGAGGCATGCAAGCGGTGCAGCTGTAAGAAATCAAAGTGCCTGAAACTGTATGTGTCCTTCGCACATTATTAGCATTATGTGAATCTAGTTACATGAAGGGGCTCATTCTGAAATTTTTGGGCTTGTAACTGGAAGGAATTACTTTGTGTAAAGTGAACATATGTTACATTATTCTAATATTTTTTTTGTTCATTGTTGTCATGTTTAGGTATTGTGAGTGCTTTGCTGCTGGTGTTTACTGCTCTGAACCTTGTTCGTGTCAAGGATGTTTGAACAAACCCATACATGAGGAAATTGTTCTTTCCACTCGGAAGCAAATAGAGTTTCGTAATCCCCTAGCATTTGCTCCAAAAGTGATCCGTATGTCTGACGCTGGTCCGGAAACTGGGGTTGGTGTTCTGTTGGATATTCAGATATAACTTCTGTTAGTCATTATTCACAAACATGTGATGCTTAAGTTCTATAATGAATTGCAGGAAGATCCTAACAGCACTCCAGCCTCAGCTCGTCACAAGAGAGGATGCAATTGCAAGAAATCAAGCTGTCTCAAGAAATACTGTGAATGCTACCAGGTACTTAAAGTTACTCTGGAAACTTGTATTGCAGATTTTGCTATCTGAAATTGTACGTGGTGCAAGTTACTTATGCTTTAAATGTTTGATTGAATAAAAGGGAGGTGTTGGATGCTCTAGCAACTGCAGATGTGAGAGTTGCAAAAACACTTTCGGCAGAAGAGATGGTGAGCACTTTTGTAGTTTGTACAATCATGCTATTCTTGTTCCTTCTTCAGACTCAAAAATATTTTTCTTGAAATTTGCACAGATGCTGTTATTTCCTGCTAAAAAGTATTCCTGCATACTGAACGGCAATAAAAGCATTTGATAACCTTGCTTATCATTCTTTGTTTAATGGGTCACCACTGTAATTTATAAGTAGGACAATCGAATTGTTTTGCTAGCTCTGTTCCTTAATCTGGTCACGTAATGAGTTCAGTTGAAAAACTCAAACGTGAACGTGCAAGCATAGTTGTGCCATGACCGTGTGGGTGTTTTTGACATAAAATAAAAGCACATCTGATTGAGAGAGTATTCTTGTCTTTGCAGTCTTTAGTTGTTCCACCTTTCTGAATAATCAACTTTTGTTTCCTGGAGGCTGGATATATTCTACTTTTGCTTATTTCATCTCACAACCATAGCATTCTAAATCCTGAATATAGATTACCCAACACAACCATAATATTCTGAATCCTGTAATGAACAATGCACCATGTTTTTTAAGTTATTGCTCTGAATATTAATGTTTTGTCGTCACGTGCTGCATCAGCTGACACTGAACTCACTGAAGAAATGAAACAAGAAGGTGAACAAGCAGAAAATTGTGGAAAAGAGAAGGAGAATGACCAGCAAAAGGCAAATCTACAGAACGAAGATCATCCCCTCCTTGAGCTTGTTCCAATAACACCTCCTTTTGATCTTTCCAGGTTTGCTTATTACATATTCATCTCCTTGAACGAGCTTCATATCTTTGCTTCTGCATTATATTCTATCAACTAATAACTGAGTAATCTCTTCCAGTTCTCTGCTTAAACTGCCAAATTTCTCAAGTGCAAAACCACCAAGACCTTCCAAAGCTCGCAGTGGGAACTCCCGTTCGTCTGCTTCAAAAGTTACTGCAACATTGCAGTCTTGTAAATCATCCAAGGTTGCTGGTAGTGCTATTGATGAGGAGATGCCAGATATTCTAAAAGAAGCTGATTCTCCTAACAACTGTGTCAAGACTACTTCACCCAACGGAAAACGAGTCTCACCACCACATAATGCGCTCAGTATTTCCCCGAGCCGGAAAGGTGGTAGGAAATTAATATTGAAGTCAATTCCCTCATTTCCATCACTTATGGGAGAGTCAAACAGTGGTTCTACAATGAATGATACCGAAAACGCATTCAGCACATCGCCTCTCGTTTTAGGTAAGCACTGATTTTGCATGTGTAGATAGCACTAGACATTACTTGAGTTATCTTGAAATCAATGACAGCCCCTCATTCATATTCTTGTCCGCTGAACCAGGACCATCTTAAAGCTGTGAAGTCGACTATGGGACCGGAGTACGACTTGTAGTCCGAATATGTGCCTCACATCCTACACCTGCAGCAAGGCTCGAGGTACTGTCAGAGAATAGCAAGTTAGATTTAAAATGTAGTGATCTGTATTTGTAAAATAGGTAGCGTATCAATAATCTGTATGTAAGATGCTGTGCCACTTGTAGCTGTTATTTTTATTGAATTGTAGTAACACTATAAAGGCCTCTTGAGGAGGGGTTCCACAGTTCCATTCCACGTTTCTCGCCGCAAACTCTCTTCAGGTCTGAAGCTAACCCCTATTGCTGAACCAAAATGAACTCTTCATCCGACAGCTCATGCATGAGCGCGACATCTCTTTAGCCTGGGCAGTGTTTGAGGTTGGTCATGTATCTCTTTCCTGCAAGCATGTGCCTTCCTAATCCCATTGATGTACAAAGCTATGGGTGATACTCTGAACTGTCTTAAGAATAGCTGCAATGGGCGTTGAGATGTCAGGCTCCCCCTTCCTGAACGGGTACTACAAGAGTTACACCTGCTACACTGCCTGCATCTGCATCCATGGTCCATGGATATTCAGAGCACCCAGCTGAGTGGGGGTTGCTGGAAGCCTGCCTCCCAATTATGCATCTCCAATGGAATGCAACTGACATTTATAGAACGGTTACCAAATGGCAGATGATAGTTGAAGAGAGAACTTGCAAAAGGCACCAACCATCAGTACATGTCTGCTGAAGGGCTGCAATGTGACTGAAGAATTGTGGGTTGGAGTTGCTGATAGGCCATTGTCAGTCCCTTTGGGCGGGCAAGTCGTACCCCCTTGTTTTCTTCCCTCCCTGTATCATGCCTCTGCCAATTAGACAGTGCATTAGGCCTACCTGCTAGCCTGTCTGCCTTGCATGATTGGATACCTGTGTACGACTAAAGCCAATACACACACATTTATAAAGACACTTATATATATCATGTATGATACACATATACTTGTATATATGTTATATATGATAAAGATGATTGTGTAGGCACCTCCCTCCCTACCTGCCAAAACTGATGGCTCAAAACAGGACGGGTGCCAACAGTGATCCATCATCCTGACTTGGCATCTTGTTTAATGTCAAGTAGCAGCAGGCAGTTAGGCATGACATAACACAAGGCAACAAAGTACCAACGCGTCCAAGAAAGATGCGTGATGGCATGGCGGCCCCAGGGGCAGAGACAGAGAGCAAAGGTCTCTGCTTGCTACGCTCATCAGAGCTGGTCACCCTCATGGGTCACGGCCTCGTCTTCTTCCTCCTCCCAACGGCCTCACCGCTTGTCCCAGTCCTCGCCCCAACTTGATTCCCGCCAGCCTGTCGCGCAACCGGCCGGCCGCCCGGATTTCAGCAAATTCAGACGGCAACCGCTCTGAACCTTCTTCCTCAATCCTCATCGTCACCCCGGCCCCCCTGCATGCCCATGCACGTTGCCGTCAGGATCTCCCCTTCAGCGCCACCGTCGCCGTCGGTGGGTCGCCGTCGCCGGAAACCGGCCCACTCTCGCCGCCGTGTTACATTGGGCACTGATCTACAAGTAAACCCTGAACAGAGAGCTCAAAGTAGTGGTGCTGCAGTTGCATAAATTTCTCTACATTTTTCTTTAATCCAATTTTTTTAAACTATTAATCCAATTTTTTTAGTGTCCATATATGTATATATAACTATATATAATAAAGATATGCAAATATGTGTCCTGTTTTATCAGGCTGGTGGCTGGTGTGTGTGACAAGGACATTGGCATCTAAATATGCAGCAGTTGAACAGTAATATGAATGAAGTGTACCAGTGTGTGTAAGCTGGAGCCAGCCAGGGTGATGTGCACATGTGGAGGGAGGGAGGAAGGTTGGGACTTCTCTTTGCAGCTGGAGGCCATGGATGGGCATCTTCAGCTTTTATTTAGTACCAGCAGTCCTTGTTTGACCCCATCGTAATCAGGCAGGATGTGCAGGCCACTCATTCCTCTCTCTCCATTTGGTGGCCCTGACCTGGATTATTCCTACTTTGTTTACTTGATGATAATGTTAGAAATTAATGTTTGTTCTTGCGGGCACCTTTCCCATGGTTGGTTAGCAACTTTTTTAGACATGGACTGGTTCATTAGGTGGCTGTGGCATCATGTTATGCTCCCTTCCAAGCCAAGGCATAAAAGTGAAGAAATTTTAGAGGTAGTATTTGTATGATGAGGAACAAGTACAGAGATTATTACTGGTCAGTGGGTGATTAAATTAACACTGTAATAATCAATGCACTATCATGTCTCTCTACAGTTCCAACATATACTCCAATACCACTCCTGTGAAAAAGAAAGAGGAAAGAAGAAGAGGAAAAATTACAGTGTATAATATATACGGTCGTTTCTGTTTACCAATTTTACCCTCCACTCAAATCCCACCACCAAGCAACGGATTTTACAAGTCGCGGCCGCGGCGGCGCGGCCGGGCGGCGCCGGCTGTCTCTCTCCCTCTCCCTCCCACCCGGCGCGCGCGATCGAGGAGCTGGCCGCCTAGTAGTGCGGCGGGCCGAAGCAGCCGTGCTCGTCGCAGCGCGGCGGCGGGCGGTGGAGGAAGGCGAGGCACTGGTCGCCGGGGCGCTGGTCGGGGCGGCCGGCGATGCAGTTCTGGCGGTCGTCGATGCGGCGGATGTCGAGGCAGCGCTGCGGCTCCGTGCAGAAGTAGTTGTACGAGTAGGTGAAGTTGCGGAGGCTGGGCAGCGCGCAGATGCCCTCCGGGATGTGGCCCCAGAGCTCGTTGTGCGCGACGTCGAGCTGCTCGAGCTTGTGCATGCCGGCCATGGACTCCGGCAGCATGCCCTGGAGCTGGTTGAAGCTGAGGTCGAGCACGGTGAGCTCGCGGAGCCAGCCGACCTCCTGCGGGATGCAGGAGCGGAGGCCGGCGTTGAGGATGACGAGCTCGTTGAGCGTGCCGGCCATGCGGCCGACGCTCTGCGGGATGCAGCCGCGCAGGCGCAGGTTGGCGAGCACGACGACCGACGCCGGCGAGTTGCCGAGGTTCTCCGGCAGCTCGAAGTCGAAGTGGTTGTCGTTGAGGAAGAGCGCGTCGAGCGGCTTGTCGAAGATGGCCGGCGGCACGGGCCCGCACATGTTGTTGAACCGGAGATCGACGTACTTGACGTTGGGCAGGCAGAGGATGTGCTGCGGGAAGCCGCCGGAGAGGCGGTTGTTGCTGACGTCCAGCTCGTGGAGGAGGTGCAGCTTGGGCAGCGACTCCGGCAGCCCGCCGGCGAATCGGTTGGAGTTGAGGTGCAGCAGCGCGAGGTCCGACAGCAGGCCCAGCTCCTCCGGGAACGTGCCCGCGAGGTCGCCGTGGTTCAGGTCCAGCCCGGCGACGGTGAGCGCGTGCGGGTCATCCGGCGCCGGCGCGCAGAACACGCCGAAGTAGGCGCACACGTCGGGGCCGCACCACCCGCGCGTCAGGTTCTTGGGGTCCTCCGTGATGGCGCGCTTCAGCGCCTGCAGCGCCACGTACGCCCGCTGCAGCCGCGGGTTGTTCGCCGCCGTCTGCTTCCCCGCCGGCTGCGGCTGGCCGCAGACCGCCGCCACCGCCGACGACAGGACCAGGGCCATGACCACCGCCGCCGCCGGCGACGGCGACGGCGACGGCGAGGCCTTCTTCCTCATCCCGTGCATTGCCATTGTATTCGCCAAGCGCTCTCGCGATTCGCAGCCGTGTGATCGATCGATTGCGCTGATGAATGATGCCGCCGGCTGGGTGAATCGGGGGTTTATATACACAAGACGACGGTTCTTGTTCGGGGAGTCGTGCACACGCTTTCGGCTTCTTCGTGTATGCGCGTTCGAATTCTTTTCTCGTCTCTCCCGTTTTGTTTAAATTTTATTGGGGCTCCGTCTGCAAGGTTGACTGTGTATTTAAATTCAGCTTTTATTTGTTTTCGCAATGAGGTGGTGGTTTTCAGCTGATTTTTGAATGAATTCTTTTTGGGTGGGAAGTTTGGTGCTTTGTGATTGGTTTCTTTGTCATGGGTGTCTTGGTCGAGCTGATGGCCTTATCTTGGGGGACTTGGACGGTGATGATTAAGCATTTGATTATACATAAACTCTTTGGACGTTCAATAAGTGTATGTTTTCATATGAAGAAAAAAAATAAAACTTGTGTTGGTACGCGGTCATTTTCGTGAATTTTGTTTATAGCTAGCTAATCTTGTAACCACCTGCAAATGATTATGTGTGGTTTTGTTGTAAACAAAACAACACGGTTGGTTGCGAGGATGATGATCCGATGATGTGTGGGTCCTAAATCATCATTCAAGTCCTAGAGCCGCCCAATGGTATTTCCTTCTTTTGGATTTCGAGGAATTGATGCTACGACCGTGTGAGAATGACGCGCGCGGTTTTCTCATACTTTTAGGAGCGAGTGGTGAAAGTTTCACTTTCTGCTATTTTCCAGTGTAGTAGACTGCCAAGTGTAATGATCGCAGATGGTGAAACTAATTGTGATCCTTGTGGAAAAAAACTGTCAAAGTACTAGTATGCCATTGCATAAAAGTCCATGTTACCTACTAGTATCTTTTAAAAAAAAGAAAAAGAAAGAAAAAATAGATTGTTTGTTACCTGACTATTAGGACTAACTTGTTTCCTATTGCTCTCTCCTCCGACGAAACCATGATGAGCCAAATCCGGACGACATATTTTCTACTTATATGGCCTACAACTGGCAGGCAGACGACGCTGATTTGACAAAAATGCAGTTCGTGCGATGATGAATCACCATATTAAAATGTTTTGACCCATCACCCTAGAATTTCTGATGTAATGTAACCAATCGGTGCACGCATCTAAAAAAACCACCAATATTTTCTCTTTGTTTTTCTTATGTCAAGAAAATAATTCAGTATCAGTAGAAAATGGCACACCTCCATTTCTCGCTGATTTGCGGATTTTTTTTCTTTCGAAACACGGTATAGATACAGATGCTCATATGCACAGACTAGGAAAAACAAAATATCTTGTATACACTGCGCGTGATCAACCAAATCCAAGTGGCACCCCCTCTTTCCCCTTCTCAATCAGACCAAATGATTACTGCCTGAGCACTAAGGGAGGCAGCCGGACCAAGCAATTCCATTCCACCACCCCTTTAACAATCTGCCAACTTGACACCAAGCAATGCCTCTCCTCTGAAAGAAGAAAAGGAAGGAAGGAAGAAAAAAAAGTGCTGAAAACTTTCAAGTCCTGTCCATTTATCCTGCCCAAAAGCCGAGAACAAACCAAAGGTTCGAGTAGAGATGTGTGTCCCTCTCCCTTTGCATCTCCTCTCCTAGTTGGCTCCAGCTTGTGCTCGTTGGCCCGCTACCGCCATTCTTTCCCTGGTTTGTTCAGAGCAGCGACGCGGTTCCTGGGCTCCGCTGTTGGGGCTCTCTCTGCTCTACCAGCAAGGAACCCTGTCTCTGCTTTGATGGATGCTTCCGGCAGCTTTGCTAGTTTGAACAGCATAAAGGCGCCGGCCGTCGCCGTCGCGTACGCTGTGGGCACCAGCCCCAGATTCCTTAGCCTTTGAGGCTCCCGTGCTCCGTCCCTTCTGGACGTTTCAATTCAGTCCATGGACACGGCCTCGTCAATGGACCTCGTACGGTATCAAGGAAAAAAAAGGGGGACGTCGTCCCATGGCAGCATTGTAAACTTTGGATCATCTCGACTAAACTTTAGTCTATGTCATATTGGATATTTGGATACTAACTATGAGTAGTAAATATAGATTAATTATAAAACTAATTACACAGATGAAAGATAATTCACGAGACGAATCCATTAAATCTAAATTGGCTACTTTTTTTTGAAATGAACCGGTAGGAGAGATGCCCACTATATTAAAAATAAGGGTGCCCGACGGGTGAGTACAAAAGAGAAAGCACTATACAAAGCTCAAAGCTCAGATCTTCGCAAAAAGGAGATCGCTCGGCTTGAAAGAAAGCGGCAGAAAGAAGGAGAGAAAAACAGAGGTTCGACTATGCCAAGAGCGCCGTCAAGAGCTTGGCGCCCGCCGCCATCCAGCAGTTCGCTTGGTCTTTAATCTTGGAGATCAGAACAGGGCATGCTGTTTTCTTCTGCTTGAAAACTCTTGCATTGTGTTCTAACCAAATCTCCCAAATGACCAATATAAGGAGGGTTCGCAAATCTTTCGTGTCGTTTGAGGGCAGTCGTGCGATCATGGTCCACCACTCCTCCACCGATTGAAATGGTTGCCTTGCTCTCGGATGTAGTCCTTCTAGTCTAGCCCAAGTGCTGATGGCGTCTCAAATTCGCTTCACAAACGACAATCTGCAAAGAGGTGGATCCCACTCTCTTGTGTTGCACGGCATAGCACACACCTACTGTTGTGCGGCCACCTCCTTGCTCTTGGGCGATCAACCGTCCAAATTCTGTTTTGGATGGCTAGCCAGCTAAACACTTTGCACTTCGGCGGCGCTCAGACCTTCCAGATGAGGTTTCGAAGTTGGTGGAGGTCGATCCAATGAATTGTGCGTTGTAGACCGACTTTGTTTTAAACCTAAATTGTCTATGATTTGACCATGTTATACTACAGTAAATGTATGCTAATAATGGATTAATTAGATTTAATAAATTCATCTTGCGAATCAACTTCCATTTATATAACTGGTTTTGTAATTAGACTATATTTAATACTCTTAATGAGTGTCCAAACATCTGATGTAAAGAAACTAAAGTTTAGATATCGGATATTCAAAAAAGAAACAAGTTTATATACCGGATATTCAAAAAGAAACTTCATGTAAAACCATTTTCAATGATTGTCACCTCCCTGTTTGTGTTTGGGTCGCGGAAATTTCAGATAAATGAGTGGGAATCTTATCTTATAACACGAAACCAGGGTCCAAAAGCTGGCTGGAGCGTGTGGCCACGTCGCCCGTGTTCGCAGCCGTCCGGGCGCGTGAACGGTTTGGATCGTGCGAGTTCCGCTCATTTTGCAGAAAAAACCCTTCAACCTTTAGCGAAATCAACCCGCAGTTCGGCCTCCTCTCTTAGATATTTATGCGAAAAAGCCCTCATCTTTTATCAAAATCAACATGCAGTCCAACCTTCTTGTTTAGAAAAAATTGCAAAGAAAATTTAAAGTTTTCAAAAAATCAACCAACCATCCCAATCCTCTCTCAGCAATTTTTTTAAAAAAATCCTCAAATTTTAAGTAAATCAAACCACTAGCCGTTCCTTTCGTTACTTCTACATGATCAGCATTATACGTACAATTTGGACACCAAAATATGTTGAAATCAAAAATTGTTCAATGTAAAATTTGATCAAAAATTTGAACACTAAAACTTTACTACAAAACAAATTTAAAAATTTAAAACGCTTTCGCAAATCGTTTGCACAATTCATGCATTATACCTATAGTTTGGGCACCAAAAAGTCTTCCATTAAAAGGTGTTTTCAAATCTACAACTTCATTATGTAGTACAATTTCAAATTCAAAGCACTTTTACGGAAAAATTTGAATACAAAAAATGCTAAAAATTTTAAAACCTAAAGCTCTTTTATACAACATATCATATTTAATGCTACCTATTTTCTAAAATACAACACATCCTATTTTGTTAAAAATATAATATTGTAACACCGTTCTTCTATAGCTTCTTATTCTACCTCCACAATAACACATCATATTTAATGAAACCACTACTTAAATTTTAAAAAGAGCATCACGTCTATTAGTTGACACATGATTAAAAGTCGAAATCTCCTCATTTCACAATTACATAAGTTTCCAGGTAATTATGCTTCATCCTCCCTAATAAATAATTTTACCTCTCCTTTCACAAAAAAAATATCATAAATCCATTTTGCACTCAGATCGAATGTAGTCTGCATAAAAGGCATTCAAATCTGGAACTGCTATGTCTTGTTTCTTGCAAAATGATGTCACATTACCGATAAGGCTACTCCAACCGTGATCTCTTAAATTCCGAATCAACTTTTTAGTAGTGGCAACATTATCCATAGCATTGACAATGTCCTGGGATTTTTGCTTTAACTTTTTGCAGATGAGGTTTGTGATACCATAAGTTCTTTCATAACATGCAAAATAAAAACAAAGTCAAACGACATCATTGATTTCACAGCACCAGTAGCCTTTGCTCGTCCAGAAGCTGAAGTCCCTGGACCCTCTAGTAGTAGCAATAAGTGGCGGAGGCAGGGGGGCCAGCAGGGGCCATGCGCCCCCCCCCCCCCACCCCCAAACAAAGTTGCAAAAAAAAATTTAGTACTCTTAATTCTATTCAATCCATTAATCCAATGTTATGGGCCAAAGAGAAACTCACCTGGGCGTTTGACTTTTAACATCACATTGTTAAAAGGCAAAGGCCCAGGTGAGTTTCTCTTTGGCCAATAACATTGGATTAGTGGATTGAATAGAATTAAGAGTACTAAAATAAATTTTTGCAAATTTGTTTTTTTTGGGGGGGGGGCATGGCCCCTGCCTCCGCCACTGTTTGATTCCCAAAATAATGTACTACTTAAATATTAGCGTCATGACAATACAATGTCCAAAATATAAACCAAGTGCAACAGCGGGCTTCAAACTATAACACCTATGCGAAAATAACAAAACAACGGATTCACCATACCTACCTACGCCTACATACAATAATTACTATATGCATGAACTAAAGTCCCGCATCAACGGCGATACTATGACAAGAGATCCAGGTCCCGTGCGGCTTTCTAGTATACACATGGGTGGAGCCACTACGGGGGCAAGCTAGGGCGGCCGCCCTAGGTCCCTCTAGGCGAGGTTCGGAGCATATATGTTAACAGCAGAAGTAGTGGAGAAGAAGAAGTAGAATGGATTTGAGGAACATAGGAAGAATAGAGAAGAACATGAAATTGGCTTCCCGAGGACATGTTAATTGATAAAGGGGTAAAAGTTCATACAAGTTGTTCGATACCCTTCCTCCTCGCACGCACTCAGTATTTAACTACCGACTCTCTTGCGTTTACATGGGTTGCGCCTGATACGTGCGTGCAGGCACATCTAGCGAACCCATTAGCTACCCCAAAATGGACACTAGGCTTCCTGGTGCGGCGGCCCATAGTAGTAGATATTTCCTCCGGTTCGTGGGTGCTGACAATATCCCCCGTTCTAAACTCCGACAGGGGCTCATGATGGTGCGGCGGCGCCCCGAACGCGAGGACGACGGTCCTCTACCACCGAGAGTCGTGTGACTCAGATTGAGCCATTGGAGCATCAGATGAGAGGACTTCGTGGTCTCGTGGGCCGTCCGGTCGAGTGAGTTGCGTCCCCTTAAGCGGTTCAGCCTAGCGCTTCAGCTCAGAGCTGCGTCTTCTTGCCACCAGACGTCACTGGCGACTTCGGCTGTTCACCATCCACCCTGTAGTTCCGCTCAGGCGCTGACGCCAGCGCGCGCTGCCGTTGCGCGACGGCGCTCCACGCCTATCCGTCTTGCAGGCCCGCCTCGGCAACAAACTCCACTCTAGGTCATTTTCTGGGCTGGCTTCGCCACTCAGTATACATGCAGCTCGGGCAGGAAAAAAAAAGGCAGCCAAGAGTGCACCAGAGCACTGTGGAATTACGTGGAACCTGCCAGAGTCGTCAGCCCAGGTAATGGTATTATCCTGCTCCATTCGGATTGATATTTTTCGTTTACCACCTTTCAATATTTTACCACTGCTGGCCGACTCTTTTCTCTAGCTCCATAAGGCCAGTCTTAATGTGAAGTATCATCGCATAGTTGCCCAAAATACCGCATCATCTTGCTACTGGAATGACATAGTTATTCTCAGGGCACGACACAATTTTATAGACAACTTAGAGTATTAAATAATGCAATGGTTGTGTAATCAAATATGCTATGACTCAATGAAGATCGGCCTCAGTGGGAGTGTCATCCCCGTGTCATGGCTTGGCAACCGTGCCGTGAGAGGGCTATGGTGATGATCCGAGTCATCTCTCTCCTCTTAACTCTATTGCCAAATTAGCAATTTTATTGATGTGTCATAGTCTGTAATACCTATGATATTTTTATAACACTAGCAATGAGACTGGCCTAAGAAGAGAGACAATCTATCTATCATGCTTGCATTTGACAGTTGTTAAGCAATACGCCAATACGTAAGCATTGGGGCTGCTGCAAACAAACTCTAATCTTTGTTCACACACACACGTACTAACATGTTTATGCGTGTGAATATAAACCATGTTCCTATTTAAAACTAACATCTATCTATAATTAATAAGTCAATCAGTGAAAATGCTTGCATCGCCTTCAAGGCTCCAACTGATCTTCTTATTATTATCCACTCTTTTTCCTCAGTTTATTTATGCACATCATAGACCCTCTTCATACTATAATCATATATTCAGATTAACACTGTATAGATACTTAGCTTAATTACTTGGAGCAGTAGCACTCGGCATATGTACTCAGGTAATTTTCTTTTTTATATATTACTGTGGGTCCCACAATAGCAATTAAGCTATACACGTACGCAAGTAGACTGTTATCCACACATGCACATATCCATGCAGACAAACTTATGATGACAAATCTGGTCCACAAAAATTCTCTAACCCAACAAGCAAATGGACGCCCTCCAGCAGGAACATTTTAACGATTCCTAGGCCACCTCCACATTGTGGCCGACCAGTTTATAATATTTAATTAAGCAACATATACATGCATTATAATAGCTATGATAATAAAAATTTAGCAATGCTCACCAAAGCATATTAAGACATGTTGAACTTTGCTTAGCTTACCTATGAAGTTCAAGTGTTAATTTAACTTACTCTATCTCTTATATAGATACTTAATAACTCGTAAAATGTAGGGTATTACACGCCATCTGCCTCAGCTGCGGCGGGGAGCGGCTTGGCAATGGCGCTGGCGAGGTAGGACGGCGCGTGGTCGCCGGCCATGATGACGATGACCTGGTCCTGTTGAGCGACGTGATCATGCGCGATAGGCCCCTGAACATCATACCAAATAACCACGTGAATTGGCCGTATACCCTTTCTTATAATTATGAAAAAACAATTAAATTGGATTTGGTCCCAATTTGGGTACCTCTTTGTAATTTTTTAGGTACCTATGTGTACTTTCTATCTTTGGACCGTCCGATTTCTTTGAATAGGTGGTCGGCTCTCATATTTTTGCAATTCCTAGTTTGGCCACACCCACTTAGAGGCGGTAAATAATCTTAATTTTTAGTCTAGATAATCTAAGAGTCGGGTATTAAAAGCGTCGGACTCTAATCTTATATAATTTTAAGTGAACTAAAGGTCAAGTTGGATTGTGAAAAGAGTATGTGAAGAAAATAGACTGCTCAAAATTGTTGAACTAAAAAAAGGGAGCAAAAGGATGGATTATCTGGAAGAGACCGACCTTGTGGTTGATCCGGCTGCTGATCTCGTCTTGTGCCAGCCGAAACACAGAGTCCATGTCATCTGCTCCCGTGAACATTTGGCGGAGCTGGCTTCTGTTGTACTGGCCGCAGAAACAAACGAGCATGTATGTACGGAAGAGGGTTTCTTGCAGCCCCTCCAGTGCCTGCTCCGTATGGAGCAAAGCCCCATAGGGCCGTAGCTGACCGCCGACGATTCGGGCTTGCTGCGCGAGTTGCTGGCACTGGTTCCTGTTGTGGCGTGCGGTGCCTGCGCTTTGGTCGATCATTGACACTAGGTCCCCCACATGTTCTACATTCATTCATCAAATTAATAAACCACTTTATTCATGAAATAGAGTTTTAGTATTTTGTTAAGACCTTATTTAGATCCAATGTTAAAAATTCCAAAAGATTTGTAAATCGTCTGCATGGTGTACTAAATATAGTTAAAAAAATCGCATTACACAAATGGACTGTAAATCGTGAGACGAATCTAATCAACCTAATTAGGTCGTGATTAGACACTAAATTGTTACAGTAAAGCTACAGTAAACATATGCTAATGATGGATTAATTAGGCTCATTAGATTCGTCTCGTAGTTTTCAGATAAGTTCTATGATTAGTTTTGTGATTAGTCTATGTTTAATACTTTAAATGTGAAAAGATTCTCTTTCAAAATTTGAAACCTGGGAACTAAACACACCCTAAAACTATCAGAGTGATGCTAAAAAAATCTTTAGACAATATTTACTTGTAACATTTCAAACTGGCATGACAATATTTGAAATCGAGAAACATGAAATCCATATAATGAAAGTGCAAAGTGACCGTACCTATTGGCAGACGCATCTCATGTGGGAGCGATTCAGTAACTTCTTCAATAGATAACTGAGGCCTGCAAGTTTTTAGCACAAGCTCTAAGTGAGGTCATCCCAAACATAATAAACTTTATATATGCATGCAGCTAATAAAAAACAAAATTTTAACAACCTTAATGCTGGTGCCGGATCATTTGTCAAGCTGTCTTGAACCTCCTGAGTACCCTGCAGTTAGCTGAGAAATAATTAAGATGACGTTCACATGAAAAAGGAAAATGTGTAATGCTAGTTCTTGCAAAAGGAAAACAGGCCAATGTGCTAACCTTAGGGAAAAGGAGTCAATGAGACACAGAGTATTAACTTGTTCACTTCAGTGTACTACATTTCATTGTCTAACTAAATATTTATGTGAAACAAATTTTTGACAGTTTGAAATTAACATAACAAATACTGGAATACATGTAAAGAAAACAGAATGGCCCATTGAAATATATATTGTAGTGCTATTAGAATCCAGTCCTACTCACTGGCCGGACCGGAGTGCAATTAACAAATAGGAGTGGTATTACTTAGACTCTGTTTGGTTTTCAAAAGTCCTGTCGGGTGGTAAACCCAGCCGGGTGGCAGAATGCACCCGCTTAAGCCCTGAGGGAGAATGAACTCGGGGGTAGCTAGGATTAGTCCGATCTAGATGCAAGAACACGATGAACACAGAAGGTTTAGAGTGGTTCGGGCCGGAGCGTAATACCCTACATCCACTGTGTGTTGTATTGCCTGTCCTCACAAGAGATTGCTCGAGAGTGGTTCCAGCTGGTGAGCTGAGAGTGTGAGGGAGAGAGTGTGAGTCCCCCCTTGTCCTGAGACTAGCGTGTCCTCCCTTTTCATAGTCAAAGAGAGGCACGTACATAGCCGTTGGGACCCCGACAGGTGGGCCCAACGTGGATGTATTTAAATAACGTAGCGACTAGCGCTATTATGGTGCTACGCCTGAGGAAGATCTTATTCCGGGATTTTGCTGCCTCGTCCGCATGGATGTACTGACCGGCGCAGATCCTCTGACCGGTGTGGTCTTGCCCTGTCATGTTGGTGCGGCGCTTGCAACTAGCCGGGTAGGCTGCGACATGCATGCTATTATGCCGCGTAGCTTGCGGCGTAGGTGGCATGATGGAAAGGGCCGTGCCGTCGTATCCATCTAATGCGGCAGACTAACATACACCGCGTGCGCGGCGCCTGCGGCTGCACTGCGCACCTTGGTAATATGCGACCAATAGTGGAGTCTGGCAAAGGCTGCCCCGTGCTCTGTGGCGGCAGAGCACGCCTCAGCCTGCCGCATTAAATGCGGTGGGTGGGCGAGTCTTCCGGCGGAAGAGTCGCTCCTGCGCCCGCGCTAGTGGTAGTGGGGCACGTGGCAGCTCCGGACCCTTCCTGGGCGGAGTGCTGGCGCGTGCGCTTAGGGGGTCCGGGAGACACGTGGAGATCCCGGAGCCACCAGGGGAGGTCCGTGCCTCCGGCCGCTGGTGCTGAGCATCCCTCCTCGGGGGACACGTGGCGACACCGGACCCTTCGCCGAGCAGGGGGCGGGTCCAGGGCCGTTGGTCTGGTGAGGTGGAGCCCGGACAGCAGGGGTCCGGCTGCTCAGCTCCTTGGTGCGCAATTACGGATAACTACACGAGTCCTGACTTCCTGCAGTAGGAGTAGGTATCCCTGCTACAGGATACCGACAAGTCCCTAGACTCTCCAAAAGTCCCTGGGGCTAAACTTAAGTCTCTTCCTGTTTAGTTTCAATAATTGAAGGGACTAAACCTAAACTTCATTAAATGAAGTGCTCAAAGGACCATTTTACCCCTAACCTTGCATGCATGCGGACCGGGTAGGGTTAGGCCTTCCGCAGTGTAGAATGAAGCTTGAAACAAAGATCAGGACCCACCATAAAAAGTAAGCTTCGTTCCTCAACTCCTGCAATGTGCAGGCTTCACTAGCGGTGCTTGTAACCTGTGCAAAGTACCACGTCTCCTGCTCTTTCAAGCACTTGGGGAAGGAAGCCGGTACACAACAATAATTTTTTAAGGAGTTAGCACCGATGCAAGAATTTCCACCGCTCCCAGTTTTTTCTAGCGCAGGCATCGCATGCCACAGTGTGGGAAGTGATGCTAATTTCTTCTCTCTCCATTTCAAGCTTCACTCTAGACCAATATTGTGGAGGGCCTTAGGAGGGGTAGTAGGTGGGAACATAGGGCAAAAGTCTCAAAAAGCTCTTCAAGAGGATCTTCTCTAGTTTTAGTCCCTAGCACCAAAAAGTTCCTAAAAAGTCCCTCCTATTTGGTATATAAGTCTCATAAGTCCTAGGGAATTATAGAAAAGTCCCAGCAACAAAACAGGGTCTTAGCTTGTTCACTATACTAACTATTATGTAGGGCAACTTGGCAAGGCTTGAGATAAGTTGAGTTAGGAGTTTGTTTTGGTTTGTGTCTCAGTTTAATACTCGGAGATTCGTTGGAAGTATTTTTGTAACTTGGCCAAGGGAAAGTAGCCGCCTAATATATAGATGGTGCTGACTTGGTATGTGAAAAAAGCACTGCTTGTTAAATTTAATACGGGTATGACCCATATTTTATTGAAACAAATAAATTCTAAGGTCATATTAAATGTAATATGCAATAAAAATAGTAGACTAAATGTAGTTGATGGACAAACTTGTAACGGTCATAGTTATGGCTGAGGTTACTAGTAACTCCCATGGTTATGGCTGAGGTTACTAGTGACTCTTGGTGTTCATCTTCCATTTTCCGCGCATATAAAAAGGAGAACTCTCCTTCAGTCGTTGTGTGAGACATTTTTCTCTCTGTTGAGTTGTTCCTAAGCTTCTCCGTTCCGGTCCTCCGCGCGCACGGAGGATTGGAAGAGCATGCCTTCGAAACCACGTCCGCATCTGTGTCACCTGCTCGAGTGTGCCGAGCGATTTTTGGGGAGCGTCTAACGCGACTGCTCGTTGATCCACATCATCTACTTCGTCTTCCTCTACTTCCTGGTGGAGAATCAAGGGACTCCACTGCATCAGTCTGAACGACTACATCGACAAACGTTATGTCTACTAGCGTCAACTCAGGGTATGCAACTGGTGCATCCCTTCTACTAATTTTATCAATGTTGATTAGTATTGTCTACATGATGTTCATGAGTGGATCACACCCGATGCACATACCTATTGTCACAAATTTGTTAATATTTTTCTGGATTAAATTAGTACTGAAATTGCCTAATTTTCTAACACTGCTGGCTGGTTAGTTGACAAGCAAGCCAAACAAAATTAATTAACAGAAATGCAGAAGAAGAAGATACCCGGGCTCTGAGGGAGGCGACAGCGGTGATCATGGGGATGAGGATGATGTAGCCGTCGATCTCGTCTTGGGCCTGCCGGAGCATCAAGGCCATGTCGGCGCTCTTCCACAGCTGGTACAGCTGACTCGTGCTCCGCTGCTGCTGGCCGCAGGACCGGACGAGCATGTACGCGCAGAAGAGCGCCCTGCGCAGCTCGTCCAGCGGCCGCCGCGTCGACCGGTGCCGCCGCAGCTCCGGGATCTGCAGCTCCCGGAGCAGCTCGCTGACCATCTGGACCTTGTTCGCCAGCAGCTGGCACAGGTCCTTGTTGCGGCTCGCCGTGCGCGCCGCCTGCACGATCATCGAGGCGATCCCGAACCCGTCGACGCCGGTCACCTGCATCACGTTCGCCGCCTGCCCCAGCATGTTCCAGAACGACGACGCCATGTACTACTACAGTGATGAACTGCTGATGGTGACGGTGATGACGGTGACTGATTACAGTTAGTACAAAGGAAACAACACAACTGCGACTGATTACGATAGATGATGGCGGTGAAAATTTTGTGAGCTCACAAAAACTTTGGTGTGTGGTGGCAGCACAGACTCACCTTGCAGCAGATTTGTCCCTCGTATTTGGAGCAAGTACAAATCAAAGATGTCAGTACGCGATGAGATGTTAGTGACAAAGGTCAACACCAGAGTCTGGGGTCAGATGTTCGTTCTCTCGTTGCTCTAGCCTCTGCTCTAGGGAGCTGTTAATCTGTGATGCCACCAAAAGTACAAAACGCGTCCGACTGGCAGGAAGCTGCAAGAAAACTTCGCAAACAATCCATCGTGCGTTCTGCTTCTGCCTACGTTAATTATCGTCCGTCCGTCATGTCAAGTGCTAGCATATCCCGATTCTCCACGCATGTAAAAGGTAATTGGAATTGGAATCAAATTCTAATCTAACCCTACCCCTGGCCTCTGCTCGCCCCCTTTGCTGACCGCCCGCCCACACGCTGTAAATAAGGTGTAAATCGCCGTTATGCAGCAGAGTGAAGCGCAGTTGCTCATCCCACAAGCATGGAGTGACACCACAAGCTGGTCGAAGTCACTGCAAGTCCTAAATAAGGCAAAAAGGCTGAGTTGATGTGATCCACCACTCTTCCTCGTCTTTTCTTTTTCCACATGGCCTGCTCGCCGCAGCCGCACGTCGATCTCTCGTTGCTGCCACTACCTGCCCGCCCGCCTCCATCTGCAGATCCACCGGGCGGCGACCTGCGTTGCGTGAGCCGTCCGGCGACCTGAAACCGCGTCGCGGATAGCAATTAGCAACCACCCGTGGCCTGACGGAACACGTCACTTCAGGGTCGGGTCTTTTAGATGCTTTCAAAATTCCAAAACTTTACAAAATTTCAATCACATCAAATCTTTAAACGTATGCATAAAATATTAAATATAGTTAAATAAAATAACTAATTACACAATTTGTCTATAATTTGCGAGACGAATCTTTTGAACCTAGTTAATCCATGACGAGACAATAATTATCAAATACAAATAAAAGTGTTACAGTGTTTTACAACTAAAACTTTATGCATCTAAACGAGAGCTGAACCCGTGGCCAGAGAATGCACAGCAGCCGTCTCTGCTTGCTAGCTAGAGAAAGGCTGGCACCCACAAACATGCTTGCATTGACCAGCAAGCTTAGGCTAGGCGATCAAACAAAACCAAAGGGGGATAAGTAAACAAAAATCTGACCAAACAGGATGATTAAAAGTGCAGAACTACTCATGCCAACAACTGTCTTTGGGTGCTGCAGTTGTGCCATTGATGTTGGTGTCAGAAGGACTGCTTAGTTTTTTTCTTCTTTGATGAAGCCAAGGACTGATTAGTTGGGTCGCGGCGGCGGTTTTCAGTAGTGGTTTGTGTGGCTGTCAGAGAGATTAGTGCTCGGTGCCTCGGTGGAGAGGGGAGTATTGTATCGCTGTGATGAGCTAGCAGATTGGTGCGGTGGGTGGTCGGACCACCCGCCGCCGTCCGGTCTCCGGCCATCACTCCGCCGTCCCCCCTGACTGTGGTGTGTGTGTGCTAGCTCTCTAGCTGCAACACACTCTCTACCAGGTTCCTCCGTTCCTGTGCCTACGTCCAGGCCAGCTTGGGTACTCATGCGTTTGCCACGTCATCCGCCTCTTTATCTGCGTCACGCTCACGCTCACGCCACGTGTACCACGAAGAAGGAATTGAAAAGACCAGCACAGGCCGGCAGCTGTTTGTTTGTTTGTTTGTTTTCTCTCACAAGGGAATCGAAAACAGATGCCACATTGGCCATGCCACAATTTTTGTTTTGTTTTGTTTTGTTTTTGCGAGGCGACGCTCGAGTTACATGGCCTTTGGAAACTACTGGCCGGACTGCTCACCTGCTCAGTGAGATGGCTGGTTGCTTGTGTTAGATTCGCCCTCTATAGTGTTGTGTTGTGCCTACATGCACTTGCTATCTCATCTTGTGGTGGCTCGGCACTATTGGATTTAGCTCAGTTTTTAAGTATCAATTTCCGTCTTTCATTTGGGTCCACCGTCCTTTCTTTGACTAGCTGTCTAAAAATCGGCCTTTTCTTCAACTCAAGTGGGAGCGCCAAAACTGTGACCAGACAAAATAAGTTGCAGGTCAAGTTTCTTCAATGTCAAATATACTGAGCATAGCTCAGTTACTTAGGATCTTTATATTATTTCAGTAGTAGGAGGCGTACCCGTGGGAGAACCACTTCAAAGCATAAGAGCAAATTTAGTTCCATGGACCATACAGACTATTCTCGTTATCACAATGTAAAATGAAAAACACAATAGTTTTTTCAACCCGAATTTCCGCAATTTAGTTAACCCTATTGTGTATTGTACAACATGTTCAGTAGCCAAACGAGTATTCTTCTCACCACAAAAAGAAAGAAAAAAGATGAAGATCGTCACAAGAATAATCCTCCGGGATCCAGCCAAATTGTTGCTGAGATCTAGTTCACCATGGACAGTTGGGGCACGAACTCTGTTCAGAAGAACCAAAGGCTCCCATCTCCCTCGTGCACTGCCGGGCTGCCGGTTGCCGGCCGGAGGAAACTTCACGTCGTGCCACCGGCCGGCCGGCCGTCGATCCATCCATCCACCGGAGCTGACACCATTGCTGACCTTTTGCTGTCCGATCCGTTTGCTTGGTTGGTAGCGCGTCAGGCTCAGCATCACATGACCTGCCAGACGACACCACCGATCCGATCCGTCCATCCATGCCGTCGCTCCCTGTTTGTTGCCATGCGAGTGAGTTGAAGGGACGGCCAGGATTCGCCGGATCGCGCCTCGGGTGCCAGCTGACCGGTGACATGCGTGACCCGTGCACCAGTGTGTCTGTGCATCGTCGGCCGGACATCTCGCATGCAACCGCGCACGATCCGCTGATCGGGTGCCGGCCGGCCGGTCACGCGTCAGTTTCCGGCGATGCGCCGGTGACCTTTTTTTGTTCTTCTTCCTCTCTCTTACTCTATCTCACTAGCTTTGGGACATTGTTCGCTTGGCTTATCAGCCAACCAGCCAGCAGTACTGTTCTCTCATACTAAATCAGCACTAGCCACCAGCTACCTGACAGCCAGCAATACTGTTCTTTCATAACAAATTAGCACCAGCCATCAGCTACAGCCAAATGAACACAACGAATGTAGGAGGTCGTCGTCGGCGAGAGGGATCGGATCATGGCGTTGGTAAAAGTAAAATTCCAAGCTAGAGACTAGAGTGAATGGTAAACGTCTTTGCGTTTCTCGTGTGCGGTTAAAAGAAACCTAAAAGTGAAGTTTCGCAAATATATAATATAAGGACTTGTTTTTTCTAAAAAAAATATAAGGACTAGCAAACTGTAAAAATCACTTGACAGTTGCCATGAGTCAGCTAGAAAGTAGCTAGCCTAGGATACCTATATAGGAGTATGTGTGATGGCCAATTGCTTTCATTCAAAGAGAATTATGATCAGTGATTGAGACTAACTTACCATTTGGGCATTTCATTTTGACCTATCCAATATTTGAACATTTAGGAGGGTTATCATAAGTTGGACCATTCTCTTAGAACTAGAGAGAGTAGCTAGCTTAGGTTGTTGAAAACTTGAAATGAAACGAACCACAAATCACCTGACAGTTGCCAGTCAGCTAGAAAGTAGCCAGGATAGTAGCCGCGCGCCAAACAAATTGTTCGAGAAAGGAAAAAACTATAGCTAATTCTTCTCACCATCACTGTACTGCAACAGTGCATCAACTGCTGCTGTGCAGAACAAGAATTTCACGACACAATGACTTGACAAATGACAACGCCCCTGCTGCATCAAGTACTGCGTCAAGTTTTCCCAGTCTGATCTCGTCACCGGCCCCTCCAAAAGACAGCGTGCATGTTTCTTTGGCATGCTGCATAGAATTATTTGGGAGGAGCTAATTTTCTCAAGTTGGAGAAATTTTCTCTTTTCGTAGTCGATGAAGATGGACCGTTGGATTTGCATCCAACGACCCTCAGTCGTTCTTCTTCCTCCAATCTCCAACCCAAGATTGATCATTCTCCGCTTTAAATTGGTAGAACAAAAAAAAAAAAAGAACCCGGCCTCTTCGTTGGCTGTGTGAATTGGACATCCCACAATTTTCAGCCGCTTGACATAAGGAATTGCGATATTATGTACTATATAGTTCATCTCTTTCATCGTCATCAATATACACATCTTGGAAGCATACTTCCGAACTATGATATTGTAATAAAAATGATTGTACTTAATACGGAGTATATGCCTTTTTCTTGTTTTAAGCAAATTTGGTACTTTTAACCACTGAGATTGTCGGTGAGAGCCAACGAGAATCCGAAAAGCATGTCGAAATGAAGTTAGTATAGAAGAGACATCCATATTGAGGCATATCCGGAGGCAATCAGCCACATGTTTGAAACCTAAAAACCGTCGAAAATAACATCCCTATGTTTCTTAAATTTTTTTTAAAATAAATCACCATTGTAGAAAGTTGTAAACATTCTCTATCTTTGATATCTATCATACCAACAGTGTGCATTGACCTGCCTACTCTACTAAAGATAATTGATTTGGCACCATTGTTGTGCACGCTCTAGGGGCGGCACCAATGGTTTCCCTTTTTCATCTCCACCCTTTCCCATCCATGTTTGGACATCTGACGTGGCAGACAAAGACGATGAACACCACCTGCCCATGCATTCTTGAGCTTCAATGTCTGCTCATCACCATCGCCAAATCAACTCCCATCAGACGTAGTAGTACGTGCTACGGCAACACGCTCCTATCATTCATGTCAGCATCTACCTACTACGCACAAAATAACTACTTTTTTTTTCTACCTTTCAACTTCTGTTTTGTTTTTTCAATCAGTTTACGTCAGAGAAAAAAAAAGATGTTCATGCGTGCAGAGCTGCCACGTCAGCTGCGATGGCAACTGCCACGTACACGGACGGACTGGGCCTGGCTGATGACGTGGACGCCCGCAGTTTCTCGCGCGTGCGTGACGCTGACCTTTGTGTCGTGCACTGCTTGGAGAACATGTGCCGGGATTTTCGGTGATAGGAGCAGGCCTGTTGCTTGTGGCCTGAATCTCTGAACTCTGAAGGCGCCATTTGTTTGGCTCCAAACCGAGACCTCTCTCAAGCACACAGATATGATCACATGGAGTCTGGACTGGATTTTTTTTTTTGAAACGAACCGGCAGAAGAACTGCCATTATATTAAAAAGAAGGGTGCCCGACAGGCGAGAATAATAGAGGAAGCACTATACAAAGCTCAAGGCTCGGATTGTCGCAAAAGATCGGCCGACTTGAAGGAAAAGCAGCAGAAAAAAGAGCGAAAGGAGAAGAGAAACCGAGGTTCGACTAAGCCAAGAGCGCCGACAAATGGTTGGCGCCAGCCGCCATCCAACAACTCGCATGATCTTTAATCTTGGAGATCATAAGAGGGCATGCCGTTTTCTTGTGGAGCCTAGACTGGATGAACTATACACAATTAAAGCCACAGAGAAAACTGCCATTCATGTGGATCTAAAAAGAGTTCAAGGATTCATGTCAACACCTGCATATTTTTTGGGCTCTCAGCTTTGCTAGGGTAATTCCTTTTTTTTTTGAAGGATGCTAGGGTAATTTCTTCTTCAGAAGAAAAGGGGAAGCAAGGGGGGGAGGGGGGGGGGAGGAGAAAAAGTGGCAGCATATGGAGATAATATGGGCCGCAAACTTAAAGGCACGTTGGCCCAAACCGACCCAGTTGGCCCATACGTTCAATGGGCTACGCATCGGCCCACTAGTTAGCTAGTAGGATGCAAGCGAACCGTGCGGCGGGCCCACTAGTCAGCGCTAGCTCTCCTCCCGTTCCGCCTTCCCGAGCTGCGCCTGCACTGCGCCGCCGCGTCCTCTCCACCTCCTCCGGCGAGAATCGCTCACCTCCGGCGAGGTCCCTCCGTTCCGGGTGAGTATGGGAGAACCTTATTCTCATCCTCCAGCCAGATCCCCATCAATTTTTAAGGCGGCGCTCCGACAGCTTCTCCCTTCCCGACGCGGTTCGTGGATCCGGCGGCCGGATCTGCGCCGGCCGCACCACCGGATCCTGCCCTTTGATCGCTTCTCGGCGCTGGACGCACGGATCCTCACCCTCCTCACCTCTTATTCCACTCTTTCACTGCAGGTCTGCGAGGAAGTGCCGGCGAGCTCCCTTCCACCCCTCCGGCGAGCTCCCGTTCCGAAGCGGTGTGTGTACGCCTGCCCCTTCCCTACCTTCCTTGTAGGCTCCTGTGGCCTGTGGGTGTAGCTCTGAAAATAAAGCTTGCGGCTGATTATTAGAACGATGCAGCCAGAACTACAATGATCATGTATACACTTCTGAAGTTCTGATCGCTATAAACTAGACATGATTTTTTTTTTGCTTTGAATTAAAAATAATATTAGTTTGGTTAAAACGGTTATGGTTAGTTGTCTGTGAATTTGAGTCTCATAATTGCTCGTAGCTGGTGATTATAAGGACGCAAAACAAGAATAGTCATGCATATACTCACTAAACGGAATGTGGATTCATTGTTTATTACATACATGCTAATGTGTAAAAAAGAACATGGATGTCTTTATTCTTCATCGGATGGCCCAGCTTGTGAATCCTAATGAAAGGGACCCTCGAAGCTTTACTCAAACTCAACTGAATTAAGTAGCTACAGACATAGCTGATTTTTTTTTTTATTTGTGATCTAATTGTTCAACCACAATTTCAAGTGTATATCATCTTTTAACACTGAGTGTAGCACGTAAAGTATGGTGGCTATCTTCCTGTATGGTATGCCCTTAGATCACAACATATTAGCATGTGTGTAAGCTAAACTCTATGGACATTGCTTGTGCTTCATATGCTATGTTAAAGTTGGATCATAATTATGTCTTGGTGTCTTTCAGGTGCTCTTTTTTTTTCCTTCTAATTTCGATAATATTTCGTCTATAGTGATATTCTGTTGTTATTCATGTTCGAAAAATTTTAGTACTACTATAATGCTATTTACATGTGCAAATAAGATGAACCAAATTCAACCCATCCGAATTTTGTGGCATATCACGTCAACTACCAGTATGTTGCTGCCTTTTGCTATGTCAAATTCGTGCATATGGAGTTGATGTTACCTTTACAGTGATGTTATGTAAAGAAGAGTATCTCTTGAACTGACAGGAGTTTGGTATACAGGAATGGGCCTGTGGACATTGCTGGAGGGTTTTCTACTTCTCGCAAATGCATTGGCAATACTGAACGAAGATCGTTTTCTTGCTCCCAGGGGATGGAGCATGTCTGAAGTGTCAGGAAATGGGCAAACAAAGTCATTGAAGGGCCAGATCGTGGGCCTTATCTACGCCACACAATTTCTGAGGGTGCCCTTGATAGCCCTTAATGTTCTTATCATTGTTGTGAAGTTGGTGTCAGGCTGAGTCTCACTGTCTGGTTTTGTCTGTTGGTTGGATCGATATCAATAGCATTATGTAAAAGTTAAATATACTCAAAGTTGCTGGAGACATGTTCATGTAGCCTCCAATGTGCATTTATGTTATTGTTCTGGTAAAGTAATTCTTGTTGTTAAATGGTTTGTCAACATTTATACTGTCAAAGCGTGTGTTGTGTGCCAGTGCGATGAATTTGTTTGGAATGTGTTTTGTGCAATTTGTAGAAGAGCTACCTTGCTTTAATCAACTACTTGACAGAACAATGACCTTAACCCTATCCGAAATGGACACTTTGCGTTTATTGTTGAAGATGCCGATACTCAAAATTGTAACCGTGAGGATTTATGATGATGATGATGGTATTCAGGAACCTGAAATGATTGGGTGCACAGGTTTGCTTCTGGTACTGTTCAGAAGTGGTTCTGGCCCGGTTCCTCCGAGACCTGCGTGGTTTCCATTTCTCAGGTGCAAGATCTGTTGCACATATACATGCGATTGACATGTTGTGATCAGATTAGGTTGCTCGAGGTCTGCTAATGTAACCGGTTAATCGCTATTGTACGCCTTCTTAGTAGACGAGCAATCCAGTGGGAATAAATTGACCTGTTGAAGCAACGAGGAGAATGGTTACGCTGAAGCTCATCTCGTTATATTTTTTAAATTAAAGGAAGATCCCGGCCTCGAGCGCTCACAAGCTCATATCGGTTAAGTTCCTTGTTAACACTCCAGTTGCTTTCCACTGTTCCACATCTGTGGCAGAGTGCCATGTCTTCAATCAATCAATTCAATCCGGCACCTTTCTTTGCTCCCAATTTCTCTGCTGCAATTGCAGATGGGTCAACTGCATGCAGAGTTGGTCACAAATCACACGCATAACATACGTGCCTAGTCCCAGTCCCTGAGATATGGCACCTGCAACAGACTAATCTCTCTGAAGAACTCCGGTCAGTGGACGGACACGCCCCCGAGCACTCATCACCTCTTTTTTTTTGGAAAGGTAAGCACTCATCACTTCGGATAGTACTTTCAAATCTGCTACATTTGCAACTCTTTTTTTTCTTTTACGTTTCTGTTTAATCATGTCAGAAGCTCGCTCTTTTTGTTGATGGGTCATGATGGATTTTAACTCTACCCCAAGTCCCAACATGACGGCTCAGAAGACTTTGGTGGCAGAAGCTCTGGCGGGACTGGTGTTCACCTAAGAAAGGGTAGCATCTGGGGTTCCAAGCACCCTCTACCAAACAAGTGCTCGGCCCCTGAAGCAACTTGGTTTGTAGTACTTAGCGCACATTCCTCCTGAATTCTCTCACCTATTTAAATCTTTTAAGACTTCAAGCCTTCCTTGAAATGGAGGGAATTGTAAGAAGAAGAAAAAACAAGTGCGATCAACATGCTCTAGTACCTGACGATCATGATCGTCGAGCTGCCGTTCATCACTCTCCATCCATCCATGCATCGTGTCCACTAGTAAACACAGGCCAAAGTCATGCCGTGGCGCCACGTCACATCGCTAAATCTGGTATGATCTGCATCTTCTTCTCTCTTCTTTTTTTGTTATATATGCAAATCTATTCCGGAGACATGGATGCTTATCCTGAACAGACGACCGGCAGAAAAGAGAGAGGAGGTAGGATGGCCTTGTCGCCCTAACAGAAGCCATCCCTGCCCTACTCAACACAAATCATGCATGAATCCCATCAGCTGATGCTGATTACTAGCTCAATGAGCGCAGCTTTCAAGGCGTCCAGTCTATCACAGATACTAATCAATTGTGTTAGTTCAGAGTTCCACTGTTCCAGGTCAAGCAACAAAAACCTGCGCCTGAAAATGAAAATGTTCAGAGAGGCTGCAAAATGTTCAGAAATGCCCACACGTGTGTCCTGCACGGACGCGTGCGATGTGGTGGGGTTGGAGAACGTGCCAATTGGAATGCCAGAATTCTCCTGGTCTGAATGGGAACAAATGCTTTTCTTAACCTGATGATGAAGGAAACATTTCGGTTAAAATAAGTGATAGAAAATAGTTTGGTCGGGACTTGGAAACAGGAGAAGAAAAGCTGGATCCTCCTGTGCCCTACTACCAAGCGAAGCGACGTGTGTGGCATCTTTCACGCTAATTGCTGTATTAAACCAAAAAACAGCAGGCGCCGCTCATCCATTCGTCCATGCAGGGCCCCAAAAGAATGGAAAA
This sequence comes from Panicum virgatum, assembly GCF_016808335.1. NCBI lineage: Eukaryota > Viridiplantae > Streptophyta > Magnoliopsida > Poales > Poaceae > Panicum > Panicum virgatum. The sequence goes on from NC_053146.1 coordinate 5,737,184, forward strand.
AAGAAGGGAATTCATAAAGAGAAGAGAAAACCTAGTGGGCATCAAGCGAAATTATAAGGTAATGACTCTTTATCTTTGTTCTTTCTTCGGCGATGATCTTGATTTAGAGAGCATCAAACTCTTCGTAAACTCCGACCAAACTTTCTATTATATAGGGAGAAAGTCTACTTCACCATCCGAACATTCCACTTTATCCGCTTAATCCCCTTGAACAAAATTTTAGCTTGATTTACTATCCAACTATTTAATTTCTTCAACCTATCCATAATGAAAATCGCTTTTTTTTTCCTGTGTAAAAATATGTTTTAAAGTTCAAATTTTGTGGGGGCTGCAAAGGACCTCTTAACCTATGTTAAAAAAAGAAATTTATAACTTGAGTACGTGTTCAACTTTTAGAAATGGTGATTCCCTACAATTGAAGAGCAAACCAACTCGTACTTCACAACAAAAAAAAAGTTTCTTATAATAGATGCATCCGAATTATGGCCAGTTTAAAATGCAACATTTTCATATTACACTGGGAAACACAACAATTCAGGTGAAATTCCCTTGTCCCAAATGGCTGAAACTCCCCTGATGATGCCATGAGAAGAAAAGAGCACAAAGGGTTGTTGGTACTGCTAATTAGGTGAACGCATGCAAGCTGTAGTATGTATCAACCGTTGATCCTCGTGATTAGCTACTCGGTTGGTGTCACGAGAATCAGTACGATCCAGCCACCGAATTCCGGCATATTTTCACTCACAAATTCTGCCCAGGGACGATCAGGTTCGTCCAAGAATTTCTTGCTAAGCCTTTATGGCCGGCCTGTACAACGAAACGCGTATGAATTCCGCTATCACGGGGCGGCGATACGAATCAGCACATAAAGAATGATCGAGTACACCCAGCACTAATCCAATCATTTTTTTAGTCAAATCCTCTCTCTCTCTCTCTCTCTCTCTCTCTCTCTCTCTCTGCACTTTTAAAACTTTGAAAGCCTCTCGCAAGCACAGCCAGCCCTCCATTTCGTTGTCGGCATGTCAACCCTCCCTCCCTCCCTCTCTCTTTCTTTCTCCGGTGCACTCCATCAGCCATACTTTCTCGCTCTAAAAATGGGAGCCGAGCAGTGAGGACGAAGAACAGGAACCAGGTGCCCTTCATCCATTAGCTAGCCGACGAGGTAAGGAACCCATTCATTCTCTTTCCTCCACTTTAAGCATCGATGTTGATTCACATTTATCAAGAGCAGAGCCGATTGCCATCAAGTTGATCCGATCCATTGCAATTTCAATCCTCCATGCGATCAGTTCTTGCTTCGTTCCCAGATTCTCCTTTTTCATTTTCTCTCTCCCTCCATGTTGTTGTTTTGGATTGGGAACTCCATAGGTTCTTGAGCTGTTCAAAAAATCGTACTTCCAAAATTTGAAGCGGTTCTTGATTTGCTTGGGACATGTGCGTCTGATAAGTGATAACTTCTCTCTTAAATTCCTCTTCAAAAGCATCCTCCGCTCTGCAGGTGAATTCCGAACCAGGAGCACCACAGGAATGGAGCAGTACGAAGTGTTAGAGCAGATTGGGAAGGGTTCATTTGGGTCTGCGCTCCTGGTGAGGCACAAAGTTGAGAATAAGAGGTGAGGCGGCCGGCAGATGGTGACACTGTCCTGTGAATTCTCTAGATTGATATGCATGGACTCTTCTTCTTCCTTGCATGGTGTCACTCCTCTGAAACCTGGCCCATTTCATTTCATTTCATTTCATTTCAGGTATGTCTTGAAGAAGATCCGCCTCGCCCGCCAGACCAATCGGTGCCGCCGATCAGCGCACCAGGAGGTTTGCTTACACTCTATTCCCATTGTTCCCTGTGGCGTCATAATTTGAGATTGGTTGACTCTTGCAGTTACCAATTAGCTTCCTTGTGAAAAAAGAGGTTTAAATTTTCATGCTGAACAGGACATAATACCTTCTTGAAGCACTCTTCATGGTTTAGCAACATTCCTTGTGGTCCCAATTCTGATGAACAATTTGAATTTGACTCTGAACGTAAATGAATGGGAAAGTTTAATTTGTAAAAGGGAGAGAGTTTGAGCTCTTGAACCGGTCAAACGTCTTTGTTTCCTTGTAGGGCATTCTTGACTGCTCTCCAAACAGATCTGTTCTCTGTTTGTCATGACTCATGATCTTGCGCTCGTACATGCATAAACCTACACTAATCATGTGAAAATTCACCAGCTTGTTGAATTTTCATACAGATGGAGCTCATTGCAAAAGTAAGGAACCCTTACATTGTGGAGTACAAAGAGGCTTGGGTAGAGAAGGTGAGCATGGTCCCCCATCCTTGCTGTGGACAGTTTCAGCATCCTAAGGGCACTCTTCGGTCTTGTTCCTTTCCTTGATGTTTCAATGGTCCTGATGAAGGATGTATATGTCCATAATTGCTTGAAAACGAACGATTTTTGTTGTTATCAGGGTTGCTACGTGTGTATTGTCAACGGTTACTGCGAGGGTGGGGACATGTATGTCTAGTTGTGGAAATATATCTCCAATACGTACCTGTAGTATGTATTAAAATTCTGATCTTTTTTTTCCCCGGTTTGTGCAGGTCAGAAGCCATTAAGAAGGCTAAGAGCAACCATTTCTCAGAAGAGGTGGTTAAATAGTCCGAATTCTGTGTGAAGGAGGAGATGATGGCTTGTATTCCTCCAACCCTAGAAGGGTAGGTATATATAATACTGATACATGGGCCTCTAGACGGGCCTCTGTACACATGGGCTCAATATACTCCAACCCCCCCCCCCCCCCCCCCCCCCCCCGCAGTCTGAACTACCGGCGCAGCGGTGTTCAAGACTGGACAACAAGAAAGCTAACACCCCCCGCAGTCTGAACAACCGACGCAGCAGTGTTCAAGACTGGACAAGAAGAGAGTACAAATGGCAAATACCCCCCGCAGCCACAACTAGCCACTGGCTATGTTGAGGCTGGATCGAAACTCTGAGAAGGTCGAGGAGGGCAGCCCCTTGGTGAAGATGTCAGCAAACTGGGAGGTAGTCGGGACATGGAGTACCCGAACATCGCCGATTGCGACTCTGTCGCGCACGAAGTGTAGGTCGATCTCCACGTGCTTCGTCCGCTGATGCTGGACGGGGTTGGTGGAGAGATACACGGCGCTGACGTTGTCGCAGTAGACGAGCGTGCTCTTGGCGAGCAGGCTGTGGAGCTCCGCCAAGAGCTGTCGTAGCCAGGACGCCTCCGCCACGCCGTTAGCGACAGCCCGGTACTCCGCCTCGACACTGGAGCGGGAGACAACCGGCTGCCGCTTGGACGACCAGGAGACCAGGTTGCCGCCCAGGAAGACGGCGTAGCCGGAGGTGGAGCGACGAGTGTCCGGGCAGCTAGCCCAGTCAGCGTCGGTGTAGACCACCAGCTCAGCAGAGGACGAGCGGTGAAGTACCAGGCCGAGGTCCACAGTACCACGGACGTACCGGAGGAGACGCTTCAGCGCAGCAAGGTGTGACTCCCGGGGATCATGCATATGGAGACAGACCTACTGAACAGCGTAGGTGAGGTCCGGCCTGGTGAAGGTGAGGTACTGCAAAGCGCCGACCAGACTCCGGTAGGCAGTAGGATCAGCCACCGGATCACCCAGATCAGTAGGCAGCTTCACCTGAGTGTCGACTGGAGTGGAGCAGGGCTTGCAATCAGTCATCCCAGCCCGCTCCAGAATATCGAGGGCGTACTGCCGCTGGTGAAGAAGAAGACCAGACGGGAGAGGCTCAACAGTGACGCCCAAGAAGTGGTGGAGCTGACCGAGATCCTTCATAGCGAACTCCTGCTGCAGAGAGGAGATGACACTCTGAAGCAACTGCTGACTGGAAGCTGTGAGCACAATGTCATCGACATATAGCAGCAGATATGCCGTCTCATCCCCACGGCGGTAGATGAAGAGAGACGTGTCAGACTTGGCCTCGGTGAATCCCAGTGTCATCAAGAACGTGGTGAACCGAGAGTACTAGCCCAAGGGGCCTGCTTCAGTCCATAGAGAGACTTGTTGAGCCGGGAGACCATATCCGGACGACTCGAGTCCACAAATCCCGCTGGCTGAGAGCAGTAGACAATCTCTGACAAGGTGCCGTAAAGAAATATATTCTTCACATCCAGCTGGTGCACAGGCCAAGTGCGCGAGAGCGCAAGCGAGAGGACCGTGCGCACCGTAGCGGGCTTCACGACCGGGCTGAAGGTCTCATCATAGTCCACACCAGGTCGCTGAGTGAACCCCCGGAGAACCCAGCGAGCCTTGTAGCGCTCCAGTGTGCCATCAGCCCGACGCTTGTGCGTCCAGATCCACTTGCCATTCACCACATTGCAACCAGACGGACGCGGCACGAGGTCTCACGTCTGGTTGGCAAGAAGAGCCGCGTACTCCTCTTCCATCGCGCGACGCCAGTGAGGATCCGCCAAGGCGTCGCGGACAGAGGAGGGTACCGAAGAGACCCGCGGCTCTCCCTCGGTGGCGGAGAGAGTCGTGGCCTGGGACGCCATCCGCCGAGTCACCATGGGATGGATATGCCGAGGATCCCGATTGATGACCGGCGGGTGGTACACCTCCGGCTCAGCTCGAGAGGGAGCCGGAGGTGGCGGCGGCGGCGACGGCTCCGGTGTCGGCGTCGCAGGAGTCTCTGGAGCAGGAGGCGGCGCCGGTACACCTGCACCGGCTCAGCGTACCGCTGCGGTGTCGGGGTCGGCGCCGAGCGGCGCCGGTACACCTGCACCGGCTGAGCGTACCGCGCAGGTGTAGGGGAAGGCACCAGGGCCGCGCGTGGCGCAGCGGGTGACACCGGGTCTGCGCGCGGCCCGACCGGAGGTCCGGGGACCGCGCGTGGCGCGATCGCGGGCACCGGGGCCGCGCTCGGCGCAGCAGGGATCACTGGAAACGGTGCCGGCGTGCCGGGAAAACCTGCAGGAAAAGGACAGACATGTAACGGTGGTTGAACCACTGGGTCAGTCGGAAACAGAGACTCCAGCTCGGGGTCAGGAGAAGGTGTAGAGGAGATGGAGTAGGGGAAATCCGACTCGTCGAAGATGACGTGTCGGGAGATCAGGACGCGGCGAGTGGTGAGGTCAAAGCATCGGTACCCCTTGTGGTCAGGGGTGTAACCGAGGAACACACAACGAGTCGAGCGGGGCGCCAGCTTGTGAGGAGTGGTGGCGGAGGTGTTAGGGTGACACGCACACCCGAAGACCCGAAAGTGGTCGTAGCGAGGAGGGGTACCGAAGAGAGCGTGGTGTGGAGTGGGAGCAGGAGAAGCACTGGACGGAAGGCGGTTGAGCAGGTAGGTGGCGGTGTGGAGGCTCTCAGCCAGAAGCGCGGGGGCAGGGAAGCCTGGATCAGAAGGGTGCGCACGACGTCGTTCGTCGTGCGAATCATCCGCTCAGCCTTGCCGTTCTGAGGAGAGGTATACGGACAAGACATACGCAGCTGAACACCCCGAGACAGGAAGAAGGAACGGGAGGTGGAGTTGTCAAACTCCCTCCCGTTGTCACACTGGACGGCCTTAACAGTGAGGCCGAACTGAGTGGACACCCAGGCAAAGAAGTGGAGTAGGGTGGGGAAGGTCTCAAACTTGGCGCGCAAAGGAAACGTCCAAGAGTAGTGCGAGAAGTCGTCGACCACCACTAGATAGTACTTATAACCAGAAAGGCTAAGTACAGGAGAGGTCCACAGGTCACAGTGAACAAGATCGAATGCACGCGTCGCATGCGAAGAAGAAGAGGAAAAAGGGAGCCGAACATGACGACCGAGTTGGCACGCATGACAGAGGGGCTGAGCAGGAGCCCTAGTGCCAGGAACATCGGTACTACGACCGAGCTGAGCCAGAACGTCGCGGCCAGGGTGACCAAGACGACGGTGCCAAGTGGTGGAAGACGGCGTCGCGGCAAAAGCGGCAGACAAGACGGCCAGGGCGAAGAAGAAGAAGAGAGTGGTGCAGCGGAAGAAGGAAGGCGAAGGGTGTAAAGGGGCCCGTGCTGTCACACCGGAGTAGCGGACGCCAGGAGGCCGAATCCTTTACAGTGAGGCCAGAAGAATCAAACTCGATGGAACAAGAATTGTCAGCTGTAAACTGACGAATGGAAAGAAGGTTATGAACCATCTGAGGAGCAACAAGGACATTGGAAAGACGAAAAGAGCTAGGAGCAGAACCCACGGCGGTGACAGGAAGGCAAGACCCGTCACCAACCATGATGGAAGAAGGACAAGAGGGGTGTGGGGGCCGGACAGAATAGAGGATACCGGCATGTGGGGTGGTGGGGAAGAAGGCACCCGAGTCGGCGATCCACTCGGTGCAGACCGGCGGCGTCCGCCCCATGGCGCTGAAGGACTGCGCCAGTGCGGCCTGGTCGCACCCCCAGGCCAGGTCGGCTGCTAGCTGGGTGGAGCGGGCGGGGTCCAGAACGGCGCGAACAGGGGAGCAGCAGCGGCGAGCATGGCCGCTGGCCGAGACTGAGGACGAGGCGCGGCAGGCGCAACAGCCTGCGCAGCGGCGAGAGAGGCAGCGGCCCGCGTGGGGTCCCTGGGCGCGACGGCTCGCGCGGCGGGCGCGGCGGCCTGCGCGGCGTGCGCTGCGGCGAGGGAGGCGGCGGCCCGCGCGGCCTGCACGGCGTGCACCCGCGCAGCGAGCGCGACGGGTGCGACGGAGGCCTGCGCGGCATGCGCGGCATGCGCGGCGTGTGGACGCTTGCAGCGAACCGCAGCGGTCTGCTCGATGGCAGCTAGTGCGTCGAGCTCGCATCGCAGGGCACGCCAGGCCGCAGTGGCAGGGGCCGCGGCAGCGCCGCCCACGGGCGCAGTGGCCACGGGGGCGGCGGTGGGGGGCGGCTGCGCAGTAGCGGACTGGTCCCACACGCGCTGCTCCCCCGGAACAGAGCCCGCGGCCCACGCGCTGCGCGTCCCGGGAGCAGAGGTCGCCGGGAACGTGGGCGCTGAGGTCGCCGGGGGCGCCTGCGCGAATCGGAGCAGCGGAGAGGGGGGGCGCCCCGACGGGCGGCTGCAGGGGCGGGACAGCCCCGACAGGCGGCTCGCCTGCGCGAGCAGCTCTGGCCGCGGCGGCCCAGGCGAGCGGGGCAGAGGAGGGCCCCCCGCAGTGGCGGCGGCTGCTGGAACAGAGGCCGCGCCTCCCGCGTCCTGGGCACCCACGCCGCACCAAGAGCGGCCTGGGCTTGCAGAGGGCCCTGCTGGGCGGCAGGGGCGGCCGCAGCAGCCTGCTGGGCCGCGGCCAGGTGCACGGCGGCCTGCTGGGCGGCGCCGGCGGCCGTGGTAGTAGCACCCGCGGCGGCTCCGGCAGCACCCCAAGTGGCGGCGCCAGCACCCGCAGCGGCGGCGGTGGCCGCGGCTGCGGGATCTGCGGCGGCACGGATCTGCGGGCAGGGGGCCGCTGCGGCCCAGGCAGAGGGGCGCAGCGCCTGCTGCAGGGGAGGCGCGGGAGCAGAGGAAGAAGAGGGGAGGGGAGGGGAGGGGAGGGAAGAAGGGGGCAGAAGGACGGCGCCGGGAGGGGCGGCGCCGGCGGCCAGCCATGGAGGCCGGCGGCGGCGGCTGCAGAGTAGGGAAAAAAATCTAGCTCGATACCATGAAGGAGGAGATGATGGCTTGTATTCCTCCAACCCTAGAAGGGTGGGTATATATAATATCTATACATGGGCCTCTAGACGGGCCTCTATACACATGGGCTCAATATACTCCAACACTGTGGCATGGCTGTTCTATATCCACACATTCTGCTTACTGCGATTTGCACCTTTGTTGTGTTCATTTTCTTTTCTTCCGAATGCAGAGGCTTTGTATGTGGCTTGTGCAGCTCCTCATGGCACTTGATTACTTGCATGTCAATCATATCCTTCATCGCGATGTCAAGGTTGTAAGATTCATAGCATTTATTTTATCCTTACAATGGACTCATGCTGCTTGAGTGATAATCATCATACCTTGTAACTGTTTCAGTGCTCAAATATATTTCTCAAAAAGGACCAAAACATACGGCTTGGTAAGAATCCTATTGTCAAGTATGTTATTATAAAGTACCATGAATTACAAAGTTCTTCAAATAAATGAAGGTAACATAATAACCTTCTGTTCTGAACATGTGGTCTGAAACAGGCGATTTTGGTCTTGCTAAAGTATTGACTTCTGACGATTTAGCTTGTCCAGTGAGTTTTCTTGCTCAACTATTAGGTGTTTGATGCGTTTCTCATTCTGGTTATGTGCTGCTTCTGAAGGTTGTGGGAACTCCAAGTTACATGTGCCCTGAACTTCTTGCTGACATTCCATATGGTTCCAAGTCTGATATATGGTCCCTTGGTAAGGTTCTATACAGCAATATTCAGTTCCATCTATTCTTCTGAACACTGAGTTTCTGTTGTCGTGGCTAAACTCCTGCAATCTCCATTCTCAAGGCTGTTGCATCTATGAGATGGCTGCTTTAAGGCCTGCATTTAAAGCATTTGTGAGTAGCATCTCATAGTTTTCATGAAAACTAATTTTACAGTAAGCTGCGTCTTCATTGGTGATTTTCAACTCTTACAGGATATGCAAGCACTGATAAACAAAATTAACAAGTCTGTTTTAGCTCCTCTACCAACTATGTACTCTGGTGCATTGTAAGTCCTCCCCCTGTACAACTTACATACAGTCCTGGTGAAATCGTTATGACAATCAAGGATATAGTATCTTTTTGGCTTTAATACGAAATATTCATAAAATCTTTCTTGTGGTCATACAGTAAGGGACTCGTCAAAAGCATGTTACGCAAAAGTCCAGATCACAGACCAAGTGTATGTGTTGGTTCACCATCACCCCCATCACTGTAACTTGCACCTCACCCAAAGTTCTGAACTTATCCATGCATCATGTTTCCTTTGTTTCAGGCTGCAGAACTGCTTAAGCATTCGCACCTTCAGCCCTACGTGTTTGATCTCCAATTGAAGTCTACTCTTCCTCGTAATTTGTTCTCTGCTAAGCTCCCTAACAAACACGACACAAATAAGGCAGCGCTTTCCAATGCTGAAGACAATTGCAAACTCAATTACAGAAAGAGCCATTCATTTAAACTAGAGAGGGCAGTAAAACTTGACCAAGAGACTGATACATATGGTCCTAGTTCTACCAGAACTGGGAAGGATTGTCCAGAATTGCTGAGTGAACAAATGGAGGGATTGTCAATCCAAGTTACCAAAAATATTGTTGATGAAGCGATACATGAGAAGCATTCAAAAGCTACAAGGCCTCCTACTCCTACTCCTACTCCAAGAAGGTCATCATCAACACCTAGAAGACGACTAGAACCTTCAAGGACATTTCATGCTAGAACTACTCACAAGGAGGTATGAAGTATCTGACCATTTGAAATGTTAAACATGTTGTTGGTAGCATCAACATCCATTCATATTTTCACCGATTGTTGATATTACCAGTCCCTAGCCACTAGACACCTTTAATTAAGGCACCAACCTATAATTCAGAAAATGCATATTTTACAAAACCAGATATTAGTTTCTCAAACGATATTTTGCTGTAAGGTTACTTTTTATCTTTTGGTGCATGTCTGAAGATTTTTTTTAATAATAGCTTGTTAACTTCGAAGTATTTTGAACAGGTGAAGAAAATATTATTTACTTAAGATTTGAATTCCAACCTTCTGATGTTTCAACTTTTGATACCAGCAGGATTTTTTGTATTAACAGCTTGTTAAATTTGAAGTATTTTGCATAGCTGAAGAAAATATTATTCATCTAACTTTTGAATTCTGACCTTCTGTTGTTTGGACTTCTAATACCAGCAGCCTCCACCGTCAAGGCCTTCACCAGACCAAACGGGTCAAGTTACACGACGAGAATCGCTACCCATGCTTACGAGCAAAACTCCTGAAAAGCAGCAGGCCACCAACATTACCAGATTGAAATCTCCTGATGTTTCAGTAAACTCTCCTCAAATCGACAGAATAGCTGAATTCCCAATGGCATCCTTTGAAAACCCATTACATCGCATCATGAAGCTGACACCACCATCTATCATAGATCAGTCTATCACCAAGGACAAGTGCACTTTCCAAGTGCTCCGAAGTGAAAGTGAAAACTACTCTGACTCTCCTGACATCGACCTTCTTGGTGCTGACAATTCACCCAGAAGCTCATCGGATTGGAGGCAGAAGAGGTTCAACACGAGGTCTTACCAGCAGAGAGCTGAAGCTCTGGAGGGCCTGCTTGAGTTCAGTGCACAGCTGCTGCAGCAGGAGAGATTCGAGGAGCTTGGGATCTTGCTGAAGCCTTTCGGACCTGGTACAGCATCTCCAAGAGAGACAGCCATATGGTTGTCCAGGAGTTTGAAAGAAGTTGGATTCTAACCAGAGGCCTGTAAGTTCAAGACTTAACCAGCAACAACTTTGAACCTTGACAAGCTTCAGGCCACCCTGTACAGTTTCAGTTTTTTTATCTGTGTGCTTCACCCTGAACTGGTCTTTATGGAACACTACGTGTATTCGACGACACTCTTTTATTGACCTGTAATAGCATATTAGATGAATTTATCAATCAGATGAAAATACCTTAGAGGCTTACATGCCTGTGACACTGTACCCCAATTCCCGAAAGTGTGTATTTTGTAATTCCAGCAAGTTGACATCTGGAGAGCCATCTCTATGGTATGGCATGACACTGTTCATTGTCATTGTATTTCGTTTTTTTTTTTGCTGATGTCATTGTATTCTTCAGTTCTGTTCTTACACTATATATCTTGTATTTAAAAACTGTGTCAAAGCTGCCTCATACTGTTCTGCACGACCCATAGATAAACAATTAACATTTCTTCTCCAAATGCAAACCATACAGCTTTTCACAACCACACCAAAGCTCTGAGCATGTCCTTGTACTATAAGCAACTGCTGGTGTGAGAGTGGAGAACATGTCATATAATGGCCTGTGTTTCCTGGGCTCAACATGCATTTGCCATTTTTTTGTTGCTCGTTCTGCCACTATCACAGCAGAAACATCAGAATATCCTTGCTGCAACTCTAAATATCCTCTCTCTGTGCCCTTGCCATTCAGTTCAAGCTAATAAGAGGATACTAGACCAGTAAAATATGATTAAATTTTCTGATCTTGTCAGTTTCCAAGCAATTCAACAGGATGGTAAATTCATGGCCGTATGGAAATAATTGTTGTTAGCCAGTTGCATCCAAGTTCTACTGATGGAAATTAAGAAGTGCTGAACATCTCATTGTCAAAATCAAGCATGCCTATTGATCCTCTCACAACTCAAGTTTCACAATAAGGTCAGGAGACTGATGTCAAATTTCTATTCCAAAGAACATAATACGGAGATAGAGAACTAATTTGCTCTAAGTGGCAATACAGCACTTTGAGCTCTAGTTTAATCAGCTAGCATACACAAACATCTCGTACAACATTTATGCTCACTTTATTTACCAACTACTGCATTTGAAGAGGCAAGTTTGGCATCTTATTCCAATGGTTTTCCTTAATAACAGCTTCTCAATTTTTCAGTGGTTACAAGAAAAAATTGCGTCAAATGATCATTTCGTAGTCAATTAGATTGCTACACTGATTTTACATATATGCATAAAGGACCCAAGTTTATTCATAATTTAGTAGTGCACAGGATGTCAAAGATGATTAGTCTGACAGGTCCCTATTTGGAATATGAATGCAGGAGAACATATAAGGAGTACTGAAATATTACTCGTATAGTCCAACAGAAATTATAACCTAGTAAAATGGCTTATATCCAACATTACCACAACAGGCAATCTTCAAGAAGACAATCTAAACATGGGGATGTGAACCAATGGACCATTAGGGAAATATATTTATTGAAGCATGTTAAGAAAAAAACTTGACGGGAAGGGCAGACCGCCCCCGCTTTGATATTAAGAGGATGCAAGTCTCGAACCCTGGTTGGCTGACTGAGAGCGCACTCCAGTCGCCACCAGCCTGCGAGAGTGCTTGCATTTATTGAAGCATGTTATTGACTGCTTTTACACCAATAGCTTACACAACAAAAAGAAGAACCATAAATTCAACACCAACAAGTAACCCAAAAACTCACTTCGTTTTGACACTGACACCATCTGATCCAGCAATGATCACTGAACTCGCCATGTTCAAGAACAACCCATGGTCAACAACTCCTTCCAAAGCTGCAATTTCCATCCCTGCTGCCAATGCATCCTTGATTGGCGTCTTGAAGTATAAATCAACAATGTAGTTTGAGTTGTCAGTAACATAGGGCTTGTCACCTTCCAATCTTAGCTTTGCCTCAACTCCTTCCTCCTTAAATAGTTCCTGCAATCTTACTAGGTTGTACTTCCAGCAGAACTGCACAACCTCCACTGGCATGGCTAGACCACTTCCTCCTAATCCAGCAACAAGTTTTGTCTCATCAACAATAACAATAAACTTGTCTGATGCAGCCTCAACCATCTTCTCACGAAGAAGGGCACCACCCCGCCCTTTCACAAGGTTAAGATCTGGGTCAACCTGTTTTAAAAAGAATTCAAGTTAATTAGCTAAAACATAGTAGCAGTTTTGCATGCAACAGGAACAAAAAGCCCAAATATCAGTAGAAAGCATGGAGAAGAGTTACATAAAGTTGGGAAATATTGACCAAAAGGGCATGTTTGGGTTGATGATATTTCATTGGATGATATGGGTCTATGGGATGCAGTTCAAAGTTGGACTAAGTACAATACTTTCCAACAAAAATGCCACTCACCCAAACACCCCACTAAAGCTGCTATTTGAAAGCATGTATGAAGGTGTAATCTTTACCATTTTTAATTTTTACATATAGCAAAAGTTCACATTGGCAGAGCAGGTCGGAAGAAATTCAGATTGCAATGGTTTATTTTGTGTGAAAGAAACAGCATGATAGCTCTTCTCCTTAGATTTTTTTTAGTGTAGCTCTTCTCCTTGGAGTGAGCAATCGCTTAACTCACAGATAAGCTAGAATCTAAAATGAGACCTCATCAGTTGCCAGCAAGCTCACGAGCCAAAATCCTATTAGCCTTTTTTTTACTTTTGACCATTCCCAAAGCCACCACCAAGAATCATCACAACTTCCATCTTTTAACTGAGGGCAAAGGTACCCAGATAAAGACCAAAACGCCCGTTTCCTCCATGAAAAGCAACAGCAAGATGACATAACAGACGGGCTCATCTTTCATGCAGTAACAGCAACAGGAGAGAGTATGTGCAAAGTCAAACCTTCGATGTCCAAATTTTAGAGGACAGCTACTCTAGCTCGCCAGGCGTTACTACCAATTAACAGCAGATGATTCATTTTGTGCAAAGATTTCCAAGGAACCATCGAATGATTTGATTGGCTTATACACACACAACGAAAAAAGAAGCAAGAATGAGGCGGACCTCGTCGGCGCCGTCGATGGCGAGGTCGATGTGCGGGTGGTCGTCGAGCATGGAGAGAGGGATGCCGAGCGACTGCGCCTGCTCGAAGGTGCGCTTGGAGGTGGGCACGCCGACGATCTTCTCGAGCTTGCCGGAGGCGAGGAGCGCGCCGATCTCGGCGACAGCGAAGGCGGCCGTGGAGCCCGTCCCGAGCCCCAGCACCATCCCGCTCTGCACCGACTCCACCGCGCGCACCGCCGCCAGGCGCTTGAGGTCGTCCTGCGTCAGCGCCGCCGCCGCCGGCGCGGACAGCGCGCGGACGACGCCGAGGCGGGCGCGCCGCGCCGCGGTGACGTGGCGCGCGGCGGCCGGGTGGAGGCGGACGGAGATGGCGGTGGCGGCCATGCGGGCGGCGCGTGTGGCTGGGTGGGTGGTGGTGGGAGGCGCTGGAGCTCGCAGGGTTGAGGTGAAGCGAGGAGTGTGGGGGAGGAGGCGGCGGCGAGGCGATGGGGAGTTGGTGGTGGAGGGAGTGGTGGCGGCGATGGTGATCGTCATAGGTTGGGGTTGGTGGTGACTTGGAAGGCCAGGGCTTTTTCTTGCCAAGTAATTCTTTTCTTGATATTTATTTTGACAACAAATAAATGCATTTTGGCTGCCACGTAGGACGGCAGCATCTCCCTTTTTAGAATGGCTCCAATGGCTACATCCAAATCAAAGACTTGTATGGAAATCATCATCACTTTGGGTTTGGGGTGTAGGAAATAGGCAGGAGCACTGTAGCTGTCCAAAGTCCATTTGAAAATGACAGCTTGAATTGCACCCCCTCTAAAACCTTAGCAATGACAAACTAAATCAAATGCAGTCTGAACATTTTGCAATACACCAAAACCATAGATCAGAACTAACCCGCAGAAATTGCTATCCAAGCAAACTTATTTACAGACCTTCAGTTGTACCTTCGGATTTGCCTTATACATTTCAGAAACTGGGGGTTACGATGAACCCAGTCTCCCCATTTCCTGCAACAGGGAGGGAATCCATGAACAATTAGACCTGTGCATCTGGTCAGGTGTTTATTTCAATAATGCGTCATTCTTGACTGCCAAACTTCCTTCTCGCTACAGTTTCTAGACATATAAACATGGTACATTCTGAGCCCATCTACTAATTCACTAATCAGTTTGTTCCCAGCTGATAGATAGCACCGTGTCAGGCAGATCAGGCATGCCCAACTGCAAGTCACTAATTTTACATCAGTTGGCCAAAATCAGATGCAAATTATGGAACAGAAAAGGCACATCTCACTTCACATTTCAAGGCACCATTCTTCACCATTAACATAATGCGAAAAGCAAACTGTTGCCACTACATCCTACTCCCGGTATCGACGAACACAACTCATCACGAGGCCAAGAGAACATGAAAGCAACAGCTTCTCCCATCACCTCTTCTTGAACCCATACTTCTTGCGCTCGTAGAACAGATCAGTCTTGGCGCTACCGAGGTTGACAATCTTGGGGCACCCGTCCCGCTTCTCCTGCTGCATGCACTCCTTGCAGTAGTAGGCATCCGAGATACCCACACCACCGCAGATGACACAACGCCCTTGGAACGACCCGTAGTTGCACTCATCGCAGACGCGTACCAGCGTGCATGGCCGCACATATGAGTCACAGATGACAAACTTGCCGTCACACTTCTCGCACAGCCGCCCAATGGCGATGCCTGGCTGCTTCCGGCACATGATCAGATCAGGATGGTGCTTCGCCATGGCTGTCAGATGCTAACCTGAGAGAGTGTGACAGGTTAGCTGATACATTATGTCAAGTAATGCCATAGTTTGTCAGTTACAGAAAAACAGGAAAGAAAAACATATTAATAGTGTAACACAACATCTCCAGTCCATGCAAAGCAATTCAATTTATTTACATTGATAGCAATTGGAGAAAGTTTTGCCCTTTTTGCGACTCTACCACTAGGTTCTTTTTTTTTCTGTGTTTGACTCCACCAAAGCATGACTTTTTTTCTTTAACAAAACCACCAAGATATCCTATAAAAATGCTAGGAGGACCGCTCTCAGTATACATCATTGCTTCTCACTAACAGTAAACTTCTTGGCATGGCAACATATATACTACATATTGCTTCAATAATATTACGTGATCATTACAATTTGAAATCATGTCCTCATTCTGCAACTTTGAAATAGCATGTTAAAGAATTCTTAGAATTGCACCCAATTCTAACCATCCAGCTGTATGGATTAATCCCTTCCACAAAGAAGAGGTTCAGCATACTATGGGTAGCATTCAGAGCTACAAGCTATGCCCACATAGGACATTTCTTGCTTCGCCACAGGTAGGTAAGATTGCAATCTGTAACACATCTTAAGTAAAAATATGCGGAGTGCAAAGATGTTAGTATGCCTTCTCTAGTTTATGCGGATATGCACTAACACAAGAGTAGACTAACTGTATTATCAGGAAACGAAAAATATGACTGCTGCAAGGTTGGCATGGTTGGTCTACAGCATTGCATTTGTTTGTCATATTTCTATTTCAAATTTGCCCCATGGAAATATGTAAAATATTTCTTGATGTTGCTAGCCTACCCCAACTTGCTTGGGAAAAAAAGGCTATGTTGTTGTTGTTGTTGTTGTTGTTGTTGTTGTTGTTGTTGTTGTATTTCTTGATGTTGCTAAAAAGCCTAAAAGTAATACGTTGGAATAAATGTGTTGGTTTAGACTGTTGACCGACAGCAACCATTTGTGCCGATCTTGATTATATTAACAAGCTTAGTGAGAATCAAGATAAGGAGTGAGTCATTATTTGTTACCAAGATTAGCATCAAATAGACAAACATCCCCCTTCAGAAAAGATAGAAATAAACAGCTCAAATTGTGTTTCCTTCTACTGGAGAATGGAGATATTATATGCAAGGCTGGTAGTGTTTGCAGCAAACAGCTGAATTAACAGCTTGCTTATCTTACCTACACAGACACCCATCTGGAGCTGCTACTAATCTCCTATACAACGCTGCAACCAATCTACTATACAACGCTGCAACCAATGTGAATGAACAGTCGAACCAGCAATTTGCTTGAGGATACTTTTCATTCCACCAGAAATCAAACCGACAGCGGCTTGGAATCAACCCAATGCCTATCAGCTGAAATCACACAGAAGGGGCATACTAGGAGTTCAGATTCTACGAGGTGTCACTGCGGGGCGCCTATCCGCATTCAGCAGCAACAAACCACACGCGCGCCATCTACGCGCAAACTAGCACGTCGACGACAGGTAGCTGTAGGACCAAACCGGCGAGATCTACATGGGCACAGGCAAAGCAGAGCCATATGCTAGCTCTAGCACGCCATCCCATCGTCCGTGCTCAGTAGCGCATGAGTGCGGCGAGCAAAAACCAGGTCCCGGAACAAGGGGATGGGTCCATCCGAGCATACGAGATGGGATCACGTACCGGCGGAAGAGAGGCGGAGCAGGACGGCCGCCGCGGCGCGGCCGAGGGAGGAGGGGCGGCGGGTGGGAGGGTCCGCCGGAAAGAGGGGAGGAGGGAAGCTGGGAGGGGGGCGGCCGGCAAGCAGAGAGGAGGGAGGTGGCCTTGGGGAGTCAGGTTTTCGCGGGCCTGGGCCTTGGAAGGATTGGGATTGGCAGGCCAAGCCCATTAAGCGCTGGACCGCGGGTCGGGATATCGGCCCAAACAAAGCCTCAGACCGTACACCGTCCGGAAAAACTGCTACGTCATCATCACAACCAAAAGAAGAAAAACGGCAAGATCCGTAGTGATCATCATCTTCATCAATAGAGCTAGAGCAAGAACTGCAGAAATTAAGCAGGTCATCCATATATCTTCATCAATAGTGGTCACTGGTTTACTAAGAAACATCCCAAGCCTCATGGTTACAATTAAGAAGATGCTGCTGTGAGTTCATCAGAGAGCAACGACCGGGAGATGCAGGTGCACGAAGAGCAGTAGATTCACCAGAGAAACACGCCCAAAAGGATGCGTCGTTCGCTTGATGCGGCTCAAGTTATATGGACAATCTTGGCGGCCAAAAGGATCTTCAGGCCTAGCAAAAGGGAAAGCAAAAAAAGACATCAGCACTAGCAGTAAATTACCGAAAATAATGTGTGATGCAACTGGCTATGTAATGACTGCCTAGATAACACTTATTGCAACCATCTTATACGTTTCTGTTGATATGCACAGCACATCGCAGAGGATGGAAAAAAAAAGCCAACAAGATAGAAGATACCATCTCTCCTATTTCAGCACTTGCAATATGATGTTGGCAACTTTAGCAGCCACAATAAAACTGAGGACAAAAGCTCAACCCGTCTGTCAAGCTATCACGAGCACCAACTCCAGGTTCACAATTCATCTTTCTACTGAAAATCAGAACAAACAGTATGGAGTAAACCAACAGAACATGATACTTACGTTGTATCTCATCAGTTTTATTTACTTAGTACTGATATGGTTGGATTTCTACATTTATTAGACTCGTAGTGGGATTTTTACATTGGTTCTGCTAGACCTAGTTCAGAAAGAAATGTTATTTGTTACCTAAAAAAACAGGAGCAACCACCAAGCAGCACACAACTAAACTGAAACATTTAACTGTGTAATCAAATGCTTTCAGCAGCAACCGATACCAATATATTTTGGAATTGTATCCATGGTTCTAAATAGCGGGCTAAGGGGTTTAGCGGCTGGACTCTAAAAATAGCTAATAGCGGGCTATTGTGGCTAAATTACATGAGTTCAAATAGTTGTACCCTGCCTCAAATAACTATAGTGGGCCTCTGTTTTCAAGGCATCGCCTAGGCGACAAGGCGGTGGCGGCTCGCCTTGCTTAAGGTCTCGCCTTAGCCCGCCTAGGCGTCGCCTAGGCGATAAGGCAGTGGTGGATCGCCTCGCCTCGCCTTACCGCTTTAAAAACATAGTAGCGGGCTATAGTAGAAGCTATAGTGGGAGATTTAAAACCTTGACTGATTGTATCTAATTAAAGGATTGTTGCAGTGCTTCTACACCCCTAGCAAGCATGCTAATCTAAGATCACCTGAATATCTGCAAAACAGCAGCCTAGCAAAGAAATGATGCTACAGCTGCTTAAAATTACAAGAGAAACAAATTGAAGCAGGGATTACCCCATATCTTGAGCTCCGCATTACCCACCATTCAGGTTCTGCCTTGAAGCAAAACATCAAACCTTTGTTCCTAATGGAATGAATGAGCAGAGTGAATGAAGACTTAGATTGTCAGAACAACCAATCATTTGTTCCTAATGGAATAAAAAGATCCGAGTGAACAAAGACTTAAATTTTCAAAATAGCATGTTGACAACAAATTAAATTTATGCTATACAAGGAACTGGTGACTAAAACAAATGGAAGTACAACAGTACATAACTAGTAGAGGAGGAAGTAACTCGCGATTGTTGAGTTTGAACTTGGAAAAAAAACTCAACTCCAAAGTAGATCCCGCATTTTATAATACTCCGAAAGAAATTTACATCAAGGAGGTTAATGCTTTGCTTTGTGATTAAAATGCATATTTATTATACAGGTCTCATGCTAATACTGAAAATGTAGCTACAACAACACTCATTAATGTAAAACATTATATGCTAATACTGAAAATGTAGCTACAAACAACACTCATTAATGTAAAACATTATAAGCTGGTCATACCAAAACAAGCTTTGTGAATTATTATCTTTTTTTTTCTCTCAATCAAAGAAATCATCCCTAGGATTTTTCTCTCTCCTTGATTTTTCTAATTAAAGGATCATTAAGGTCTCCTGAATCATATAGATGTCTAAGGGATGGATAAGCCCCCTATCCATAGACCATTTAAGCTTCCGTTTAACATGCAGCTTCAGTTACTACTGTTATCTGAAGCAGAGACAGTATCACAAATGAAAACTATGCACAAGCATAACATGATTAGTGCAAAGAAATGAAGGTGCTTACCAGAATTGCCTATCGCAACAGGTATAAATGTGATGTATGAGGCCACAAGGACGTGGTGGAGGGTTAAGCATGACATGTGCATCACAGGCCGGTGACCAGGTGCCAGTACTGAGATCATATTGTGCAAGATAGTTCTCTCCAGCATGGAAGCATACAACGGAGTTTCCACCAATGGAAGGCAGCCAACTGGATGAGACACACAGGCTCCGTGCACCAGCAAAGAGGACGTGATTGTCGATGCTTGTCACAGGCATAGTCCTACCCGACACAAGATCAGCAAACTTGAGAACCAATATCCGTGAAAAGGAGCTGTCATTGTAGCCAACAAGCAAGATCTCTGAGTCCAATTCAACCAACCAAGGTAGGTGGATTTCGTCGCTTGAACATGTCACAATTGTCTTGGGAGGAGGAAGTGCTGGCACAGATGGCGATTCCTCTCCCTCACACCATGGTACTGGTGGCGGCGGATCAATCAGCAAGACATGTGTAAGTCCATCTTCCCAATTCACCACATATAGCTTTCCCTGGTATGGCAGCACCCTGTCCAGTTGGTTCATCTTCCAGCTGCTGATAGTCCATTCAGCATCACCAGCCGACGCAAATGCCACACGCCCAATGCTATGGAGCGCTAGCATCACGGTGATGGCCCCCGTGGCCGTGATATTGACGGCAGCACAAAGCTTGCGGGCTTGATGCAAGTATCGCGAGGCAGAGTACAACCAGTTATTGAAATTATACGGGGAATCGACGGTGAGCTCGTACTCCAGATGGTGCAGCTGATGGGCGAGGCGGCTCATGTCCGGGAACTCGGCGACGTCGCGGGTGAAGGGGTGGAGCAGGCGGACGGCGGTGTCCGCATCGCGCTGCAGGAGGAGGAGGCCGTCGGGGGAGTCGAGGACGCAGTGGTTCTTGAGCTCCGGGAGGGGGACGCGGATGAAGGCGCCGGCGGCGGAGAGGTCGAAGAAGCGGGCGTGGCCGCCGTCCGCGCGGTGGCCCGGGAACCGGCCGAAGCCCTCCGGGAAGAGCATCCAGCAGCGCGGGTGGAAGCGCGGGTCCAGCAGGGCGCGGCCGCGTGGGGAGGCGGCGGCGGCGCGCCATTGGGGGCAGACCGCGCGGAAGCGGACGTAGTCTACGAAACCCCCCGTGGCGAGCACCCGCGCCGCGATGAGCTGCGTCAGGTCGACGTGCAGCGACGCCCAGTCCGGCGCCGGCGCCGCCTTGCGGTCCCCGCCATCGACGCGCAAGGAGACGCCTTGCCGCAGAGGTCCGGCGGCGAAGGCGGCCATCCGACCCCGCCTTTGTTCCCGTGAGCGACCAAATCAAGATCGCGGCGAGGAATACAAAGATCAACCAAGAAAGAGAGAGAGATCAACGCACCCTGCGGATTTTGGGGAATGCGCCCTCGCGCCTGTCGCTTCGCTTCGACTGTCGGTGGTCGAATGGGGTCAGACTTTGGTCAACTGGTCATCAAGTAGTAAACAGCGTGATTATTCTGGTTAAGAAATAGAATTAGTGATCAATTTCTATAATTAATAATTAGTTAGTGATTTATTACATCAGCATCCACGAAAGGGTCAAAGCGAAGAGTGTGTCCCTTCAGCCCCTTTGGCCCCTTGGGCATGTATAAAAGACTGTAATCCCCTCTAATCAATCTAAGGAATCATTCATTCCCTCGATCCTTTCTGTCTTTCACTTTTACTCTACAACACGTTATCAGTCACGCTTTTGCTCTCAATTGAGCAATCGGCCGTCTCGACGAGAACACCACTGACCGCAGGAGAACTCGCCGAGAACACGAAAACAGAGGCTGTTGGCCTCACGTTGGAACTCGCCAAGTTCCACCCTGAAGCAAAAACACAGGGAACTCGACATGAGGAACGAGAACTGAACTTCGGCATCTCGCCAGAAACAACAAATCACCGAGTTCCCAACCCCAAGCAAACTTGCCAAGAACGAAATACTTCAGCATCTCGCCGGAAACGAGGACTCTGCACACCCATGGCAAGAATAACGAGTAAGAACGGATTTGTTCATCTTCATTTCTTTGAATCACAAAAGAAGAACGTACTAATAATCGCCGGCAGCACTGGACGCCACGCCACCAGAATCCTCGCCGTCGACGAGGATACCCGGCACCATTCTTGAACCAAGGCCAACGGCCTGGACCCTCGAGACTTGCCGCAGCGGCTTCAAGCAACTCCATCCCCGCTGCACCCTCCGCCTGCATCGCATCCTTGGCCGCGTGTGGGGGTCCGGCGGCGGCGTTCCACCACGGCCGCGCCAGGTGGCAGTGGCCACCCCCCCCCCCCCCATCCTTGGACGTTCCCGACCGGCGCATCGGGCAGGCGGCCCTCGGCCACGACGCCTTGGCAAGGTCGGCGGCCGGTCCTTCACCGGCGCGTGGGGGCGGCCGCGGCACAACAGCAAAGGGAGTAAAGGGGGAGAGGGGGCGGTGCATGGCGGCGCTCGCCAGCGGCGGTGCGCGCCGGCGACGCACAAGGGGGCGGCCGAACCGACGGCGCCCCATCGGATCAAGCGGCGGCGCGCCCCAAGGGGCATGGAGGCGGCGGCGGCTCCTGGAGGGTTTTACATCCATTGACCCCGACGTCCATGCCACTAGAAAGTTTGGAGACACCTCTATATCATCGCGTTTTTTCGTTTTGACATACACATCATTCCGTCCACCTGCTGTTAAAACTTAACGGATTCTCAGTCCTGACAGGTGGGACCCCCCTATGGAATTGTCTATTGTGCCCCTTACCAAGAGCTTATACCAATGGCGCTGGCAACAACGTCGTCCTCTGCCTCCTCCTCCTCCTCCTGGCCATGAGGCAGTCCCCTGCGGCAGTGCCGACCAAGAAGAAGAAGCTGTGTCGCCGCCCAAGAACAAGAGGAAGAAGAAGGACGCGTCCACGCCTGTGTCCCGGCCGCCGAGGCCCCAATTGCCAAGAAGCACGAGGCCGCCGACGCGCCCACCACTGACGCCAAGACCGCTGCACGGCCCCTCCATCGCTGGCCCACACCCTTGAATCCCGGCCGCCAGGGCGGTCGCGGCGAGGGCGGCCAGGCCGGGCCGCCGCGGGGCGCGGGCGGTCGGGGCGAGGATGGCCAGGGCAGGGCCGCCGCGCGGTGAGGGAGGCCCATGGCGGCGAGCAGGGGCGGCGCCCATGGCCGGCGTGGGCAGGGGGCAGCTGCGGCGAGGGCGGTGGCGCGAGGGTCCACGTGTCCGGGGCGGTGCCGAGCTCTAGGCCGGGCCCACGCTCCTCGATGCCGCCTGCTCGCCGCCGTCGCCCACGCTCCTCGACGCCGCCCGTGCCCGAGCCCACCGCCGCCTCCCACTCCTTGCCTCCCTCTACGGCGCGCGGCCCGGCCTAGAGCTCGGCGCAGCTCGGCTCCGCCGGCCATGCCGCACGCCGAGGAGAGCCGGCGGTGCGCGTCGGGCGGCGACGGGGCCGGTGAGCACGTCCTCCTCCCTCCTTTCCCCTCGGCGTTCCTCCTTCTCCCTCGCACCACCCCTCCTCCTTCCTTCATCCCGCCCGCGCGGCGCCACCCCTCCTCCCTCGCCTGATCCCCACGGCCATAGCGCGGCGGGGCGGCCTCCGCCCGCGGCCCGTGGTGCGCCGGCCAGGGCGCGGCGGGGCGGCCTCCGCCTGCGGCCCGTGGCGCGCAGGCCAAGGCGCAGCGGCGTGCGTGGCAGCCCTGGCCGGCGCGCCGCTCCTCCCTCGCCGGGCGGCCTTGACCTCGCGAGCAAAGGCCGCCAGCGAAAGCATTGCGCGTGGGGGTGTCGTGTGCGCCGTCGTCCGGCTGCTCAGCGAGAATCTCGCCGAGTTCGAGCACGGGCTGGCGCTTGGTCGTGCCCTTGGCCGAACAAAAGCCATCGTCGTCGATGGCCGCGGCAAGTTGCTGCAATGTCTTTGTGCATCTCAGTTAGTCTCAGTTAGTAGTCATTCTGTCCAAAATGGCGTGTATGTCAAAACGAAAAAACACGATGATATAGATGTATCTCCAAACTTTTTAGTGGCATGGACGTCGGGGCCAACTTTTGTAATGGTATACATATAAAAGCCTCCGGCTCCTGGGGGTGGCGGGTTAGGGTTCCCTAACCGCCCCCTTTCCCTACCACTTAAGCGGGCCAGCGATTACAATCCGAGCCGAACGGGCCCCTGGCAGGCCGAGCCGGCTGCAGCCCACAGGCCAAGTCGAGCCGGGCCGCGATTACAAGCAAGCCGAGCCTCCTGAGGCCTTTTTGGCCCTCTTCTCCCATACAATCTTGTATTTAGGCCCCATATATATATATATATATATATTAGGACTGCAGTTCTATATTTTTATATTTGAGGCCCTAGATTGTTCTATTTTAGTCCTCAGACTATTCTAAATTTGCATAATTGTTATATTTAAACTATCAAGTTCGGAAATTAACACCAATGTAATGTGAAAATTATGTTTACTGCAGTAATTGTTCATATATGATCCGTAGATCTCACATTGGTTATGCAAATATTATTTTAGAACAATCTTTTCATGTGCAATTTATTTTATTTGTATCATTACAAATATATCACTTGATTTATATTCTACATCATGTAGAGCTATGCAAAATTAAAATTAAGGTATATAAATTTGAATTTTGGAAAAACATAAGGTAATGGAGACCTAGGCATCGACTGCGATAAATTCTTTACGAATTTATTTGCCCTGAGACCATGCTTTTAGGCAGCAAATTATTTGTCCGTTACTAAAGGTCTACATCTTATGATGATTACCTATAATGTGTATATCCAAATTATTCTATACAAATTAAATTGTATACATTGAGACTATCAAGTCAATTAATTCTTGCAGGAAGCAATTAAAATAGTTACACTATTAGTTTAAAATATCTTGAATTATGATTCAAGAATCATCTTGATTTCAAATATTTTGCATAAAATTACACACAATATATTTTAAATTTACCTCAGTAAATTAATTCTACACATGATTTCTCATATATCAAAATGGCTCATCATTTTATAAGGATTTCACTGAAACTACAGCAGATAGTCACAACTATCTGACTTGGGCTAAGGATATCAAACTAATGCTAACGACAAAGGGTTTTATTGATGACATCAATAAACATAATCCATAAGCCCATATTTCAAGACACAACCAAATATAACACATTACTTCTTGAGACATCATCTTCATGTATATCTCAAGATATTGGCAAAGGGTCCATGTAAATTTGAGTTACACTCAAAATAAACATAGAGCAATTATTTTGCCAGAAGCACGGCGCGAGTAGTCACTACTACGATTTATGAATTTCAAATCTATCGCAGATTACAATTCTGCAGTACCAAAGATTTGTTGCAAGCTTCAGTTTTGTGATCAGATTATAGATGATGCATAAATGAACGAAAAGATATTATCTATATTTTCCCTTTCAAAATGTTTATTGCAACAACAATATCGTCGGTACAACTATGCCAAATATTCTGATCTCATGCGTGATCTACCCCAAGCCAAAACTATGATGAGCTCTTAACACAGAACCATCAAATCTCTACAATGATCGGAATACCAAAACAAATTTGGTGGCATGAAATTCAAATTGGATTTCAAGGGAAAACTAAGCATCATCACAAAACAAGGATCCTAACAAAGCAAAGGCACTTTTAGAAAAATATTCAATATGACAACTCTCAAATTTGTCCAAGGTGTGATTGTCACAATCACTAAAAGTGCAACAATGTCAAATATTTGGTTAATTAATATCTGAAATCCATTGGAAACAAGTTCAAAGGGATAAATTTGAAGCTCACTTCAACAATTGACCTACAAATATCAGTTGCTTCAAAGAAGTTCCCACGGAACATAATAAAGGCGTTCTACAGAACATGATAATGAGGAGATCCCACTACGTGGAACAATTTATTGAGCACTAACAATATGGTCATGGAATTTCAATTCAACGACATATTTGGAGACACAACCCGATCTCCATAATCCCTAGAAACTTGAGTATCTAGCCAAATTTATATTGTGTTGTAAATATTTGTTGTCAAGGATTATCCTACAGGAACAATCCAAATCAAGGAAGGAATCCATTTAGTGGACATGGTACCACTAACACTCATACTTAAGGAATAAATACTGTCAAACTCTCACAAAGAGTAAATTTCACACAAATCGTATACTGCGATATTGTGATTAATTGAATTTTGGTCGAGGCACATTAATTTTCCCTATGGGTACCCAATTAGCAATTGAGGATACACTCATATATCCTAATTCAACTCGTACCTATTGAGTTATAAAAATATATCAGTAATAATGGTTTCCATGTGGAAACACATAATGACAACAATAATGAATATCAATTCATCATAAAAATTATAGATATATCAAACAAATGCTTAAAAGAATTCCTTCAACATCAACGGGATTGTATTACAC
The DNA here is from genome assembly GCF_016808335.1 of Panicum virgatum. NCBI lineage: Eukaryota > Viridiplantae > Streptophyta > Magnoliopsida > Poales > Poaceae > Panicum > Panicum virgatum. The sequence continues at coordinate 5,763,010 of NC_053146.1, forward strand.
ATACATCAAACCCGTAGAAATCTTGCGGACAAGATAATTTTTCAGAATCTTGATATACTCAAGACATGGCATCATCGCCTTAATCATCCTTGGATATGGATGACATAAAAATTAGCAGCAATTCAATTGGTCACCACATAAATATTTCAAAAGTTTCCCAATTCTTCAGATTTGTGTGCACAACATGTGCCATGGGAAAATTAATCTTAAGAACCTCTTATTTTAAGATCAAGGCTGAACCACTACAATTCCTTGAACGCATTCAAGGAGACATTTGTGGTCTATTCATCCATTAGTCAGACCAAATTGGTACTTATTGATGCATCAACCAGATGGTCCCGTATATATTGTTATCCACAAGAAATTATGCTAAGCATGATTATTTGCTCAAATTATCAAATTAAAGAGCATATTATCCGGAATACACAATCAAATCCATCAGGATTAACAATGCCGCTAAATTCTCCTCAAAAGCCTTCAATTATTATTGTATGGCTCTAGGCATTAAGGTGGAATATTTTTATACATACACAAAATAGATTAGCCAAATCTCTTACCAAGAGATTAACTTACTTGATAGACCATTATTATAGAATTGCAGTCAACACCATATTGGCATCATACGGTCTTACACCGTAAACTTAATTCAAATTCATATAACTGCAATCAAAACAGTACCCCTCGTTGCAGTAAGTATGTGGAATCTTGGCCTCAACCAAATATTTCTCATCTGCGTGTCGGTTACATTTCACATATACCAATATCACCACCGCAGCATACATCAATGGGCATTGATGATTCATATAAGATATTTATCCGTCATTCATAAAATATCTTGGATCACTCATAAGGGATTAATTCGTTTATTCATAATCCCATATGCTGATTACATTTTAAGGATAATTCCAGGCATTAGGGGAAGATTAATATCACACATATAGAATGCCAGGAAATATAAATTATAGAAGAATATCACATTCGATCCTCATATCCACGTATATACAAATAATATCTGAACCAATAGTTCAGAATATCTTTATTTGCAACATATTGCAAATAGTCTGCCAAATGCATTTACTAATCAAAAGTGTCATCAAATAAAATTCCTACAATTATTGTACCAGAAAGGGTGAAGCACTTAAAATTATCACTCAACTCCCACATCAAAATAAGAGGGGGAGAAGTATGGTCACCAGCTAGGAATTCAGCTTAATAAAAAGCATCCGCGGAAATAGAGGGAGACATCCTCCTAGGTAGTAAATGCAAATCAATATCATGAATGTTGTTAGACACTTTATGTAATTATTCAAATCAAAAGCCTATGAATGTTTTGCATTCAGAAGCCCAGTATATGTGCACGTAAATTAGGCACGGGGTCATGGAACGCCCTAATTCTATGGTCGTGGGAAATGACATAGGATTTAAAAGGGTTAATTTCTCACAAGATATATTGATTATGATCACTCAATCATATTAAGACTACAAATTTGTCGACATATACTCCTATTGAAAATTGCTATACACCTTTAACTGGATCCAGACCAAAAAGTCCTAGGCAGAGTGTTAACAAACACTCAAATTGGGTAAAAGCAAAAGGTGGCAATTAAGGAGAAGTGCTCTCATTTTCCAAATACGGAAATCTTATCTATTTCTCATAATGCTTTTAAGAAAAAGCAAGGTGGTGAGACAATGAAGCGCCCCGACCCGAAGATCAAGGCTAAACCATGTATTAATTACCGAATAAGGTCTCTGGCATAATACATGTTACATCAAGTGGAGTCCAGAGTCATACAGAGCTTTATTTAACACGTACATGAGGAGTAAAGTGACAACACAAAGCTACACAGAACAACCATAGGATAACAACTAGCATAGCGACATGTAGGACTAACTCTTCATCCATCACGGCTCCACTCGATCAGCTTGGGTGCGGACACGATCTACTCGTAGTCTTCTAGCACAAAGTCAGGATCCTCTAGAGAAAAATCAACAGGGGTGAGTACAAAAGTACTCAGCAAGCTCCACCTCACCCTACGGGAGGGGAAATGACATGCACGACACATAATAAACACATTCTACTAACAATGCAACTAATGATATGCAACTCTTCCCGACACAACCCACAATAGGTAGCTCACTAGTTGTCAGGACCACACCGTAGCCTGTCCATACCGTGGACACGGACCATTCGAATGGATTATACACTCTGCAGAGGTCGTACAATGTACCCACACGCTCGGCTGTCCGAACGGACAACCGACATAGCCGACACCCAGCCGTGGTCACGCCCCAGCCCGGCCGCACAAACCCTCGGGCCCTGACCCCAATGGTCTATACCCGTAAACCATCCCTGCAATCGCCAGGCTAACCAGTGGGATTAGGCTAAGTCCGGCCCATACCGGAACCTGTGGTCGTACTAAAGTAAGCTAGGTGAGATGTCAAAACAACTCGGTCCTTATGGTTCATCAGGGCAGCAACCATCCCTCAACATATCAACTCGAGCCTACCACCACGGTAGCACTCACCTGCCAGTCTACCACCACGGTAGCGCCGGCTCCAGCATACCCAGCTGCCCTGGTCTTAGCCAGATCCCTTCGTATCCTATTCTCAGTTCTGGATATGCATGACTACTCAGATGCTTACATGAGCACACTCAATCACTCAAGTACTGGTATATGTAATCGATCCTAGACCCAGGCTACAGCTAAACGTCCTCACATGGATGCAACCGCTCACGTAGGGGTCGATGAAACTTGCCTTCGCTTGCGTACGCGTCGTCGGCGGCGGCTTCCTGCTCGTGGTACGGGTCTTCTGGCTCCTTGGCGGGCTCCTCCTCGGTCACTCCGTGATCTACGCGCGAGAACGGCACAACCGGCAAACAAACACAAGCAAGCAATAAGCTCAAATGGAGATGAAAATAGGAGGAAAAAGAGTTACGTGAAAAGAAGTTGATATGAAGAAGATTTTGAGTTTACAGTATTAATTGGTAGAATGTTTTAGATTAAGTGCTCACGGCCTGGTGGGTGTTTTGGGCCTTTGTTGTGGAGTTAATGGTCGGGGAAGCTGCCTGCCATCTCACGTTGGCGCGGAACAGCTCGAGGAAGAGGATCAATTGTTGGAGCTTCGTTTCGTGAGTGAGCTGGGCTCGGGAGGAGTGGTTCAGCTAGCGGAGCGAAGTGGCTCGGTGTGCTTGGGCTGGTGACGGGGCTCGTCACGGCCTTGCTCCTTTTAAAGGCGAGGAGGGCAGCAGCGGCGTCGCGCAGGGACGGCGACAGCGTGGGCTGTGGCAGCTCGTCGTCAACGCAAATAGTGGCAGCACTGAAGGCGCGAGCACCGAGGCGGCAAAGCCGGCGAGGGAGCTGCAGCGGCGTGGGCGAGGTGGGGACGCAGGAGGGGGCGGCACGGCGTGATGCCGGCGGCAGTGCGCGGTCCCATCGTGGGGCCGGCGTGTCGCACGTGCGCGAGCGAGAGCGAGCGGGTGAGGCGGTTCAGTGGAAAAAATCTCGGCCGGCACTGTGCGTGGCGACCCCGATTTTTAGCAAGGTGGGTGCTGCCATGACGGGTCTTTTCAAGGTCAATGGTGTGGGTACTCTGTGGCTTCTAGGGAATAATGAAGTTATGGCAAAGGAGGTAGGCACTGTCATGATTGTCTGGGAATTATGGCATGGTACGGTGACTTGAGAGGCTTTTATGGAAAGAGACGAGATGATTTTTGTCGTAGGTGCAAGCATGCGTATGCTGGTTACTGGAGGGAACGAATGTACTAACGCAAGGCAAGAGTAAAAATAGTTTACCTAGTAGTTATGTAATACCTCGTTAGTATTATTTTACGCTACTAGTTTAATTGCAACATAAGTTTTATTTTAGTGATTGATGGAAATTGAGGCAGCCCTACTAAGTTGAGGATTTACACCAACTCACTTCAGAGTCGGTCATCTTCTAGTTACTTAGTGTACCGGGTCCTTTTGACGGCAGAGCCGCCTTTTGCTTCCGGGAGGCAGAGCCTACCAACAGATGAAGCTGGCTTCCGGGTGGCAGAGCCAACCTTCGATGAAGCCCAGACCCTTTTGTGATCCCGGGTGGCAGAGCCAACCTTCGATGGATCACAACTTATACACTAAGTACTTAAATTTAACTGGGAGACTAACACTTATAATGACGCTTACCTTATTGAAGCAACAAAGAAACACACACCTAGCACACTCTACCTATGCTCACTTCTACCATGCCCTTGGATATGTGTGGGATGGAGTGGAGTAGTATGACATGGCAAGGGGTGGCACCCTCCTTATATAGGCACCCATACCCTCTTGGATGAGTGACACTTGTCACACTCTAGGAAGTTCCCTACAAATATCTAAGTTCCCTATAAATATCTATTTCTAGAAAATTCTAAATTTTACCATGACAAGAAAATATCCAAGCTTCTTGTCTTCTTATGATTCTTGTGGAACATTCTAGAACCTTGTCATGGTGAACAAAATTACGCCATGGTTTATCCTTATTTTTATAGAACCTTCTAGAAGTTTTGCATTATAAATTTCAACACTCCCCCATAATCATGATGAAAACTGGGATGTTACAAACCTACCCCACTTAGGTTGAATCTCGTCCCCGAGATTCAGCTTCACCACTAAAGAGACTGGGAAACTCGGCGCGGAGCGCGTCTTCTCTCTCCCAAGTCGCTTCTGCTTCCGAATGCCTGCTCCACTGAACTCGGCAAATCCTGACTTCTGAGTTGCGGGTTCTTCGCGTCACAGTGTCCAGCATTTTTACTGGTACCTCTTGATATCTGAGATCATCCTGCAGGTCGATTGTCTCTGGGGCCACTTGTTCTTCTGGTACTCGCAGGCACTTTCTGAGTTGGGACACATGGAATACATCGTGTACATCTGACATCTCTGCTGGTAACTGAAGCTTATAGGCTACCGCTCCCACTTTCTTGATAATTGGGAAAGGTCCAATGTAATGTGGAGCCAACTTTCCTCATACCTGGAATCTGCGTGTGCCGCGAATTGGGGAAACTTTAAGGTACACATAGTCTCCAACTTCGAAGCTGAGAGTACGTCTTCTTTTATCGGCATAACTTTTCTGGCGGGATTGAGCTGCCTTTAGATTCTCTCTGATTTCTGCTATCTTGTCTTCTACTTCTTTAATAAAATCTGGGCCCTCAATAATGCGGTCACCGACTTCGGTCCACATGAGAGGTGTGCGACACTTCCTCCCGTAGAGGGCTTCAAACGGCGACATTTTTAAGCTTGACTGGTAGCTGTTGTTGTAAGAGAACTCTGCATATGGCAAACTGTCTTCCCAATTTTTGCCATAAGTAAGAACACAGGCTCTTAGCATGTCTTCAAGGATCTGATTAACTCTTTCGGTCTGGCCATCAGTCTGAGGATGATAGGCTGAATTGAAGTCCAACTTTGTACCAAGTGCTTCATGTAACCTGCTCCAGAATCTCGAAGTGAACTGGGTGCCTCTATCTGACACAATCCTCTTAGGTACTCCATGCAGCTTCACAATACACTCAATATATAATTTGGCTAATCTATCACCTCCATAAGTGGTACGCACTGGGATGAAGTGTGCCACTTTAGTGAGTCGGTCAACAATCACCCAAACTGAGTCATGACCGCTCTGGGTTCTTGGTAGACCGGTGATAAAATCCATACTAACTTCATCCCACTTCCATACTGGGATCGGCAACGGCTGGAGTAATCCACTAGGCTTCTGATGCTCTGCCTTGACTCTTTTGCACACATCACAATGAGCGACGAATCGAGCGATATCTCCCTTCATACCATTCCACCAATACTTCTCCTTAAGGTCCAGGTACATTTTCGTAGTGCCGGGGTGAATGGAATATGCTGAATTATGGGCTTCATCCAAGATGGTCCTGCGGAAATGACCTTGCTTAGGCACACATAATCTCTTCTTGAACCACAAGACTCCATCTTTATCTACTCTGAAATCTGGGGCTTTGCCTTCACTGTTGCGACCTATAATCCATACCAATCTTTTATCCTCCATTTGAGCTTCCTTTATCTGATCATCCAGAATGGGATGGACACTAAGGTTATAGTTGCAAGAGTGGCGTACAACCCTTAGGTTCAACTTCCTCATTTCTTCACTCAGCTCTGGGGCTTGTGTGACTAAGTGATGGCAATATGCTTTACGACTGAGCGCATCAGCCACCACATTAGCCTTTCCAGGGTGGTAATGAATTTCCAAATCATAGTCTTTGATCAACTCCAACCATCTTCTCTGTCTAAGGTTGAGGTCTGACTGGGTGAAAATGCACTTCAGACTCTTGTGATCCGTGTAGATTTCACACTTATTCCCAATCAGATAATGTCTCCAAATCTTGAGAGAATGCACCACTGCGGCTAATTCCAAGTCATGCGTGGGGTAGTTCTGCTCATGTGCTCTCAACTGTCTTGAGGCATAAGCTACAACTCTTCCTTCTTGCATAAGCACACAACCCAATCCTTGTCGGGATGCGTCGCAATAAACGACAAAGCTCTTCTGATTATCTGGCAAGACTAGCACTGGGGCAGAAGTTAGTCGCCTCTTCAACTCTTGAAAGCTTCTCTCGCAAGCTTCAGACCAAACAAACTTCGTGTCCTTCCGGAGTAACTCAGTCATAGGCCGGGCTATCTTAGAGAAACCTTCGATGAATCTCCGGTAATAGCCGGCTAGTCCCAAGAAACTCCTGATCTCCGAGGCTGAGGTTGGTTGCTTCCATTCTGATACTGCCTTGACCTTTTTTGGGTCCACTTCAACACCTTTAGCTGTTAAGACATGACCCAGAAAGCTGACTCTCTGCAGCCAGAATTCACACTTGCTAAACTTGGCATACAACTGATGTTTTCTGAGCTTTCCCAGCACAATTCTGAGATGTTGTCCATACTCCTCAGCACTCTTAGAGTAGACCAGTATGTCATCTATGAATACCACGACAAACCGATCTAACTCTTCCATAAACACCTTATTTATGACGGTCATGAAAAAGGCAGGGGCATTAGTCAGACCAAAAGGCATCACTGTGAACTCATACTGGCCATAACGGGTCCTGAAGGCTGTCTTGGAGATGTCCTCTTGTTGCACTCTGAGCTGATGATAACCTGATCTTAGATCTATCTTGGAAAAGAACTTAGCTCCCTTCAGCTGATCAAACAGGTCATCAATCCGAGGCAGATGGTACTTGTTCTTGATGGTGACTGCATTCAGATCACGGTAGTCCACACAAAGTCTCATGCTTCCATCTTTCTTCTTCACAAAGAGCACTGGGGCTCCCCAAGGAGAAGCAGCGGGTCTAATAAATCCCTTTTGTTGAAGCTCTTCAAGCTGCTTCTTCAACTCGGCAAGCTCTGGGGCTGCTAACCGATAGGCATTCTTTGCTATAGGCTTGGTTCCAGGGACTAAGTCAATAGTGAACTCTACATCTCTTTCTGGAGGCATACCGGGTAATTCATCTGGGAACACATCTGCGAACTCCCGCACTACTGGCACCTCTTCTGGGGATTCTGCTTGGATGTGGTTCACCATGGAGTCTGACAGGCTAGGCTGGATTTGGCATGTGACTGTTAACCCTTGGCGGTTGGTGACTGTCACTGCTCTCTCAGCACAGGCTATGTTTCTGCGGTGCTTGGTGAGCCAGTCCATACCGAGTATGACATCTATCCCTTTGGAAGTAAGGACTACTAGGTCGGCAAGGAATACTACCCCACTTAGGTTTATAGGGATATCTAAGACACCTAAGTGGCAAGGTATATGACCTCCAGGGGAACGGGTTATTAGTGGCCTCTTAAGGGCTATAGTAGGTATGTCATGCTTTTCCACAAAGTGGGAGGATATAAAGGAATGCGATGCTCCAGAATCAAAAAGCACTGAGGCTAGAGCTGATTGGACCAGAAACTCACCGAGAATTACTCCTGGTGCATCCTCTGCTTCTTCAGCATTCACATGATTCACTTTTGCCTTGCCGAAGGACTGTTGCTGGCTCTTAGCTGGTGTTGCATGGTTGGCTCCAGTCGGCTGCTTTGGTCCTTGAACAGAGTTGGATAAAATAGAAGGGGCGGGCTGACTGAGATACGGACAGTTTGCCTTGTAGTGTCCGGCTTTGCGGCAGTGGAAACAGGTCTTCACATTGGTTACTTGACTTCCGCCAGTTTGTTGGGTGCGGAAGGTACTCTGGGTCTTCATAGCAGGAGCTGACTGAGTGGGCTTCTGGAAAGAACCGGGCTGCGCTTTGAATGAAAAGGCACCCTGGCTCCTTGGGCCCGAGTGAGCCGGATACTGGGTCCTTTGGAACTTCTCCAACTGCTGGGGCTTCTTGCTTTCAAACCGACGTTTGCGCTCACTGAGCTCTGCCTTCCTGTTTCTCTCAATGGTGATGGCCCTGTTGACCATAGCATTAAAGTCACTGTGGGTGGTGACTTCAACCAAGGTCCTGATTTCAGGGTTAAGCCCACCAAGAAAAGCTTCTTGCTTCTTCTCGTCATCATTGATATCCTCTGGTGCATAACGAGACAACTCTGTGAACTTATGAAGATACTCTGTCACAGTCATACCACCTTGACGAAGCTTTCTGAACTCATCCCTCTTGAGCTTCATAACACTGCTGGGAATGTGATGTTCTCTGAAGATCTTGACAAAGTCAGCCCATACCATCTCATTAGCGTTTTCATTTATTTCCCGGTAACTCTGCCACCAAGCAAGGGATGGTCCCTTTAACTGCTGTACTGCGAGCAAAATCTTGTCTCTATCATCTGCATGGACCACTTCAAGCTTCATTTCAATTTCTCGCAGCCAATCATCTGCCTCGATCGGGTTATCAGATCCTCCAAACTTAGGTGGCTGCAAGCGGCTGAAATCTGCAATTCTGCTGCCATTGCCATTATGTTGCATTGCAGGTCTATTGTTGCCAAGATTGCCTTGAGCTTGAGCTGTGAGAGTGGTCACAAGAACTTGAAGGAGTTGGTTCTGCTGCTGTAATATGGCTGCCAGATCAATGGGTGCTGGGGCACGGGGCGGTAGCGGCGGTAGTTGTCCATTTTCTGGTGCTTCTGGGGCTACATTCAGAGGGGCTTGGTTTCTCGGGTTGACCTCGTCACCGTCTTCCTGAGCATGGAGTCCCTGGACTCGGCTCGAGTGACGAGACATCTACGATCAAGGAGGGCAAGATTAGGTGACTCCCCTAGTATAATGCTGGGGTATATTTGTATAGATAAAATATTTTGTACCGCTCAATGCACACAAACAAATCATTCAAGCACCAAACAAGCATTCATTCAAACAAGCAGGGATACATGACACGACGGATTACAATAATGCGGCTCGACTTTTAAGGGTCGGCCGGGACGACTCGACTACTGAACCCTACAACACGGTCTTCGGGGTCACTGTTTCCGGGATCTCGGGGAGATGCAGGAGGCGTGGGCGGCACTGATCACAAATCCTCCTGCGTGGTTGGGACGAGGAACATAGCGGAATTCCCTCTAGGATTGGCAGCTCCGCGGCAGTCCTGGGATGGCGTTCCTTGCGCTTGGCACGGTCCACTAGGTAGACACCCCTAAGGAGCTGACTGTGGCGATCTGCCTACTCCCTAAGGTTCTCTTCGGCCATGGCAAGGCGGCTTTCAGCTTCGGCTGCTCGGGCTTCTGCCTGGGCTACGGCCAGTTTAGCCCTACGCCAACGGGACTCCGCTTCCTCAGCACGTTGGATTAAATCTCTCACACGCTGATGCAGTTGGTCGCACAAATCGTCGAGGCTAGGCAAATAGCCAGACATAGCGACAACTGTGGGGTTCTTCTCTGTCCCTGCGGGGCTCTCCAGGTTGCGGATCCTCGCCGCCCAAGCAGGACGGCTACGGTCCAGCGGTGGAAAGTACTTCATGGGAGTGGAACCCAAGTGCCATTCAAACATCTGGCACAGGTACCGCAGCGCCTTGCGAGCTGCAAGTTGAATGGTGTCAGGCATACGGGCTCCAGTGGCGGTGACGCTCCAGGGTTGCATCTCCAAGTACTTATCACTGGCACCAATATGGATAGTGACCTCACAACTTTCGGTGCCATGCTCCACGAACTCGCGACCCACATACTCTGGTCGTTCCGGAATACCGAGTCGCACCGTGGCAGCATAAAGCACCCTGGGGAATCCATCTTCATTGATGCAGTAGGTGGTGGTCCAGTCATCCACCATCTGATTTTCAAGGGTAGGGTTAGCATAACTAGGATAAAGTTTAAGGAGTAATATATTTTCAAGGATTGACCATCCTAGGGCTCCTACGGTCATCGTTTATTATCGGTTCGCGTCCTACAGCCAAGCATGGCTCTGATACCACCTGAAGCGCCCCGACCCGAAGATCAAGGCTAAACCATGTATTAATTACCGAATAAGGTCTCCGGCTAATACATGTTACATCAAGTGGAGTCCAGAGTCATACAGAGCTTTATTTAACACGTACATGAGGAGTAAAGTGACAACACAAAGCTACACAGAACAACCATAGGATAACAACTAGCATAGCGACATGTAGGACTAGCTCTTCATCCATCACGGCTCCACTCGATCAGCTTGGGTGCGGACACGATCTACTCGTAGTCTTCTGGCACAAAATCAGGATCCTCTGGAGAAAAATCAACAGGGGTGAGTACAAAAGTACTCAGCAAGCTCCACCTCACCCTATGGGAGGGGAAATGACATGCACGACACATAATAAACACATTCTACTAACAATGCAACTAATGATATGCAACTCTTCCCGACACAACCCATAATAGGTAGCTCACTAGTTGTCAGGACCACACCGTAGCCTGTCCATACCGTGGACACGGACAATTCGAATGGATTATATACTCTGCAGAGGTCGTACACTGTACCCACACGCTCGGCTGTCCGAACGGACAACCGACATAGCCGACACCCAGCCGTGGTCACGCCCCAGCCCGGCCGCACAAACCCTCGGGCCCTGACCCCAATGGTCTATACCCGTAAACCATCCCTGCAACCGCCAGGCTAACCAGTGGGATTAGGCTAAGTCCGGCCCATACCGGAACCTGTGGTCGTACTAAAGTAAGCTAGGTGAGATGTCAAAACAACTCGGTCCTTATGGTTCATCAGGGCAGCAACCATCCCTCAACATATCAACTCGAGCCTACCACCACGGTAGCACTCACCTGCCAGTCTACCACCACGATAGCGCCGGCTCCAGCATACCCAGCTGCCCTGGTCTTAGCCAGATCCCTTCGTATCCTATTCTCAGTTCTGGATATGCATGACTACTCAGATGCTTGCATGAGCACACTCAATCACTCAAGTACTGGTATATGTAATCGATCCTAGACCCAGGCTACAGCTAAACGTCCTCACATGGATGCAACCGCTCACGTAGGGGTCGATGAAACTTGCCTTCGCTTGCGTACGTGTCGTCGGTGGTGGCTTCCTGCTCGTGCTACGAGTCTTCTGGCTCCTTGGCGGGCTCCTCCTCGGTCACTCCGTGATCTACGCGCGAGAACGGCACAACCAGCAAACAAACACAAGCAAGCAATAAGCTCAAATGGAGATGAAAATAGGAGGAAAAAGAGTTACGTGAAAAGAAGTTGATATGAAGAAGATTTTGAGTTTACAGTATTAATTGGTAGAATGTTTTGGATTAAGTGCTCACGGCCTGGTGGGTGTTTTGGGCCTTTGTTGTGGAGTTAATGGTCGGGGAAGCTGCCTGCCATCTCACGTTGGCGCGGAACAGCTCGAGGAAGAGGATCAATTGTTGGAGCTTCGTTTCGTGAGTGAGCTGGGCTCGGGAGGAGTGGTTCAGCTAGCGGAGCGAAGTGGCTCGGTGTGCTTGGGCTGGTGACGGGGCTCGTCACGGCCTTGCTCCTTTTATAGGCGAGGAGGGCAGCAGCGGCGTCGCGCAGGGACGGCGACGGCGTGGGCTGTGGCAGCTCGTCGTCAACGCAAATAGTGGCAGCACTGAAGGCGCGAGCGCCGAGGCAGCAAAGCCGGCGAGGGAGCTGCAGCGGCGTGGGCGAGGTGGGGACGCAGGAAGGGGCGGCACGGCGTGATGCCGGCGGCAGTGCGCGGTCCCATCGTGGGGCCGGCGTGTCGCGCGTGCGCGAGCGAGAGCGAGCGGGTGAGGTGGTTCAGTGGAAAAAATCTCGGCCGGCACTGTGTGTGGCGACCCCGATTTTTAGCAAGGTGGGTGCTGCCATGACGGGTCTTTTCAAGGTCAATGGTGTGGGTACTCTGTGGCTTCTAGGGAATAATGAAGTTATGGCAAAGGAGGTAGGCGCTGTCATGATTGTCTGGGAATTATGGCATGGTACGGTGACTTGAGAGGCTTTTATGGAAAGAGACGAGATGATTTTTGTCGTAGGTGCAAGCATGCGTATGCTGGTTACTGGAGGGAACGAATGTACTAACGCAAGGCAAGAGTAAAAATAGTTTACCTAGTAGTTATGTAATACCTCGTTAGTATTATTTTACGTTACTAGTTTAATTGCAACATAAGTTTTATTTTAGTGATTGATGGAAATTGAGGCAGCCCTACTAAGTTGAGGATTTACACCAACTCACTTCAGAGTCGGTCATCTTCTAGTTACTTAGTGTACCGGGTCCTTTTGACGGCAGAGCCGCCTTTTGCTTCCGGGAGGCAGAGCCTACCAACAGATGAAGCTCGCTTCCGGGTGGCAGAGCCAACCTTCGATGAAGCCCAGACCCTTTTTGTGATCCCGGGTGGCAGAGCCAACCTTCGATGGATCACAACTTATACATTAAGTACTTAAATTTAACTGGGAGACTAACACTTATAAAGACGCTTACCTTATTGAAGCAACAAAGGAACACACACCTAGCACACTCTACCTATGCTCACTTCTACCATGCCCTTGGATATGTGTGGGATGGAGTGGAGTAGTATGACATGGCAAGGGGTGGCACCCTCCTTATATAGGCACCCATACCCTCTTGGATGAGTGACACTTGTCACACTCTAGGAAGTTCCCTACAAATATCTAAGTTCCCTATAAATATCTATTTCTAGAAAATTCTAAATTTTACCATGACAAGAAAATATCCAAGCTTCTTGTCTTCTTATGATTCTTGTGGAACATTCTAGAACCTTCTCATGGTGAACAAAATTACGCCATGGTTTATCCTTATTTTTATAGAACCTTCTAGAAGTTTTGCATTATAAATTTCAACACTCCCCCATAATCATGATGAAAACTGGGATGTTACAGACAACGAGAGCTTGTAGCACATGGTTTCACGCAGAGACCGAGCAACATACCATTATGGTATGCATGAGAATTACATTCCTATATTCAATTATTGGTAGATCAATTGAATTTGATAAAATTTGGATTTATATGTCCTCGAAGGACTTTGTGAGCTAAATCCAAACGAAAAATCGCAACATATAATTATGCACAAGTCACTCTATGACTTGAGATAGTCAAGTTTGATTGTGGTACAATTGACTATATGGTATATTTAATTATTACTCTAATTACGATGAATGCATATATGTGTCCATAAATAAATTCCAATTGGATTTTTCATCATCTCAACACACAAACAACAAGCATTTATTCATGACGGAATTCGAGATGAAAATTGGGTAAAACTAAAAGTTGTTTAAGTTTTCAACTTAAGCACATATATCAGTTTACCAATATTCAATTAATATTGGACAATCATATCCATCAACACTTGTGTTCATTCAATCCCTAAAAATGGATTAGTACCCATTTAGACCCTGGAATAGAAAGTGAGTGCCAAAAGCGCTATTGTATCATGCAAATTGCAACATGCCTGATATTGCTTTTGTAGATACCTTGCTAGCTCAAATTAGCGCAACTCCAACAATATCATACTGAAAGAGCATCTAGGCCCCTAGTGGGTTTTGGTGGATTGATTGACACCACGATTAAGGGACTAATCATCTTGTTGAGTATATGATCAAGAATTAATTATCATATCAGTCATCTATGTGAAGAGATGGATTAATATTTAATAACAAAAGGCTCATACATCAAGATGTGTGCTATGCTATAATCAAATGAGAATTATTGACAAGCCAAGCATGAAAAGTAAAAAAAAAGAGTATGGCTTATTCATATGTGAGGACTCAAAGTTGAAGGCTTGCGGATGATCAAAATCAATTGAAGAAATGGTTTTCATTCTAATGGCACAAGTCAATGTGAGTTCAAGAGGGCTCTTGTGAATAAATGACACCGGTTTTGACTGGCAGTGCGTTTTAATCCGCCGCTTTAGCTGTAATTTTTCAGGTCACGCCTATTCACCCCCCTCTAGGCGACATCAAGATCCTTTCACATACAAGTCGGAGTCAAATCAGATATCCACAGATATCTAAATGGCATAAAAGATCTTGATTTGTTATTATCAAATCAGAACACATCAAGAGTGGGGTATCGAGATACTGGCTAACTAATCTCTATTTTGCCATAATATAAACTGATACCCGGATACTAAAGTTTCATATGAATCACGAAAATAGATTCTAAATGAAAAACTTTGGTCTATCATTCTAAAGCATCACATCAATACATGAATGATTAAACTATGATTCATCGAATCATTGTTAAGACATAGCACAGGTCCAATAAAGTGCCATTGGACGTAAATTAAGAATATCTTCAGATATTTTCAAGGCACAATGATCTTAGTTTCAGCTAAGATAAGACCATAGTTGGTTACACTGACGCTGGCTAGATGTCTGATCCCCATAATACTAGACCTTAAATGGGTTTTATAATTTTACAATGTGGAACAACTACATCTTGGAAGTCATCAAAACCAACTCTTGTAGTTATATCCACAAATCATTCTGAAATAATTACATTATATGAAGCTTCACGTGAATCATATGGCTTCATAGAATGATCAACCACATACAACAATCATGTGGCATTGGTTCAATCATGAAACAAATAATTATCTATGAAGATAATTCGCCTTGCATTTGTACAAAGGAATGCAAGCTATATAAAAGGCAATATCACAAAATAGATTGCTCCTAACTATTTTATGGGGAAATAGAAACCTTGCAAACCAAATCATGAGATTTGCAAGGCTCAGGGGGAGATTCTCTTTTAATCATAACCAATTCAACCAAGCAAAATCATCAGATTATATAATTGTACTCGTTTCCTAAATGAGTTTTCCTATTAATGTTTTTCTCATATATATAGGTTTTTAATGAGGCAATATTTTATGTCATATCTCTAATTTTTCCCACCGGGGTTTTTTAAGGGATATTCGAGACATGTTAGATATATCATATCTTCTATTTTCTCATTAGAGTTTTTAAGAAGATATTCAAGATATAATTACTCCTCATATTTTCCCATCGGGTTTTGGGGGAGAATTAGTTCAAATATGATCCACATATCATAATACATTCAAACTTACTTATGAGTTTTTCTTTTTTTTGAGGTTTTTCTCATATAAGTTTGCAACCAATGATATTCCATATCATTTTCTCCTTATATTTTTCCCACTGGGTTTTAAAGTAATTTTTAATGGAGTATCAGCACATATATGTCATATCAATATTTTCTCCTATTTTTCCAAAAGGGTTTTAAGGAGTTTTTCCAATGACATATCCATACACAAATAGATTTCTCCTCAGATTTTTCCCACAGGGTTTTTAGAGGAGTTTTTACATACAATCAAATAATGAATGAGGATTACAAGACTACAACAAGAAGAAATTGATCAAGGGGGAGTGTTAAGAAATAGAATTAGTGATCAATTTCTGTAATTAATAATTATTTAGTGATTTATTACATCAGCATCCACGGAAGGGTCAAACCGAAGGGGTGTGTCCCTTCGGCCCCTTTGGCCCCTTGGGCATGTATAAAAGGCTGTAATCCCCTCTAATCAATCTAAGGAATCATTCATTCCCTCAATCCTTTTTCTCTTTCGCTTTTACTCTACAACAATTCTGATCCCTTCAACTCTCCCTCCTGAAAAAGAACTCTTTTGTGTGGACTAATTTTAGTGGATTATTTGCATTTATTTACATATAAAAAATGCTTCAAAACAGTACGTGCTTCAAACTAGCGACAATGCGACATATACTTTGATGGAGGCATCCTCGTTGCATTTTACAGTGATTTTTTTTCATACATGCTAACTATATGATCTACATATAGTTCCATTTTTTAAGGCTCGGCTATTTGTGACAGTTTTGCCATTTACAAATTTATATTCCTCAATCACTGTAATAATGTTTGGCACTGTTTTCTTGAAAAAGTCAGTGAGAATTAAAAAAGAAACTTTTGGATATGTAATTTAGTGGGAACACCGAGCCAATCCATGTCTTCAGCAATTCAGCCACTGAATAGATACTCCTAGGTTCAACAAGATGTTTAAGAAGACACTAACTCAAAGGCAAAACTAACCACTGTTTACCTTCAGAGCTGACCTTGGCCCTTGGGGGTGGGGGGGGGGGGGGGGGTGGGGGTGGCGAGTACTAGAGTGCTGTTCATATAAAGTAACAACTATAGTAGCGTCTCGATTCTTTTTCTCCCGCTGCAAATCCTTGGGATGCTACTAGATCATCCATTATTGAAGAGGAAATAACCTCAACTAGTTAGGTTGGCGCGCTACGCGCGCCTATACAAAAAAATATTAACCTAAAATATTAATAGAAAAGTATTATTCACTATTATGTTTGAAACAACATCGTATCAATGTATTGAATTAAATCTAAAAATTACAGTAAAACGGCATAGTAGTTTAGAGTCTGAGAGCGCGCCAATCTCAAGCATTTTAGTATAGAGGTACATAAAATTTTTCCTTAGGAATTTTTTTTTGTATCAGTAGGTATAGTTTGATTACTTTAGTAGGAAAAAAAAGATTAGAAATGAATGAACAATTCAAATATATTTTGTGAGATTACAGAGGGAAACCCAAAGCCTAAAAGTAGTAGAACTACCACGTGTGAATGTAGTATACAAAGTTTAGTTATTATTTTTATATGTAGGAAGTAGTTAAATATATTTTGTATTATCAAATAATGGAAAGAAAATATTTTTTTTAAGATAAAAAGGCTCGCTTAATAGATCCTCACAAAGTATGATTTAGTATACTCACTCTGTTCGCTTGGCTTGTTAGCCAACCAACCAGCAGTATTATTCTCTCATACTAAATCAGCATCAGCCACCAGTTACCAGCCAGTCAGCAGTACTGTTCTCTCATAACCATGGTTTTATATAGCAGGCTATAGCCTCGCTATAGCGGAGCTATAGCCTTTTTAGAGAGTCCTCGCTACGCTATTTGTATTTATGCCGCTATGACAGCTATGGACGCTAAATTGCGCTATAGCTGTGCTGCGTAGCTTTAGCACCGCTATAGCCGCATACTTAGCTCAGTGCTACTGTTTTGGTCTTTTAGACAACTGAATATTGATTGTATGAATTTTATTGTATTGTCAACTTAAGTAATGTCCCCGTAGCCCTACAAACATATTTATGTTTATGGAATTTACTAATTACTATATTTTTGTGCATCTATTATTTGTATTTTTCATGGTTTAGTAGTAAATCGCTATTTGCCATAGCCCGCTATAGCCTCCGCTATAGTCTTTTAGCTTCGGGAAAAAATACGTCGCTATTTACCATAGCCCGCTATTTAAAACATTGCTCATAACAAATCAGCACCAACCACCAGCCACAGCCAATCCAAAACATATCAGTCTACAGGCCTAAGTATATTCCGAATCATTTCACATGATATAGTTATATGAAATCTCATGATTGAGACAGGAAAACTTAAATAGTCTAAATAGAAATTGTAGCAAAAATTCCTTCATCATGCAAGGGCGTCTAAACAGGCTAATTAATCATACTTATTACTAAGATTTTTGTTTATCGCAGCTCATCGCGCAAGATTAACATTCATCTTAAATCCCAATTTTTCCTTTTTAAACATCACATCACGACATCCCACCGAGGGGTAGGAACGGAAATCCCAGGAGTACGCCCGTGCCAGCCTTGTAGGGTGGGGGGAAAACCCAGAACTAGGGGTGGAATCGAGCCGAGCCTCGATTTTTTTCAAGCTTTCTTCGAAATTAATATATTCGTATTTATTATAGTCTCCCGTGTTGTTTGATATGCAACTTCAAATCGAGCATAACGAGTCGAGCCGAGCCTGCCAAAATTGACTTTTGTTCCAAATCAACTAATCTTTATTTTAAAAAAAAATGAACATAATCGGAGCAATTTTGAAACGAGCCACCGAGCCAGCTTAACGAGCTTTTTTTTTTTTTTTTTTTTTCAGCCCTACCCAAACCAACCAGCCTCCGTCTCACTCGCGCCGGCGGCGTACTCCCGTTGCCGGCGCCGCCTCTGCCAGTGACCCTCCTCCTACTCCGCCTCAAGCTCACCCGCAGAAGGCCTCTTCTCCAGTCCTCCAAGGCCCTCCCTTTTCACGCCGCACCAGAGCGGCAGAACCCCAGATAAACCCTGGTGGTGGTGGGGAGCTAAGCCCCGGCGGCGGCGATGGCGAGGGTCCCCCCCGGGGAGTGGGTTCCCCACGTAGAGGCCTACGTCGACGTCTCCCGGCCCGCCGCCCAACACGTACGGTCTCCCCCTCCACCCCCCTTGACTACCCTTCTCTGCACAATTGGATTCTCTGAGCTTGCAGCTTGGCTTCCGTCAGCTTTGCGTTCACAGCAATTCGGTTGTGGCAGCTGCAATCCGAGGTTATTTTGGCTATTATGTGAGCATTTTGGCAGAAAAATTTCAGTCTCAGATTCTTTGTAATCCTGCTGCAGTTGTTATGATACCGCTACTTAGATAATGTCTGGGTTGAATATTAATGTTTGCTGGCTTCATCTGCAAAAATGATGCCTTTTATTTGACTGGTATCAAGTTTCATACTACTTTCATGTGGACACTAATGCTGTGGCAACAATGAAACAATGGCACCTTTTATCAGACTAGACACTAGTAACTGATTTTGCGTGGATCCTAATGTTGTAATAATATGGCTGTCCAACAGTCTGCCAGTGTGGATGCGCTTGCGGCCATGGTGAACAAGGACAGGCTGACCCTCTTCGATTTGGTATGCCAGTCTCCAAGATAGTATCATCTTGTAGTGTGCTCCACCATGGCTGGGGGAACAAGGTTGACTTTGCAGTGTTTCTCGTTGGTGATTTTGTTCAGGTGTCCAAGATGGAGATGTATTTGACGACGACAGACCACATTGTGAGATCAAGAGGTTCTTTTATCTCTTTGCTCTGTTGTGGTCATCTTCCACATTATATTTGTCATGCTTTCTCGAGAAACAACCAAACAATGCAACTTTAAGGTGCTAGAATCACTCCTACTGTTAATCTTTCTATAAGATGGATAAGTCAAATTTCTTTTTTGAGTAAAATGCACTTCCGGTTCTCAAACTTGGCTCATACTGTCATCTAGGTCCCTAAACTTTCAAATTGCATATTCAGATCCTCAAACTTGCTAATTGTGTCACGTAAGTCCTAATAACCATTTTAAAGTTATAAAGCGAAAGTATTTTTGCTGGTGTGGAGCTTACATGTGGGCCCAAATTTTATTTTTGAATTTTTGCACTCAACTCTTATATTTTCGAAATTTTCTCCAAAATTTTATTTCAAAACTCTATGTCCTAGTTTTTTTTCTGACATTTCCTCCAAAATTTATCTTTTTATTTCCTAATTTTTAAAAACTTTGTCATATGTTTTTTTCATACTTTTTTATGCAGATCTTTTGTATGACTTGAACAAATTATACAACTTTCGGTTTAGCTTAAGCAACAGTAATTTGGATATCACGTGATACGATTAGCAAGTTTAAGGGTTTAATTGTGCATTTTGGAAGTTTAGGGACCTGGATAGCACTACAAGCCAAGTTCGAGGTCCGACGGTACATTTTACTCTACTTTTTTTTTTGTCAAGGTTGCTGCACATGTATCTATTTAGACAAATGCTCTCTGTTTAACAACACAAAGCACATGGGGGCATGCATACTCATGCTCTGATTACCAGAAGAAACTGAATTTAGCAACAAGGGTGTGCTACTTTATTGGGTTAATAATAATTACAATTTTGAAAAAAAAGAATTCACTCTTTAATTATCTGTTCAGCACAACCTGCCAAACTTCTCTTTCACGAGCATCTGTTCCTGATAGATTTGAACTGAATATCATTAACATTCTACTGGCATATGCATATTGCTGGTTATTTACTTTTAAGTTTTTATTTTACAGGGATACTGCTTCTGGGGGAAATACTGTCTCGAATTTCAGTTAAATGGTTAGATGTCAGTACCATCACAACTTTGTCAGATTTCTTTATATCAAGATTGGTAAGTTTGACACTTTGGCTGTGGATCATTACTATTTCCTCTCAAAATACTGTCCTAGAACTTTAAATATTAAGCGGGTGGAAAGAAAGAACTCGGAATCAGGGTTCTATTGAAGTATGCTTTGTGTATGATCACAATTGCTTGAAGAAGAGTTTCATATATTTTTATGTCCACCTGATTTTAATTTAGTAAATATTATCTTCTGTTCATGCAACTTTCTTGTTGCAAAGATGGAGTGAGATCGATACTTGGGTGATAAGGAAACCAAAATAAGGAAGCTAATGGCTTAAACTTATTCAAATTCTTATTAGGCCAAGGCATCTTGTAATATAACATAACAATAAAGCCTCTTTATCCTAAGTAAGGTGGGGTTGCTAGAGGTGAAATCCACCAACAGTTGCAAACAAGGTGAATGTGATAAGTGATTTTTTGTTGTAATATGGATGATGGTAAAAGGCCTTATTTTTGAATAGAACAAAATATTTTCCTTTATCTGGAATGCTTATCTTGCCTCATCAACAAAGCTTCTTTGTTCCAAGCAAGTTATGGCAGGCTAGAAATGTTTACCATGCCTTTACATTCTAATGAAAAATTACAATAATCATTTTTTTAATGTTATCAATCCTTGACTACAATCATCACTGTCTGAAACCTGACACTTCATTTAGTCCCCAAGGTAGGCTGTGTATAGCAAATTGTCAAAGTTATAGTTCAGTGCTTTGAAAATTGTGGTTTCTCTTGCATTGTTAAGTGTCGATGGTGAAACTGACAATAAATTTATTATTTACACAAGCAAGGTTTTGCATCTCAGTGGGATGCAATAAACCCAGCTGCACCATTATGGCATTATTTTACCTAGCATGCTGCTAAATATTGCTGTACCTTTTTCTGTTTTTCCATATCAGTCAGATTGGCAAGCAATACGGGGAGCACTAGTTGGTTGCCTGGCACTATTGCAAAGAAAACAAGGTGTTGGTTGTATCGTGATTGCAGATGTCAAAAGACTTGTCGAGTCTTTCTCACAGAATGTCCCAGTGCAGTCACTTGCAGCTGCAGACCGCAAGGTTGATTTGATTCTTCAGTAGAAAGATGCTTACATAAGTTTAGAGCTTAATATGATATACTGATATTTTTTCCATCCTCACATTTGCCTCCAGCTGTGCTTCCAAATTCTGAGCTGCATACTGGATCGATACCCTGAAGCCGTCAAAACAATGGTGTGGTGAATATTTGAACAGATCACTATCATAATGTCAAAACATAGTTTCTATCCTTACTAGAAAAATATATTTATCAATTCTATCTGTCTGACAGGTTTCTAGCTGTTAGAGTAATATTTCTCTCTCTATGCTACTTCTCTGTTCTTTTCTGTTAGATAATTAGATGTTTTAGGGGTGAATTTTTCTTTTCTTTACAATCCCACTACATGATTTAGTCTATGCTATATTCCACAAGACCTGATCTCTCTCTTTTTTAGTTCATATACTGGCTAGTCTAGAAGAAACAGAGCAAACTGTTTTCTTTTAATGTTATGACTATATCTTTATATTTCTATTTTCCTTTAATAGCAAGCACATCTAGCCCTTATGTTCTCAATGCTGGGATTTTTATTTTTTCCAAATCATGGATATCAGTATGATTATGTTTCTTGAATGAAATATAGTTTTTTTGGTTTAAATTTGACAATACCTATTGCGCAGAATTAACAAGTTAGCAAAGTAAACTGAGATGGGAGAGTTGATAGGGGATTAGGGGTCCTTGTGAAGTGTGCTCTGGTAATGGGGGAATGGCAACTAGGCCAGTCATTATAAATTTTTTTTTGGAAGTGCTAATTACTTGGGAGAAGACTGTTCAACTTACATCTGAGCCTCTGAACATGGAGGTTTAGTTTCTGTTTCACTGTTACTTTGTTAGTTACGTTCATGATTCCCACTCTTTAAAAGTTTAAAATTTATGCAGAGATGGTTTAATATAGTCACAAGTTTAATTTATATCTGTAGGACGGTGAGAAGCTGTACTGGATCTGTGAAGCAATTGATGAAGAAAAGGACCCAGAATGTTTGAAGCTTGCTTTTCATGTAGTCGAAGTTGTCATGAAGCTATTTCCAGATCCGTCTGGTTTGGAGGCACAATTTGCAAGCGAATTTTTTGAGATTCTGAGCAAGTATTTTCCTGTCTACTTCACACATGTATGTTAATTAACCAGTTTGATGTTCACACCATTTTCTTTGCTCTATTATTCTGTTGCTCAATAGTTCTTGATCTTCTCTTTTCCAAAGTGGGATAATGATTATATGTGTCATGTATTTATGCAGGGAGCGGGTGATGATTTAAATGCTACAAGGGATGACCTTTCCAGAGCATTGATGGTATGAATACAATTTTTTACCTGATTTATGATTTCAAAAAGATTTCCAGCTTTTATCAAAGGATATACCTTAGCATTACTAAACTCCTTTGGTACTAGATCTGCTTGCTATCTTTGTAGGTAAGGAATGCCTAGAATTTTCTTGGCTAACAATATGTTTAAAATCCTTCCAGCATGCCTTTTGTTCCACCCCCTATTTTGAGCCATTTGCCATCCCTTTGCTTCTTGATAAGCTTTCTTCCTCTCTTCCGTTAGCAAAGGTAAGCAGCTTAACTTACTGCGTTGCCCCTTCAGCAATTTACCATTGTGAAAATTCTGCTCAAAACTTCTCTCTAATTTTCTTTACAGCTTGAATCATTGAAATATCTGGACAATTGCATTCGCTTCTATGGAGCTGATAGAATGGTTAGACATGCATCGGCTGTGTGGCTTAAGTTGAAAGAAGTGATTTTTAGCCTTTCTCCAGAGCAACTTCTATTAACATCAGGGTCTCCAAAAGATGCAGAGAAGAATAAGAATCAAATGGTCTCAGAGGCTCTGAATTGTTTGAAGACTGCTATTACGTATATTGATTCTCCAGATAAGGATCTTTTCATCAATTTGATCTTGTTGGATGAGGACATTGTGAATAAGATCCATTCTATATCAAGTGCAGAAAAGTCCTTATTGAGTTCATTGGAAGATTTGGCCCAAGTACATGCACTTGGAAGTGTCATTTCTATTCTTGCTGAATCATCTACATATTTCTGTACTAGAGTTCTTCAAGAGCATCTTACACACTTGGTGGATATTTTGGGAACCTCAACTGACTATGAATCTCAGTGTAATGGATCATCTTCTGCTGCTATCAACTATGGAGCACTCTATTTATGTGTTCAAATGCTTACATCCTGTAGAGAAGTGGCTTTGGTATCTTATGCAGAGTGTTCTTCTATTAAATTAGCAAAGGAGTCCTGGTGGCTTATCTTAGAGAAAAAGTTGGATCAGCTAATCCATCTCCTTGGATCATTTTTAACTTTAGATTCTCAATCTGAGCAGTCAATGTTCAGACAAGAATATGTTGCGTGTGCTGGTATGTTAATGTCTTGATTGTGCATTTACTACATGCCGCATTTTGTGACATGTGCTCCGGTTTGGCATCATCACATTTCCCCAAAATTATGTTGATCCATGCATATACTTAATATTGCCAACAAATCCACAAACACTAAATACACATGATGTCAAACATTCTGTGCTTTTCCACTTTACCTATTTTGCTCAGTGTTGTACTTATTGCCACTGATAATTAAGTTCTCTATTCTAATTAAGCTGATGAGCCATAC
Organism: Panicum virgatum; assembly: GCF_016808335.1. Lineage (NCBI taxonomy): Eukaryota > Viridiplantae > Streptophyta > Magnoliopsida > Poales > Poaceae > Panicum > Panicum virgatum. The sequence continues at coordinate 5,787,060 of NC_053146.1, forward strand.
GATGAAGCTTTGGGAGAGGGTTATCGAGCATCGCCTAAGAAGAGTGACAAGTGTGACCCAAAACCAATTTGGGTTCATGCCTGGAAGGTCAATCATGGAGGCGATTTTCTTAATACGACAATTGATGGAGAGATATATGGAACAGAAGAAGGACTTGCACATGGTCTTCATTGACCTTGAGAAGGCATATGACAAAGTACCGAGAAATGTCATGTGGTGGGCCTTGGAGAAGCACAAAGTCCCAACTAAGTACATTACCCTCATTAAGGATATGTACAAGGATGCGACGACGTTTGTCCGGACATGTGATGGTAACACCACTGACTTTCCTATTAACATAGGCCTACACCAGGGGTCAGCATTGAGCCCTTATTTATTTGCTTTAGTGATGGATGAGGTCACAAGGGATATACAAGGTGAGATCACTTGGTGTATGCTCTTTGCTGATGATGTGGTGTTAGTTGACGAGAGTAGGGCAGGAGTTAATAGGAAGTTAGAGCTGTGGAGACGCACGTTAGAGTCGAAAGGGTTCAGACTTAGTAGGACCAAGACCGAGTACATGATGTGCGATTTCAGCGCGACTAGGCATGAGGGGGGAGACGTTAGTCTAGATGGACAAGTGGTGGTTCAGAAGGATACTTTTCGGTATTTAGGATCGGTGCTACAAAAGGATGACGACATTGATGAAGATGTTAGGCATAGAATTTCAGCTGGCTGGTTGAAATGGCGGCAAGCTTCTGGCATCCTTTGTGACAAGAGGGTGCCACAAAAGCTAAAAGGCAAATTCTATAGGACAGCAATTCGTCCGGCGACGCTATACGGTGTTGAATGTTGGCCTACAAAAAGGCGACATGTCCAACAACTGAGTGTAGCAGAGATGCGGATGTTGCGGTGGTTTTGCGGGCACACAAGGAGGGATAGAGTCCGGAACGAAGTTATTCGGGATAGGGTCGGAGTGGCACCAATTGAGGAGAAACTTACCCAGCATCGGCTGAGATGGTTTGGACATGTCCAACGAAGGCCTCCTGAGGCGCCGGTGCGTAATGGGGTTCTTGAGCGGGTCGATAATGTAAAGAGGGGTAGAGGTAGACCTAAACTGACGTGGGATGAGTCGGTTAAGAGAGACCTTAAGGATTAGAATATCTCTAAAGAGATAGCTTTGGATAGGAGCGCTTGGAGACTAGCTATCAATGTGCCTGAACCTTGAACTTATTTCTTTCGGGTTTCATCTCTAGCCTACCCCAATTTGCTTGGGAAAAAAAGGCTATGTTGTTGTTGTTGTATTCTAATTTGGTTACTTATAAATGGTTTGCAGTGAAGGGCTTGCTAACACTAGCAACATTCCCGGAACAATGCTCACCTTTAATGGCAAATGCTTTTGAGGATATTCTGGCTATGCTTACCTCGGTGATTACAAGCAAGTTTGAAAATGTAGATTTATGGAGATTGTCATTGAAAGCATTGACTAGCATTGGTTCATCTATCGTCAAGTTCAATGCTTCTCAAAAGGAAGTGATTTACTGCAGAACAGTAGTTGACAAGATTATTTCTTTGCTTCAATCTTATGATGGCTCGATGCCTCTCAGCCTAAGACTTGAAGCAAGTTATGAAGTTGGAACGGTTGGGTTGAACTATATGTTACTGGTTGCTAGATCACTTGAAGGAGCTGTCATCACTAGTATTTCTAAGGTCTGAGGACTGCTTCCCCTGCTGTCTTTTTGTTTCATGCAACTTTCATTTTTGTAAGCAACTGAACACAGATTTTATTTATGATGCAGGCTAAGGGAAGAATGGAATGTGCTGAATATGTAGCCCATTTATTTGAGTGCTACTCTAGTCGGGTCCTTCCTTGGTATGACAATTTTTATACTTTCTGTAAGACCCTTTGTTTCTCCTTTTAATACAAAGATACACAGGTATCCTTGTGCGAGACGACGACAACAACAACAACATAGCCTTTTTTCCCAAGCAAGTTGGGGTAGGCTAGAGATGAAACCCGAAAGAAATAAGTTCAAGGTTCAGGCACATTGATAGCTAGTCTCCAAACGCTCCTATCCAAAGCTATCTCTTTAGAGATATTCCAATCCTTAAGGTCTCTCTTAACCGACTCATCCCACGTCAGTTTAGGTCTACCTCTATCCCTCTTTACATTGTCGACCCCCTCAAGAACCCCATTACGCACCGGCGCCTCAGGAGACCTTCGTTGGACATGTCCAAACCATCTCAGCCGATGCTGGGTAAGTTTCTCCTCAATTGGTGCCACTCCGACCCTATCCCGAATAACTTCGTTCCGGACTCTATCCCTCCTTGTGTGCCCGCAAAACCACCGCAACATCCGCATCTCTGCTACACTCAGTTGCTGGACATGTCGTCTTTTTATAGGCCAACATTCAGCACCGTATAGCATCGCCGGACGAATTGATGTCCTATAGAATTTGCCTTTTAGCTTTTGTGGCACCCTCTTGTCACAAAGGATGCCAGAAGCTTGCCGCCATTTCAACCAGCCAGCTGAAATTCTATGCCTAACATCTTCATCAATGTCGCCATCCTTTTGTAGCACCGATCCTAAATACCGAAAAGTATCCTTCTGGACCACAACTTGTCCATCTAGACTAACGTCTCCCCCCTCATGCCTAGTCGCGCTGAAATCGCACATTATGTACTCGGTCTTGGTCCTACTAAGTCTGAACCCTTTCGACTCTAACGTGCGTCTCCACAGCTCTAACTTCCTATTAACCCCTGCCCTACTCTCGTCAACTAGCACCACATCATCAGCAAAGAGCATACACCAAGGGATCTCACCTTGTATATCCCTTGTGACCTCATCCATCACTAAAGCAAATAAATAAGGGCTCAATGTTGACCCCTGGTGTAGGCCCCTGTTAATAGGAAAGTCAGTGGTGTTGCCATCACATGTCCCGACAAACATCGTCGCATCCTTGTACATATCCTTAATGAGGGTAATGTACTTAGTTGGGACTTTGTGCTTCTCCAAGGCCCACCACATGATATTTCTCGGTACTTTGTCATATGCCTTCTCAAAGTCAATGAAGACCATGTGCAATTCCTTCTTCTGTTCCCTATATCTCTCCATCAATTGTCGTATTAAGAAAATCGCCTCCATGGTTGACCTTCCAGGCATGAACCCAAATTGGTTTTGGGTCACACTTGTCACTCTTCTTAGGCGATGCTCGATAACCCTTTGTTTCTCCTTTTAATACAAAGATACACAGGTATCCTTGTGCGAGAAACAAAGAAAAAACCGATGCATGCATCCTCTCTGAAGTCCCTTTGTTCACCTTTGATTAGCTAGTTAGTTACTAGGGATCAAAGAGTAAAGGACCTCTCTACCTTAATTTCTACCAAGCTATCTGAAATGTCATATAAATATGACTGGAGTTAGTTTTTTTGGCATGATAAATGTTGATTAGCGATCCATTCTCTTTCGGTAATAATCTCCTTTATGGCAGGCTGTTTACTTCTGGTGGTATCAATGAACTTGCTTTGAGCTTCGCAATGCATCTCTTGGATGAGATAAAGGACTTATCTATGTTAGATAGAATCAGTTCACAGGTGAAGCTCTATCAAATTTAGCATTTCAGTTAATTAAGTTGCTTTTACAGTACCTGGTGCTTTGATGGTACATCTTGTAAAAATAAAGTATTTAGTATTGATTGAACTATAATTTCTCTCTATATCTCTCAGGGCCTCCTTGACTCACTGATGACAGGAATGAAGCTTTTAGTTGGAGTCTGTACAGAGGAGCAACAAACACTGATTGTGCAGAAAGCATATAGCATGGTATCATCAGTGCTCCCACTCCCACCGAAATCAACGACACAGTGTCTTTTGGCTGTAGACGAGTTAGTTCCTTCACATTCTGTTCAAGAAACTGCTCTGATCGGCATGCTTTCATCAGTTATAGTTGGCCTTCGGCTTCAAACACCTGTCCCAGATATGATAGTGATGATCAACCTCTTGACAGTCTTTCTGCTGAATGGGAAACTGCCAGCTGCTTATGGATTAGCTTCTATTTTCAATAAGCATCTACACAATCCAGAGTTTTCACATGAGAATCAACTGGATAAAATACTTGATAATATTCTTGAGAGGTGTTTCTCAACTGTATTAGCCACCAGCTACTTAAAGATATCCCACTCTTCTGTTGACACTTCAAATGATGCTAATTTCTTATACATGTCCTCTGGAAACATACCTTCAAAGATTGATATCTTGTCTGGCTTAGCCTGGATCGGCAAAGGATTACTTATGAGAGGAGACGAGAAGATGAAGGACATTTCAATGTTTCTGCTTAAGTGTCTATGCTCAGGCGAAACTTTGGCTAGTAGTCCAGCTCGCGAGGAAGAATCTCGTGGCAGTGATTCATCAGATACTTCTATTGCAACATCCGCAGCTGATGCGTTCAATGTAATGATGAGTGATTCAGAAGTCTGCCTAAATAAAAAATTTCATGCAAGAATAAAGCCATTATATAAGCAGCGTTTCTTCTCAACAATGACACCGATCTTCCTCTCTAAAATCAAGGAAGCAACTTCAATGACAACAAAGTAAGTATTCGACATCCCTAATATTTTGTTCCTGCAAATCTTTTAATGATTACTAGTTTACTACATGCTTTTTCCAGTCACATGCTTCTCAAAATTATTCTGCTCCAGTGCACCATTGCTATTCCCCTTTATATGTTTTCTTATGCTGGTATTTCAGTTGGAAAACCATAAGCTCTTTTGTTTTGGGATTGAGCTTTCTTGCATACAGTTGTGGTTTGTTTTGTTTTATTCTTTGTAAAATGCCAAAGGGTTTGGATTCTTTCGTGCTGTAGGTGGGAATTCATATCTCTGCATTAGACATGTTAGGGAAAGAAGTGACACAGTGGCACCATTTCCAATACTGATGTGTTATTTTAATAAAAAGTTGGTGTTGACAACTTGAAATGGATGCACGACTTGAGAAATTTATTATGCTATGCATATTTGGACATCTGTTTGCATAATTTGAAATTTTTTGCTTCTCCTTATGAGCTGTCTCGTCATGTTAAAAGAAATGTATTTAATTATGTTGGTTGCTATTGCATGGTGATGGCCATATATTTTATTTTTTACTTATGAATTTAGCAACTGTTTGTGGATCATTTTTCACCTTGTTCAATTATATCTCTTAGAGTGATAGAAAAAAATTGCCACCAATTGCAGGTTGGCACTGTACCGAGCTTTTGGGCATATCATTTCGAATGCTCCAGTACCCGCTGTTATAACTGAAGCTCATCAGGTTACAACTATTTTATTATGATGCACATACCCATGTAATTACATTTAGCAAGTGCAGTCTGTACTGGGTCAGAGCTTACTAATTGGCTTACCATCTTGCAGATTTTACTTGTGATAGTTGAAAGCTTAGCTAAATTGAGTGTGGATATTCAGGACAAGGATTTGGTGTACAATTTGCTACTTGTCCTGTCTGGAATGTTAATGGATGAAAAGGGTGAGATCATTTATTGTAGGAGAGAAATAATCAGTGTATTCCTCCGAACCCTAGAAGGGTGGGATATATAGTTCCTATACATGGGCCTCTATATATGGGCTCAATATACACCAACACCCCCTCGCAGTCTGAACTATCGGCGCAGCGGTGTTCAAGACTGGACAACAAGAAAGCCAACACCCCCCGCAGTCTGAACCACCGGCGCAGCGGTGTTCAAGACTGGACAAGAAGAAAGTACAAAGGGCAAATACCCCCCCCCCCCCGCAGCCACAACTAGCCACCGGCTACGTTGAGGCTGGAGCGAAACTCCGAGAAGGTCGAGGAGGGTAGTTCCTTGGTGAAGATGTCGGCAAACTGGAAGGTGGTCGGAACATGCAGAATCCGAACATCGCCTATGGCGACCCTGTCACGCACGAAGTGCAAGTCGATCTCCACGTGCTTCGTCCGCTGATATTGGACGGGGTTGGTGGAGAGATACATGGCGCTGGCGTTGTCGCAGTAGATGAGCGTGCTCTTGTCGAGCGGGCTGTGAAACTCCGCCAAGAGCTGCCGTAGCCAGGACGCCTCCACCACGCCGTTAGCGACAGCACGGTACTCTGCCTCGTCACTGGAGCGGGAGACAACCGGCTGCCGTTTGGACGACCAGGAGACCAGGTTGCCGCCCAAAAAGACGGTGTAGCCGGAAGTGGAGCGGCGAGTGTCCGGGCAGCCAACCCAGTCAGCGTCGGTGTAGACCACCAGCTCAGAGGTGGGAGAGCGGTGAAGAACTAAGCCGAAGCCAACAGTGACACGGACGTAGCGGAGGAGATGCTTCAGTGCTGCAAGGTGAGACTCCCGGGGATCATGCATATGAAGACAGACCTCATCATAGTCCACTCCAGGCCGCTGGGTGAAACCCCGGAGAACCCAGCGAGCCTTGTAGCGCTCCAGTGTGTCGTCAGCCCGTCGCTTGTGCGTCCAGATCCACTTGCCTGTGACCACATTGCAAGCAGACGGACGTGGCACGAGGTCCCACGTCTGGTTGGCAAGAAGAGCCGCGTACTCATCTTCCATCGCGCGATGCCAGTGAGGATCTGCCAAGGCGTCGCGGACAGAGGAGGGTACCGGAGAGACCCGCGGCTCCCCCTCGGTGGCGGAGAGTCGCGGCCTGAGACACCATCTGCCGAGTCACCATGGGATGGACATGCCGAGGATCCCGATGGATGACTGGCGGGTGGTACACCGGCGGCTCGACTCGAGAGCGAGTTGGCGGCGGCGGCGGCGGCGGCGACGGCTCCGGTGTAGGTGGCGGCAGCAACGACTCCAGTGTAGGCACTGCAGGAGCCTTCGGAGCCGGAGGCGGCGCCGATGTCGGCGCCGAACAACGCCGGTACACCTGCACCGGCTGAGCGTACCGCGGCGGCGCCGAACGACGCTGGTACACCTGCACCAGCTGAGCGTACCGCGCAGGTACAGGGGGAGGCACCGGGGCCGTGCGTGGCGCAGCAGGAGACACCGGGTCCGCGCACGGCACGACCGAAGGTCCAGGGGCCGCGCGTGGCGCGACAGCAGGCACAGGGGCCGTGCTTGGCGCAGCAGGGATCACCGGAAGCAGTGCCGGTGTACCGGGAAAATCTGCAAGGAAAGGACAAACAGGTAACGGTGGCTGAACCACCGGGTCAGTCGGAAACAGGGACTCCAACTCGGGGTCAGGAAAAGGTGTGGAGGAGGTGGAGTAGGGGAAAGCCGACTCGTCAAACACGACGTGTCGGGAGATCAGAACGCGACGAGAGGTGAGGTCAAACCATCGGTACCCCTTGTGGTCAGGGGAGTAATCAAGGAACACACAACGAGTCGAGCGGGACGCCAGCTTGTGAGGAGCAGTGGAGGAGGTGTTAGGGTAACACGCACACCCGAAGACCCGAAGGTGGTCGTAGCGAGGAGGGGTACCGAAGAGAGCGTGGTGTGGAGTGGGAGCAGGAGAAGCTGTGGACGGAAGGCGGTTGAGCAAGTAGGTGGCGGTGTGGAGGCTCTCAGCCCAGAAGCGCGGGGGCAGAGAGGCCTGGATCAGAAGGGTGCGCACGGCGTCGTTCGTCGTGCGAATCATCCGCTCAGCCTTGCCGTTCTGAGGAGAGGTATACGGACAAGACATACACAGCTGAACACCCCGAGAGAGGAAGAAGGAATGAGAGGTAGAGTTATCGAACTCACGCCCGTTGTCACACTGGACGGCCTTAACGGTGAGGCCGAACTGAGTGGACACCCAGGCAAAGAAGTGGAGGAGGGTGGGGATGGTCTCAGACTTGGCGCACAAAGGAAAAGTCCAAGAGTAGTGTGAGAAATCATCGACCACGACCAGATAGTACTTGTAGCCAGACATGCTGAGTACAGGAGATGTTCACAGGTCGCAGTGAACATGATCAAAGGCATGCGTCGCATGTGAAGAAGAAAAAAGAAGTCGAACATGGCGACCAAGCTGGCACGCATGGCAGAGGTGCTCAGCAGGAGCTCTAGTACAAGGAACATCGGTACTACGACTGAGCTGAGTCAGAACGTCGCGGCCAGAGTGACCAAGACGGCGGTGCCATGTGGTGGAAGACGGCGTCGCGGCAAAAGCGGCAGACGAAGAAGAAGGCGAAAGTGGTGCAGCGGAAGACGGAAGGCGAAGGGTGTAAAGGGGCCCCGTGCTGTCACACCGGAGGAGCAGACGCCGGGAAGCCGAATCCTTTACAGTGAGGCCAGAAGAGTCAAATTCGATGGAACAAGAATTGTCAGCTGTAAACCGACGAATGGAAAGAAGGTTATGAACCATCTAAGGAGCAACAAGGACATTGGGAAGACGAAAAGAATCTGGAGCAGAACCCACGGCGGTGACAGGAAGGCAAGACCCATCACCAACCATGATGGAAGATGGACAAGTGGGGTGTGGGGGCCTGACAGAAGAGAGGATGCCGGCATCTGGGGTGGTGTGGAAGGAGGCACCCGAGTCGGCGATCCACTCAGTGTTGACCGGCGGCGTCAGCCCCATGGCGCTGAAGGACTGCGCCAGCGTGGCCTGGTCCCACCCCCGCTCCCGGCCAGGTCGGCTGCTGGCTGGGTTGAGCGGGCGGAGTCCAGAACGGCGCGATCACGGGCAGCATACCGAACGCAGGCCACACTGGCGTGGGCGCCATGGCCAGCGCGGCCGTCGCAGGCGCTGGGCAGGGGCGGCACAGCAGGCGTGTGCAGGGGAAGTTTGGCAGCACGGGCGGCGCCAGGGGCCCCGGGGAAGGCGGTTCCGGCAGCCGGGGCGGCGGCGGAGCCCTAGGGCAGCCACGCGCCGGGGGCGGCAGCTTGCTCGGCGAGGGAGGCAGCAGCCCGCGCGAGGTCCCTGGGCGCGACGACCTGCCCGGCGTGCGCAGCGGCGAGGGAGGCGGCGGCCCGCGCGGCTTGTGCGGCGTGCACGGCGGGCGCGACGGCCTGCGCGGCGTGCGCCCGCGCGGCCTGGACGAGCTTGGCCTCGAGGTCCCGCAGCATCTCCTGCGCGCGCTCATTCGCGGGAGCAGGAGCGGCGCCGGGGGCCGCGAGAGGCGGCGGCTGCGGCACACCGGCCCTAGAGGAGGCGTGGAACGGCAGCGGGGGCTAGGCGCCGACCGCACCCGTTGCCGCACCCCCCACAACAGAGGAGGCAGGGGCGCGCCGCGAGGGCCAGGCGCCGGCCGCACCCGGAGCGGCGCCGTGGAGGGCCAATCCGGCCGGAAGGGCTTCGGAGGGGGCCGGACCACCACCAGATCCGGCGGCAGTGGAGGCAGTAGCACCTTGGGAAGAAGCGGCGCCGGCAGCCAGCGCGGAGGGCGGCCACGCGCCAAGGCCAGGCAGGGGCGCCGCGGCGGCGGCAGGGCAGCAGCCAGCAGGTGCGGCGGCGCCTAGAGCAGCGTCCGCCGCGCCGCGGGTAGGGGAGCCAGGGCGACGAGGACGGCGGCGGCAGGGGCCCCGGCCGCACCCCCCACGCCTGCAGCGCCCGTGCGCGCGGCAGTAGGGTCCGGGACCCCTGCGCCTGCTGCGCCCCCCCCCCCCCCCCCCCCCCGCACGCCAGGAGCACGCAGGAGCGGCGGCGGCAGCGGATCGGAGCAGAGAGGCCGCGGATCCAGCGCCGTGATGCCAGGCGCGCGGAGCAGAGGAAAGGGCGCCGCCGGCAGTAGAGGAAGGTGCGTCGCCTGCAACAGAGGAGAGTGGAGAGAAGGAGAGGGGAGGTGGCGCCGGCGGCCGGCCAGCCATGGCGGCGGCGGCGGCTGCTCGAGAGAGAGGAGGGAGGCTAGTCTGATACCATGTAGGAGGGAAATAATCAGTGTATTCCTCCAAACCCTAGAAAGGTGGGATATATAGTTCCTATACATGGGCATGGGCCCCTAGATGGGCCTCTATACATGGGCTCAATCAATGTTTTTAAATCGTCTGATCGAACAATGGGTGGACCAGACGACTAATCGTGATTAGTCGTCGACTAGGGTCGACTAGTCGGGTCTGATCGACCCTACTCGTCCAAGACATTTAGGATCCATATATATATATATATATATATATAATATTCATTAGCTTCAACAAAGAAGGACAAAGGAAAGGAAGGAGACAATTTCTGAAAACTTACTAGGATTTTTTTCTATCTCTATCTCTTATTGCTCCTTGCTTATCTGGAGCTCGCCGGACCAGTCACCCGTGCTCACGCTCGCGCGCCGGCAGAAGGAGGTCGCCAGTCGGGGTAGTTCACCGGAGAGAACAGAGGGAAGAAGGGAGCTCGCCGGAGGGAAAGGAGGGAAGGAGGTCGCGAAGGCCAGGAGATGAGGGGTCGGACAGCGGCCTGGAGAGGAGGGTTCGACGGCCGACAGCAACCTGTGCTCAAGAAAATCAATTAATACGCGCTGAGCTTTGAGGCTTTGTGCTAGGGAATTGGATGAGTGGCGAGAGCAGAGCGAGGCGCATTGGATTGTCCGGCTGATCTGAGCTAGAAGGTGAGGGAACGGCAGCGCGGGGTGGAGCTCCCCGTTGGCGAGCAGCGGGAGGTCGCGGGAGCCGCCCCCCTGTCGAGACGAGTGGCTGCCGACAACCCTAGACGCGGCCGTGCCCCTCCAGTTTTGTTTCTAACCAAGTGGTCTTGGGCCTCTCACTCTCCAGTCCAGCCCACAAGCAAACCAACTACACAAACCTAGTCGAGATCACGCCTAGTCGGACGATTAATCGCTTCTAGTCGCCGATTAGTCGGTCGACCGGTCGATCAGGGTGCCTGATCGAGTCGTGGAGCCTAGTCGAGCACGCTGGACCGATAAGGTCGCGATTAATCGCGATTAGTCGCGCGATTTGAAAACATTGGGCTCAATATACACCAACATTTATATTGCTTTATCTTTAAATTCTTACCACGTTTCTAATATATAGGTATTAACAGAATTAGTCCTGCCATCCAGATGTATAATTTCTGTGTATTCTTTTATGTGGTCCTTTGAATGGCCCATTTTGTTATTTTTTTCTGCAAATTTAGATCCAGTTAATGTTCATTTTGATACTGATCTAACGCGATGTATTTGATCAAGTTACTAACTTCATTTTTTTTCCTAACCAGGCAAAGAGTGCATTCTGGACAATATCCACATCACCATCAGTGTTCTTACCCAACTTGTTTCCTATCCTCATATGATGGTAAGTTAGTATTGCTTGTATTTATCCATTTGTGCTAATTGTCCTTTTATTATATTTTGTTATCTAATATATTCCACAACCTTTTCCCTTAGGTTGTTCGGGAGACAGCTTTACAATGTTTAGTAGCCTTTTCTACTTTTCCTCACTCAAAAGTCTTCCCTATGCGGCTAAAGGTTAGTTTTCTATTTATCTATATCTTTCATTGGTAAAATATTTGTAATATGGCCATAGAGTAACTATAAGGTTGCCCAAGTCTTGAAACCATATCATGGTAGTGTTCATAAACTCTAATTGAGAAGATGATCAGGCCTCATGCTACCACCGTTCACTTTAAGCGCGAGGGATAAATGAGACGCAGTGTATCTCATGATGAGTTCGTATTGTTTAGTTCAGGGCAGAATTCAGCAGGAAGTTATAAGGGATCGCGGGTATCCTAATATAGAAGCTGAGTGTTGTTACATGAGAAGCCAAGTTATCTTGGAAAAAAAACTCATAACAGAGTGATACATTCATGCAGGTTCTACAAGCAGCAATCAAGGCTCTTGATGATAAGAAAAGGGCTGTTCGTCAAGAGGCTGTTCGGTGTCGACAAACATGGTGCATACATTTTGCTGGCCGCCCATTTTATAAATTTTGGAGCAACCAACTCTTTGTTGCCTGATAGATTGTTTTCCTTCAATACATTCAGGCAGTCGTTTGCTTAAGGGAGGCCCCTTTCAGTTGTCTCACATAGTTGGAAGCTGTCGAGTTGCTTACTAATCATGTTGGTACTTGATGAGTATACACGATTGGTACATCATCCTTTGGTTGTTTCACCTTTACACTTGGGGTATTGCAATACATTTCTAGGTTAATTACCTTTCTGCTCAATGAACATACACAGGGTCTCTGCACCATAAATGTAAGGTGAGAGTGGATACTGAGGATAGGTTCATGTCTGAAATCTGTTTTTTGAATCAGCTGCCAAGTTCCGAATATTGGATAAAGTCCCTGATGAACCATGAACCATGGGAGAAATGTGCCTGGAATTTTCACACAATCTGGGTTGCCAGCTCTTCAGTCCTTTTCTTTTCCTTGACCCCGAACGTTGATTTGCAGGATACAAAATCAAATAGGATAACTTTAGAATGTGACCCAGGTTTCGCAAATGCATTGCATGTTCTCCCTGATGGTGTAAAGTACTAGCATGACAAAGGTCAAGACATGTACCGTGCTGCTATGCATATCTTAATAGTTTGGTTTGCTTTCATGTTTCGAGCAGGCTCTAAATGTGTCTCATCATCGAGCATGGCTCAAACACTGTTGCAAGAGATAATTGTGGCAGGTTGTGCAGTATTTGGATTGTCCCATACGATTTCCAGTATTGTGAGTTTGTGACGTTCTCAGCGTCTGTCTGAACAGTACTGCCATGTACTATGTAGGAAGAGAAGACGATGTGTTCTGTATATGTGTGAATATTTCTATGCGAAGCATGCAGCAGGTCATTTGCTTATTCCCACGATGAACTATGTTTTACTCTTAAGGAATAAATCGACGTTTGGTCCGTCAACTCTTCTGTCTCTCATTTTTTACCTTAACTTGAATACCGTTCACTTTGTGTACCAGTTTAAGATTTGGCCCTTAAGCCGCCCAAAAGCAATTTTGGGTTGGCATGGTAATGATTTTTTTTACTTTAAATAGTTCCTCAAAAATCCTGGAGATTTTAGGACCAAAGAAATCGCACAAAAATAACGAAAAAAAATAAAAAGCAGATCTTGTGAAACAAGATGTAGAAACTTAAAATAAAAGATTCCGTAGATTATAGAAAAATAAAAAAGGCTTTATAAAAATTTAAATAAATTCATATGGATCCTGTCATCAATAATAGGGGATGTGAAGTTCTAGCCTGCCTTTGACCCAGCCCGGTCCGCTCCACCCCACCCCCAAGGCCCCAACGCGATGGCGATAAAATAAAAAGGGGCCCTTTTGACCGAAACGAAATTTGATTAGGACTAACAAATTAGGCTGTTCTTTGCACCTGGCTTTGGCTGCAGGCATCGTTAAGCATATATAGAACCGATGTCTCAGCTGATGTCCCTTGGCAGCCTTTATTGGACTTGAGTGAGGTCAATGGCAGCCCCTGCAACGGTTCAAGAGGGAATTAGCATGCTCTTTTTTTTTTATCGTGCACTTGCACTTTCTTAAATTTAGACGGGCTTAGTCACAGTGAGATCAAACCACAGGCAACATGAATTGAGCGATATAACAAGAGTACAGGTATTGCTACAATCATTTGAAACCATTCAGTCAGTGTTATCTGTATTCAAGCATAGAATGTCATCTCATTCTCAAAGAGGGCTTCCTCTTGGCATCCCTAGTTTTTACAGGAACTGCATAGAATGCAAGTACAGATATTGCTACAACCACGTGAAATCATTCTGTCCACCTTACTCGAGTGTTCTCTGTATTCAAGAATGCTCCTATGTTAGGACCCTGACAATGACAGAGCTAAGAAAATGCTTTCCATTCTTAGATATGTGTCTCTGAAATTTACGGAAGATAATGCAGCAGTTAGTGGAGAGAATGAATAGTAGAGTGCAGAATGAAATGATGTCTCTGAAATGTATGGATCTAGTAGTCAGCTCACCCAGAACTGCAGAAATGGAGTTTGTCACTCCAGTCCAACAATCACAGTACACCGACGACTATTATCAGTAACAGTTTGTGGTTCTTAAAAGAGTTTTGCACTTGTTCCAACCATACAAAATTCGTTCTGTGAATCCGATAGTCACAGTCCTTGTAGTGTTCGTTTTCTTACCTTTGGGGCCCCTTTCACCTTCACCTTGAGCTTCAAGTTTCGATTGACTTTTTGTCACAAGTCTCGACTCTCGAGTATCAGAACATTTGAAGTCATGTAAAATGTCAGTCCACTACCATTGCCATAGTCCAGGTGTGCTACCAGTACTTGCTGAGAACGGTCACAGTCTCAAGCCATTTCTCAGTGATCAAGATCAACACACTTGCGCCTACACACTTCCATTAGTTCCTTGTCTGTCCTTGGTCATGATCAAGATCAACTAGCATTCAGTCTTCACATAGCGAGAAAGCACATTGCCATTCGATTATGACATTTGAAGTTTCCAAGCTATAGCCTCCAAATATGACATTCAGTCTTAGTCCGGTCTATGTATCTTGATGCTATAGATACAAATCCACCTTTCCGACATAGGAGGATTTGGAAATGGAAAATACCTCTAAAAATTAAAATCTTTCTCTGGTTTCTGCAAAGGGGTGTCATTCTGACAAAAGACAACCTTGCTAGGAAAAACTGGAAAGGGAGTGAGAAATGCTTGTGTTGTAACATGAATGAAACAATACAACACCTCTTTTTTGACTGTCCTTTTGCGAAAATGATTTGGAGGATTATTTTCTATGCTACTAACCTGGACCAACCTAGATCTATTGACCACATGTTCGGTACTTGGCTTAATAATCAACACAAAAAAATTAAGCCCTTGATTTGGGTTGGTTTGGCTGCCTTATGCTGGGCTATCTGGAGATGCCGGAATGACATAATTTTTAAAAGAATGAAATCTAATTCTATTATGCAGGTTATTTTCAGGGGAGCTTATTGGCTACGCTTCTGGGCCCAGTTGCAGCGTGATGAGCAGGCCAAGGACACCCTCGTTGAGATGAGCAAGAAATTAGAGATGATTGCTTTAGAAATTACCAATAGAGGGTGGAAGCATTTTTTACGTTTGCTTTAGATCTCTTGTCTATGTTAAAGACTATCGGCTTGTTGTTTATTTTTTCGAACTCTGTATTACTTGGCTGGGTACATCCTCGGATGTAGAGGCCGGATTTTATTATCCATTATCTAAAAAAAAATGACATTCAGTCTTCACATACCCCCTTGGCACTTGCAGATAGGACTTGTTGTCCAGAGCGGCAGATGTTCCTTGGCAGTAACAAGGGGGGGGGGGGATATCAAACAGCCACCAGCGCATTGATTTGTGGCATCTGAAGACTCGATTGCATTAGTATTCTGTTCAAGTTCACATGACAAAGTCGGTGAGATTTCTGTCGCACAAAATGCAGAGCTATGATTCAGACTGGGAGTTCAGAGTTTAGAGTCAGACAGACAACGCGAGCAAGGCGACGGCGAGCGTTTGCACCGTGAGGTCAGCAGTCCCTCTCTGAGGCGCAAAACTTTGTGGGAAACAATCTGATAGAATAGAACATAGGCAACAACAACATTTGCTTGTTCTCATCATGAAACTGTCCATTCCCAAATGTACACTTTTTTTTGTTCTGTTTTGTACTTTTGTACATACAATTATCTACGGATCCGAAGAGCTCAGGCAAGTGACGATGGCCATGAAGATGTTGACGGTGTCAAGGTAAAAAGAGATGGCCGCCATGACGTACTCGTCGTAGCCGTGGCGCTTGATGAGGTTGTCGGTGTCGTAGATGATGAAGCCGGAGAACACCAGCGCGACGACGCACCCGTACACCGTCGTCGCGACACTCCCCATCGGCAGCAGCATCTGCAGGTAGCAGAACAAGCTTCAGGTTCAGAGGGACGGCAATGGCAGGTTTTGAACACTAGAGGTTCAGAGAAACGCGAGGAGCAGAGGTGGTCGGTCTGGATCTGGTTGCCCGACCTGGGCGAGCCAGTAGAGCATGAGGATGAGGCACGCCGCGGCCAGGAAGGGCCCGAGGAAGCTGAAGTCGTGGCCCCTCCTCGCCGCCCAGAACGTGTAGAGCGTCAGGCCGACGACCACCACCAGTGTCAGGGACGCCGCTTCGACGATGATGATACCTGCCAAAGTGAATGCATGTCAGTGCATTTGATGTCCATAGATGCATGATTATTACATGGTATATATCATAGTAGAATTTTTCCAAGAGTTTCAGGATTTATGAATCAAAAGGATCTTGGAAGAGGTTTAGAATGCAGCAATTTAAAATGAATTTCGCAAGAGTTTCAGGGCTGGTATAATGCTATGCAGGAGGCCTGAAACTGAAATTCTTGTGGTTCTACTTCTACTAGATGAGACGAGTGTCACCTTTCCTGGAGAGGCAGCCCAAGCCGACGGCGAGGCTCATGGAAACGGTGAAGAGGGCGAGGAGGACGAGGTTGATGGGGTGCCGCTTCCGGAGGAACACCATGGGCAGCAACACTGTCGTGTCCAGACACGAGTGACAACCGGTCACCGAAATACACGTACGATCAAGCACTGAAGGTGAACGAACACTGATGGATTTACATATCGGGCGATCGGGCTAGCTAGGTGCTCACGGATGATGGGGGCGACGATGATGGCCACGAAGGCGGCGACGGCCGCCGGCGTGCGGGCGGCGAAGAACCGGCGGATCGCCGGCACGAAGTAGACGGCGGCGGCGACGGCGACGGTGGCCAGCAGCTGCATCGCCACGAGCGCGTACACCTTGCGGATGAAGGCCCACTGCAGCTGCGGGCTCTCGATCATGTACGCGCCCGCCGGCGGGAAGGCGCTGACGGACTCCAGATCGCGGTGGTCGCCCTTGCCCATCGTTGTCGCCTCGCCGGAGGTTGGTTGGGAGCGGATCGGAGGAGATGTGCCTGGGTTCTGCGGAGTTTGGACGGCGGAGAGAGGCCGGGAGTGCGGCGAGATGGCGGGAGGGAGAAGGTGGCGCGGGGTTTTCTATTCTCAGTCAGTTTCTACGGTTTTCCAGTGGTTGCTCACAACTCTTTTCTTGGCACAACACGAGGTTAGTTCAAACTCCCAACTGTAAACTGTTTGTGACAAGACATACTCCATCCAGTCTCAACAAAATGTGGCTAATGCATTTTAGTTTCATTTTTCTATATGCATGCGAAAATCATCCTTTTCTTTACTGCTTTATCTCCTGTCGTAAGAAAGCACTCTTAGTTCAGTTCGGTAGAACATGGATCTCCAAAATCAAATGTCGTAGGTTCAAATCTTACAGAGCGTGAGCTAGCTTCGCTTCAACCAATTATTTCGTACCCTCAGCTCTACTCAAGTTAGCTTCGGCTATTTCAAGTGCCTGTTGAGATTCTTCTATTTCGTACCCTCAGCTTTACTCAAGTTAGCTTCGGCTATTTCAAGTGCCTGTTGAGATTCTTCTGGATCAATGTCATACCGATTTCTTCATCATTTCCTAAAATGATCTCATTATTAACTATTCTCACAAAACCACTCCACAGAAAATGCCGTTAACCATTGGTAACCATTGGACGTCGAGGAGGCGTATGGAAAAAAATGCCAATGGAAAAAACATAAAATTCGTAAAAAGGTCCAATTAGATGTCTCTCGAATTTTTGAGAACCCTTTGAAAAGATGTTCAAGGGGTTCTCAAATCAAACAAAAAAGAAAAAACCAAAAACCTTTATTTATGAAGGTTTCCATTCAAATCTCTTAGTATGGCTAAATCCGTCCTTAATAGTTGTTTTAAAAACTACATATTTGCTAAAAAACTACACATTTGCTAAAACCACCGTTAATTTATTGTCGGAGTACGTACTGAGTACTTCTCTAACCGTTAATATATCAGGGTAATGTTTCCACAGCTAACAGTGGCTGGCTATCAACAGACGGCATTCATGCTCGTGCGTGCCATCAACAGGATGCATACGTCATGTCGATACACGAGTGATACAGGAAAGGAACACCAAACGAAGACCATAAAGCAGGCAGCCCGCCATACTCATTCGGGGTTAACCAACCACCATGTCATAAGCAACCCAAATCCAGCACCACGTCTCCACGCACAGATTCACGGTACAATTTATCTGTGATCTCTACGTAGATGATACCGACACAACTCAGCAACGACGAAGACCATACTAGTAGTTCAGTAACGCAGCTATACAATTCTCGGAACCGGAATTCTGGGCAAGGGGATTGACCGGTGAGCATTTCTGGACCAACGTACGGGGTATTCACAGGAGAACCGAAGCATCAATGACAAGCAAGGTGCGCCTAGTCGGCTGCCCTGAAGAGGGTCATCAGGGACAGGAAGAGGTTGATGACGTCCAGGTACAGGGAGACGGCGGCCCAGACGTACTGGTCGTAGGTGTAGCGCTTGATGATGTTGTCAGTGTCGTAGACGATGTACCCACTGAAGATGAGGGAGGCCAGCCCGCCATAGATCATCTGTGAGAGCTTGCCCAGCGGGAACAGGATCTGCATTGGGGCAAGGTCACCATCAGCATCTATTGTCAGATGGAAAAGGTTCTAACACAATCACTGTATCACATCACGAAGAGAACAAATAATACTGCTAGGACAGATCTCTCACCTGGATGAGTGCGAACACAAGCAGCACTATCAGGGAGGCAAACAGGAAAGGACCCAGGAAGCTGAAGTCTTTGCCCCTCCTCACAGCCCAGAAAGTGTAAGCAGTCAGGCTAACCACAACCACTGTTGTCAGAATTGCAGACTCCAGAATGACCTTGCCTGCCCACACAAGGGATCACATTAGCACGTAGATCTCATATGAAATAAAGACTAAACTGGAACAAAGGGCAGAGCATACAAAGGCTTCAAAGTAACTTAGAGCACTTAGATTAATTTCAAGACATGTTTATTTATCTAAAAGGGACGATGATACAACCAGAACAAAGAGCAGAACATTGACAGATTACAAGCCCAACTTAAGAACTGAAAAAAATGTTTCAAGACATATTCTGTCTATCTCTGCACCCAATAACTTTCATGTAGTTTCAATATCCAGTATGCCTGTTAAATTCAGAAACGAAAAAGGTAGTTCGCAATTGAGAATATCCTAAATATTGGCAGTTTTTCATGTGTAGGAGCACAAGACCAAAAGCCAACCAACCATATCATGCACTAACAGTTGTTGCCAGTGCATAACAGACAGATCACAAGTTTCCGTAAACTAAGATTTGCCCACCGAGACAGTACACATAGTGAATCAGCATCACTTTCACATGAGCTTAATCAGCTGGGGATGACCAAAAGTAGCTTTTATATGAAGCATATCTTAGTGCACAGCATAACATTTTTTTTCAGATGTGTAGGAATAAGACCAAAAGCCAACCAACCATATCATGCACTCTCAGTTGTTGCCAGTGCATGACAGACAGATCACAAGTTTCCGTAAACTAAGATTTGTCCACCAAGACAGTATGCATAATGAATCAGTATCAGTTTCACATGAGCTTAACCAGCTCAGGATGACCAAAAGTAGCTTTTATATGAAGCATCTCTTAGTGCACAGCCTAACAATTCAATATATTCTACAAAAATCCATGTGTTTTGTTATTGATTGCCAATTAAACTTCAACCTAAACAGTAACCACACAAAAATTGCCGCTGAAAGGTAGCTTACTTTTAAATACCTGCAGTATTCAAACTAATATTATATGGTGCAACAATGCATCTTGCAAAATGAAAGAAAATTGAACCAGAAACAAATAGTAAATAATTTCTCAAGTTGATGGAAATCTGCTTGCTTGGGACAAAAAGGCTATGTTGTTGTTGTTGTTGTTGTTGTTGTTGTTGTGATGGAAATCTACATGCCTTACAGGAACAACAGAAAATGACTAATCCCACAAGAAGGTGATATTCAATTGCTTCTGACTCAGACAAGCATATTGTAAAGCGACTTTAACACCTAAGACTTGGCCCCTACGCGGACTGGGCAAATGCCTCGTCAGTCATCACATGGGTTGCCAGCACATGTTCCTTGGAATTTGTCTATAACCCCAACACAATAAAACCCCATTCCAAAAGTAGCACCTCTATGGCATCTTAAGTATCACTTGCATATGCCAAAGCAAAAAAAATAGGGGTAGGAAACTCCAAAGTAGTTCCACATTGCCAAATAAAAGGTCTACACTGGCGGCGTGATACAATTTAGGTGAGCCACTGAATAAAGCAAGTGATTGAGACAAGCAATATCATACAGCCACCAACAACCAAATGCCAGGGCAAGTTCCTAGAAATTTCTGTGTAATCCTACCACTCAAAACTCTTTCCAAAACTAGCACGCCCGTGATGTGGTATTACACTGATCACTTACATGAATGCTAAAAAAGATATTGCTAACTTACACAAGCAGGATCATAAAGCAATTGTGGAAGCTGACAATAATAAGAACAGAACAATGACGCTGAGAAGGTTACCACTGGTGAAGGCACATGTCATGCCCACAGCGAAGCTGATGGCAACGGTGAAGAAGCCGAGCAGAATCAGGTTGACCGGGTGCTTCTCGTGGTAGTAGTAGAGCGGGCACAGCACTGCACAGCAAAACGAAAAACCATTTTCAGTATCGTGTATACCATCGACACAAAGTATCAAATCCAATCCCCATTCCTGGCAACACATGATTAATTTGGTTTCAAGCGACCTTTCTGCGAAACACAGCGTGGCTAATGCGTGTCAGGCTGTCAGCCCACCCACCAGTCCCCTTGCTGGTACGCAAGGGCACCCCCATTCGTGCACGCACGAGAGGATGAGAGGACGCAGGGTCCATGCCGTGATTTCACAAAAGCCCCTGAAACTATACGTAATTGTTTAAGAACCCGAAACACTTCACCACTACGACAAGCATCTCGATCGTCCCCTAGGAATCTGGCATCCGATTCTAACTGCAACGTAGTAGAAGGCAACGCATCTGAGCAGAATATATTCGACAAACAATTGCAGCAACCCAAGCAACACAGTAATCCCTGGCAACTACCCGATCAAAAAATCCCCAAGTATTGCGGTAAAAATTAGCAGTGAGCGAACCCTGACCACGCAGAACGTAACGACTCAGATATTTAAATCTCAAGCGTTTTCCTCATCTGATTGCAACCGCAAACTATACCCGCCGCACATTTCGCGGAACCCATTCGGCAGACTCACGGGAACCCTATTTCCACACCCAATCCGTTCGAAAAATCCGTCGAAGAAGAGAATCCGAAAATCGGGGGGAGAGGGAAAATTTCAAACGGAACGGGGAGGAGCGAGAGGCCGGGCTCACCGATGAAGGGGAGGATGATGAGGAAGATGTAGAGCCCGAGGCCGGCGTTCGTGGTGGTGAAGAAGTGCGGGATGGCGCGGACCTTGACGACGACCGAGGCGACGGCGGCCGTGAGGAGCAGCTGCAGCGAGAGGATGACGTAGATCTTGCGGATGAGCGCCCAGCGCAGCGCGGGGCTCTCCTGCATCCCCGGGTAGAGCGCCCGATGCTGCCCCGCGGCGCCGGAGGACCCCGCCTCGAGATCGCCGCCCTTCTGGTACCCGAACGCCGACGACATCTCGATCGGCGCCGCCGAATACGACGACGAAGGCCTCTCTCTCTCTCGGTGGAGCGGGGGCGGTGGGTAGGGTTTCGCGGGTGGCGCTGCGAGGAGGAGGAGGGAGCCCGTGTGCGAGGGGAGGCGGAGGCGGAGGCGGAGGCGGCGAGGTCGGCGCTCCCTAGTGGGGGGAAGAAGACGAAGCCGAGTTGGGCCTTGGGTCCGTTGGGAATGGAACGGTTCTCTTATACCGTGCGGTCGCCCGCTTCACCAACAATGACTGGTGGGTCCGGACCGGTGGCCCCCATCCGTCATCGAAGGCGCGGGGGTGGAGCGGGTCGAGTTGCAGGTGACAACGAACGAACGACGCGTAGAAGCGGTGCCGCGTCGCGTCGCGTCCCGTCGTCGCGTGACGTTCTGCAGGTGGGGCCGCGGCTTTGCTGCTGGGCCCACGCGCCGGGGGTCCTGGGCCCTGCCTTTGGTTTTTGCGTGGTGGGTCCGGGGGGCAGGCGCGCCAGGCTGGGCGAGCGCGGTTCGCGCGCTGCGCCCGTGCTCGTGGACCGGGTCTGGTCAAGCGCGACTGCGGGTTTGTTTGGTTTTGGTGGTGGAGGGCTGGAGGCCTATGGGATGGGATGGGATGGGACGGGCGGGCACGCGCGCACATTCTATCGGGCCGGCCGGCCTGTCGATCGGTCTTTGTTTTTTGTCTTTTGAGAAAAAAAAAGTTCGTTCCGGTCAGTCAACGCCTCAAAATGGCACGAGGGGGGCCCATGTCGCCAGTAGGAACACGAAGGAAGACGACGCGAAAAGGAGAGGCAGCAGAGCAAGAGCAAGAGCAACCGGTTTCCTTTTTAAAAAAAAATGGGGTATAAGGTGTGAAAATAGTTGTGAGCAAGGAAACTTTGTCACTATCCTACTACCCACGATTCCCCACATGCCTCGTGTCTTGGCCCATGTCCTAGCTAGCAGTCCTCACAAACGAACTTGCCTGGAAGTTTTGGTCGATAGATTTGGTATGATCACTGTTAGAGATCTATGTAATTTTCGATATATTTTAATTTCAAATATTACTACTAAATTTATGACATAAATGAGTGATAATATGTGAATAAAATATGTGCTTATGTTCATATTATTCTCACTAATAAGCATGAACAAAATATTAAATCAGAATAGGTTTAGATTGTACCATAAGGCGGGACCAGTGCCGGAGGCACCGGGTGCGCCGTTCTCATAATTGGACATTGTGTCGGTCAGGGCTGTTCGATATAGCCGATCTTAGTCGTTGCAACGATCTTGATGTTCACTTGGGGAACACAGGTATGGCCACCGGAATGTAGAGGACGTAGATGTTCGGCCACCAGAAAGTAGAAGACGTAGTCGTTCGGCCACCAGGAAGTAGTCGTTCTGGGAGCGAGCAGTCACATCAAGACGCTCCCCAAAAACCTGATTTCCCGCTATCCCGTGCAGGACATTCAGCGAGCAGAGGTTCCGGAGGCCTGCTCTCGCTAGAACTGTGCGCGCAGTGCTAGCGATGGGGATGGTAGAAAACAGCAAATGGAGAAGGGAGAGGTCTCCTAAGCAGGAGTACCTGAAGCAAGAGCTTGCTGTTGTGTGGATGAGTGGAGGAGGGGCTGGTTTATATAGGCGTGGAGGTGCCTCAGGTTCAACGAACCTGACGATGTAATGAACATTGATGAGCGGCAGTTACTGGTGCAATTGAATCACAGGAATCTCATTAACAGCCAAGGTTTTATTCTGTGTCATCATTCACCTGTAACTGTCAACGTTTTATTGTCAGCATTCAACAGAAAAACGTTCTCTTCTCAGCTCATCGCGTCGCGTCGCGTCGCACCGCCCGTCCGGCCGCGCCACGCACACACACCGCACGCGTCGTCCGGCCGGCCGCGCCGCGTGTAGGGTCAAGAACACCGACTAGAGGAGGGGTGAATATGCGGTTTAAAACTAAAATCACAAACACTAGAAAAATTTAATTAGTAACACAACTTGATTTTGCAACCTAGGGTGACAAGATACTAATCAAGCTCTAGTAAAGTAAAAAGCTCAAAGTAAATACAAGAAGTAAAGTGAGCAAAGGAAATAACCGATCTTGACACAAAATTTTTTTCCCGTGGTGTCGATGACTTGCCGGTCACCCCTAATCCACGTTGAGGTGGATTCCAAGAATCAACCGCTCCTCTATCAAGAACTCTCTTGATCTTGAGCCGGTTTGAATCAAAGAACCGCTCCACACCTCGATTCCACTAGAGTTGCTCTTCACCACTCCGGTGAGGTGAGCACAAGACCTCTCACAACTGAAATCAGGGCTCCTCAACAATCTCCTTGGAGGTGCTCCAAAAAATCCACTTCTCCAAGCCGTCTAGGGAGCGGCAACTCCCAAGAGTAACAAGTCGATGACACTTGATTGAAGTTTTCCTAGTGCCACAAATCTCAAACACTTAATGCAATGCACTAGGATGCTCTCTCACTCTCAAGAATGTAATCTCTAAGCAAGAATGTGTGAGAGAGGGATGGCTCAGCTCTAAAGAGTCAAGAATGTATTCCAAATGGCCAAGGGAGCCTCCCAATGGCTGGGCATTGCATAAGCATCCCCGCGGTTTGGGGTTTATAAGTCATACTCTAGGCCTTTCATGAGTTTCTAGAGAATACCCAGTTCTCATACACTATGACCAGTAGTCAGACTCATATAGGTGTGTTCCTTTCAGATGTTCTGTAGGACAACATCTTTGTTTCAAGAAAATAACTCATTTGTTTTAAAGAAACCACCTGAAACACATTAAGGTATAGACCAACCTGCCATACAGATTAGAAGAGAAATACACCTTATACACGAAATGAGCTCCTTATGGACTTGCCGATAGTTGACCTCAACAGTGGCGGTATGTAATGTTGTGAGTTCTGCTTCCATAGTTGATCTCGTTAAGATGGTCTGCTTGCAAGACTTCCAGGAAACAGCTCCACCACCAAGTGTAAACATATATCCATATCTCATCAGCATCAGAAATCCTATTTGAATCACTATACCCTTCCAGTACCCTAGGGTACCCGGTGTAGTGAATTTCATAGTTCATTGTGCCCTTTAGATAGCGCATTACTCTTTCAAGAGCACTTCAATGATCATCTCCCAGGTTTGAAACGAACTGGCTCAGTTTGCTTACAGCAAACAAGATGTCAGGTCTTGTTGCACTAACTAAATACATCAATGATCCAATGATCTGACAATATCTTAGCTAATCTCGCATTATCCTTTTGTTCTTCCTTAGAATTAAACTGGCATCATATGGTGTTGCGACAGGTTTATAGTCGCTATAACCAAAGCGACTTAACACCTTCTCCACATAGTGAGACTGTGTAAGAATCACCCCACCATTGCTCTCTTTTACCAGCTTTATATTAAGGATAACATCAGCTTCTCCCAGATCCTTCATCTCAAAAATTTGAGATAAAAAGTCTTTGACTTCCTTAATCACATTAAGGCTAGTGTCAAAGATTAGTATGTCATCCACATACAAGCACAAAATCACTCCTTTAGCCCCACCATAGCGATAGTGCACACATTTGTTAGTTTCGTTCCCAACAAAGCCAGCAGATGTCAAAGTTCAGTCAAACTTTTCATGCCACTGCTTAGGCGCTTGCTTGAGACCATATAAAAATTTCAGCAACTTACAAATCATTCCTTCTTGACCCTTTGATACAAACCCATCTGGCTGATCCATATAGATCTCCTCTTCTAACTCTCCATTGAGGAAAGCCGTCTTAACGTCCATCTGATGAACGAGAAGACCATAAGAGGCCGCTAAGGAAAGTAACACTCGAATTATGGTCAATTGGGCAACTGATGAATACGTGTCAAAGAAATCTTCTCCTTCTTTTTGGGTATAACCCTTGGCCACAAGCCTAGCCTTGTACTTTTCAATAGTATCGTCTGGCCTAAGTTTTTTCTTGAACACCCACTTGCATCCAACTGGTTTACATCCACAAGGATGTTCAACAACTTCCCAAGTTCCATTAGACATACTAGAATCCTTCTCACTCCTCACTGCTTCCTTCCAATAGTCAGCATCAGGAGATGAATATGCCTCTTCAATGGTTCTGGGTGTATCATCCATGAGTTATACAATGAAATCATCACCAAAAGACTTTACCGTCCTTTGTCTCTTCCTTTCTAGGAGCATCATAGTTATCCTCCTCAGAATTTTCCACAAGTGTAGGTTCATTGTGTTCTATCGGCTCATTGGAGCTATCATTCTCGATGAACTCTTGTCTAGATGAACTTGTTCCATCTCTCATGGAAAAAATATTTTCAAAAAAATATAGCATCTCTGGACTCCATTATTGTACCTACATGCATGTCAGGTACTCCAGATTTTACTATTAAAAATCTCGCTGTGAATAGCATAACCTAGAAAGACACAATCCACAATTTTAGGTCTAAACTTACGTTTCTTGGTTATTGGCACACTCATTTTTGCCAAACAACCCCATATACGTAAGTATGAAAGTGTTGGCCTTTTCTTTTCCCATTCCTCGAATTGTGGTATCTCTTTATTCTTTGTAGGAACACGGTTTAGAACATGACATGCAGTCAATATAGTCTCACCCCACCATTCCTTGGAAAGTCCCGCTGTATCTAACATGGCGTTAACCAAATCAGTTAGAGTGCTGTTCTTTGTTTCGGCAACCCCATTTGACTGAGGTGAATAGGGAGGCGTCCTCTCATCAATAATACCATATTCTTCACAGAATGAAGTGAATAAATTTGAGAAGTACTCGCCACCACGATCTGACCTAATTCTTTTGATCTTTCTCTCAAGTTGGTTTTCTACTTCAGCTTTATAGATTTTAAAGTAATGTAAAGCTTCATCTTTTGACTTCAATAAATAGATGTAACAAAATCTATTGCAGTCATCGATCAAAGTCATGAAATATCTTTTACCACCTTTTGTCAACACGCCATTCATTTCGCACAAATCGGAATGAATTAATTCTAAGGGTGCCAAGCTCCCCGCCTCCGCAGTCTTATGAGGCTTGCGAGTTTATTTTGATTCAACACATACATGACACTTAGAATTTTTGACAAAAATAAACTTTAGAATTAAACTCAAATTAGCTAAGCGCATCGTACAACCAAAATTAACGTGACAAAGCCTCGAATGCCAAATATTTGATTCATCAACGTTAATAACATTGTATGCAACTTTATTACAAATATCTGATAAAGAAAGACGGAACAGGCCTCCGCTTTCATAACCTTTTCCAATGAAAGTACCAAATTTAGACAAGATATATTTATTGGACTCAAAGACTAATTTAAAACTATCTCTACACAGTAGAGAGCCACTGACTAGATTCTTCTTGATGGTGGGGACATGCTGCACGTTCTTCAGCTGCACGGTCTTCCCCAAAGTAAACTTTAGATTTACCATACCAACACCAAGAACACGCACATGCGATCTGTTCCCCATCAGCAAGGAGGAAGTCCCTCCGACCTGGTAAGAAGAAAACAAAGAAGTATCAGCACAAACATAAATATTAGCACCAGTGTCAACCCACCTCTCGGGTGAACAAAAAACTGAAAGAACTGTAGGTAATGAATTACCATACCCCGATGTTCCTCCAGGCACGCTAATTACCATGTTGGCAGAATTCTTGCCTTTGCGATTCGGACACATTGCAGCAAAGTGTTCCGTACTAGCACACACATAGCAAGCTCCCTTCTTCTTCTTCTTGAAAATGGTTGTCTGTTTAGCCTTTGGTTGGTTCAGCGGTGGCATTTTCTTTTTTTTTGTGGAAGTTGTTTTTCTGAACAAGATTGGCACTTGAAGCACCAACAACTCCTTTCCCACATATGTCCTTTGCTCTCGCCTTCTCCTCAACATCAAGAGTCCCAATGAGTCCATCTATGGTGAACTCCTGTCTCTTGTATTTCAGTGAAGTAGCAAAGTCCCTCCAAGAAGGTGGCAGCTTAGAGATAATACCTCCAGCCACAAACTTATCTGGTAACAGACATGGAGACTCTTTGCTACAATTTTTGAGATCTTTTACCAGAATATGTATTTCATGAGCCTGTTCTACCACAGAATGGTCTTCGACCATCCTATAGTCAAGGAACTGCTCCATCACATACAACTCACTGCCGGCATCAGACACTCCATATTGAGCCTCAAGAGCATCCCACAACGCTTTGCCAGTTGGCTGCCGGATATAAGAATCCACCAAGTTTTCAGCGAGAATACTAATGATGCAGCCTCGAAAGAGGTTATCAGCCTCATCAAATGCACTCCCTTCCTCTGGAATGAACTGTTCAGGTGATGGGGGTGTAAACTCGGGATCCCCAGTGGGCCCGACTCGTACAAAGGGAAGCCCAGCAGTCTCACTGGGCTTAGAATGGAACGGCCCACCAAGCCGTGTGGAGAGCTGCCTTCGCTCCTATGCCAGCGGATCCGAGAGTCCGATCTCCCGGGACACGTGGCGGCCCACCGACCTAGCGCCCCGGGTTAGAGCCATGCTGGTGACCCGGGATGTGCGCTCCAAGAACGCCGAGCCTCTTGACAGGCGTGCCGGCAAAGATAGGCCTCGGGCAAGCTCCAGGATGCCAGCTCTCCTTATCTTGCGGCAAGGGCTCAGGCAGCTGGACTCCCTGACAAGAGGACAGCACCGCTCGCGCGGGCCTCGTGACACAACGGGAGGGGGCGTCCACAAACGCTGCCTCCCCCCTCCCTCCCACCCGTAATGATGGTTGCCTCTGCGCGCCATCTCATTACGCCAGCGAGCGTGACCGAACGCTCTCGGCTAGACATCTGTAAGACACCCCTCACTGGGTGCGCTGTCGGATGACAGGAGCTACGCAAGATGGCCCCGCAGACAAGGAACGTAGGCTCCGGCAGACAAGACCGGAGGAGACCCCCCGAGCGACCACCCGAGTGGTCACATCGCCTCGACTGAGCCAGGATGGGACAACTCCGAGGGAACGCGTTGCCCAAGAAGATTGCCAGGATCGTCCCTTGCCCCAGAAGATCGCCAGTGTCAAGCCTTCCCACTCCCGACCGACCGAGTGGGCCCCGACGACTGACAAAGACAAATCGCACCCCAACAGTGCCAAGACACAGTGCTAGATATTTGTAAATGGGGGCCTCACCTTAGACTATAAAAGGGAAGGCCCCCCACGTAGGAAAGGGTTGGACTCCTGGAGATCCAGCACTGCTTGACCAGCTTGTAAGCTCCCCTCTAAACTTTGAGCACCTGGGCTCGAGAGTAATAGAGCAAGAACACCATCCCCCATACTGGATGTAGGGCATTTCAGGCCTGAACCAGTCTAAATCCTCGAGTCTTTGTGTGCTAGACCATATCCGATCAAGCGCACAACAAACGAGCAACCGAGTAGTTTTGTAGTCGCCCATTTCCCGCAGCGACAGTTTTGGCGCCGTCCGTGGGGAGCGCTTTGTGTGTTCACTGCTTCGGCAATCAGATGGTTTCAATCACCCCATTCACCGCTCCGGCGGCGAGCCGCGGCGAAATGATTTGTTTCGGCTCTCTGGAGTTTTCCACGATCTCCCGCGATGGATTGTGGGTGCCTCCACCATTCCTGCCTTCCCGGACCTTCCAGTTCGGAAGCCTGGAGTTCGTC
This sequence comes from Panicum virgatum, assembly GCF_016808335.1. NCBI lineage: Eukaryota > Viridiplantae > Streptophyta > Magnoliopsida > Poales > Poaceae > Panicum > Panicum virgatum. The sequence continues at coordinate 5,816,090 of NC_053146.1, forward strand.
ACCGACCAGCTCGGTGCACTGCACCTCCATGAGAAGGAAGCCGCTCCGGCAGCCGCAGAGGAGCCTTCTCCCCCTCCCAAACCTCGCAACCTGAGGCGTCGGCGATAAGTTCGCTGGTGCATCAAGAAGCACAGGCCATCAGAGCCGACCCGCGCGGTGCTCCGCCGCATCGTGCTCATGATGGCCTCCAACCACGCCATAGAGGACGTCAACTTGGTCCTCTTTTCTCTGGCTAACGTCTCTCGACAGCTCACGGGCGTACTTCCGCTCCTGACACCCCGCTCGTTCTTAGACCGACCCCCGTTTGGACTACGCAACGCCGCGAGCGTCTACGCTCGGGAGGTGCGCAAGGCCGCCCAAGGGTTCCAGCCCGCGTCACAGTTCGTGGGTATGATGGAGAGCTATCCTGACACCATCCACGACCTCCTGTGCTTCGAGGATCCCCTGAGTGATTCCTCTAGCACGGGGGACAACCGCCTGGAGGGGACGTCCGCGCCGCTACGCATGTGCGCCATGGCCGATGGCGACCCGCCGCCGGAGGTGGTGCCGTCCGAGCAGATGCACACCCCAACGGACCACCGCGAGCGCGCGCTCGCCAACGCGCAGGCCCACGTTGAAGATCTTCGCCATCGCCAGCAAACGCCTCCGCCCATGGAACAGTCCCCGCGGGCCCCCTCCGGGTCAAATGGGATAAACCCCACGAGTTCCGCGCATCAGCGCGCACACAGGGTCAACCACGACATCGTCAACGACCCCCGTATGCAACTCCCGCAAGAGTTCCGTGCAGGCCAGAACATTGCAGCGGTCACAATTCTCCTGCAGACACTGCCAGAGCCGGAGGATCCGGCCCAAAGGGACCTTCACCGCCAGGTGAGAAACTTGGTGGAACTCGCCGCCGTCCAGCAGCCGGAGAACTCCTCGCTACACCGCCGGTAGGCCGCTGGCTCATGTCTCGCTGGCGGCCGGAGCCACGGTGGGCGGGAGCCATCCAAAGTGCAGCGCACCCCACCTGCGTGGCAAGCCAACACGGGTAGCGCGCCAGCCCCAGCGGCAGCATCTGCTCCTCTCCCGCCGAGGCCACCGATTCATGACCGCATCGGCCCCAACTACGACGCGCGCAGCGTGATCCAAGGCCAGCAGCAGGCAAGGCACCACGCCGACATCGACCGCGCGGCCGTGCAAGCAGAAGATGCACGGGCATACGCGCCCAACCCGGAGCGCTCACCGCTCCGGCGTGGGGGACGCCCCTGCGACCCTGACATGGATCGCGACCGGAGTCCGAGCCCGGACCCCACCGGACCAAACGCCTTCTCCAGAGCGATCCGGGGGGCGCCTTTCCCCCAACGCTTCCGACAGCCGGCGAACATCGTGAAGTATACCGGGGATACGAACCCCGGCGTATGGCTGGAGGACTATCGGCTTGCATGCCGGGACAGATGAGCAAGCGACGACCGCTTCGTCATCCAGTACCTCCCTATATGTCTGGGAGAGAACGTCCGCACCTGGTTGGATTTCTTGCCCGCCGACTCCATCGGCAGCTGGACAGATCTCCGAAAAGTGTTCATCGGCAACTTTCAGGGCACATACTTACGCCCTGGCAACTCTTGGGACCTAAAGAACTGCAAGCAAGAGCCCGGCGAGTCCCTGTGTGACTACATCCGGCGCTTCTCCAAGCAGTGCAACTCACTGCCAGGCGTCGTCGATGCCGACGTCATCAGCGCGTTCCTCAGTGGGACACACTGCAAGACCCTTGTTCACAAACTAGGGTGCCAGAAGCCGCGCAACACGCACGAGCTCCTGGAGATCACCACCAATCACGCCTCCGGCGAGGAGGCGGTCGGGGCTGTCTTCGAGCGCGACCAGCACGCGGCAAAGGCCAAATGACATGACCGCGACAGGCCCTCCTCGAGCCACGAGGTCGTGGCGACCGAGCGCCAAGATAAGCGCCCGCCAAGAAACGACCATTTCAACCAGCTCCTGGAAAAGCCATGCACCAACCATGGCTATCCGGTGAACCACGAGTTCAAAGATTGTGATATGATGAAGCACCTCCTCCGTAGGACAGCCAAGACCGATAGTGACGGCTGCGACAAATGGCCCAACGCCGACCAGGACAAAGGGAAGCCGGCGGAAGGGGAGTTCCCAGATGTGGACCGGTGCTTGGTGATCATCGGCGGCCTGGAGGACGAATGCTCTAGGCGACTGCAGAAGGTTCGGCTCCGCGAGGTATGTGATGCCGCAAGTTCCATTCTTAGAAAGTAAAAGTGGGCATCCAGCCCATCATTTTCGATCAGGACAACCATCCGGTCAGCATTCCTCGACCTGGAAGCTATCCTCTCGTCGTCGACCCCATCGTCAGCAACATGCGCCTATCCAAGGTGTTGATGGACGGGGACAGCAGCCTCAACGTCCTCTACGTGGACACTCTGGAAGCCATGGGAATCCCGCGAGCCTGCTTGCGGGAATCCCTCTTCCCCTTCTACGGCATCCTGCCGGGCATGAAGGCATACCCGATCGGTAACATCGACTTGCCGATCACATTTGGCAGCAAAGCCAACTTCCGCACTGAGACCCTCACATTCGAGGTGGTGGACTAGAAGGGGGCATAACATGCCATTCTCGGGAGCCCCGCCTACGTCAAGTTCATGGCGGTGCCCAACTACACCTACCTGCTCAAGCTGCCGGGCCCGAACGGCGTCATCACTGTGAGCGGCTCCTTCGAGCAGGCCTACGTCAGCAGCCGCGAGTACTTTGACCTCGCCGCCACTGCGGCAAACTCGGCCGAGCTCGGCCAACTTTGCGCCACCACTCCCGAGTGCCGTCCTGACCCTGGCAAGCCTAGCCAGGCACCGGCCTTCGTCTCAACCGATGAGACCAAGCCGGTCTCGGTCGACGACGCCGATCCAACCAAGACGGTGCAAGTCGGCTCCCAGCTGTCAGCCAAATAGGAACACGCGCTTGTCGACTTCCTCCGCGCCAACAAAGACACTTTTGCCTGGAAGCCGTCCGATATGCCGGGCATCCCAAGGGAGGTCACCGAGCACGAGCTCCGCATTTTGTCGAGATCCAAGCCCGTCCAGCAACAACTGCGCCGCTTCAATGACGAGAGGCACATGGCCATAGGATAGGAGATAGCTAAGCCATTAGCCGCTGGCTTCATAAAGGAAGTCTACCACTCCGACTGGCTCTCCAACCCACTCCTTGTAAAAAAGAAAACTGGTCAATGGAGGATGTGTGTCGATTACACTACCCTGAACAAGGCTTGCCCCAAAGACCCTTTTCCTTTGCCTAGGATAGATCTGATAATCGACTCCACCTCTGGATGCGAAATCTTATCCTTTCTAGATGCTTACTCGGGCTACCACCAGATAGCGATGAAGGAATCCGATCAGCTCGCGACATCCTTCATCACGCCGTTCAGCTCGTACTGTTACGTGTCAATGCCGTTCGGTCTCAAGAATGCAGGGGCAACATACCAGCGATGCATGCAAACCTATTTTTCTGACTAGATCAACCCGCGGATCGACCCCGACTGGCCAGGTCCGCCTCGGGCGACGGTCGCGGTCTACGTTGACGACATCGTCGTCAAGACGCCGTGCGCGGATGACCTAGTCGCCAACCTAAGCACCACGTTCGCAAATATCAAAAGGTTCAACATCAAACTGAACCCTGAGAAATGCACGTTCGGTGTGCCTAAGGGCAAGCTACTCGGATACATGGTGTCCGAGCGTGGCATCGAAGCCAACCATGACAAAATCGCGGCCATCACCAACATGGGACCCATCCGCGGCATTAAGGGCATCCAGAGGCTAACCGGGTGCCTGGCAGCGCTCAGCCGGTTTATTGCCCGGCTGGGAGAGCGAGGCTTGCTGCTATACAAACTCCTCAAGAAATCTGACACCTTTGTCTGGACGGAGGAGGCACAGGCGGCCCTCGACTGCCTAAAGGCTCTCTTATCCTCTCCGCCGGTGCTCATGGCACCGGATCCCTGCGAACCCTTTCTACTTTACTTGGCAACCACTAATCATGTGGTCAGCACCGCTCTGGTGGTCGAAAGGGAAGAACAGGGACACGCCCTTAAGGTCCAACAACCCGTGTATTTCGTCAGCTAGGTACTGACTGACACCAAGTCGCGGTACCCGCAGACACAAAAGCTCCTATACGTTGTCGTCATGACGGCCAAGAAGTTGCAACACTACTTCACCGAGCACATAGTGTCGGTCGTCACCACATTCCCACTCGGAGAAGTCGTTCGCAATGGCAACGCCGTAGGCCGGATCTCCAAATGGGCAGTCGAGCTAATATGCTACGACGTCAAGTTCGTGCCACGCACGGCGATAAAGTCTCAGGCCCTGGCCGACTTCATTGCCAAGTGGACAGAAGTCCAAGCCCTGACCCCAGAAATCTCTCACGAGTACTGGACCCTCTACTTCGACGGGTCGGTCATGGGACCCGGCGTGGGGGCCGGGGTTGTCCTGGTCTCCCCAGAAGGAGGCAAGTTCCAGTACGCAGTCCGCCTCCACTTTCTTGCATCCAACAACGTAGCAGAGTATGAGGCGCTCATCAGCGGCCTCCGCATAGCCATCGACATCGGGGCAACCCGCCTGTACGTCTACGGCGACTCCAAGCTCGTAGTTGACCAGATCATGAAGAACTCTAACTGCGAAAGCCCTCTCATGGACGCATACGGCCAGGAAGTCCGTAAGCACGAAGAGAGATTCCGTGGTCTGGAGCTCCACCACATCCCACGGAAACAAAACCCCGACGCGGACGCCCTCGCAAAAATGGCCGCCGATCGCAAGCCGTCGCCCAGCGGCATTTTCGTCAATGACCTGAACGCGCCGTCAGCGCGAGAGAAGCAGCCGGCCGTAGACAAGACAAAAATAGGGGAAATAGAGCATGCAAGACCCAGCCCCCGACCAGGTACCTGGAGGCCCAACTTGTCTTGCTACGGGACAATACAAACCAAGCCCGGCAGACACCGCAGATTGGAGAGCCGACCTACTGGCTTATCTTCTTCACGAAGTCCTCCTCGAGGATCGTAACTCAGCCCGCCGGGTAGGCCGACGAGCAAAAAGCTTCGCTGTAATCGACGGCGAGCTCTACAAATGCAGCCCCTCAGAAACTGGCATTCTCATGAAGTGCATCCCCATTGCCCAGGGCAAGGAGCTCCTTCTCGAGATACATGCCGGGATCTATGAACACCACACTACGCCACGCTCCCTGGTCAAAAAAACTTTCGACAAGGATTTTACTGGCCAACAGCACTGTGCAACGCGGAAGAAATTGTCCGCGCGTGCAAAGGCTGCCAGTTTTACGCCAAACAAACCCACTTGCTAGCCCAAGCCCTTCAGACCATTCCCATAACATGGCCATTCGCTGTATGGGGTCTAGACATGGTCGGGCCACTCAAGAAGGCACTAGGAGGGTTCACACACTTGCTTGTCGCAATCGACAAGTTCACAAAATGGATAGAGGCAAAACCGATAACCACGATCGACTCAAAGGAGGCCGTCAAGTTCTTCCTGGACATCATCTACAGATTCGGCGTGCCCAACTCCATCATCACCGACAATGGGACCAATTCCACAGATCACTACTTCCAAGAGTTTGCGAAAGGATACAGGATCCGGATCGACTGGGCATCGGTCGGACACCCGCGCACAAACGGGCAAGTAGAAAGAGCTAACGGCCTAATCCTCCAAGGGCTCAAACCGCGCATTTTTGACATGCTCAAAAAGTTCGCAGGCCGTTGGGTGGAAGAGCTGCCGGCAGTGCTCTGGAGCTTGCGAACCACACCTAATCAGTCTACAGGACTAACACCTTTCTTCCTAACATACGGCTCCGAGGCCGTCATGCCTTTCGATCTGGACTACGACGCGCCGAGAGTCAAAGCCTTTGACCCAGCAACGGAAGCCGAAGCCCGGAGGGACGCCATGGAAGTCTTGGAAGAAGCAAGGCTAGCTACGCTACACTGATCTGCTCGCTACCAACAAACTTTATGTAGGTATCACGAGAGGCGCATACGGGAGAGGACGCTGCAGGTCAGAGATCTGGTTCTGCGATGGGTCATGTCAACAAAGGACAAGCACAAGCTCTCACCGCCATGGGAGGGACCTTACAACATCGCAAAAGTGATACGTACAGGCACCTACAAGCTAAGAGACTCCGACGGTAACATTCTGACCAACTATTGGAACATAGAACAGTTACAACGTTTCTTTCTGTAAAAAGCACTAGTAGGCTCAGTTCAAGTGCCCCGACCCGGCCACTCCCGGCTCGGCGCACTAGGGGGCCCGACACCTATCGATTTGTTCTCCCCGCACAGCAGAGTGCACTCACCCAGCTTCCCGACCCGGCAACTCTCGGCCCAGAATCACTCGGGGGCTGCACACCTGCATTTCTTGCATACTCACAGCACACACAAGTTCTCTGGCTTCTAGTACCCCGACCCATCCACATTTGGCTCGGAGCGCTCGGGGGCCAGACCATGGTCTTCGACCATCCTACTTGCTATTGTTTTCTCGCCTCTACAGCCCCTTGCACTAAGAACTCTCAGGCCAAGGCGCTTGGGGGCCTCAATGGGATGAACTGTGCAGCACTCGCACATCGGTCTCTCCTGTCATGCAACACACAGAAACTCCCATACCCAAATCAAAAAACGAACGCCAGAACTTCTTAAAAAAAACCGAACCCGGGCGAGATGGAAAACGGAGCCAAAAATGAGAAGCAAACACAAAATTAAACATAGTTAGGGGCACCACACACACGGTGAACGCCCCAAATGTTCACCCAAGCCACACGATCAGCTTGGGGTACAACACTTACAATTTTTTCAAAATTAAAAAAAACAAAAAGGGGCTGTCGGCTGGCCCCGCGCTCTGTCGCCATCCCGCTAGGCTCCTACGGCCCGTCCAGCTCCGGGTCCGCGCCACGTCGTAGGAGGTCGTCAACGTCCATCTCCGCCGCGACGACCCGCCTGAACCCGGCGAAGTCCAGTATGGTCCGCCGACGAACCGCTGCGCTGGAGGTCTTCGGGAAGCCGGGATCGATTCCCCCGAGGTGCACCCCAGTGCGCAGCCTGACGGAGACCAATGCGGCGGTGGCGCCACGACGGATCCCCGACCACACCGACGAGCAGATGACCTCGGGGAGGGCGTGGAGCTGGTCCACCCGCATGGGTTCTTGCGGCTCCACCACACGGAAGACGGCGAGCGCGCCGTCCTCCAGGGCCTCGCGCTGGTCCTCCACCTCACCGAGGCGGCGCTGCAGGTCCATCACCTCGTGGTGGACGGTCTCCAACTCCTCCTCCAGCACTGTGGGCAAAAATTCAGAAATACAGGAAAAACAGGGGATGGAAGGTGCGATCAAGAATAGAACTCACCAAAGGCACGGGCCTGGGCGTCCACCGCAGTGTCCCTTGCCGCGCGCACCTCCTCCTCGGCAGCGCCCAGGGCCACCTCGACCGCCCGCAGGCTGTCCCGCAGGTGCTCGATTTCGACCGAGGCGGCCGAGAAGCGACCGCGCGCCAGGTCGCACTCCCGTTGCAGAACAGGAATGTCCGGGTGGACCTCCGCAGATCCAGACTCCGAGGATGTGGTGGACGCCACAGGCGAACCCGGCGCAGGCAACCCCGGCGCAGGCAGGCCTGGCCGGACGGCGGCAGCAACTGACGGCACCGCAACAACCGGCACTGGGGGTGCGACGGAGGACGACAAGGAACCGCCGGCAGTAGCAGCAGACGTTCTAGCACCGCCCTGGGCCGGAGGTCTACTGGACGAAGAGGAGCCGGAGGCAACGGGACCGCCCGACGGCCCAACGCCACCCTGCCCCGCGATCCACGCTCCAGGACCCGTCGACGGCACCCTACCACCGCGTAGGTATCATCACAAACACAGCAAAGTAAAATGCAGGGATAGATGAACGAGGACGGTAGCGAAAAATACCTTCTCCAGAAGAGCTCGCGGCATACCCGCGGCAGACTGTGCGGCACGGCACTGGACTCCTCATCACGAGGACGCTTGTCGTCAGCCATCGGGCGAAGATCGACGACGACGATGAGGGCGGTTAGCACTCCTCTCCTTCCTTTCCCCCACGCCTTCGCCTTTTCATCCTCCCTTTTTTCCGAGAATTGGCAGGCATCAATGTCGACGGAAATGAGGCGACAGGAGGCAGAGGGTTAAATAGGCGATCGTCATCATTACTCCGTAGCGGTTCCCGAACGAAGCAATGCCTCGAGACACGAGCTGCAACAAACGGGCCTCTCCATGGCAACTGGCACGACGCATCGACTCCACAGGTGCGTACTCTACAGTTCCAATTAAATCCCCGTCGTCAATTCATTTCCAACTGCAGGGAAGACGGCGAACCGTTTTCGTGTCTCAAACGAATCGTAACCGCACGATTCGATCTCAAGGTTCGAAGGCCAGTCTGTTGAGGGCTCCGTGCCGCCTTGACTCAAAGACCCAGGGAAGAAAAACCGAGATGAGCACCAAGCGGCCCAATCCTGACCTGCCCCGATAGCAGTCGGGTCGTCTCAAATTTTCCTGTCCGATCCAGCCTCTAGCGTTCCACGGAATCCCCTCCAGGGGGGAGGACAACTAGCCCCCTCCCCCCCGAGCTGGCTGATGGCTCGGGTATCTGACTGGGATGCGGGCTGTAGAGCAGTGGAGTGCTCCCAATGGGGCTCCGTCGACCCGGTCGTCCGTGGCAGGGTCGGACTTCACATGGATTGTCCTTAAATGGGCGTACCCATTATCGAGCTCACCGAACCCGCCATTCCGGGCCATCTAGGTCAAGTGGTAGGGTTCACCTCCTCCGATCGCCACCTATCGCAGTGGAGTCATTCATCGTTGAGGCATGAAAACAAAAAAACAGCGCGGAAGATTAGCAAATAAAAACACCCCAGGGCTAACTTTATTTCATCAATCGACTCCTTACAATAATCGGCCGAAAGCCATTACATCAAACAAAAACTAGCTGTCCCCAACTCGGGGAAACAACAGATATAATGGATCAAATCCATTTACATCCACTAAGGGAGCAACTAAAAGGGGCTAAGGCAATGGCTGCTACCTGGCAAGCTAGAGGACATGGCCAAAGAACGTCGCGACTTCTTGTAGCACCTCACAAGCCTTCTTCCAGCACTAGCCGCGCCGAGAACCCCCCGACGGAGGTAGAGGCAGACGATGCTGATGAGAGGGAGTTTAATGGAGCTGAGGTTAGCCCGAACTCCCCTCCGGCGCTGCTTCTGGGTATCTTCCTCAGGCACTGGAAAACGGGCCATGATCTCCTTCCGATCGGCCACGACGCCTTCCAGTCGCACCACTCCAACCGCCCGCCTCCAGAGGGAGGCGCGGAGACCCATCCCTGCTGCAAGACCACCCTGCCTGATGAGCGAGGAGCCCATGACCATCCCCCGCTGCCATGAAGCACAGCACTGAGCTGTGCTAGAAGATGAGGCAGCAGATCCGCGGCTCCGCGTCGACAACGCGTGAGATGCCCACCCGAGATCTCAGGGGAGCGGCAGCCGCAAGAAGGACGCAGAGGGGCGACCCAAATGGCAGGGTAGGTCCACACCACCACCAAGTCTCCGAGCCGGCACCGAGGGGAGTCCAAGGAGGCCACCAGAAGCTGGGAGCCCCCCTCGCCGATTGGCAAGGGAGCCGGCAGACCAGTGGCCTGGTTTGCCTAACTCCAGCAGCAAGCCCTCGGACTTGTCGGCGCCGGGTAGCAGTTGGCGGGATGAACTCATTGGCGAGTTCATGCCTGAGGAAGATCCCCCGCCGTTCGCAAGCATTCTTCTAGCACCAGAGACATAAGCCATGCCCACACTCATCTGGAGGACGGGTGTGGGGTGTGAGGAAGAGAACCACCAGAAGGATCTCCATGATCCGTCTACTTGAGTGGAACTATGTGTCCACAATACCCTTATTTATAGGCAACCGTGGGCACGAACGGCCCCAGCGTTCAGCAGGTCAGCCGAAACGGGGCACGCCAAAGGCCCTTACCTAACCGAACCCCCTCTTGAATGCCAACGGGACGTCACCAGCATGCCAAGCTACCGCCGCGCCACTCGGGGTACGATCGCCGCACGACCCACCAATGGGAGGCAGCCCCGAACGAGGGAAAACGAGGCGTCCGCAGTACGACAATAAGACGCGACGGCCGGCCTCGAGATTCCACGGCCCTTCAGCCGGCCATCAAGACGGGCCAGACCCCATCACGCCATCGCTTGCGCACGTCGAAAGCTGAGAGCGCGGGCAGTTGGATGGGACGCCCCAGTCAGGGGTCGTCAAGACCAAGTCCAGCGGCTCCACGATTATTAAAAAATCGCAGAGCCGCTCGGGGGCCTCTGACGGGGGTGTAAACCCGGGATCCCAAGCGGGCCCGACTCATAGAAAGAGAAGCCCATCAATCTCACTGGGCTTAGAATGGAACAGCCCACCAAGCCGTGTAGGGAGCCGCCTTCGCTCCTAAGCCAGCAGATCCGAGAGTCCAACCTTCCGGGACACGTGGTGGCCCCCCGACCTAGCGCCCCGGGTCAGAGCCATGCCGGTGACCCGGGACGTGCGCTCCAAGAAAGCCGCGCCTCTTGACAGGCGTGCCGGCCAAGATAGGCCTCGGACAAGCTCCAGGATGCCAGCTCTCCTTATCTTGCGGCAAGGGCTCAGGCAGCTAGACTCCCTAACAAGAGGACAATGCCGCTCGCGTGGGCCCCGTGACACAACGGGAGGGGGCATCCACAGACACTGCCTCCCCCCCCCCGCGCCATAATGATGGTTGCCTCTGTGCGCCATCTCATTATGCCAGCGAGCGTGACCGGACGCCCCCGGCCAGACCTCGGTAAGACACCCCTCACCGGGCGCGCCGTCGGGTGACAGGAGCTACGCAAGATAGCCGCGCGGACAAGAAATGTAGGCTCCGGGGGACAAGACTGGAGGAGACCCCCGAGCTACCACCCGAGTGGTCACGCCGCCCCGACTGAGCCAGGATGGGACAGCTCCGGGGGAACGCGTTGCCCAAGAAGATCGCCAGGATCGTCCCTTGCCCGAGAAGATCGCCAGGATCAAACCTGCTCACTCCCGACCGACCGAGTGGGCCCCGACGACGAACAAAGACAAATCGCACCCCGACGGTGCCAAGACATAGCGCTAGATATTTGTAAACGGGGGCATCACCTTAGACTATAAACGTAGGAAAGGGTTGGACTCCCAGAGATCCAGCACTGCTTGACCAGCTTGTAAGCTCCCCTCTAAACTTTGAGCACCCGAGCTCGAGAGCAATAGAGTAAGAACAACACCCCCCATACTGGACGTAGGGCATTTCAAGCCCGAACTAGTCTAAATCCTCGAGTCTTTGCGTGCTAGACCATATCTGATCAAGCGCACAACAAACGAGCAATCGAGTAGTTTTGTAGTCGTCCATTTCCTGCAGCGACATCAGGCTTACCCTCTTTTACAGGCATCACTCTCAGCACTGTCAATCATAGTATAAGCCGCTCATGCCAACGTTTGTAATTGGAACCATCAAAAGGTGGTGGTTTGATTGTTGCAGTAAAGCTAGATACCGAAAGCCTTTTAACATCATCAGGTTTTTGAATTGTTAGAGATCTAGGCAATTTTCGGTATATTTTAGTTCCAAATATTACTACCAAATTCATGACATAAATGAGTGATAATGTGTGAACAAAATATATGCTTGTGTTCATTTTATTCTCACTAACAGGCATGGACAAAATATTAAACCAGAATAGGTTTAGAGTGTACCCCAAGGCGGGACCAGTGCCGGAGGCACCGGGTGCGCCGTTTCCATGACTGGACATAGTGTCGGTTAGGGTTGTTCGATGTAGCCGATCTTAATCGTTCCAGCGTAGATGGCCGTCAGGAAGTAGTCGAGACGATCTTGTTGTTCACTTGGGGAACACAGGTACGGCCACCGGGATGTAGAGGACGTAGATGTTCGGCCACCAGGATGTAGAGGACGTAGTCGTTCGGCCACCAGGAAGTAGTCGTTCTGGGAGCGAGCAATCGCATCAAGACGCTCCCCCAAAAACCTGATTGCCCGCTATCCCGTGTAGGACCTTCAGCGAGCAGAGGTTCCGGAGGCCTGCTCTCGCTAGAACTGTGCGCGCAGTGCTAGCGATGGGGATGATAGAAAGCAGCAGAGGGAGAAGGGAGAGGTCTCCTAAGCAGGAGTACCTAAAGTAATACCTTACTGTTGTGTGGGAGAAGGGAGAGGTCTCCTAAGCAGGAGTAACTGAAATAAGACCTTGCTGTTGTGTGGGAGAAGGGAGAGGTCTCCTAAGCAGGAGTACCTGAAGTAAGACCTTGCTGTTGTGTGGATGAGCGGAGGAGGGGCTAGTTTATATAGGCGTGGAGGTGCCTCAGATTCAGGCCTTGCTGTTGTGTGGGAGAAGGGAGATGTCTCCTAAGCAGGAGTACTTGAAGTAAGACCTTGCTGTTGTGTGATTGAGTGGAGGAGGGGTTGGTTTATATAGACGTGGAGGTGCCTCAGATTCAACGAACCTAGATGATGTAATGGACTTTGATGAGCGGCAGTTACTGGTGCAATTGAATCACAGGAATCTCATTAACAGCAAAGATTTTATTCTACCAGTCCGTCCGCGCCCCGTGCCACGCCAGCCCACGGTTTGAATCATAGGAATCTCATTAACAGCCAAGGTTTATTCTGCGCGTGCGTGTGGTTCACCAACCTCCTCTTATCGGCTTAATAAGTGATGTACACAGGGTCCACCCTTTAAGTCGGTTGAGATCCTCCTCAAATTCTGATACGGAATTAAGCAATTGATTCTCTAGCATTTAATAGTGGGTTTTGAATTCTTTTAATTTTATTGATGACAATAAATAGGCCAAGCACATAATTACCGTGTTCGGCAGGCTGGAGCTGGAGGTTGGAGCTAGAGTTGTGTGAGAGAAAAATACTGTTACCTGACTGGTGGCTGGAGGCTGGAGCTGGAGTGGTGTGAGAGATAAATATTGTAGGGCTGGAGGGCTGCAGACTAGCCGAACACGATGAATTTCAACAATCACTCTCATATGAGTCATCATGCTATGGCCATGCATCTCCCATCGACGTCCCAACACCTTGAGATACGCCCGAAGGAGACGTACGGCAGCCTAACTTTGCACGGCTACTGTGCTCGACGCCGCGTTGGACCTAACTGAAATGAAAGCTTGGCAAGCCTCAAGGAATCTTGCCATAACCTGATAACCCTAAGCCTAAAGGAGCTGACGAGGCATGTGAAACGGCTCGGTTCACACGAAGATTCAGTCTTTAGTGGGTGTTGAGAGAGTCGTGAAAAGACAGGGAGAACCGGAGAAGTGAAGGGCGTGAGCGTGCTAAGGGTGTGTTTCATTTTGCAAAAATATGTAAAGATGTAAATATGACATTTGAAGTATTAAATAAAGTTTATTTATAAAATTTTTAGCATAGATGGGTTGTAAATCGCGAGACGAATCTAATGATGTAATTAATCCATGTTTAATCAATAATTAGCGGATGGTTACTGTAGCATCACTGTTGCAAATCATGGATTAAGTAGGCTCATTAGAATCGTCTCGCGATTTACAGCCCATCCATGCAAAAAATTTTATAAATAGACTTCATTTAGTGCTTCCAATTAGCAAGATTCCGTTTCACTTTAATGCGTTTATGGTTTTTTTTTTACATGTAAAGATGGGCCTAAATTGCTGATGCACGAGCACATGCGAAAACTTTTCTTTCAAAAAAAAAAGAATGCGATAGATTTTTGGCCTGTGATGCTGCTACTGCTGCACCTGACGGCCCACGGGCCCCAAATTTTGAAAGCCATGCAGCCCATCTAGTACGAAGCCCCGTCTATCTGTGAAACAACGAACGCACAGTTTAGTTAAAAAAAAAAATGTACAGTACCCGTCACATCGAATAGAGTATTAAATACAGTAAAAAAATAACTATTTATACAGTCTAATTGATTACAACGAGCTGAATCTTTTAAGTCTAATCAATCTATAATTAAATATTATTTGTCAAGTAACAACAAAATATGCTTCAGTACCAAAACCCAAACTTTTTCGCCAACTAAACACACCAAAAGTGTGTTTCGACGCTGTCACAGTGTCACGTAGTACGAGTCTAAGCCTCTCAAAAGGAAAAAGAAAAAAGAAGAGTACTACGTAGTACGAGTCTAAGCCTCTCAAAAGGAAAAAGAAAAAAGAAGAATACTACGAGTCTAGCCTCTCAAAAGGAAAAAGGAAAAAAAAAAGAGTACGAGTCAAGCAGGCGTGGGCGTGCAACGCGATCGCATGCCACCTTCCTGGTCCGCTGGTCGGGGCTCTGCCCGGCATCCATGGAACACCGAGGCCTCGAGCAGCAAAACAAGGAATTTTTTTATTTTAACCTTTTTTAATAATATTTTAAGTTTAATCCGATTGTCATTTTATTTCTGCGTCATAGCCTGTTTGGTCGCGCCATCCCTACTGGCGCGATAATTAGCCTCTGTCGCACCAGTCCGGATGGCGCGACAGACCTGTTAGATATCTAGGCAATTTTCGGTATATTTTAATTCCAAATATTAATATCAATTTCATGATATAGATGAGTGATAATGTGTGTATAAGATATGTACATGTGTTCATGTTATTCTCACTAATAAGCATGAACAAAGAATTAAACCAGAGTAGGTTTAGTAAGTACCCCAAGGCGGGACCAGTGCCTCCGGCACTGGTTGCGCCGTTACCAGCTGGAATAGACATACTATTCGACTGGTCTTGCTCGAAGTAGCCGAACTATGTCGATGCAGGAAGATGTTCGCAGTGCAGTCCCACGAACGGTTACGCCGGGAAGTAGTCGAAGTAGTCGTTCGCACGAGCGATTACGCCGGGAAGTAGACGAAGGAGTCGTTCAGGGAGCGAGCAGTCGCGTCAAGACGCTTCCCAAAAACCTAATTGCCCGCGTCCCGTGCAGGACCTTCAGCGAGCAGAGGTTCCGGAGGCCCTGCTCTCGCTAGACCTGTGCGCGCAGTGCTAGTGGTGGGGAAGGCAGAAAGCAGCTGAGGGAGAAGGGAGAGGTCTCCTGAAGAGGAGTACCTGGATGAGTGCTTGAGATGAGTGAGGATGAGAGGAGAGGGTGCTGGTTTATATAGGCACGATATGCCTCAGGTTCAACGAACCTGGACGTCATGAATGGCTTTGATGAGCGGCAGTTAAAGTGCCTCAGGTTCAACGAACCTGGACGTCGTAAAGAGCCTTCAATGTCCGGTCATTAGTGATGACATTAACCCTCTGTTTTAATACTCTTTACTGCAAAACATCCTTCTCATCTCAGCACATCACGTCGCACCGCACCGCACCGGCACCTGCACGTCACGTCCGGCCGCGCACGCGCACGCGCACGCGCACCGCACCGCCCGGCCGCGCCGCGCCGCGCCGCGCCTCGTCTCGTCTCGGCCTCGGCCACGGCCCGGCCCGGCCCGGCCCGGCTCGGCGAGGCGAGTGAGTGTAACGACCTACCCTGGGATAACGGCTAAGATCTACTCTGCACGTTGAGTAAATCACACCTGCTAAATAACTCTCTTGCGCTTTCGTCCTTGCTTCGCGCAAAAGGTTGCAACCGGAGTTATTTAGCTTCCCGGGGCCTGGTATTTAAGCTGGTCTGGATTCATTTCTATTCTCAGTATGGGACTAAATTGCCGCCGTGCTACAGTAGCATGTCGCTACAGTAACCCGGCCCAACTGGCATTTGGCCCGTTCTGTTACAATCATCCCCCCTTAGGACTCGACGTCCCCGTCGAGTACCAGACCAACCTAAATACCACCAGGATCTCCTCTCTTGGCCACGTCCCATACGTCTAGTGCTAACGGTCCCATGTGCCACGTCCGTGCGTCCAGTGCCAACGGTCCCTGTGCAACGTCCGTGCCTCGCACGCGCCCGTCCACATGCCTTGGCATCTGCGACCACGCGCCCGTGCTCATGTCCGCGCACTTCTGCCCGTATGTGGCGTGAAACCGCGAGAGTCGGCTCTGATACCACTGTAACGACCTACCCTGGGATAACGGCTAAGATCTACTCTGCACGTTGAGTAAATCACACCTGCTAAATAACTCTCTTGCGCTTTCGTCCTCGCTTCGCGCAAAAGGTTGCAACCGGAGTTATTTAGCTTCCCGGGGCCTGGTATTTAAGCTGATATGGATTCATTTCTATTCTCAGTATGGGACTAAACTGCCGCCGTGCTACAGTAGCATGTCGCTACAGTAACCCGGCCCAACTGGCATTTGGCCCG
This sequence comes from Panicum virgatum, assembly GCF_016808335.1. NCBI lineage: Eukaryota > Viridiplantae > Streptophyta > Magnoliopsida > Poales > Poaceae > Panicum > Panicum virgatum. The sequence goes on from NC_053146.1 coordinate 5,832,372, forward strand.
TTCTGTTACAGCGAGCGCGCGCGCGCGTGTGGTTCACCGTCCTCCTCTTACCGGCTTCACAAGTGGTGTACACGAAATCCACCTTTTAAGTCGGTTGAGATCCTCCTCAATTCCCGGTACGGAATTAAGCATTGATTCCCTAGTATTAATAGTGGGCTTTAAATTCTTTTAATGCTTTAAAATGAATGGGCCAAGCCCATTACTCTAACAATCCCCACCAAGAAATTTAAGCCACACTAGAAATACCCTCATTCCCTCATTGATATACCAGTATTCGACAGAGACTGTTAAGTTGAACTTCCATCTAGGACAAAGGCTACTCTTATTCACAACTGTGCAATGGACTATGCCTTGAATTGCCAGTTTTGTGCAAACAAGTTTGACCAGAGCCCTACACTGGTACTAGGCTGCAAAAGCATCCCCGCGGTTTGGAGCTTATAAGTCATACTCCAGGCCCTTCATGAGTTTCTAGAGAATACCCAATTCTCATAGACCATGACCAGTGGTCAAACTCATATAGGTGTGTTCCTTTCAGATGTTATGTAGGACAACATCTTTGTTTCAAGAAAATAACTCATTTATTTAAAAGAAACCACCTGGCACACATTAAGGTATAGACCAACCTGCCATACAGATTAGAAGAGAAATGCACCTTATACACGGAATGAGCCCTTTTCACAAAGGTTCTCTTCTCACAGTCAGACTTTAGTTTGTTTCACCATCCTAATTCACGGGATCTCCGATCACATAGGATAGGTTTCCACTATAGAATGACTCACGTGGGTCTCAAGCCCAATTCCATAGATGCATTGTCTATCACATTTCGTGAAAGACCCTTTGTAAACTGATCTGCCAGATTTTTAGCCGTCTGAACATAGTCCAGGGCTATAACTCCGGAGTTTCTCAATTTTCTGACAGATTTCAACCGCCTTTTCACATGTCTAGATGACTTCATGTTATCCTTTGAACTATTCACCTTGACAATTACCGTTTGATTGTCACAGTTCATTAGGATTGCCGGTAACGGTTTTTCAACTATCGGCAAGTCCATAAGGAGCTCACGAAGCCACTCAGCCTCAACAGTGGTGGTATCTAATGCTGTAAGTTCTGCTTCCATAGTTGACCTCGTTAAGATGGTCTGCTTGCAAGACTTCCAGGAAACAGCTCCACCACCAAGTGTAAACACATATCCACTTGTGACCTTTATCTCATCAGCATCAGAAATCCAATTTGAATCACTATACCCTTCTAGTACCCTTGGGTACCCGGTGTAGTGAATTTCATAGTTCATTGTCCCCTTCAGATAGCGCATTACTCTTTCAAGAGCCTTCCAATGATCATCTCCCGGGTTTGAAACAAACCGGCTCAGTTTGCTTACAGCAAACGAGATGTCAGGTCTTGTAGCGCTCGCTAAATACATTAATGAACCAATGATCTGAGAATATCTCAACTGATCTCGCATTATTCTTTTGTTCTTTCTAAGAATTAAACTGGCATCATATGGTGTTGAGACAGGTTTATAGTCGCTATAACCAAAGTGACTTAACACCTTCTCCACATAGTGAGACTGTGTAAGAATCACCCCACCATTGATCTCTTTTACCAGTTTTATATTAAGGATAGCATCAGCTTCTCCCAGATCCTTCATCTCAAAATTTTGAGATAAAAACTCTTTGACTTCCTTAATCACATTAAGGCTAGTGCCAAAGATCAGTATGTCATCCACATACAAGCACAAAATCACTCCTTCAGCCCCACCATAGCGATAGTACACACATCTGTCAGCTTCGTTCACAACAAAGCCGGCAGAGGTCAAAGTTCTATCAAACTTTTCATGCCACTGCTTAGGCGCTTCCTTGAGACCATATAAAGATTTTAACAACTTACAAACCATTCCTTCTTGACCCTTTGATACAAACCCATCCGGCTGATCCATATAGATCTCCTCTTCTAACTCTCCATTGAGGAAAGCCGTCTTAACGTCCATCTGATGAACGAGAAGACCATAAGAGGCTGCCAGGGAAAGTAAAACTCGAATTGTGGTCAATAGGGCAACTGGTGAATAAGTGTCAAAGAAATCTTCTCCTTCTTTTTGGGTATAACCCTTGGCCACAAGCCTAGCCTTGTACTTTTCAATAGTACCATCTGGCCTACACTTTTTCTTGAACACCCACTTGCATCCAACCGGTTTACATCCATAAGGACGTTCAACGACCTCCCAGGTTCCATTAGACATAATAGAATCCATCTCACTCCTTACTGCTTCCTTCCAATAGTCAGCATCAGGAGATGAATATGCCTCTTCAATGGTTCTGGGTGTATCATCTATGAGGTATACAATGAAATCATCACCAAAAGACTTTACAGTCCTTTGTCTCTTGCTCTTTCTCGTAGCATCATTGTTATCCTCCTCAGGATTTTCTACAAGTGTATGTTCATTGTGTTCTATCGGCTCAGCAGAGCCATCATCCTCGATGAACTCTTGCCTAGATGAACTTGTTTCATCTCTCATGGGAAAAATGTTTTCAAAAAATGTAGCATCTCTGGACTCCATTATAGTACCAACATGCATGTCAGGTACTCCAGATTTCACTATTAAAAATCTATATCCAACGCTGTGAATAGCATAACCTAGAAAGATACAATCCACAGTTTTAGGTCCAAACTTACGTTTCTTGGTTATTGGCACACTCACTTTTGCCAAACAACCCCATGTACGTAAGTATGACAGTGTTGGCCTTTTCTTCTCCCATTCCTCGAATGGAGTTATCTCTTTATTCTTTGTAGGAACACGGTTTAGGACATGACATGCAGTCAATATAGCCTCACCCCACCATTCCTTGGAAAGTCCCGCTGTATCTAACATGGCGTTAACCAAATCCGTTAGAGTGCGGTTCTTTCTTTCGGCAACCCCATTGGACTGAGGTGAATAGGGAGGCGTCCTCTCATGAATAATACCATGTTCCTCGCAGAATAAAGTAAATAAATTTGAGAAATACTCGCCACCACGATCTGACCTAACTCTTTTGATCTTTCTCTCAAGTTGGTTTTCTACTTCAGCTTTATAGATTTTAAAGTAGTGTAAAGCTTCATCTTTTGACTTCAACAAATAGATGTAACAAAATCTAGTACTATCATCAATCAAAGTCATGAAATATTTTTTACCACCTTTTGTCAACACTCCATTCATTTCGCACAAATCGGAATGAATTAATTCTAAGGGTGCCAACCTCCTTGCCTCTGCGGTCTTATGAGGCTTACGAGTTTGTTTTGATTCAACACATACATGACACTTAGAATTTTTGACAAAAGTGAACTTTGGAATTAAGCTCAAATTAGCTAAGCGCATCATACAACCAAAATTAACGTGACAAAGCCTCGAATGCCAAACATTTGTTTCATCAACGTTAATAACATTGTATGCAATTTTATTACAAACATCTGACAAAGAAAGACGGAACAAGCCTCCGCTTTCATAACCTTTTCCAACAAAAGTACCAAACTTAGACAAGATACATTTATTGGACTCAAAGACTAATTTGAAACCATCTCTACACAGTAGAGAGCCGCTGACTAAATTCTTCTTGATGGTGGGGACATGCTGCACGTTCTTCAGCTGCACGGTCTTCCCCGAAGTAAACTTCAGATTTACCGTACCAACACCAAGAACACGCGCATGTGATCCGTTCCCCATCAGCAAGGAGGAAGTCCCGCCGGTCTGGTAAGAAGAGAACAAAGAAGCATCAGCACAAACATGAATATTAGCACCAGTGTCAACCCACCACTCGGGTGAACCAAAGACTGAAAGAACAGTAGGTAATAAATTACCGTACCCCGAAGTTCCTCCAGGCTCGCTAATAACCATGTTGGCGGAGTCGTTGCCTTTGCGGTTCGGACACTTTGCAGCAAAGTGATCCGTACTAGCGCACACATAGCAAGCTTCCGTCTTCTTCTTCTTTTTAAAAGTGGTTGTCTTCTTAGTCTTTGGTTGGTTCTGCGGTAGCTTTTTTTTGTTCTTGTGGGAGTTGTTCTTCTGAACAAGATTGGCACTTGAAGCACCAACAACTCCTTTCCCACGTATGTCCTTTGCTCTCGCCTTCTCCTCAACATCAAGAGTCCCTATGAGTCCATCTATTGTGAACTCCTGTCTCTTGTGTTTTAGAGAAGTAGCAAAGTCCCTCCAAGAAGGTGGCAGCTTAGAGATTATACCTCCGGCCACAAACTTATTGGGTAACACACATGGGGACTCTTTGCTGCAATTTTTGAGATCTTTTGCCAGAGTATGTATTTCATGAGCCTGTTCCACTATAGAACGGTCTTCGACCATCCTGTACTCAAGGAACTGCTCCATGATATACAACTCACTCCCGGCGTCAGATACTCCATATTGAGCCTCAAGAGCATCCCACAATGCTTTGCCAGTTGGCAGCCGGATATAAGAATCCACCAGGTTATCACCGAGAACACTAATGATCAAGCCTCAAAAGAGGATATCAGCCTCATCGAACGCACTCCCTTCCTCTGGAGAGAATTGTTCAGGCTTACCCTCTTTCACATGGATCACTCTCGATAGTGTTAACCACAGTATAAGCCGCTCTTGCCAACATTTGTAATTTGAACCATCAAAAGGTGATGGTTTGATTGATGCAGCAAAGCTAGATACCGAAAGCCTATTAACACAATTAGGTTTTTGGATTGTTAGATATCTAGGCAATTTTTGGTATATTTTAATTCCAAATATTAATATCAATTTCATGATATAGATGAGTGATAATGTGTGTATAAGATATGTGCATGTGTTCATATTATTCTCACTAATAAGCATGAACAAAGAATTAAACCAGAGTAGGTTTAGTAAGTACCCCAAGGCGGGACCAGTGCCGGAGGCACTGGTTGCGCCGTTACCAGCTGGAATAGACATACTATTCGACTGGTCTTGCTCGAAGTAGCCGAACTATGTCGATGCAGGAAGATGTTCGCAGTGCAGTCCCACGAACGGTTACGCCGGGAAGTAGTCGAAGTAGTCGTTCGCACGAGCGATTACGACGGGAAGTAGACGAAGGAGTCGTTCAGGGAGCGAGCAGTCGCGTCAAGACGCTTCCCAAAAACCTAATTGCCCGCGTCCCGTGCAGGACCTTCAGCGAGCAGAGGTTCCGGAGGCCCTGCTCTCGCTAGACCTGTGCGCGCAGTGCTAGCGGTGGGGAAGGCAGAAAGCAGCTAAGGGAGAAGGGAGAGGTCTCCTGAAGAGGAGTACCTGGATGAGTGCTTGAGATGAGTGAGGATGAGAGGAGAGGGTGCTGGTTTATATAGGCACGATATGCCTCAGGTTCAACGAACCTGGACGTCATGAATGGCTTTGATGAGCGGCAGTTAAAGTGCCTCAGGTTCAACGAATCTGGACGTCGTAAAGAGCCTTCAATGTCCGGTCATTAGTGACGACATTAACCCTCTGTTTTAATACTCTTTACTGCAAAACATCCTTCTCATCTCAGCACATCACGTCGCACCGCACCGCACCGGCACCTGCACGTCACGTCCGGCCGCGCACGCGCACCGCACCGCACCGCCCGGCCGCGCCGCGCCGCGCCTCGTCTCGGCCTCGGCCTCGGTCACGGCCCGGCCCGGCCCGGCTCGACGAGGCGAGCGAGCGCGCGCACGTGTGGTTCACCGTCCTCCTCTTACCGGCTTCACAAGTGGTGTACACGAAGTCCACCTTTTAAGTCGGTTGAGATCCTCCTCAATTCCCGGTACGGAATTAAGCATTGATTCCCTAGCATTAATAGTGGGCTTTAAATTCTTTTAATCCTTTAGAATGAATGGGCCAAGCCCATTACTCCAACAAGATCCACCACACTGGCGGGGCGACCCGGCCCGGCGCCACATGGGCGCTGACGTGGTCAGTCTTGTCGCGCCACATGCGTTGGCGCGACAATGCTTGCCGCGCCATACGGGCTGGCGCGACAACGCCAATAATATGGGCCCGCGCCAGCCCCTTCTCCCGCACCCCCTTTCTTCCCTCCCTCCTCCCGACCGTCGCCGGACGCAGAGTCGCCGTCACCGCCCCCCCTCCCCTCCAAATCTGGCGTTTTGGAGGGGGGGAGTGGGGGGAATCGTTCCCCAACCATCCCTTAAGGTATTGCCTAGATTTTTTATCGTTTAACCATGCCCATTAGTAGATATGAGTGTTTCATGGTGATTAGGGTTAGGTTTTTGAGTTAAGGAAAAGTCTTGTAGTTCATAGCATACTCATGATTAGCGGTTTGGATGATACGTAGATGATATTCTGCTCACGATTTGGACGTGAGGTAGCACGTGCATGCACCGATTAATATCTATTCTAGGATTGAGTAGAGGGAGAAATAATATTCTTGTGATGCCAATATAAACGACATCTTCATCAAAACTACTTGTTATGCAAGTACTAGTTCTTCGTTGTGTTTGCACACTGCACCACATTTAATCATGTGCATGCTCCTACAACTTGTAGTACGAACTAAGAAGCTTGAAAATTTTGTGGTGCTTGCATAGATTTGTGGTGCTTAAATAGAGATCATTGTTACTCTACAATAGTTGTTGCAATAATATTTATTGATCGTCTATATTTATTATTTTAATTACCATGATCATTTTAAATACTTTTTCTGTTGGTTCTAACTGATCAATTTTTAGTTTGTCACTGCAAGATGGCGCACCCCAGGTTCCCCCTACTGGAGACATTCTATGACTCCAACCACCGAGCACACATCCTAGTTGACCGTGGCGAGGTTAGTATTTGTTTTACCAAGTACTTTAATTTATATTTTTTTCCTGCCCTCTAATGACTCATTTGCTATGATATCAGGCGCTGCAGCCCCTCCGCGCACATACCCACTCCCCACTTCGGTGGGATGAGCGATACGTGTCGTATCTTCGCCGGGCCGGGATGCTTCCTCTGGCGCGTGTTGTTTGTGCGGGGCTCCCAGTTATGGATGCACCTCTTCTGACTGTTTTTGTAGACCGATGGAGGCTAGAGACACATTCATTCCATTTACCTTGCGGGGAGGTCAGCATCACTTTGCAAGATGTGGCGATGATTCTCGGGCTACCTTTAGAGGGCAACGTAGTGATCGGCATGATTCAGACTGATGGTTGGAGGGATACGGTGGAGGCACATATTGGGATTCGACCACCAGAACCACCTGAGGGAGTCAAGGATAGGAAGACCTCAGGGGTTAGCTCGGCTTGGTTGAAGCAGAATTTCAACCATTGTCATCAGGGGGCACCTCAGGAGGCTGTAGAGCGGTATGCTCGCGTGTGGTTGTGGCACCTGTTAGGGGGCTTCCTGTTTCCTGATGGTTCCGGGAACACCATCTCATGGATGGTCCTTCCAATTCTGGGACAGCAGTAGGAGAACATCGCTCAGTACAGCTGGGGGTCGGCAGCACTAACTTGGCTTTACCGGCAGCTTTGTGACGCATGTCGGCGTGCTGGCAACGACTCGAACCTAGGAGGTTGTGCATACCTCCTGCAAATCTAGATTTGGGAGCGGTTTCCAGTCGGCCGGCCATACCATGGAGAAATAGAGGTAATTCTTGGCTTACAATTAAATTTTGAGTCCAAGGAGAGGAGCTGGATTTTGTAAATTGGATCAACCCCTTTTCCTCTTATTACAAAAATAGACAGCGTCTAGTTGCTTGTGAGGAGAGGAGAGGTGAGGCGGCACGATATACTGGCCTAGAAGCAGCAAAGCAACAGTAGGGGAGGATGGAAGAGAAAAGAAAAATGAAAAAAAGAGAAAAAAGGGATTTGCAAAGCAACAACAGTACTTTGTGCTGTTTCTGGAAGGCATTTGTCGCGCCAGCCATGGTGGCGCGACAACGCTGTTCACTCACGCCACCGCGACACAAATGCAGACCATTTTGGGCTGAGCGAGACAACGGCGCGGCAGAACGCACTTGTCGCGCCAGTGGCGGTGGCACGACAAAGACGCCCTATCGCGCCACATGCACTGGCGCGACAGGTGTGTCCACGTCGTTTGCCCGCGTGGCGCGCGCAGCGGCCCGCTGCCAGCGTGGCGGCTCTGTCGCGCCACCCGAACTGGCGCGACAGAGGCTAATTGTCGCGCCAGTAGGGATGGCGCGACCAAACGGCCTATGACGCAGAAATAAAATGACAACAAGATTAAAATTAAAATATTATTAAAAAAATTAAAAATAAAAAAATTGGCGCGACCAAACGGGTTATGACGTGAAAATAAAATAACAACCGGATTAAACTTAAAATATTATTAAAAAAAGTCAAAAATAAAAAAATTTCCAAAACAAGACTCTTTCTTTTCTTCCCCTTGTTTCGTAAAACTTTCTTTATATAACCTACTACTATGGCCAGCCATTGCCTCCAAAATCCTCTCGAGAGTGCTACTGCTAGCTACTCTTGCCAGTTTGCCAACTACTTCCTCGCCGCGACTATCCTGGACGAACGATCAGGCCACAGGGGACAGGGCACTGCCACGTGGGGCCTGCGGTGCAGGCTCACACCGCACAGGCTCCTGTTCCTCCACGCTTTTCTGCCAACGCTGCTGACGCCTTTGCTTTCCCCGCTTTTGTTTCAGCTGAGATTTTTATTTTTATTTTTATGGAGCATGTATGTTTCATCTCATCTGCACGCCGCAGGTTCATTTCAAAACCGTATGCAATACAACGGTAACGTGAGGTTTGTTTTTTTAAGTTTCAATCATAAGTCCAATTATGTCGCATGTTTAAACTTTAGAAGCAATAAATATAGACAAATCTATAAATCGTGGCTTAATCACGAGACGAATCTATTAAACGTAATTAGTCCATATGACCCGTAATTGCTACAGTAACATCAGTTGAACGTGCATTAATTATATTTAATAGATTAGTCTAGAGGTTTAATTGCGACTTATGCAATTATTTAAATTGACATCTAAATATTTAAATTGCCATTCGAATATTCGATCTGATAGTTATTTAAAAAATCAAACAAGACCTAAGCATTATGGCGCTCAACAACCTCCACCCAATGTTCAAGTCAAGCAGACGTCTCCATTAAATCTTGGGACTTTGTTGGTTGTACTTTTGATGATGCGAGTGCATGCACGCATGTTTCCCAACCAATCGCATGTTTCCCAACCAATCCCTTCTGCTCGCCTTGAGAGAACTGCCGCTACTTGCATTGTGCTGGCTCTCGTGGCCAAACGGGTTATGGCGTGAAAATAAAAATAATCTTGGGACGTTTCCATTAAATCTTGGGACTTTGTTTTTTTTTTATAACAATCTTGGGACTTTGTTGGTTGTACTTTTGATGATGCGAGTGCATGCACGCATGTTTCCCAACCAATCCCTTCTGCTCGCCTTGAGAGAACTGCCGCTACTTGCATTGTGCTGGCTCTCGTGGCCAAACGGGTTATGGCGTGAAAATAAAAATAATCTTGGGACGTCTCCATTAAATCTTGGGACTTTGTTTTTTTTTTTTTTGATAACAATCTTGGGACTTTGTTGGTTGTACTTTTGATGATGCGAGTGCATGCACGCATGTTTCCCAACCAATCCCTTCTGCTCGCCTTGAGAGAACTGCCGCTACTTGCATTGTGCTGGCTCTCGTGGCCCCATAAAACCAGTCGTGCAGGTCGCCCATCCACCTCAACTAAATTAATGCATGCGTGAGTGGATGAAAGAGAGCGCTCCATCATTTGAGTGTTCGTTGGCCGTGTGTATAACGATTTTGAATTTGTTACCGCTCATGTTTCCTAGAAAAACAATTTTGAATCTGTTTCAAATAAAATTCAAACATTTGCATTCCCAAACTAATAATGGCCCCGTTTGTTTCAGTTTATGACCGATTTTGAGGACTTGATTTTGGAAAATCCAAGTCAGATGACTCCCAAAATAAAAAATCGAGAATCCAGCTAGATATCGACTCTCGATTCTGGATTTTAGGAATCATCTAACTTTTGGATTTCTCAAAATCAAGCCTTTAAAATTGGCCATGAGCTGAAATAAATAAGGCCAACAGCTCATAGTATTATTCTTCTGGTAGTACTGTGTTAACAATTTTGTACAAGAAAGCTATTTTAACCCTCTTTTGTTTATGCCAGCTTGAAATTGCTGAAGGTTTGTTTTGCAAAAGAAAATACTAATGCTCTGCAAATCGCATCAGGCATATGTTTTGTTTCTTAAGCACATTATCGCTATGTAAGGTGGGTTGGTTAAGCGCCCCTTTCACTATCAATGTAACGGATTTTTTTTTATTTAGTTGTGATTGGGACAAATAAACAACAGGCTATGTTTGTAACCAACATAGCAACGTGCATGCTATACTTAGTAGGTGCTAGCAGACATACAAACAAACATGAACGGTTTGACTGGGAAGTATGGTTACAAGTGGTTATTGGCTTATCGTCGTTGCCTTCACACTAGCAGCAGTTGGAATTATTACCGAACTTGCCACACATATGAAATGAATCATTAGAGGAAGAGAACAAGTAAATGAAATACTAGTAATTTTGGATCCAGCAAACACCAAACTTTGCAGACCGCCTAAAAAATAAGAAAAATAAAACAAATTCCACAAACCTTGCATGGAATGTCCATAAATCGTAATTTGAAATATCTTCGAAGAGTCCTTTCGAACTCTCATTAAACACATGTGGCATACCTGCAATGTACAAAAATCATGTTATTTTTCTCGAAAAAATTACACTACTCTATTGCAAAATATCTATATGCTGACAGAAAGACAATTTGATTTACATTTCCCTTTTGAAAAATTTGAGGAGGGATGCAATACCACATTCTCTGCATTGATTCATGTGCAGTTATGGATGGTAATGGGCCATGACCTTTCTTTATAATTCAATTTAATATTTTTAACTCAAAATTATATAAAATTAGATCTTAATCTTTTTAAAGCTCAACTTTTAGATTATCTAGTCTAGAAATTAAGATTCTTTACCGTCCCTATCTGCAGGGCACACACATCCTTTTATTATTTTTTTCCAGAAAAGAAACACCCTACAAAACTAAAATATTTTCTGTACCAGGCTAAAGCCCAATACCCTATACTTTATTTATTCCTCTCCACATCCACTACGAAAATATAAAATTAAAATTTCTCCTTTCCTCTCCTACCCTCCTGTTCCGAGAAATTTGCAAAAATGAGACCGCAAACATTGGATTTTGCAGTTTTACCATTGGCCCCACATTTCATAGGCACAGATGGTCCCACCGTGTCATAGGAGTGGCAAATTCACGAGTGGTCAGTATTTGCAATCCTAATATTACAATTTTTCTCCTGTTCCTCCCTCTTCGTCTCCCTCCGTTCCATTCTCTCATGGAAGCTGCTCCCGCAGGGATCAGAACCCGAGCTTACCCGCAGCCCACTCCCGCGGGCCCCACGCTCTCCGCTCGTTGCTCCTGCCAGCCATTGCCCTCTTCTCGATCTGATCCGTCGAATTCGGTCCGCGCGCACCCGGGGCCGCATTTCTTTTCCCCCGTCAAGATTCGGTCTGGAGGGGCCGTCCCCGCGCGATTTCGCCGGTTCGTTTGGCCAGTTCTTGCCGGATTTGCTCCTGCTCCCGTGGTCGGGACTGGTTGGTGGTCGGGTGGAGCTGCGGAAGGAATCAAATTCCAATCTTTTCCGGTCACCTTCTTCCCCAATTAGCTGGGATCAGTGTGGATTCTGACTCGTAGGTCCTTGGCTTTCCACCGCGAGGCTCACGTTGGTGTGGTTATGCCATTTGCCTCGCGATTTGTATCTGTTGTTGGTGTGAAAATCTGAGAGTGTGGAGATTTGGGATTTCTTCTCCCTCCTGTGCTCTATGAGGAGCAGCTTCCTGTCGGAGTCGCCGTGCGACGAGCAGCACATCCATGGCTACGGGTTCAACCCCCAGTCATGGCTGCAGGTGGAGCGGGGGAAGCTGCCCAAGTCATCCTACTCGCCTTCCTCCATGTGAGCCCCCTTTCAACGCCATTCCAGCATTTTGCTCACTCTTTATCTCAGTTCAACTGTTCACTTTGATTCTGCTGAATTGGATTTCCTGATTAACTTCGGTTCCTTGCTACGTGCAGTGAGTCTCTCATCAAGATTGTTGAGCCGCCGGTAGTTCCATTGTATAAGCCTTTGGATTATGTCGAGGTTCTGTCCAGGATCCACGAGGAGATAGAGCAGTGCATGCCGAGTGAGCGACCAGGGCTGTACCTGGTCCAGTCCCAGGTGTTTAGGGGCCTTGGGGAGGCGAAATTGTGCCAGAGGAGCCTGCACTCTGCATTGCGCTGTGCAAGCACTGTGCATGAAAAGGTCATATTTGGGGCATGGTTGCGGTATAAGAAGCGTGGGGAGGAGATCATATCCGATGTGCTTGCATCATGTAGGAAGTGCTGCCGAGAGTTTGGCCCACTTGATATTGCTTCTGAGATGCCAGTGGGGAATTTTCAGATATTTGGTTCGTGTGAGATGGGCTCCTCATCTCGAGTTTCTTCCACGGTGACATTTCAAATACGAGATGGGAGGGTGACATGCGATAGGCGCAAGATTGCATCTTTGTCGATCCCATTTTTCTCCATGCTTAATGGACCATTTACTGAGTCACAGCTTGAGCTTGTTGATTTGTCGGAGAATGGTATTTCATTGGAAGGCATGAGAGCTGTTTCCGAGTTTAGTTCTACTTATAGCTTAGGGGATTTGCCTTTGGAAATCTTGTTGGAGATCCTGGTGTTTGCAAACACATTTTGTTGTGACAGGCTAAAGGATGCCTGTGATATGAAACTGGCTTTGTTTGTTTCATCAAGGCAGGATGCTGTTGAGCTCATGGCATTGGCATTTGAAGAAAATGCGCCAGTTCTTGCTGCTTCTTGCTTGCAAATGCTTTTACAGGAGCTTCCTGATTGTCTAACTGATGATCTAGTAATTAGCCTCTTCTTGGGTGCGACTGCACAGAAACAGCTTATCATGGTCGGACAAGCCTCGTTTTTGCTATACTGCTTGCTTAGTGAAGTTGCAATGAACATTGATCCGAGGGCAGAGACAACTGTATGCTTATCAGAGAAGCTTGTTCAGTTAGCAGTTACCCCTACTCAGAAGCAAATAGCTTTTCATCAACTTGGATGCATTAGACTTTTGAGAAAGGAATATAACGAAGCTGAACACCCATTTGAGATTGCCTTCTCTGCTGGTCATATATATTCCATTGCTGGTCTTGCTAGAATCGCTGGCATGCAAGGTCAAAAGGCTTTGGCTTATGAGAAACTCAGTTCAGTTATAGCATCTAATTTGCCATTAGGGTGGATGTATCTGGAGAGATCTTTGTATTCTGAAGGTGATAGAAAGTTGGCGGACCTTGACAAAGCAACCGAGCTGGATCCAACTCTTACTTACCCTTACATGTACCGAGCTGCATCCTTGATGAGAAAGAAAGATGCTAAACTTGCCTTGGAGGAAATTAACCGACTCTTGGGTTTCAAGTTAGCATTGGAGTGCCTGGAGCTCCGAATTTGTCTATACTTGGCTCTAGAAGACTACAAGTCTGCGATCTGCGATATCCATGCGATTCTCACTCTTTCACCTGAGTATCGGATGTTGGAAGGACGTGTAGCTGCTTCCAAAATTGGCACTCTTCTCGGTGCTCATGTCGAGCAGTGGAATACAGCTGAGTGTTGGCTCCAACTGTATGAGCGCTGGTCATCAGTGGATGACATTGGTTCCCTTTCAGTGATCTACCGGATGCTCGAGTCAGATGCTGCAAAAGGTGTTCTGTACTTTAGGCAATCTTTACTGCTCCTCAGGTAAATTCTACTACCAATCTCCCAGATGATTCTGTTATGATCTCTTCTCAAGTTTAATGACTGGTGGTGCTTGATATTTGTGCTTCCAGGTTGAACTGTCCTGAGGCAGCGATGCGCAGTTTGCAGTCGGCAAGACATCATGCTGCAACTGAGCATGAACGACTAGTATATGAGGGGTGGCTTTTGTATGACACTGGACACTGTGAGGAGGCTCTACAAAAAGCAGAAGAATCTATTTCTATTCAAAGGTCATTTGAGGCTTTCTTTCTGAAAGCCTACGTTTTGGCTGACTCAGGAGTTGATCCTTCTTATTCTGCGACTGTTATCTCGCTTCTCGAAGATGCATTGAAATGCCCTTCAGACCGGCTTCGGAAGGGTCAGGTTCGTGCTTATGTTTACCAACGCGAAAGTGATTCCTGATATTCTTTACTCTTGGTAATTTATGCTTTTGAACTTTAGTTTAGCATCTCCCATATATTAAACTTGGTAAAGTCAAGGACAAAACTTGGTTTATCCAATGTTGCTGTGATGTTTTTAAGATTTTCTATTGTCAGACACAAAGTGATCCAAACACACTCAGTATTTAAGCATGTAGCATGGTGTTTGCTGCTGTATTAACTGGCATGGAGAAATGGGAGTTGAGGGAGGAAAAAAATATTATAGTATCTATGATAGCTGTCACGAATCGCATGTTCCTTGGTAGTGAGGCGTGATCACTGCTATTTAGTGTATGAATTTTAATAGAATTGAAAAACTTCAGGAATTTGAACAACAGATGTTGATATACTTATTCATGAAGTTGTGGCTAAGGAATGCATTCCTACCTTCATCTCGACTGACATTGATCCACCAAGTATGCACACAGTAGCAACCGGAATGTTGCACAATGTTTAAGAGTACCATCGTGTCCAGCAAGTCTGTCCATATTGCTCATTGTGGTACCAGGGGCCATTAACACTTTTCTGTGCATTATTTTACCTGCAGGCTTTGAACAACCTTGGTGGTGTCTATGTTGATTGTGGAAAATTAGACTTAGCAGCTGATTGCTATACAAGTGCCCTGAAGATTCGACACACTAGGGCCCATCAAGGTCTTGCTCGTGTTCATTTCCTCAGGAACAACAGGGACGCTGCATATGAGGAAATGACAAAATTGATAGAGAAAGCTAAAAACAATGCTTCAGCTTATGAGAAGCGCTCAGAATATTGCGAGCGAGAACAAACTATGACAGATTTGCAAACAGTGACTCAATTGGATCCTTTACGTGTTTATCCGTACAGATATCGAGCAGCAGGTTAGATCAAATTGAAACTTTTTTTCATGTTTTCTTCTTGGATTCAACATGAAAAACCAGTATCATACCTTCAGATGAAGCATTATGCCATATTAGTATGCCTCTATACATTTTCTCCGCTAGCTGTCATCCTTTTCGAGTACCTTTTAGCTGTTGCTACTTGACTCATGTTTTAGGGTTTAGGGTGTAAATATTCTCTGAAATGGAAATACTATGCTTCTTATCTAAAATGTCCGATACTGTAACCATTGTTCAATACAGCTTTATACTCAAATTTGTTTTAAGCACAGTGTACTGAATTTATTCTAGTTTGTTTGCCATAGTGGATTTCCATATCTCATTATTGTTCAACATCAAGTTCAACTATACCCTTTAGTCATGGACTATAGCTACAAAGACTTGTCCCTTTTCCCGGATTGTATCACTTCGCAAAATTCCTCTTAATATTTGATCTAAGTTTTGGACCCTGCACCACTTTGATTAGTGCAGCTGACGAGAATTGAATAGGCTATTGCTAGAATGAGAACCACTCGTGAAAATATGGGCAGGTGCAAAGAAACTCACCTTCTGAAAACTACAGTGAAACTACATCTCAATCATCTTTTCATTTGATCCCTCCTGCACAGAATATCAATGTAATTAAAACATTCTGTTGGTTTTTGATTTCACAGTGCTGATGGATAGCCACAAGGAGAATGATGCAATAGCGGAGCTCAGCCGCGCCATCACCTTCAAAGCTGACCTCCACTTGCTGCATCTTCGGGCGGCATTCCACGAGCACATCGGGGATGTCCCAAGTGCTCTCCGTGATTGTAGAGCCGCCCTCTCCTTGGACCCAAATCACCAGGAAATGCTAGAGCTTCAGAAACGTGTGAACAGCCAAGAGCCCTGACACTGTGGTGCTATATTGTGTATTGTATACCACGTAGGTGCGCCTCATGGCAGCCCCAACCCGATTCATTGTTCTTGGTTTGATTCTTAATTAATCACCATCATATGGTGTTTTAAGCAAGAAAGTAAAAAAGAGAGAACCGATTCTATGGAAGCCCCGCATTGATAAAGCTTTTAAACTCGATGCTTGTGGCTTCTGTAGAAGTAATGTGCTAATCACTGAACTGTATCCTGATAAAGTGACTTTCGTGCATAATCGCTGTGTTCGCTTGGCTTGTCAGCCAACCAGCCAGTATTATTCTTTCATACTAAATCAGTACCAATCATCAGCTACCAGCCAGTCAGCAGTACTGTTCTCTCGTAACAAATCAGCACCAACCATAGCCAAGCGAACACAGCGAATGTAATTATCAGGGTCTCTTCCCTGTATCCAGTTTTACTAAGATTAACCAATAACCATGACAGTATATTGTGATCCATCTGAAGATCTACTTGCCTTTGTAGTTACAGTGATTTTGATTGTATATAACTTCACGATACATGGTGTATCTTTTTTTAGAGAGAAAAATTCACGGACTTAACATGAACTTGGCAAGAAGTGTCATCCCGGTCCTCAAACTTCAAAAATACACATCTAGACTCTTAAAGTTGCTAATGGGTTCATGTGAGGTCCAAATATCCATAACCCATCTTACTGGTGGCCACGACGGCCACATACCTGAGCGTCCACTCCTTCGTCGACACCTCGTCGCGCTACTTTGCCGCGTCGTGGGGCGGCCTGCACTGGGAGCGGCAGATCCGGGCGTCGGCGTCGCCGCGGCGGCCGCAGGGGTCCGCCGAGGGCGCCGGGCTGTCCGTGCTGGTGACCGGCGCCGCCGGGTTCGTGGGCACGCACTGCGCGTTGGCCCTCCGCCGGCGCGGCGACGGCGTCGTCGGCATCGACAACTTCAACTCCTACTACGACCCCTCGCTCAAGAAGGCCCGCCGCACGCTGCTCGGCTCCCACGGCGTGTTCGTCGTCGAGGGCAACATCAACGACGGCCGCCTCCTGGCCAAGCTCTTCGACGTCGTGCCCTTCACCCACGTGCTCCACCTCGCCGCGCAGGCCGGGGTGCGCTACGCCATGGAGAACCCGGCGTCGTACGTGCACTCCAACGTCGCCGGGCTTATCTGCCTCCTCGAGGCCTGCAAGGACGCCGACCCGCAGCCGGCCGTCGTCCGGGGTGTCCATCCCGTCTCCGAATCGCGGCTGACCGCGCCTGATCCGCCGCTGTCTGGGGTGGATCTCGCCGTCCGGACAGAGCCTGCCGCGACACCGTGTTGCTCCGCCGCAAGGCCCGCCGGCGGCCGCGGGGTCCCTGCTCCGCCGAGACGCCGTGCTGCTCCGCCCCACGCCCGCCACGCGCTCACGGCCGCGCCACCGCTCCCGCCGCCGTGCACGCGCCATGCCCACCGTACGGGCCACTGGCCGAGGGAGCAGGGGAAGGCCGCGCCGTCCATGGCCACCGGGACTCAGCGCCGCGCTCGCCCACCGCGCCGAGGGAGCAGGGGGAGGGCCGCGCCGCCCATGGCCGTGTTGCTCCGCCGCGACGCCCGCGCATTCCTGGATCCGGTGTGGGTGGCCGCCCTGCCCGCGCTCTGCTCCGCCCTCTGCTGCTCGCCGGCGTGGGTGGCTGCCCCTGCCTCGGCGTGCGCCCCGCGCTGGCCTCCGGCGGAGGGAGCAGGGGAGGGGCGGCGCCCAGGTGGAGGAAGCTGGGGAGTCCTCCGGTCCCAAGCCCGGCCGCGCCGCCGTCCGCTGCTCCAGCGCCCAGGTGCCGCCGCCGTGTGGAACGAGCCGACGGTAGATCGAGAGCCACCCACCGGCGGGAGATCGAGGCGATGGGGGAGAGGAAGAGAGAAGAAAGGTTGACCTGACATGTGGAGCCCATATAGCAGGTCCACGTCCTCGTACAGTTAGCATGCCACGGGTGCAGTTTAAGATGGGTTATGGAGATTTGGACCTCACGTGAACCGATTAGCAACTTTAGGGGCCTAGATGTGCATTTTCAAAGTTTGGGGACCGGGATGACACTGCTTGCCAAGTTCATGTACCGCCCGTGAATTTTACTTTTTTTTTAGATAAGGTACATTGTGTATCTTGTTTGGATTTTTGGTTAATGAATCCTGCTTGGAGTTGTACTTGCATGATCACTGTCTCAATAACGGTTTCTCCCCTTTGTTTCCCTATCATAGAGTTTGTTCATTGGTAATGACATGAGCTTGCTCATTGAGTGTGAATCTGCAACTCGTATACACTTTTCATATACATTTCCATTGTAACTACAGCTGTGCTTAACATAAGTTAACATGTTCTACACAGGTTTATCAAAAAATAGCAGGTAAAAATACAGCTTCCATGTATCTGAATAATCTGCTACTGCTAGGGCTTCATCAGAACAGCTGTTTGGTAAGGTGATCTGGCCTGATGTCAGGATGGGTCTTGGGGAACCAGGTGCATTGACCGGCAGCAGGATCTTCTGACATGGGTAGTAGTGTACTGGTACAGTGATTGTGCCTGACACCTTCCAACCACTTGTTTTCGAGCTGCTGTGTTGATGGTGATGCCGCAGCCTTATGCATTTCTAGCTGATGACAGTGTTTTAGACAACAAGAATTTCATGATAATCTTGTTAATGGTTTTGTGGCTGGTTTTCAGTTTTTGCTGTGGGAATCACCAAACCAACTGCTGCAACCACCTCCGGGGGCAGTTAAGCACACCTGTAGACTGTAGACTGTTGTCGGTCCCTTCGCACATACGGATGAACATAATTTTCCAAACCCGAACTTCGAACCCGAATTACTCGAACCCGACCCCAAATTACCCGACCCGATATACATGACCACTATTTCGGGTAGGAAGTTAAGAAACCGGAATTTAATTCGGGTAATTCGGATATTAACTCCCGGTACCCGAATTACCCGAATTTTATTGAAAACCTAATAGATAATGGCCTAACCCACTCACTTGGCCCCAACAATCCAATAAGAAATTTGTTAGTTTGATTTGTTGATTGCTAGTTTGTTTGATTTGTACAATAATAATGATATATTGATCTTTATTTTTGTATTTGATCTTTTTTTACTTATTGCCTAATGGGAGAGACAAAGACTTAGCAGTTGATCGGGTATTTCGGGAAAACCTGAACCCGCACCTGATATTTTCGGGTACCCGAAATTTCGGGTATTCCTTTTTTCGGGTATATTTCGGGTAGCATTTCTAATTATCCAAACTTCTCATTACCCGAATTACTCGATCCAAAATACCCGAATTACTCGAACGCACAGGGCTCGCACACATCTTCTGCTTAATGATCAGGCCCGCTGACAGGCGCGGGCCCAATGTAATTCAAGGGTATTCAAGTGAATACCCATGATTTTTAGCAAACAAATTTGTACGTGTAGTATATCATATATATATATATATATATAGTTTAAAAAACAAAAATTTCACTGTATATAGGCCTATCATTTCTCTTTCTCTCACCCGATCCAATAAAAATAGCAAGTCCACCTCCCCCATCCCCCTCACAATCAGATGGCTTACATAGCCCTCACAGCCAACAACTGAAGCTTTGCTCAACCGAGCAAAGAGCAACTCCAACAGCTTGATTTTTCCCTTTCCCCTTTCTCATCATATAGGGAAATCCCCTTTTCTATTTTCAACTTATAGGGGAGAAGTGCTCCAGCAGCTAGATTTTTTCCTTTCCCCTTTCCCTCCTCCTGTCACGTGGGGTCAACCTGTCATTCACATCTTCTCTTTATTTCCCCTCCCCCGATCCCCTCCCCTCCTCTCCCCCACCCCGAGCTCACCCCCACAGCTGGCGATGACCTCGGCAGTGCTCCCCCCTTTGTTTCCGCGCGCTGCTGGCAAAGGCAAAGCAGTGGTTCCTGATTGCTTGGTCGCTCCATCCGCTCCGCGTGTTGCGTCTGCTAGTGGAGGCTTCATGGCGGATGCTCGGAGGCCTCCGCCGACGCGTCGGCATGCTCCGAGATCTCCCCCCGCCACCTCATCGGCTTGCTCCGAGATCTTCCCCACCACCCATTCAGCCTGCTGTGAGATCCCCGGCGGCCGTCATCCGCCCCTACCCCTCGGCGCCCCCGCCCGGCCGCCCCCAGGGAACCCGATCCCCGGCGGCCCGCCAACGCCGCCGCGGGCCGTCCCGGCAGTGCCGGAGCCGGAGCCTTCCCCCTCGCGGTGCATCACATTCAGGCTGTCGGACATGACCACCGCCGAGGCGCGCCTCGCCGGCGAGCTCGGCCTCGTCCGTGCGCTCCTCTCCCGCATCGACGCGTTGCCGCCGCAGCAGGATGGCGGCCAGCGCCGCCGCCTCGCCGCCGCGGACCCCTCTGGGCCGGACCTGCCGCCCGTGCTGCTGGAGGCGATGCAGAGGCGGTGCGCCGAGATCCTGACGCGGCTGCGCAAGTCCAAGAAGAGCGTGTGGTTCAACTCCCCCGTCGACGTCGAGGGCCTCAAGCTGCATGACTACACGGACACACGAATCCGTTTTGTGGAGCGTGCTCGTCGGCGGCCATGGCGGACATAGGATGGACACCGACGGGTCACTAACGAGTTGCGTGTAGATCAGGCTGAGCTCTGTGCAGCAGTTGGCGGCCCAGTGCAGGCGCGGCGGTTGGCAATTCCACGCCCACACGCTAAGACCATGCACGGCCTAGGTGTAGGGTCGAGATGGCGGACTAGAGGGGGGTGAATAGTCCTTTCTAAAACTAATTGCGCCGGCTAACCGAAACTTATGCGGAATTGAAACTATTCGCTTAGCCAAGACTTCACCCCTCTAACTATGACTCTAAGTCACCTCCAAAAAGATCCTACACAAAGCAAATGGAGTGCCAAGCTAGTAAGAGCTCTCCTAACAATTCTAATGCCAAGTCATACAAGCCTAAGCACTAGTACTTCACAAACCGGGGGAGCTCCTACACAATTCTAATGAGCAAAAGCACAAAGCCAAACCTAAGCTCACTAGATGCTCAAGGACAAGGATACACAATCCAAATCCAAGAGCTCAACTTGCTTAGCTACACAATCTAAACCAGAGTAACTAATTAAGCTACACAAGCTAACTAGTTACACTAGGATCTCTACTTCTAGTTACACAAGCAAGAAGATGATTAGCAAGCTACACAAGCTAACTAATCACTAGAGAGCAACTACACAAGCACAAGAAATACATGAATGTAAATACAAGCCTTGTGATTTGGAGAATGCAAACCACCGAGAAGAGTAGACAAGATTGACACGGTGATTTTTATCCCGAGGTTCACTTGATTGCCACCAAGCTAATCCCCGTTGAGACAAGTTCCAAGGTTGCCGCCGATCCTCTTGCTAGTGGTGACTCTCAAGTCACACTCTCCCACGTGGAGTGCTCACACCGAGCTCTAGCACATAATCCGGCCAGACCACTTGTTGCTCTTCACGTCTCGCTCAACTAGAGTTACTCTTCGTGGCTCCCGCGGGGTGAGCACAATACCCCTCACAATCTCTTCTCCGGAGCACCGCACAATCTTCTTGCGGGCTTCAACGGAGCCTCTTGCCATCAAGCCGTCTAGGAGGTGGCAACCTCCAAGAGTAACAAGCACACCGGCTTGCAACACGATCACCTAGTGCCACTCGATGCAATCTCTCAAAGCAATCGCACTAGAATCCCTCTCTCCCTCGATCGGATGATTACTATCAAGTTAGAGTGAGTAGAGGGCTCTCAAGCACTCTCACACATGGACACCAAGTCCCCAAGGTGCTCAGCCACCTCAAATAGCCGGCCACGCCCTCTATTTATAGAGGGAGGCCACAAACTAGCCGTTACACTTAAAACCCGTGAAAATAGAGTTTTCGCGGACTGTCCGCCTCACAAAAACCGGACTGTCCGCCATTCAAACCCAACGGCTAGATCTGCAATGATTATGTGTTAGAGTCGACCGTTAGAGCCCCGGGCGGACTGTCCGCGCCCCTGGGGCGGACTGTCCGCGGTTCAAAACTTCGAACCAACCGATTTGCAAACGTCTCTGACTAAATCTGGAAGTGACCTGCGGACTGTCCGCTCCCCAGGGGCGGACTGTCCGCAGTTCAAAAAGTGAGCACACACAGAAACCGCAGTGTTTCTGTACCAGAATTTTCAGTAGGAGGCGGACCGTCCGCCCCCAAGGACCGGACGGTCCGCAGTTCATTTTGGACACCCAAGACAGAACTACCAAGTTTCTGCGCCCGTTTCAGCTTTTAAAGGCGGACCGTCCGCCCCCATGGACCGGATGGTCCGCAGTTCATTTTGGACCACCAACAGAGCCAAAAACGGCTCTGTTTGAGCTCATCCGAGATAACGGCAGACCGTCCGCCCCCCTTTAGCGGACCGTCCACAGGTATAATTTCAGCAGAAATGTACCTCGATAAAACGGCCATAACTCATAGCTCTGATGTCCAAATTAGGTGATCTTGAACTCTATGGAAAGCTAATTCAGAGGGCTACACAACCCAACTGAATACTTGATCCAAAACACAATGGATCAAAGCAGTATTCCACTCCAAGAGACCACCTAATTTCCGGAGAAAACCGAAAAACCTTTCTTGCTTCCCAAAGTTGATCAACATCAACTCCAACTCTTTCTCCTTTGCAAATGTGCCAACACCACCATGTGAACAACACCATGTGCATGTGTGTTAGCATTTCACAATCATTTTCAAAGGATTTTCACTTGATCTCACCACGCCCTCGATCCTAGCAACATCGCAATGTTAGATCGCTCAAGTGGCACTAGATGACCGATATGCAAACAAGTTTACCCCTCTTAATAGTACGGCCATCTATCCTAAATCCGGTCATGCACTTCTCTACACAACCTTTGACCGGTGAAATGAAATGCCCTACAAGTCATACATTTGCCTTGCGCATTCCATTTCATCTTTCCAAATATTGATGCCACACAAGCACCAAACTCCATCAAGCCTTTTGATCATCATCATGAGTCAACACTTGGCTTGATCTTTCTTGAATGATATGATCCACTCCATATTATCACATGACCTTTTTGGTCCATCGATCTTGACTGTGCTCGCTCTTCACCGTTGCCTCGGTCCATCGGCGCCAAATCTTGCCCAAGCTTCACCGCCTCGCGGTCCCTCGCTTCAAAGTCTTGACTTGCCCTTCTCCATTGCAACTGGTCCATCAAGTCAAGCCTTGTCTTGATCTTCTCCACTTTGGTCACATGACTCCATGTCATGTCTCATATGCAATGAGCTCCTCGATCACACTATATGAGCATAGCATCAACCCTTAGTCATTTCTCCTCCATGGCACATGTTGCTCATACTAGTGTCTTTGTGTGGACTAATTTCCTGTGTATCTCAACATAAACACTTATTAGTCCACCTAAATTGTCACTCAATTACCAAAACCAAACAAGGGCCTTTCACTAGGGCAGTCTCCACAGGTCGCGGGTACACTCGCACTCGGCTAGGAACCAATGCGGCAACACTGTAGCAGGCTACAATAAAAGTGAAGAATTTTTTTCATATTTTGTGAATTGATTCTTGCAATTGTTAAATACTCCTAAATTTTTGATAAATAGATAGTAATGTAGTGATCAAATATTTAAAAAAACTTTAGCCTTTAAAATTTGGAATACCCATACCTCGTATCCTGGGCCCGCCCCTGCCCGCTGAGTTGCAAAAGGATTAACAATGAAATATGCAAAAAGGTTTGCCATGAAGTATGGACTTTGTCCCCAGAGGCACATGCCGCGTTACATTCAGTAATGGACTAATGGCTGTATTGGGAGCCATCCTATTTTAAGTAGTTATTCAAAGTTCGAATTCAAATGGTGGGTCCTTACTATACTCCGATGCATTCATTCCGCTTGCTGGTCAGTCAACTAGTCAGCAGTATTTTTTTCACACTAAATCAGCAACAGACACCAACCAACCAGTAGTACTTTTCTGTTACAACAAATCAACACCAGTCACTAGCCACTGCCAGCCGAACAGAACAAATGGCATCGATGCGGGAGTACTAGACCATGTTTCCTATGGTCATTGTGTGTGTCTCTCTCTACCTCTCTCAGAAAAAAAGGCTACTCGCTACTGTGAGTATGAGTTCGACTACTCACCCTTTTAATATAACAAGGATTTTGGGTCCATGGCTATGTAAGGGAGAAGCATTTATAAGTTAATGGAGTTGATATGTTTTAGATACACAGTATGCACCAGATAAGCATTTGTAAGTACTCCATCGTTCCCAAAAGGAATGTAAATCTCACTTCCCAAGAAGTCAAACATTTTTAATTTTGACTAAATTTATAAAAAAATCACTAACATTTGTGTCTCCGAATTGATGTAGTATAGAAATATATTACATGACTAATCTAAAGATACTTATGTTGTAATATATATATTATTAGTACTATTTTATATAAATTCTGTTAAAATTAGAATTATTTGACTTCTTGGAAAATAAGATTTATATTTTTTTTGGACAGAGAGAGTATTTCTTAAAATGTAGTACAGACCTTCGCAACACCTTTGACTATCATCTGACACGCTCGCTCGCCCTCGTGCGTGCGTAAGCAATTCGGACGGGGCTCCTATACATCATACATCTTCTGGAAGGTGTATAAACTATTCATCTTTAAAGTCTATTTGACCCAATTAGTTACTGCAAATATATTCAATATTTCAACAAAATTATGTCAACATTTTTTTATAAACATGTTCAACATTGAACTTCGAATTGTTGAAGCTGTAGAGATGAAATGTTGAAATTGGAGTCACACAAGGTTGAAAATACTAAAATTAAAAGTTGAATCCCGTAACCTGAGCGCCTTCTTCTCCGGCGCCGGCGCGCGGAGCAGGGTAGCTCGCGGCGGCGGCGCGCGGCAACAGCACAGCAGCAGGCAGGCCACGGCGCAGGAGCAGCAGGCTGCAGGGGCGGCATCGCTGCCGCACAGGAGCAACAGGCAGCCGCGTCTCGGCAGCAGGCAGCAGTGCGCGGCGGTAGCAGACTGCAGCGGCCGCAGCACCGTGCCGCAGAGCAGGCAGCCATCCAGCAAGCAGGCTGGCTCGGTAGCAACGACGCACACGTGACCAAGCAGGTGGCCGTGAGGAGGCAGCAGCTGCGATGTGGGGGCGGCGGCGCAGCGGGCGGATTACGGGCGACAGCGGTGGCGGCATGGGGGCGAGGAAGGAGGAAAAAGAAGATTAGGGCTGAGAAGATCTAATGGAAGAGATGTTTTGCACGAATCTTAAATATTGGAAGGTGGGGAAGAAAAAATCTTATGGAAGATGTATAAGATTTCTGACTCGGACGCGTCGACACGTGTCCCTGGCGGCCCATCTGCGGCCCAGGCCCAAGCCCATCTCGCCACGTGCCCCGCCCTCCCTCGCCGCACCGACGCGTCCCTCGCCGGCTCGCCCCTAGTCGCCTTCTCTCCCCGCCGCTCCCCGGACCCCCCCGCCTTCCAGAACATTCCACATCTAGTAGGCTGCCGCCACCCCCACGCGCGCGCTCGTGACCGCCACCGTTCGCTGCGCTCGGGGTGCCAGGAGAAGATCCCCCTCCTTGGTGGCGACCGCGAGGTCTCTCCCTCGCCCAAAAGCTCCCGCCTTTCCGCTCGAAATTTCTCCTCCCCGCCCCTTCTGGTTTTCGGCCGGTAAAAGCTCACTCCTTGCTGTGTTCGTTTCAGGCTCTCCGGCGCCTTTGGCTCCCCCGCCCCCCTGGCGTGGCGCTTTGGTCCCCAGTTTGTCGGCTGTCTTTTCTGCCTGCGCTTGCAGGGTGGGGAAGATGGGTGGGGTGCTCTTGCCAGGATAACACCTTATCCTGTTCCCCATCCCCGTGCTAGATCGATGCGCTCTTGCGCGTGTGGGTGCATCATGTATGTGTGTCCGGCGTGTTAGGGGCAGCTGCTTGTTCTTGTGCTTGGCTTAGAAGGGGGCTTGCTTACTGACACTGACCAACTGACCATTCCATTCCGGGCGCCAGAGTAGGGATTCTAGTGTTGTTTCTTGGCTGGGAGGAGGGTAGGATTTGGCTATGGACCCGGTGCTGAACCCGGTGAAGGAGGAGAGCCATGGGGATGGTGGTTTGTTGCCGGGTGCAGCGGCTGGGGATGGGCCATCCGCTGCCGCGGCCGCGGCGCCGAAGCCGATGGAGGGGCTGCACGACGCCGGGCCGCCGCCGTTCCTGACCAAGACCTACGACATGGTCGATGACGCGGCCACCGATCCCATCGTGTCATGGAGCGCCACCAACAACAGCTTTGTGGTGTGGGATCCCCACGCTTTCGCCACCGTGCTGCTGCCCAGGCACTTCAAGCACAACAACTTCTCCAGCTTCGTCAGGCAGCTCAACACCTACGTAAGTGCTTGTTTTCGCCTTAAGGTTCAGATCTCCGCAGTCTGTGATGCTTGAGTTATTAGAGCAACAAATTTAGCTTATTTTTCCCTTACTCAAAGCTCCCAAATGCAATGCTGTCGACTATTTTGTAAGTACTTGGTGCCTGTGATGCTTGAATTATCAATAAATGTTGCTTATTTTTCCCTTACTCAAAGCTCCCAAATGCAATGCTGTCGACTATGTTGTAAGTACTTGGTGTAATCCTCGAAATTGCCATTTTGTATTTTCCTGGTAAGCAATAGGACAGCAGAGGGGCCAAAATAAGCATTGAAGATTGCTAGGCACTCTCAACTTCTCTAGCTGAGTAGTGGCCTAGTGGGAATCTTATTCCTTGTTTTTTCGTGATAAGGACATTTTGTACTTCAGAATAACATTGCCAATCTATTAAACAAGCAAGTCTAACTTGCATCATATTCAGGTTTCTGTGTCCATTTCATAGAAATCCCAGACCAGTTAACTTAAATTAAATTATGAGGAACATATGCACGCACAGTTCGCTACATCTGCTCAGTTGTCGTAAAGGAAGAAAATCTTGTTGGCATTTGGGAAAATATTGCTGCTGTGTTTTAGCATACATTTATCTATAAGCAACAATATGTCCTTGGATTATTTAACTATTTATTTAACTCTTAAGGCAGTCAACAGCAAACATTACCCTAAATGTGCTGTACTTCTTGTATTGATGTCAGGGCTCCTCTCTCTGAATTAAGAGCAACTGGAATACTGTTGCATGCTACCTCTTTGAAGCTCTTTGTGAGCATGTGCATGGTGCAACAGTGACATCTTAGGTCACATGTCTCTGTCAACTGCATGCAATCCTGCACCGTCCATTACTGGATTCTTCCTCTCTTGGACACACTTCTCTCTGAATAAAGTCAATATTTCAAGTGAAACAATATTTTCATAATCATGACCTCGAACCTTTTTGTTAGGCTTTATTTTCCACATGTTTGCTTTTGAATGAGAGATAAATGACTGGCCATTAAAAAAGTAGAAAAGGATGATGATTGAAGCAGACAATTAACAAATAAAATGGAGAAAGAACTGAAAACATGCAAACTGAAGCTGTGCAAACTGAACTGGAACATATCCTAATGAGGTAAATATAGGGCACATTTTTTGGGTATTTTACACATTATCTGTTAATGCTGTATCTAAAGAAAAATTATCTGTCCTTTTTTTACTGCCAACAAACCAGTCATCTCTTCTTGCATTGAGGTCTTTTGAAGCTGACCCATCGCTGGTATGTTTCCTGTTGGCCTATTCAGGGTTTCAGGAAGGTGGATCCTGATCGGTGGGAATTTGCGAATGAGGGGTTTTTACGGGGACAGGGGCACCTCCTGAAGAACATTAGGCGTCGAAAACCTCCTGCTCAGAATGCCTCAAACCAGCAGTCTCTTGGGTCATACCTTGAGGTGGGACACTTTGGATATGATGCTGAGATTGACCGGCTGAAGAGGGACAAGCAATTATTGATGGCAGAAGTGGTGAAGCTAAGGCAGGAGCAGCAGAACACAAAGACAAATCTCAAAGCCATGGAGGATAGGCTACAAGGCACTGAGCAGAAGCAGCAGCAGATGATGGCGTTCTTGGCACGCGTCATGCGGAACCCTGAATTCTTGAAGCACCTGGTTTCCCAGAATGAGATGAGAAAGGAGCTCCAAGATGCTATTTCAAAGAAAAGAAGGCGCCGCATTGATCAGGGACCTGAAGTAGATGACTTGGGAACCAGTAGCAGCCTAGAGCAAGGTTCACCAGTCCTATTTGACCCCCAGGACTCGGTCGAATTCCTTGTTGATGGGATTCCAACTGATCTTGAGAGTACAGCTTTCAGTGGCGAAGGCCTGGTTGAGCCACAGGATATTGATCTTGGTACCTCTGAGCAGCAGCAAGACATGCCCCAGGAGGACTTGACTGACAACTTCTGGGAGCAATTGCTGAATGAAGGACTTGGCGAGGAGCATGACAACCCTGTTGTCGAGGATGATATGGATGTGCTGTCTGAGAAGATGGGCTATCTCAACTCAGATGGCTCGACATCCAGGAAATAGTTTTGTTTCATTGCATCACATTGCCATCACCTTTTGTAATTTTCTCGTATCCGTCCGCAGCTTTCTGAGTTCTATCAGAATTCAGAACGTGCAGTGAGTCGTGCTGTTGATCCCTGCATGTCTCGGTAGGTGGTGATGGCATACCTTGTTCTGTTGATATTCTAATGTTAAAGGGTGTAGACTTGTAAATGGGCTCAAAATATCTCACTGTAACAGCAGCTGCTAATGTTCAATCCTTATTTCTCTGGTACCATAACGTGTGCCAGTAGTACATTCAGCCTGCCTGTTTATTGTCCTTGTTTCTCTTGTGTCATCAAGTAGTGTTTGTGTAATTTGGGAGTGCCAGGCTTTGTTGCGAAAATACTGCTGCATCTCGGATCGAAAAAACTGTGAAATTTTTTAATCTGTGAAATAAAGGCCATGGAGAACACAAAAAATGCCTCTTTTAATGAAGAAAACGGTTTCACTCTTTTTTTTAAATTTATGTTGTCACATCATCAATAATTGTTTACGCCCTCCGTCTTGAAATAAATGTTTGTTTATTTTTAAAAAATTTTCCTAAAAAATATTTTTAGATTATAGTAAAATCCATCTAATTAAAGAAATATTAAATATTAAGAAAAAATTGTATATAAAAGTGTATGAAGCCAATTAAATGATTAAGTATTTTCTAGTTCCAATGCATTTGCATTTATTGAGTATCTAGGGAATTAAATAAGCGAACTTTTTTATTTTTAACCTATTTTTACTTGGGTGGATTATGCCTGTGCAGAAGTTTTTTTGGTTCTCCTGGTATTGGCCATGTTTGTTTCCGCTTATAAGCGGATTCTGGATGAAAATAACCGAAAAGCCCACCCAAACGCTTTGATTATTCTTCGATTCTTGGAGCCGCCACTTACCAGCAAAGCCTGAAAACAACGTGAGCCCCGATTCTCCCCACCGGCACCCAAAACTCGCGTAGCGCATAAGCGACACGATTTTTCCTCCTCTGCCCTTCTCCCCCGACCGCCCTCCTCGCCGCCCCTCGGTGCGCCGCCGGATCTGAGGATGCGTCAGCAGCGCCGCCGGCTCCTTCGTGTGCTCGTGCCGCCGTCCCTGTCCTCCCTCCTCCCCAACCGAAGCAGCGCCGCCTGCAGCTCGCTGGCTGAGCGCCGCCCTAGCCCCCAGGGTTCTGCCGAGGTGGCTGCAGGCGAGCCCTCTCCTGCCGCCGCCTGCGCCATCTGCGCCATCTCCCGCCTGCTGCAGGCCTGTCGCTCCTGCCCGCCCTTGCTGCCGCCCTGCTGCCGTGTCGCCGCCCCTGGTGCAGTGCGGGACTTCGAGGCCGACCGGAAGCAGCTGGCTGGTGCCGAAGCTTGAGGCCGCCCCTGATGGAGGCTCGTGGATTGGCAGAATGCGTGGGAGCTCGTGGAGGGAACAGAAGAAGAGAGGGGCAGGCACGTGTGAAGAAGAGATAAGGATCAAAAGAAAAATGAATTTATCATTTATGTACTTGTAGTTTAGAAATTAGTGCTACTACATATATTGATCTATTTGTGATATTAATCTATTTGATCTAAATATATAGTCAAGATACTCAAAAAAATATAAGAATTATTGAATTCTGCTCGTATTCAGCAAAAGAATGAGATATCATCAGCCTCAAGGGTATTTCAGACATTTTACCACTCAACTCAGATAATCGGGTCAAAATAATCAGGATTCCCAAACACCCAGCTTATCCAGACACTCGATTCTCCAGACAGCTGGCTTATCTCAGAATCATGATTCTCAGAAAAAGGAGATCCAGAAAAGCAAAAACAAACAGGGCCATTATTCTGCCAATAATCTCCCTAATACGAATCCTGAACCAAGCTCTGGCAAGTCATTGGGCCACGTCGCTCGTTTTTTTTCTATCCGTTCGATCTTGCGCTCATTTCATCCAGCGGTTGCACTGCACAATCCACTCTCTTCTAGAAACGCCCCCACACCCTTTGTTCTCGTACGCCGCTCCTGATCTCGCTGACTCGCTCTTCCTTCCTCCGCTTGCCGCCGGCCTCCCTCCTACCTCTTGGATGAGCCCACCGTGTGCTCCGCCTCCGTGCCCACGGCCCCGACATCTCCGCCGCGTGAGCTGCTCCGCGGTGCTGGAATCGGACCAGCGGCTGTGGTGCGACGGTGCGACGCAGGGCGTCGTGCACTCTACCAGAATACGCCAGATTTGGGTCAGTTTGGGCTCCGGTTTGCGTACCCCCAAGTAGGGGTAATGGGCCATGGCCCTAATGGTCTCTTCACAGCCCAATAAAGCTCTTAAAATTTTTAGTTCAAAAATACATATGTTTAGAGCCCGGCTCTTTTAGAGCCCGGCTCTTTTAGAGCCCGGCTCTTTTAGAGCCCGATCCTTAGATTTTCTAGTTCAAAATGTTGAGCCCTCTACCACCCCTACCCCCAAGGCTATGGTGCGGATAAGCAGCGTCGTGGTGAAGGCCGGCAGGCAGGGTGAGGTAAGGAGGAGGTGCTCTAGGATCAACTGATTAATAAGCGTCGGCCCTGAAGAACTGAAGCAGAGTAGGCGCCCACCGTTTGTGCGGCGTGGTGGAGATTTGACGCTGGTGGAGCGCTTGATATGCTCGTTGTCTGCTGCTGGGGGCTGTAGACCCAGAGCAAAAGACATATAGATGGCAGCGATGCGGAAGTCGCGAAAGCGGCAGTCTCGCCATGAACGGATGAGCTGCTGCTAGACATGGCCTCGTCGCTTGCACCAAACCCCCGGGCTCCTCTGCTTTTGACTTGGGTAACTGCAGGTGCTCTGAGCAAACAAAGGCCCTCCACAACAGCCAGAAAAAATACCGAGCCCCCACGAGAAGAAAACGAGCATCAAGTTACAGCCAGGGGTTTTTTTTACCGATCGGTGGGGTAAAACCGTCGCTCACCGGTTGGACCAGTTTACCAGTCCAGTTTAATCGGTTACTAATCGATTTGAGTGGTAACAGGTCAGTTTGAGTGGTAACCGGCCAAGTTCAATTTTTTTTCTTTTTTTGGTTTAAATTCAAATGCCCGCAAAGTATACTAAATGAATGTTTGTATAACATGTTTTAGCCTAAATGGACCCTCCAATCCTTTTTTACTACTTTTACATTGTATTTGTATACGTATGCACGTTGTCGCGGGGTTTTTAGGGTACCCACAGCCGGGTGGCGGAACGCACCCGCCTATTCCCAGTGAGGAAGTACTCGGGGAAGTACTAGGCGGTTGGGCTAATCTAGCACTGAGACAAGCACACAAGAACACACGATCTAGAGTGGTTCGGCCGCCGGAGCGTAATACCCTACATCCACTGGGAGAAGTATTGTTCTTGGTTATGTATGAACCTATCCTCTGCCGGGCCTTGGTCTTTACCCAGCCTGAGTTTTTCTTCTAGCGGGCGCCCCTCTTTTATAGACCAAGGGGTGCGGATACATATGGCGTTGAGGCCCCGACAAGTGGGCCCAACGTGACGGTGTAGCATACTACGCAGAGTACTTAAATGGCTACAGTAGTTGTGAATCTTTTCTCTGATATGCTTCCATGCCCTGCTGACTCTCTGACTAAGGGAGGTCTTCTCTTGTCCCGTCAGCAAGGTGCCCGTTGGGGAAACGTAGCTTGCGGCGTGGCCTGTTGAGGCTATTATGTAGGCGTCATAATAGCAGGAACCGAGCCATCGTATCCAACTGTCATGGCAGACTGACAGGCGCGGCGTGGGCGGCGCCAGCAGCTCCACTATACGTCTTGGTAATACGCGATCAATAGTGTCCCCTGGTCAAAGAATCGCCTTGGCTTCTGCTACATCAATGCAGACGTCCACCTACCGCAATGAATGCTGTGGTAGGTGAGCCTTAGTATGGAGACCAAGCGGTCTTATATACGTGTTTGTGCTTGCAGACACGTGGCGGCTTCGGACCACCCCGGAGAGGGGTGTCGATTCCTTCCCTTGATGAGGGGTCCGGTCACTATACAGGGGGTCCAGACCTCCACGGGAGGTCCGGAGCCTCCGGTTGCTCGGGCTGAGCGCCTGCTTCTTCCGGAACACGTGGTGCTCCCGGACCTTTCCCAGCCGGGGGACGGGTCCGGGACCGTTGTCGGGTGGACAGGGCTCCGGACCACAGGGGTCCGGCTGTTCGGCCGTAGTCAAGGATAACCACAAGGCTCTTGCCTAGACACAGCAAGAGGGGGTACCCCAGTCCTGGGGTACCGACACACGTTTTTTTGGTTTAACTTCACATGCCCGCAAAGTATACTAAATGAATGAATATTTGAAAATTTTTGACACCATTAGATTCGTCGCAACTTGAAGTATTTTTAGGAATTTTTTAGGAATTTTTTATTTTTTAGAATTCAAATTTGATTTTTGAATTTGGGCCGGTTTGAGACCGGTCCGGACCGGTTACCGGTAAAACCGGACCGGTTCCGGTCGGGATTTTTAACCCTGGTTACAGCATGTAGAAGGGTCTGATTTGTTTGATTCCAAAATTTACCTTGCCAAAACTAAGGCATGCCAAAATATTGGCAAGAATTTTTGTAACCAAAATCTTGACAAGTACTTTATGAGGTGGGTCTTTTTTTTGGATTCCAACCAATTAATTGCTAAATTTATGGTTGCCAAAATTTTGGCAAAGCAAATTTTGGAACCAAACCAATCAGACTCGAAATGCTAAAGTTTATAGGGCATCACTTGTGGAGCCTACCAAATAAACAAAAAGAAATGTTCAAAAATTGTAAAGAATGACATAAGAGTACATGCAAGAAAGAAGTAGCTATTTTTTTTCGTTTGTTTACTTTATGGTCATGGATGCTTGTACATTCACGGCTCCCATTTATTTTGGTACTGGCTTCACTCAAAATTGGTAGCTGCAGTGTATGAACTCTGTATTTGAAGCATCTCAAAGCTCACACTGCGGTTTTTTTTTGTGCGAAAGGAGGGAGTTGTATTACACGAGACAACAGTACAACCCCACTCTTGTACAGATAGGACCCTTGAAAAACTGGAAATTACATCCGCCACACCAGGTTCCAGGGTCATCTATAGCCGCCATCTGCACCAACGACGAAATCCACAAAGTGGAGACCGCAGAGGAGGACTTACGGCTAGGCGACGATGCCGAGTAAATGGCCTCCCAAGTACATCGGCCATCTCCGCAGCAAGTGAAGACCGGCATGCACTGTCCGTCACCACCGTCGAGGAAGACGATGGCTGGAAAGGGCTCCCATCCCTTCGCAGAGATGAAGCACAAAGCTAACCTCGCGAGCATAGACCTCTGGCCGCCATCACCAAAGACGCCGGCACCAGCTCGGAGGAGAGGAGCTCGCACCACAACCCACTCGCCGGAGAACTGCGCGACGAAGGGCACGGGGAGCAGAAGCCGCCCCAGATCTGCCCCGCTCCGATCCTCCCCAGCTACTCCACCATCACGGAGAGCAGCAAGAAGAATAGCAGCGACGAAGACAAACCAGGAGGCAACCAAAATCCGCGGCGACCACATCGCCGGGAAGGAGCACATCGACACAAAGCAGATCGAGAAGAGGACCAAACCCAACATGCTCTGCAGGAACAAAATCCACCCCAACTTACTGCCGTCGCCGACGATCAGTGGGAGGAACAGCCGCCGCCGAAGGAAGAACACGATCTCAACGACCCCACATCGAGCAAGGACAATGGCCTCTCCTCCGCAGCACAACCTAGCTCCGCCATCGAACCCTGACGGCGAGCAAATCTTAGGACTAGATAGACTACTACCTACCTTATATACATCCGTACGCATTTCCCCGGCCCTCCCCTCTCTCCGACGCCGGACTGACCGTCGGAGAAGAGAGGGGCCGGCGGAATCCGCCGGCAGCTCTATCCGCCTCGGCTTCGCCCTTTTCCGCGCCCTCTGCACTGTAGACGGGTGGATAAGAGCGAGCCTCGTCCTCTCCGTCTGTTGGCCGACCGTTTTGGGAAGGAACGGTTTGAGCCGAAGTAGCTCACACTGCGGATTGGGAAGGCCCAAAGATCAGCCGCTGCAATAAAGGCTACTCGTACCCCTACTCCCCTCCTGTCCTTTGAAGTGTGCGCGCTGAGACAAACCCCCGTCCCTTCCTCTTCCCCCAAAATCAAGGTTGGAAATAACGGACTATGAAGTTTAGCGGTAACCTTCTCTAAAAGCTATAGAATAGCTATAGCGAAGCTATAGCGGGCTATAGCGAAAACTAAATCATTTAGCGGAATGATAAAATAATAAATAATCTCATACAAATTATAAGTATCGTTGGTCTAACACCTAAAATTTGAGTCTAACACGTCTCTTAATTATCCAACAGTACACAATTGACATTTAGCGTTGCTAAGTCTCACAAAAACCTATTTAGCGGACATTTAGCATGGCTAAATCTCATAAAACCACCTTTAGCGGATATAGCGGACAAATGTTGTATAGCGTAGTGGTAGATCTCCTAAAAAGCTATTAGCGGGCTATAGCGAGGCTATAGCGGGCTATTTCCAACCATGCCCAAAATTCACACCAAAAGGAAAACCCCATAGCCATAGGGGAGAGAGGCGGGCTGCGGGCGGCGATCGCCGGAGATGAAGCGCAGGAACCCTAACTTTTGGGGGGTGTCGCTTTGGCGGCGGAGGAAGCCAGGGGTGGAAGGCGAAGAGGGGGAGGCCTGACGCCGGCTGGCGCGGCGGGGGAGGGCATGTGGTGAGGTGGTCGCACGCGGAGGCCATGAAGAAGAGTCCCACGGGTGGAGTCGACGCGGCCGTCGCTGGAGGTGGAGGAGGGTGGAAAAGGTGTGTTCTTGGTCCTGGAAAAGAGGAGCTTGGTGGCGCGAGCTGCGGGGGCGGAGGGTCTTGGCCGAGCTGGTCGGAGGCGCCGGCGCCGGCGCCGGCGCCGGCGAAAGAGGCCGGTACGGCCACCTGCAAGGGGAAGGGGGTGCAGATGTGGGAGTGGGACTAGACGGAGCCGGACGCGAAGAAGGCGAGGTCGTGCGACGCCGGGGGAGGAGAGGCGGGAGGCGATGAGAAGGAGGTGGTGGTCTACGAGTGGAGGTGGACGGAGGCGGTGAGCCCGGAGATCCTGGCGCTGGTGTTCCGCGGGCGGCTCGCGGCGGACGAGGTGGCGCGGGGCGCGGAGGCAGGCCGTGGCGTCGCTGGACATGTGGGGCGACGTGGACATCGAGGCGTGGTGCCGCCGCGTCAACTGCCGTGCCAAGGCCGCCGCCGCCGCCGCCGTGCGTCGGCTCGTCGCCCGCGCGCAGGGCTCACTCAGGAGGCTCTCTGCCTTCTGCGTCGGCAACGCCTCGCTCACCTACGTCGCAGCCTCGTAAGTCACGCTGTCCTTGCTGACGCTTGGTTAAAAAAATAGGAGCAAACGTGCAAAGTTAAAAAAATAGGAGCAAACGTGCAGTTACAGCTCAAAATAAGGACATTTTTGCAATTGACCCTAATATATAAACTCATAGAGAAAATGTACACATGAAACTAAATATGAGCACTCATAGAACAAAATGTTATGCACATAAAACAAAATTTGTACATTATGGAACATAAAATGAGTAGTAAAAAATAATAGAACAATCTAATTCGCTTTACAATGGGAACAATCGTAAAAAAACATGGAACATCTCAGGAATAGCGGACAAAGTAGACGGTACGAACTTGAAATAAAAAAATAAAATAGAACATTAATAGGAAACAATTAAATTTAAAACATAATAAAGAAAATAGAGAAATGAATATATATAAATAGTAGATAGATAAAAAAAGAAAGAAAGAAGCTAGTTTGTGTAATCAATCTTGCTATATGATCTAAGTTTTGCGGTTAACGGATCAAAAAATTGTACCTGCTCCAAGCATATACATCTTTCATGGACTGCAAAACTAATTGGACTGATGAAATGGGCCTCTGTAGCGCTAGCTTTTGTTGGCCACGCTGGCTGATGGACCTCTTATCAGGCTGGCCGCGCTAGATAGCTATTGTCTTCCTCTCAAAAAAAAAAAAAAAGATAGCTACTGTCTTTTACTTAATCACAATTGGGTGGTAGGGGTATCTCCTACAACTATATATGCGTCTATGCGGAGCAGAGTATCCGCGAAGATTTGTAGGCAAAAAAGAGGGTGCATCTACTTGCCAACATGCGAACACATATTTAAACAAGAACTCTCGTGTACTCTCTCCGTCCATAAATAACTGTCTTTCTCGTTTCCTGAAAAATAATTTTGATTAATTTTATATAAAAATATTAATATTTATGATATATAATTGATATCATTAGATAGATATTTCAATCTAGTATTTTAATAAATTTATTTGGAGATACAAATATTGTACATATTTTTTATAAATCGAGTTAAACTTATCGCACGCACACCAAAACCAACAATTAAAAAGGGATAGAGGGAGTAAAGTTAACTTATATGGGGGAGTATACGACAGACCTTGAAAAAGTCTGCAGCATTCTGACTGGTACTCTACGTTTACATGCAGGACAAATTCCGAAGCCTTTGTTCACTCTTCCAGTCCTGCAACATCTTCTTCTGATTGAGAATCAGCTAGTTGGCTCACTGGAAGACATTCCTTCTCCTATATCCTCACCATTGAGGGCTATTATTTTAAGAAACAATCAATTGACAGGCCCGATACCCAAATCATTTTTTCAGCTTACGAATCTTCAGACCCTCAGTATTGCCTCAAATAAATTGACAGGCGCAATAGAACTTGGCTCTATCTGGAGGTTGAGAAATCTCATCTATCTTTTTTTTTGAACGAACCGCACAAGATAGTGCGCATTTCATTGATATAGCAGAAAAGTATAAGGCTACGACCCTGGAAGGTCATAGCCAGGGAAAAAGAAAAGAAAAACAGAACTCACCTGGTTGGATTGGGACATCAACACGGGAAACTCAACAACTCAATCTCACCCGGTTGGATTGAGGCATCAACACGGGGAACTCATTCACTCAAAGCGGAGTTACACTCAAGACTACCATGGAAATCCTAACCGGATGGATTGGGACATCAACACGGTTGAAAATACCCCGCCGGACGACACAGATAGAAAGAGGCAAAGCCGCGGCGGCCAACCACCTATCTACACATGTAGTTTCCATGAAGACACAGGCCCGCGCCGAAAGGGAGAAGAGGGAAGCAGACGGCACCGTACCGAGCAGCCACCGCCATGCGAAAAACCTATCGCTGTAGCACCGCTGCAAAGCCACACACCATCCGATAGAGTGGAATCGCCGAATCCAGACCTCACGCCAGCTGCCTCGCAGACGCCACCGCGAAAAAACAACGCGCGGGGGCCTCGCCACACCCGCTGTTGGACTCCTCCTCGCTCTCGTCGCCACGTCGAAGACACCGCACGCGGGGGCCTCGCCACTTCCACCTCAGTACTCCGTGTCATGGATTCGTATATAAAATCGCCATCAGGATGATGCATCGTGTTGCCCTGTTTCCAAAATCTCCATCAAACAGCCAAGCCGTGACCGTCAGGCAACATCGTCTCATTGCCCCACTCACGCACAACTTCCATCGCCATGCCAATCAAGTCAGGTTGTCGCTTGCGCCGTCTTCCAACGATGGACCGCACCGGAGTAGCCACAGCGTAGCTAGACCGCCCGCCACAATCCGCTGCAAGCCAAGTCGTCCCACCTTGTCGTTGCCACAAGCGCCGCCCTCGGACGCTGTCCCACGCCGCACCGACAGATGCAAAACAGTGCCAGCCGCCGCAGTCCGCTGCAAGCAGCCAACTCAAGAAGCATGAGGCAACCCCCGGTCGCCAGCACGAATTTGGTCGCCGCGGCATAAGCTCGGCAATCCCCTTCGAGCTCGCCACCTGCACCGAGCCGCCTCGCCAAGCCATCAGCAGGCCTTCCGCCGCCTGGCCAAGAGTGTCTCCACCAAGATCGCCTTCAACAAGGTAGCGACGCCAAAAGCGCTGCCATCGCTCGTCCAACAAGTGGACGAGGTTTTCACCCGGAGAAACCCGCGCAGAAGGGATGGGCTCCAACATGACACTCCCAACAGGGAGAACGATGCCCTCAGACGCCATTGTCATCACTGCCAGCAGGAAGCCGGCAAGACTTTCGCCCGGAGAATCCCGTCCTAGCTGCACGTCCTCGGCCCGGCAAAGCAAGAAATCCGCTGAGGTCGGCGGCGCAGCCGTGCCACCACACGCCAAAGTCAACTTGCACCCTCTCGGGCCGCACCACCCACAGCCGCGGGGCTGCTCACCGCCGCCAATCCACCTAGCACCAACCCACGGCCACCACACGCGGCCGCTTGCGTTGCCATGAAGTCAAGCGCCGCCGTCGGCCATAGACCAAACGCAGTCCCATGACGAAGACCACCGCACCAACACCGGCGAGCTCCTCCACCCCCAATGCCACACCCTCGTGTGTGCGCGGCTGCCGAAGGGAAGAAAAGCCGCCAGCACCCACCGCTGGCCCCGACGCGCCGCCCAAAGCGAGGACCCGGAGCATGAGCCACCGCCGACTCAGATCCGCGACCATGGCCGCCGGAACCGAACGCGGAGACACTGGAGCCGGGCTCACGCACAGGGCACGCCCCCGTGCACAGCCGCGACGCGCCACCTCTGGGCCAGCCAGCGCACGGCCCCAAGTAGCGCCGCCGCGGGACTGGTGCCCCAAGCCGCTGCTGCCGCTAGATCCGCTTGTCGCCCTCATGCGCCGACGGGCCGAACCGCGCAGCAGGACCCGCCACCGCACGTGCCGAGGCACCTCGCCAACTGTCGCGCAGAGGACCGGGGCCAGTAGATCCGGTGGCGCGCGGGCCGGATCCGCGCCGGCGAAGCTCCAGTGCGCCGCCATGCCGAGGGGCCTAAGCGCCGTCCCGCCCCGGCGCCCGAGCCCCCCATGGGCCGATTTCGCCCCGCCGTCACCTTCCTCGCCGGCCTCCGGGCTTTCGGAGACCTGCTGGGGCGACGATGAGGAGGGGAAGGAGGCTGCGGGGGGCTACTAGAACGGCGGTGTGAGGGAGCCCCCCGGTCGCCTTGCGGGAGCGACGCGGGGGGGGGGGGGGGGACGAGACGCCTTCTATCTCTCATCTATCTTAACCTGGCTGACA
This sequence comes from Panicum virgatum, assembly GCF_016808335.1. Lineage (NCBI taxonomy): Eukaryota > Viridiplantae > Streptophyta > Magnoliopsida > Poales > Poaceae > Panicum > Panicum virgatum. The sequence continues at coordinate 5,871,903 of NC_053146.1, forward strand.
ATAAGATATCACTCATTGAAAAAGAAGGTGATACAATATTCTCTCATTCCCTTAAAATCCAGGTTCTATACCTCGGATCTTGCAACCTTACAAAATTTCCAGCATCATTAAAATATCTTGACTGTATTCGAGCTCTCAATCTTTCGAATAATCAAATCAAAGGGGCCATACCAAGTTGGGTATGGGAGAACCACCTTTATGTTTTGGACCTCGCCCATAACGTGTTTACTACATTAGAGAAGTCTTCTAATATTGTTCAGATTAAAAAAAATATTTTATTGATCTAAGTTTTAATAGACTTCAAGGAAGCATACCACTACCATTAACTTCATCCGACCTGGCAATGTTCGATTGCTCAAATAATAACTTATCTTCCATAGAACCCAACTTTGACATGTATCTTAGAAATGCCATCTACATCAATTTGTCAGAAAATAAAATAAGTGGCCATATACCACTTTCAATTTGTAGTTTAAACAAACTTGAGTTTGTGGACTTGTCTTACAATTACTTTTCTGGATCAATTCCATCCTGTCTTATGAAAAAAGCTGACCTGATGAGCATATTGAAGTTAAGAGAAAACAAGTTGCATGGCGTGCTACCTGAAAATATTAAAGAAGGATGTAAGCTTCATACTATTGATTTGAATAAAAATCAAATTGAAGGTGTGCTACCTAGATCACTAGCACATTGCCAAGACTTGGAGGTTCTTGATGTTGGTAATAATCAGATTGTCGATTCATTTCCATCATGGTTGGGTACTCTTCCAAAGCTTCGAATTCTCGTGTTGAGATCTAACCAACTCAGCGGCACTATAAGGGGTCTTCAGGGTGGCTACCAACACTTCACAAGTTTGCAAATAATTGATTTGGCCTCCAACCATTTCTCTGGTGAGTTGCATCCAGAATGGTTAGAGAATTTGAGAGCAATGATGGATAACAGCAAGGATGTGGGAAAAGTATTAGAACATCATACGAATTCAACGTGGAAATCATCAGACTATCAAGATTCTATCATTCTCACATTCAAAGATGCCGCTTTCAGTATCACTAAAATCCAAACTGCTTTCAAAGTAATTGATATCTCAAACAACGCATTTGAGGGTTCCATCCCGGGTTCAATTGGAAGGCTTGTTTCACTTCACGGACTTAACATGTCGCACAATAACTTCACAGGACAAATTCCATCACAACTTCACAACTTAATGAGGATGGAATCATTGGATCTCTCTTGTAACTATCTCTCGGGAGAAATTCCACCGGAGTTTACCTCTCTAACTTCTCTTTCCTGGTTGAACCTTTCATACAACAACTTGACAGGAAGAATACCACTGGGAAGCCAATTCTTGTCATTTCCAAGCAGCTCGTTTAAAGGCAATGCTGGCCTATGTGGAATTCAGCTTTCTAAGCAATGTGACAATCAAGGTCCTGATTCAACCACCCGAAGCACATTAGCTCCAGAACCTAATACTTTGTGGCAGGACAGACTTGATGCCATCATTTTGTTCGTCTTTGTTGCCTTGGGCTTTGGGGTGGGTTTTGCATTGGCAATCATATTCAGATCATTTTGCCACATAGAAGGATGGTTTTGCAAGCATATGTATTAGTAATGTATAAGTTTATAACAAGCGTAGTCATGAATGTTCGTGTTGTTGAGTTGTGTACTCGTTTGATGAGATCCACTCAGCTGAAATAAGGTTGGTTCCCTATAGTTCACTCAATTTCATATATGATCCTCAAAGAGAGTTGTTATAAGTGAAAAATTATTTTGCCAACTTCCCAACTCCGATGCTCAATTTCCAAGGCAATCCCGGAGGATTTCAACAAAGAAGTTCATGTCGCTGGAGGATTTCTTTTGTTTTTTTCTTTTACGAAACTGTAGGAGGATTTGAAGGACGTGTCTAATTAAGAGCTATGTCGACAAAACCGAGCATTGCATTTGAAACTAATGGAGTATTCAGTTCAGATCAAGTAATCAAGTTATGCCAATATGGCAGGCTGAAGACAATTTGTTAGAGTTGATCTCACCAGCCAACGGCTGGTCAACCCTTGATTGGCGCCCTGATCGGGGGTGCTCAACCAATCAATGGTTGTGGGCCCCCGTCGCGCAGCGCCATATTAAAAGAGAGGGTGGGGGCCAAGGGCACGGTAACCAAAGTTCACCATCGCCCCCTAAACCCATCTACAGACCTAGCCCGATCTGATCTGGGAGGCGCTGCAAGCGACGGGAAGCGCCACGCCACCTTCACCGCCGTCCATGACCTCGTCATGCCGTCCACAACCTCTATGCCGTCGTCCCCGACTCCGGCGCGTCCCGACTCCGGCATGGCGCACAACCAAGAGGGTGGCTCCTCCAAGACTTTCGCGGATGGTCTGCACCTCTACCTCTCTCTCTCTTTCTCTAGTAGATGTTCTAGATCTCTCATTGTTTACTCAAGTTAGTCAAGTTTCACCGTCTGATCTATGCCTCGTCGATCCACATAGTTTAACATTGGTATCAGTCACCTAGATCTACATATAGATCCAGTTGGGGAAAGAATTTAGAAGGAGAAAGAATCGATTTGATTCAAATCGAATCAAAGAAAGCCAAGATAGAAACCCTAACCCTAACCCTAGGGGTCGCGGGACTTACCTGCGCCCACTAGCGCCGGCCACCGCCGCGCGGGCAAGCCCCAGAGGCGCCGGTTCGCCGACGCACGCTCCGCCGTTGCACGGGACAAGCTCGCCGCCATGATGTGCGCGTGGATCCAGATCACCTCCGCACGGGCCGCTCGACGGCAGCGCGCTCCCACACAGGCGAGCGCGCGGCTGGCGAGAGGGCATGCGGTGGTGCTGCACCACCTCCGGCGAGCCATCTCGGTCGCCGCCTCTCAATCGTCTGGCCGCCGCTCGGAGAGAAGAGAGATAGGAGAGAAAGCAAATGAGGGTTAGGGTTAGGGGCCGGTGGCCGGAACCGGGTTTTGACCTGCGAGAAAGAGGGAGAACCGTCGGATTTGATCCGACGGCCAAGAGCTCCTGACCGGCGTTTTGGGCTGGTTTTGGCCCAGGTGGGCGGACAAGGAGCGGCAGTGCTGGGCCGATTTGGCGGCCCAACCATTCGCTGTCGGGCCAAGAGCCCAGGCGCGCGCAGCGCACAGGCCGCGGGCTGTTTTGTCCTCTGGGCCAGTTTTAGCTAAGCACAGTGACCTTTTTCAAGTCTATTCATTTTCAGAAGCTGTTTAGTTCAGTTTTATCTCTAATTTTTGCACCAACGTGTATAATTTTTAGAGAGTAAAGGACATGCTTCTGAAAAGTCAGTATTATATTATTCATGTTTCTGCTGCTTAGTTAAGTTTTATCCTCTAATTAATTTAGAACCAACGGGACATTTTAATTAGAGGAGTAAACTCTTTCATGTTATAGTCAGTTTTAATATTGTTATTCTCTGACCAACGTTGATAATAGCAATATTAATTTTATTCAGTAAGTTTTCATGCATTTGTTCTATTTCTGCCCAACGGTGATTTATAATTAATGTCGCAAGTTAATTGTATGTCTTAATTTGGACCAACGTTAAATTGAGATACGCAATTATTATTATGTTGAGGTTCTCACTTTTCTTTGTTTATTACTTCAGGCTCTAATGCTATGACCTTCATTAATAGCATTCCAAAGCTTACTGGGCAGAACTATGGCATATGGCGTGAGGAGCTGGAGGTGAACTTAGCACTTGCTGAGATAGATCTGGCACTGACAGAGAAGGCTCCCACTGAGTCGACAGCACCCGTAAGGGGTGAGAGTGAGACCGATTCGGCTTCGACCGCTCGGGTAAGAGATCATGCTCCAGTGCAAGCTAAGTATGATCTAGACAAAGCCAAGTGGAATAATTCCAACCGCAAGTGCTTGATGGTCATCAAGAAATCCATCTCAGAGGGCATAATAGGAGCTATTCCAGATTGTGCTACCGCCACGGAGTATCTAGAAAAAGTAAGGAATCAGTTTACTGGTTTTACAAAGGCTTATGCACAAACTATCATAGAGAGGCTCAGTACCATGAAATACAATGGTGGCGGTGTCACAGATCACATTCTGAGCATGAGTACCATGGCAGCCAAGCTTAAGATAATGAACATGGGACTTCCAGACCCCTACATAGTTCATCTAGCTCTCAACTCATTGCCTGGCGAGTTTTCGACTTTTATAGTCAACTACAACTCTCAGCCTGATGAGTGGGACATAGAGAAGACCATTGCCATGTGTACACAAGAGGAAAAAAGACTAAAGCATGCACATGGTGGTTCTCTTAACTTTGTGCAGCACAACAAGAGAAAGAAATTCCATGACAAGAATGCCAGACCACAAGGGAAACCTCACTGGGAAAGAGGCTCCTCCTCTAACCCATCTGGCAAGTTTCAAAAGAAAGACCCTCAGCAAGCAGAACCGGATGAATGCCTTTGGTGCCACTCCAAGACACACAGGAAGAGAGACTGCCAGATTTCCTGAAGCATCTACTAAAGAAAGGTGAGGACACTATTACATTCATAGATGAAACCCTGTATTTAAGTTATGATAAATCTACTTGGTGGATTGACTCAGGAGCAACTATTCATGTTGCCAATTCTTTACAGGGTATAAGTATGAGGAGGACCCTTCAAAGAGGAGAAAGATGGCTTAAGGTGGCCAATGGAGTTACAGCCGACATTGAAGCGACATGAGAACTCACATTAGAGTTAGATGGCGGCTTTAAACTCCATTTACATGATGTTCTTTATGTACCCTCTTTGTCTAGAAACTTGATCTCAGTCTCATGTTTAGCAGACTATGGTTTTGATTGTCATTTTGGTAAAGAACAATGTGAGATTCATATTAATAATAAGTGTGTTGGTCTCACCTTCCGATGAGACAAACTTTATATGCTGTCTATGCATGAGAATGTGAATGTTGTATGCAATGAAAGTAATATTGTGTGCAATAGTGAGTCTTCCTCGTCTATGAATGGAAAGAGTAAGCGCAAATGATGCGATAGTGAGACTTCAGTGAAATTATGGCACTATCATTTAGGCCATATTTCGAGGTGGAGAATTGAGAGATTAATTTAAAAAATATTCTCCATCCGTTAGATTTCTCAAACGTAGAATATTGCATCGATTGCATTAAGGGAAAGTATGTCAAGCAAATAAAGAAAGGAGCCAAACGTAGTGCTGGGGTTTTGGAGATAGTACACACAGATATTTGTGGACCATTCCCCGTAAGGTTTGTGGACGGATATGATTCATTCATAATGTTTACAGATGACTATTCACGTTATGGCTACATTTATCCAATTAAAGAAAGATCAGAAGCATTGGATAAATTTAAAATATTTAAGGCTGAAGTCGAAAATCAGCACAATCTAAAGATTAAAATAGTAAGATCCGACCGAGGTGGTGAGTACTACGGTCGGCATAGCCCCTATGGTCAAGTTTCTGGACTTTTTGCGAGGTTCCTACAGGAAAATGGAATAGTAGCCTAGTATTCTACACCGGGTGAGCCTCAGCAGAACGGAGTAGCGGAAAGGCGCAACCGTACCTTAATGGATATGGTGAGAAGTATGATGAGCTACTCCATGTTACCGATTAGTTTGTGGATGGATGCGTTGAAAACCGCCATCCATATTCTTAATCGTGTACCAAGTAAGTCGGTGCCTAAAAAACCATATGAGTTATGGACAGGGAGAAAGCCCACATTAAACTATTTATATGTGTGGGGCTGTCCAGCTGAAGCAAAAGTTTTTAACCCAAACATTGGGAAGCTAGATCCTAAGACAGTAAGTTGCCATTTCATTGGCTATCCAGAAAAGCCGAAAGGTTATCGTTTCTACTGTCCAGATAGATACACAAAGTTTGTAGAGACCAGACACACTGTCTTTCTGGAATATCAGATGGTCAGGGGGAGCATGGTAGCGAGGAAAATAGATCTTGAGGAGAAGCGGGTCTTTGTGCCCACTCCGATGATTCAGGATCCGTTTTTCGCGTTGCCTGTTGCTGCTGCGCCAACAGTACAAAACACAATAGTGCCAGCACCTATTTTTAGTTCTCTAGTCATGGCAACAAATCAGAATGAGGAACCTGTCCTTCAGGATCCGATATAACAAATTGCCACAGATGAGGGGGAGCAATAGCAGCCCCAAGTAGAAGTGCCAATAGTTGTGGGGTTCAGAAGATCTCAAAGAGTAAGAAAGCCCACTATTTCTGATGATTATCAAGTCTATAATAGCGAGGAAGTTCAAATGGAGGGTGATCCCACCTGATTTGAAGAAGCCACGAGAAGCAGTCACTCATCTGAATGGTTAGACGCTATGAAAGATGAGATGAAATCGATGAGTACCAACGATGTTTGGGATTTAGAAGAAATTCCCAATGGAGCCAAAACAGTAGGCTGCAAATGGGTCTACAAAACGAAATGTGACTCCAAAGGAAATGTAGAAAGATACAAAGCGCGACTTATGGCAAAAGGTTTCACACAGAGAGAAGGAATAGATTACAATGAGACATTTTCTCATGTCTCATGCAAGGATTCTTTCAGAATCATAATGGCGTTAGTTGCTCATTTTGATTTAGAGTTACATCAAATGGATGTAAAGACGGCATTCCTTAACGGGGATTTAAATGAAAGTGTTTACTTGGCTCAACCCAAAGGTTTTGTCATGGAAGGAAAAGAACATATGGGATGCCTCCTGAAGAAATCCATTTATGGACTAAAACAGGCATCAAGACAGTGGTATTTAAAGTTCGATGAGACAGTAAGAAAGTTTGGTTTCAAAGAAAATGAGGAGGACAATTGCATTTATGCAAAGTTCAAGAATGGAAAATTATTTTTCTTATCCTGTATGTGGATGATATTCCGCTTGCCAGCAGTGATATCAATCTACTACTGGAGACAAAGAAATTATTGTCCTCAAAGTTTGATATGAAAGATCTTGGTGAAGCATCATTCATTTTAGGAATTGAGATTCGCCGAGATAGAAGGAAGGGGGTTTTAGGATTATTGCAGAAAGCATACCTGGAAAAAGTACTGAAGAAGTATGGTATGCACGTGAATAAGCCAACACCTGCTCCAATAGTCAAGGGCGACAGTTTTGGGAAATTTCAGTGTCCCAAAAACCAATATGAGATAGATAAGATGAAAGCGGTACCTTATGTTTCTGCTGTCGGAAGCCTACAGTATGCTCAAGTATGTACTCACCCTGACTTAGCGTTTGTTACCGGAATACTTGGCAGATTTCAGAGTAATCCAGGGATAGAACACTAGAAAATGGTTAAGAAAGACTTGTGTTATGTGCTGGGTACGAAAGGCCTCATGTTAACATATAGGAGATCTGATTCCCTAGAGATAGAGGGTTATTCAGACTCAGACTTTGTGGGAGATATAGACGATAGAAAATCCACGTAAGGTTATGTATTCACTCTCGCGGGTGGAGCTATATCGTGGAAAAGCTCCAAACAGACAGTCACTGCATCATCCATGTATGCAGAATTTGTGGCATGCTATGAGGCCTCCAGGCAGGTTAAATGGTTAAAGAAATTTATACCCGGGTTAAGAGAGGTCGACAGCATAGAAAAACCACTAAAGATGTACTGCAACAATGAGCCTGCAGTATTTTACGCTCACAACAACAAGTCAAGTGGTGCTGCCAAACACATTGACATTAAGTTTTATGTTGTTAAAGAGCAAATCCAGGATCATACCATAAGTCTCGAGTATTTGAGCACGAAGAGAATGTTAGCGGATCCGCTCACAAAAGGCTTACCGCCCAATGTGTTTAGAGAACACTTAGCCGGCATGGGTTTACGGGAAAGCCTATGAATCCTGGATAGTAAGGGCCCAAAAAGTCAAGCTTCTGTTTCAAATCAGAAAGGTGCATTGTGGCTGTTAATCCAATGGTATTAACTATTGTGACGAGGCATGCTCTATGCGCTAATCTGTGATGGAATGGAGTATAAGAAGTAAGTATGTAAGAAGAGATCAAGGGAGAGAATGTTAGAGTTGATCTCGCCAGCCAACGGCTGGTCAACCCTTGATTAGCACCCTGATCGGGGGCGCTCAACCAACCAATGGTTGTGGGCCCCCGTCGCGCAGTACCCTATTAAAAGAGAGGGTGGGGGCCAAGGGCACGGTAACCAAAGTTCACAGTCGCCCCCTTAAACCCATCTACAGACCTAGCCCGATCCGATCTGGGAGGCGCTGCAAGCGACGGGAAGCGCCACGCCGCCTTCGCCGCCGTCCACGACCTCGTCATGCCATCCACGACCTCTACACCGTCGTCCCCGACTCTAGCACGTCCCGACTCCGGCATGGCACACAACCAAGAGGCTGGTTCCTCCAAGACTTCCACGGATGGTCTGCACCTCTACCTCTCTCTTTCTCTAGTAGATGTTCTAGATCTCTCATTGTTTACTCAAGTTAATCAAGTTTCACCCTCTGATCTATGCCTAGTTGATCCACATAGTTTAACACAGTTTTCATTCCAGCTTCATACGACTACCAGTTTGGAACGCGCATAGATTTTCCAGTGAAAATTGTGTTGCAACCGAGGATCGACGAACGATCACAAGAACACGAGGAACACACGCAATTGGCTATGAACACCCGGCCGCCGAATGGCCTATATGTTGGCTGTTCTTTATTACATTTTGACTCGGCTCAAACCGAACAGATGAGATTACATCACGCTTTATAGCTGCAATGCCTAGATAGCAACTGCCCCTGCGGCACTGGCGCACGCACGCACTACTAGCTCCTAAAGACCCGGTCTCCACTCGTCCATGGGCCACACACTCATACGCACGAAGCGGCCGTCCTCCGAGTTGATCGCAAGCCACAAGTTGCTCCACTACCTACACATGTAACAAACACAACCTGGACACCGTGACGCACACACGTACACGGACTGGACCTACAAGCCATGGACACACCACAGCACAACACAAGCTAACGGGTAGCCGGAACGTGAACACATCGACAATCTGGACACCCACACACCAACACACACACCACGGAACACACCATGTCGTGTTTAATTCTAACAATCTCCTCCTAAACACGACATGTTGGTGCCGGAGTTGCTGCAGTTGTCGTCGTCTTTATCACCACCGGCCGTAGCTATGGCCTCCCGACCTGACGCGCCCACCTCTGCATACCCCATCTCCACATGAACACTGCATGCTTGCCATTGCAGGGGTTGATGCCGCTGCTCCCATCATCATCGCCGCCACGGCCGCCGCTACGGCCTCCACGCTCGACGCGAACCACGCAGCACACGCATCTCGGCGTGAATGCCATGGTCTTCTTCTTCCTTTGGCACCACATGCCATTGATGCTGTCGTGCCCGAACATGAACTGGGTTGACGTCTCCCCCATCACTGCAAGAATCACCACACGATCCCTTGCGGTGGAGCCACGCCACCACTGCAAAACACTTGCGAACTTCGGGCGCCGAACGCCCTTCGGTGACACACGCCGCTGAGGCACCATGCCTGAACATGGAGCCTTCATGATGCCTCCGCCTTGTTAAGGCCCATATGTTATCTAGGCCCATAGTGGCCCATACCCTGGCTACATATATGTCCACCTAGGACTAATGGAGATTATCTCTTGTCTAATTATCCAAAGGTAACATGGAATCAGAGCATGGTTTAGGGTTAGGGTTAGGACTAATCTAATCCCTATCCCCGATCCATTTATTTCCCGCCGGCGAGTCCTCTGCTCTGCCGCCGGTGCCTATCCACCGCGTCCCTCTGTTCTGCGGCCATGCCCATCCGCCGCCGCCTCTACTCTACCGCCCATCGCGGCCAGTCGCCGCCACAGTCGCGGCTCATCTTCGCCAGTTGCGGCCAGTCGCCGGCCATCGTCCACGCCATTGCGCCCTGGGTCAGTCCGCCCGTCGCGGATCTTGAAGGGGCCATCACGGATCGAGAGGGGAGCTTCACGTCGAAGGCCCTCCCCTATTTGACACCCATCGCAGGCGTCCCCTGTCTGCCATTGTCCGCCGCCGTCACAGCTGTCTGCTGCCGTCACGGCTTCATATTGTGCCATGGATCGGCGCCCTACAGACCTCCGCACCGAGCCATCACCGACCTCGGCGGATCGGCGCCCTGCAGACCTCCGCGCCGAGCCATCTCCAGTCTGCCTGCTGTGCTGATTTTGCCTTCACTCTCACGGCTATCTTCATCAGGCGCCGCTATTGCAGACTGCTGTGCTTTCATCTGTGAGCAGGATTTTCTTTTCTTGATTACTTGTATTGGTCTTTGCTATTGTTGGACATATACAGCATGTCGCATCCTACTGCTATCACCATCCTTGTGCAGCTTGATGGATCCAGTTATAGAGAATGGGCTTTTTGTGTTGAGACAGTGCTTGGTGGATATGGTCTTGTCTCACATCTTACTGGTACTAAACCAGTTGCTGCGACTGATGGTTCTAATGCTAGTGCAGTCACTTCTTGGGTTAATGATGATGGCAGGGTCAAGACCGCAATAGTCACAAGTGTTAAACCATCATTGATGATGAGTCTTCAGCCCTTTGTAACAACTAAGGAGATGTGGGATTATCAAAAGAACAGGTTTGTTCATATTAGTGGTGCTCATCTGCATACTCTGATGCAAGGTCTTCGTGGACTTCAGCAAGATGACATGACCATTGATGACTACTATAGTGCTTTTGATCATTTCATGGGACCAGTGCTATCTATGGTTCCTTCATCTACTGCCGGATGTGATGGGTGCTCCAAGAAGAACACGTTCATTGAGCAGTTCATGATGTATCAGTATGTTATGGGACTCAGGTCTGAATATGAGCTTGTTCGTGCGCAGCTTCTCAACAGATCTCCCACTCCATCCTTATCAGAGGTTCTATCCTCATTGATAGCTGAAGAGGCTCAACTTCGTTCATTGTCATCTGCTCCTTCAGTGTTGGCACCTCAGAGTGTTCTTGTCACTGCTCACAGGTCTCGTGTGTCTGATACTTCTACACCTTGTGAACATTGTAAGAAGACTACTCACCGTTCAGAGCATTGTTTCTCTAAGTATCCAGAGAAGCTAGCTGAGTTCTGTGCCCTTCATGCGGCTCATGGTCGTGGTACATCTGCTCCTCCTCGGGGCTCTATGTCTGTTGCTGTTGCTTCACCTGTTTATGCCCCTCAGTCCTCTTGGTCCTTGATTCAGGCGCTTCTTTCCACGTGACTTCTAATCACTCTCAGTTGGTTAATTGCCAAGCAGTCCATAATGGTGCTTCTGTTCAGACAGCGGATGGTACATCTTGTCCTATTACTTCTCATGGTTCACTTTCTACATCACATTTTTCTGTACCCAATGTTTCCTTTGTACCTCAGTTGTCCATGAATCTTCTTTCAGTAGGACAGATTACCGATCAGAATTGTTTTATTAGATTTGATGACTCATCTTGTTTTGTTCAGGATCGTCGAACCGGGAGAGTGATTGGGACTGGCCATCGCCGTAGAGGTTCCTCTAGCCTCTATGTTTTGGACACATTGAGTCTTCCTGCTTCCGCTACCTCTACAGCTCATGTGTCATCTGTTGCATCATCATCTACCCTTTTTGCCTTGTGGCATCATCGCCTCGGTCATCCATGTGGGTCTCGTTTGTCGACCTTAATAAGTAGTGGTTGTCTAGGCAATACTTCTATCGAGTCTAGTTTTCAGTGCAAGGGATGTAAACTTGGAAAACAAATACAACTTCCATATTCATCTAGTACATCTCATTCAGCTCGACCTTTTGATCTTATTCATTCTGATGTATGGGGTAAAGCACCTTTTCCCACCAAGGGTGGTCATGAGTACTATGTTATTTTTATTGATGATTACTCTCGATATACTTGGATATATTTTATGAAACATCACTCCCAATTGTGTTCCATTTATCAAAATTTTGCTCGCATGGTGCATACTCAATTTTCCACTTCTATGAAAGTGTTTTGTTCTGACTCTGGTGGCGAGTACATATCTGATGCTCTTCGCCAATTTTGGGCCTCTGAGTGTACTCTTCCTCAGCTTTCATGTTCTGGCGCCCATGCTCAGAATGGGGTTGCTAAGGGCAAGCATCGCCATCTCATTGAGACTGCTCGTACCCTTTTGATTTCCTCATTTGTTCCTTCTCATTTTTGGGGTGAGGCTGTTTCTACCTCTGCTTATCTCATAAATAGACAACCGTCTTCCGCTCTGTCTGGAAAATGTCCCGGTGAAGTTCTATTTGGTACTCCACCTCGCTATGATCATCTTCAAGTTTTTGGTTGCACTTGTTATGTCTTGGTTGCACCTTGTGAGCGGACTAAGTTGACTGCTCAGTCAGTTGAGTGCGTGTTTCTGGGGTATAGGCTTGAACATAAGGGTTATTGTTGTTACGATCCTTCCTCTCGTCGTATGCGTATTTCTCGTGATGTGACCTTTGATGAGAATCACCCTTTCTTTTATAATTCTGCCACTCCATCCTTATCTTCCCCCACAGAGTCCACTACCTTCCTATCTCTTCCTCCACCTATCCTATCGTCTTCATGTCCACCATAGCCTTCATGTCCACCATAGCCTCCACCACCTCCACCCGCTAAACCTCCCGTCACACAAGTCTACACCCGTCGCCCCAAAGCTCCCACAATCCTTCCGTCTGATTCTCCTTCGGCCAGTCCTAATACTCCTATTTTAGATGCATCTAACACTATTGATGAGTCTCATTCTATTTCTAATGAGTCACAGGTTGGTCCGCGATATAATCTACGGGATCGTGATGCTATTGCTCCTCCTGATAAATTTGGGTTTCCCCATGTCAGTGTTGTCCTTGCTGTTGCTGAACCATCCACTTACAAGGAAGCCTCTGGTATTCCATAGTGGTAGAATGCTATGTCGGAAGAGCTTGCTGCACTTGATCGGACAGGTACTTGGGAAATCGTTCCTTTGCCATCACATGCTGTACCTATTACATGTAAATGGGTGTTCAAAATCAAGACCAAATCAGATGGATCACTTGATAGATATAAAGCTCGTCTTGTTGCTCGCGGTTTTCAGCAAACTCAGGGGCGGGATTACGAGGAGACTTTTGCACCTGTTGTGCATATGACTACTGTCCGTACTATGATTACAGTAGCTGCCAGTCGTTCTTGGACTCTCTCTCAGATGGATGTCAAGAATGCTTTTCTTCATGGTGAGTTACATGAGGAAGTTTATATGCACCCACCTCCAGGTGTTGATGTCCCTTCAGGACAGGTTTGTCGTCTTCGTTGTGCTCTTTATGGCCTCAAACAAGTTCCCCGTGCTTGGTATGAGCATTTTGTTTCCGTGATAATAGAAGCTGGTTTTTCACCTAGTCCTCATGACCCGGCTCTATTTGTTCATACTTCTTCACGTGGTCATACTCTGCTTCTTCTCTATGTTGATGATATGTTGATCACGGGTGATGATGCTGAGCATATTTCCTTGGTCAAGAGGCACCTAGTCAATAATTTCAGATGACTAATTTGGGTCCCCTCAGTTATTTCTTGGGCATTGAGGTTTCACGATCTGATAAGGGGTATTACATTTCTCAATCTAAATACATTCAAGATCTGATTGCTCGATCTGGTATTACTGATAGTCAGACAGTTTCCACCCCTATGGATATTCACTTACAGCTTCGTCCTACGGATGGTACCCCTCTCGAAGATCCTGCTCGATACCGCCATATTGTTGGTAGTCTAGTATATCTCACAGTCACAAGGCCTGATATTGCTCACGATGTTCATATTTTGAGTCAGTTTATGAGTGCTCCAACTTTAGTTCATTTTGGGCATTTGCTTCGTGTATTGCGATACTTACGTGGGACATCCTCTCGGGGTTTATTCTATGCTCATGACAACTCACTTCAACTTCATGCTTATTCAGACTCCACTTGGACCAGTTATCCAACAGATTGTCGTTCTGTCTCTGGTTATTGCATTCTTCTTGGTTCTTCTCCTCTTGCCTGGAAGTCCAAGAAGCAAGCTGCTGTCTCCCGCTCTAGTACAGAGGCAGAACTTAGAGCACTTGCCACTACTACTGCTGAGATTGTGTGGATCTGATGGCTATTAGCTGATTTTGGAGTTTCTTGTGATACACCTGCACCTCTTCTTTGTGATAACACTGGAGCCATTCAGATTGCTAATGATCCTATGAAGCATGAACTTACGAAGCACATTGGTGTTGATGCATCCTTTACACGGTCTCATTGTCATCAGAAAACTATTGCTCTTGAGTATGTTTCATCATAGCAGTAACTTGCTGATTTTTTTCACTAAAGCACAAACTTGAGAGCATCATCGTCTTCATTTGCTCAAACTCAACGCTTCAGATCCGCCTTGAGTTTGAGGGGGGGATGTTAAGGCCCATATGTTATCTAGGCCCATAGTGGCCCATACCTTGGCTACATATATGTCCACCTAGGACTAATGAAGATTATCTCTTGTCTAATTATCCAAAGGTAACACGTCTCACCAAGGCAGGATCGTCACACGATCCATTGCCACAGTGCCGCAACTGGCGATAACGCACAGGCCAACACACGGCCCAACGATCTCGCCTCACCATGGCAGCCGCAGCGCCGCGCACCTCCACGAGCCGACACACGGCGCGGAACTTCATCATTACGCAGCCGCCGATGAACGCCGGCACACCTCCGGCAAGCGGGACGATGCCCAAGATGACCAAGCTCTGATACTAATTGTTGGAACCGTGGATCGACGAACGATCACAAGAACATGAGGAACACACGCAATTGGCGACGAATGCCCCGGCTGCCGAATGGCTTGTATGTTGGTTGTTCTCTATTACATTTTGACTCGGCTCAAACCGAATAGATGAGATTACATCACGCTTTATAGCTGTAGCGCCTAGCTAGCAACTGCCCCTGCGTCACTGGCGCACGCACGCACTATTAACTCCTGAAGACCCGGTCTCCACTAGTACATGGGCCACACACTCATACGCCCGAAGCGGCCGTCCTCCGAGTTGATCACAAGCCACCAGTTGCTCCACTACCTACGCATGCAACTAACACAACCTGGACACCGTGACGCACACACGTACACGGACTAGACCTACAAGCCATGGACACACCATAGCACAACACAAGCTAACGGGCAGCCGGAACGTGAACACATCAACGATCTGGACACCCACACACCAACACACACGCCACGGAACACACCATGTCGTGTTTAACTCTAACAAATTGAACTTTTTTGTTTGGATTTCGGAAAATGGGAATGAAATGAAGCTTGTAGGATCGGAGGTCTGCGATAATACTTTTGGAATAAAATCTTGAATTTTCCTAGCTAGTTGATGTATAAGGACAGTACAGAATCTCACTGGGTTGTAGAAAATGATTGTACACGACACGGGGTCCAACTCTACTCACGACCATGGCGGACATCTTTACGTTGACGAAGGGCGCAGCGGTGATGTACTCGGTAAGGACGAGCTTGACGAGCCCGAGCATGGCGAAGAGTCCGTTCCAGAGCTCGGCGTTGGCGCTCATGACGCTGCCACCGCAGCCCTCGGTACGGTGCTCTCCCCCTTGAGGACCGGCACCAGCGATGCCACGGAGAGCACGGCGGCTGTGGCCACGAACCAGGCCAACCCGGACCTGCTCCCGGCTTACGAGAGGAGGCCACGCCGCGAGACACCTCAACGGCGAGCGCGGAAGCCATGGCGAGTCGCTCGTTGATGCGCTCGGGGGCCGGCCCGCTGAACGCTAGCGCGTCCCAGAGCCTGGGTCTCGGCGGCCTCACCGCCTTGGGCTTGGGCGTTAGGGAAGTTGTTGGATCAGCATCCCCAGCTTGGGCCGACCATGGCTCGTCGCCGCGGCGGCCGTCGAGATGCTGACATGTTGGAAATCCGGCAGGCACGACCGAGGTGGTGAATGCGAGGGAGCTATTGACGCAAATGGGCCAACACACCAAACACACTCGACCGTGCAGCGAGCAAAGGCATGCGTTGCAGCGCCGCCGCTCATACCGGTCTCAAGGAGTGGTCAGAATGGTCGCCGCCGGCGAGATCGGTGACGAACCTACGAACGTTAGCCCGGGAAGACCCGTCGGGGCAGGCGCACGCAGGGTTGTTCTAGGGTCGGCAAGCCACCTAGAATGCCCTCAATTGATGTAGAGATGAAGGAGGAACAACAAGTAGTAGATAGCAAAAGCTAGGGCAAAAAAAAGTAAAAAGATAAAAGTTTTTGTGTTTGATCGATTGGATAAACTTCAATCGGCCGTGTCCCTTTATATTTATAGGGAGGGGAGGTCTTGCCCCATTAGGAGTCCAAATTTATACAAATCCCGTGTCAAAATACAACTCCAAATTCGGACTGTGCAGCTTGGACCGGTCTGACCGGTCTGACCCTGTGTCAAATCTTCCAGAAGCCGTAACTCTCTCATCCGAACTCCAAATTTGACATTCTACATATGAATTTTGATCATCTCGATGAGAGATACGTAATGGTGAAGTCAAATTTCCATTTTGACAAAGTCACTTTGACCGTTCAGACCGATTTGTGCATACCGGTCTGACCGATCTGCACAGTCTGCCAATTTTGGTCATCAACAGGAGCCCATGGAGGCCATCACCTAGAGATAGCATCCTTACCAATCGCGCTGCAAATTTAGCATCGGAGAGAAATTCGATATGTATTTATCATAATTGCTCGTATGGCACGTCAGCTCCTCACTCCACGTTGGATCCGATTCAGCATGAGCATGCAAATGCCCACCAATGCCCTTGTCTTCTTTCTTCTCCACCCCACAGGACGGCAGGACGACCTTGCGGCGCACGAACCAGAACTACGACACCAATGATGATATCTGCCCAGACACTGTGGCATGCCTCGGTGGCGAGTGCGGACATGAAGCCCACCATGGTGACCCGTTGATGCGCTCGGGACCAGCCCGCTGAACGCCAGCGCGTCCCACAGCCCGGGCCTCGCCACCTTGGGCTCGGGTGTTGGGGGAGTTGTTGCCCAGCATCCTCGGCCTGAGCCAACCAGGGTGCGTCACCGCGGCACAAGCAAGGCCGCCGGGACGCTGAGGGAAGGAAGCCGGCAGGTGCGACGGCTGTGGCGAATTTGAAGGCGAGGGAGCCCATGTAGGCCATCACTTAGACAAATATATAACTTAGACATGCATGATCCAATGAGCATGAAAGTTTTATTACATATCAAGAATGTAATAATTAGACCACCATATAAAGTTCACTATAATTGGAGCACAGAAACTGTATCTATGAATTAATATAAAAAAATAAATATCTAAAGCTACCATACCATATGTTCACTGCATAGATATACACATGTGGAGTCCAACAAAATTAGATTTTTTATTTATAATTTTATATGATTTAGTATAATTTTTCAAATATTTAACCAAAATATATAAAAAATAAAAGGAGAAAAACCACTGAGGGAAACCAACCAGGGAGGTCACATGTCCTCTATCGCGAGTCCGAGGAGTCCAGATGAACGATTTTGTCATCTAGGGAGGAAACGCGGGCTCATCCTAAAGTTTAGGCCCAAGGGAGACTTTTTTGCGAGGAAAAAAAGATTGATCATTAAGCTTAATTAGGTCACATTACAATCTAGAAGCACAACATGTTGTATACAACTAGGAATTTCTGATAACCAAACCTCAGAGCTGAAAGCTCGTCTAGCATGTTCTGCCAATTCATGTGCTACTATATTTTGCTCTCTATTGATCTTGACCAAGCGAACATTTTCTAGCATTCTCATGATGTTTTGCTATCTTCTACCAAGCTAGCATAAATAGGACGATTAATTTCATGCTTAGCAAGAGCAGCCACACAACTAGAACAATCAGACTCTAAATTCACTGGGCTGTCACACCATTGATGAGCCAACCACGAGCGTTCCTTCCATGCAAGAAGCTCTGCTTCTTCCACCGAGGTGCACTGGAACATGTATCTCCATGAAGAGAGATGGACACACCCCTTGTGATCCCAAATGATGACCCCTCCAGAGGCTTCTCCCGTCGCCTTAACATAATTTCCATCAACATTTATTTTAATCCATCCTTCCTCCGGTGGTTGCCACAAGAGCTTGGGTGTTTGCTTCTCCAGAGGCACCTTTTGTTTTTGTTTTCCTGCAAAAACATTGAGTGGGAATTTTCCTTTCACATCATCTATAATGTTAAGTTGTTTTCCAGAAAAAGTTCTTTGCAGGGCTCTTAAAGCACGAGCTGATGCATCAATAGAAAGTTGGCCTCCTCCATGGGTTATAGAATTGCGGTCACTCCAATTGTGCCAAAAGATTAGGATGATTACAAAGCGCTCTTCCTCAGACAGCTGATCTAGCAAGAGTAAAAACTAGTCTGGACCTGATAATTGAAGTAGAGTGCCATCCAGCACAGGCCAATCTGTACGCATTATTTCCAGGAGAGAACGAGAATGAGGGCAAGCAACCACTGCATGGTAAGTTGATTTAGATTCCATACCACAAATATTACACGTATCGTCCTTCAAGATATTCCTAGCTTTCTTGAGACTTGTTGTAAATAATAAATTTACTAAGCAAATGGTAACAGGTCAAGTTTGTTCTAGCCCATTGTGTTAAAGGGTTTCAACTAGCAGGGTAGAAACTGGTTCAACTGTCGACATAAACAAAAACAAAAAAAGAACCGAAAGATTCTTATCTAAAGTTGGTCAATCAAACCTTTCAAAAAAGAACCGATGTTTATGATGTCGTTCTTTGAATTACCCAAAGGGGTGTTAAAGAAGTTAGACTACTACCGATCGCGCTTCTTTTGGCAAAATGATCAACATAAAAAGAAATACAGATTAGTGAAGTGGAGTCTAGCATGTCAACCAAAGCAACAGGGTGGCCTAGGAATTCAAAACCTAGAAATACAAAACATTTGTTTACTAAGTAAATGGTTGTTCAAACTCTGTAACGAAGATGAACTTTGGCAATCTATTTTGAAAAATAAGTATCTCAGTAATAAAATCATAGGGGGATGCAATAGCAAGTCATCAGACTCACACTTCTGGAAAGGACTTATGAAGGTGAAAGATCAATTTTTAAGTTTGGGATCCTTTAAAGTGAACAATGGAGCTCCGACTAGGTTCTGGGAAGATGTTTGGCTACGTAACCAGCCACTAAATTTGAAATTCCCATCACTTTTTAACGTAGTTCGCAGGAAGCAAGACACTGTTGTTGCTGTTCTTAATTCTACACCTCCAAATGTTTCCTTTAGGAGAGTGCTAAGGGGTCAGAATTTGAACAACTGGAATAGAATTGTTTCTTCAATAGCAGATGTACAACTCAGTGAGGATCCATACTTTTTTTATTGGTTTCTACACTCATCAGGTCAATTTTCCGTCAAGTCTATGTATGCTGCGTTAGTAAACAATGGAGTTTCGGTGTCACAATATATTTGGCGTGCAAAATTACCAACTAAAATTAAGGTATTTATGTGGTATCTTAAAAAGGGGGTAATTTTAACTAAAGACAATCTGGTTAGACGTAATTGGCATGGAGATAAGTCATGTGCTTACTGTCATGTTCCCGAGACTATACAACATTTGTTTTTTAGTTGTGCTCATGCGAAGGTTTTGTGGCGCGCAGTTCATGTAGTGTTTGGTTTATCACAACGGCTTATGTGGATGATCTGTTTAATCGATGGTGCAAAGTCGGGGGTACCAAACATAATTTGTTGTTACTAACTACAGCCTCGGCTATTTGTTGGACCATTTGGATTTCTAGGAACGAGGTTATTTTTGATAAATGTAATGCAAAATCATACTTGCAGGTACTTTTCAGGGGAACGTATTGGCTACAGCCAATGGGCTCTATTGCAGCGTCATGAGCATCAACACGCTCTTGTCCTCCAATGTCAGCAGCTTAAGGAGGCGGCACTTCGAGTCTTTGCGTCCTTTGGTTGGTTATCATCGAGTCGATTAGGTTTACATTAATCATGAGAGAAACTTGTTGCAGTTTATTTACCTTGCTTGGACTTATTTGTGCGAGAGTGTAGAAACTTTTACTCGTTTGTAATAAGTGGACTGATTCTACCTTGTGTTTCTAATTGTGTTTCTAAAACTAATAATGCCCTAATTGTGTTTCTAAAAATATGCCCCATTATCTTGTCCCAACATTACTAGGTATTTCTTTGGAATTTAGCTGACGATCAGATCCCCCAATTGAATGTACGCCGCACGGGCTAATCTCGAAAGTGCATTTGGCGAAACCAAGTTTGAAGCTGAGGTCGCAGACTCGCTGTAGTTGGTTCGTCCAAGAAGAGGTCGTTTCAGTGATTCGTGAGAACTAATCAGAAGTATTATTGCTATTCTAGCTAGAACCAAACAGCTATGTATATGAATGCTTCGCTGATACCAACTCACCATGAGATATACTGAGACTGTGCTTGTGCAGAAATCTGAAGCCCTTCAGGGATTCTTCCCGAGACACCAAAAATATACTGGTTTTCTCGTTTGGCTGGATCTTTTCATGTGTAGCCGAATAACTTTCGTTAGTCATTATTCCGAACAACACAGTCAGTAGTCATTGCTCACTGACAGCAGCTAGCGATGACTGACTGTTGCGCGCGCTCGAAGAAACAGGGGACCCTCTCGATTTGCCAACTTAACTGCATGATAACGAACGATAAGCCTGGATATGGATGGGGTAGTGTTGCCCGGTCACACACGGCGGAGGAGGTCCTGAGTGTTGACTCGTGCGAGTCCACGCACCCACATCTCAGCGTCTTGCTGGCAACTTTGGAATTACAGACATGAAGTAGTTATCTTTCGCAATCAATCACCAAACCTTCCTCACCTTCTGCTCGAGTGCAACACTGCAGCCGAACTCTAGACACGGCGCCTACTTTGTATCATGGCGCAGTGAGGTCAATATTACTTCCATGCGAATTTCTATGGCTACTTCACTGGTCGTCCACTCGAGTCAGCAGTCAAACGCATGTTTCAGAATAACCAGAGAATAGAAATATCTACACTATCCAGATTTATCCTATATATAATAATAGGTCACACAATTGTAACTTGGAAACCGAAAATCAGTAGTGAAATGGCTCCCGCAAAGGCACACCTCCACAACCTTCTGCTTGTGTTCATAACTTACTTCCTCAAGCTTAGCACTGCAGCGCCTTGCCTCCCGGATCAGGCTTCTTCCCTCCTCCAGCTAAAGGCTTCCTTCATCGGTGACAGCTTACCATCATGGCAAGCTGGAACGGATTGCTGCCACCACTGGGAGGGCGTCACCTGTGACATGGCCTTTGGAAGAGTCATTTCTCTTGACCTCGGTGAGTTCGACCTGACGAGCAGTTATCTTGATCCTGCATTGTTCAACCTCACCTCTCTCAGGAACCTCAGCCTTGCATTCAGTGACTTCAATGAAGCCTTTCTCCCAGCTTCCGGGTTTGAGCGGCTCACAAATATGATCCACCTCAACCTCTCGTGGACCAGTTTTCGGGGTCAGATTCCAATTGGAATTGCTTGCCTCAAGAACCTTGTCACCATTGACTTGTCTGGTAATTATGCTTTGTATTTTGAACGGCCAAGTTTCCAAACCTTCATGGCCAATATGAGCAATCTGAGGGAGCTTTATCTTGATGGAGTGGGTTCACTACGGCAGATTGGATCGAATTGGTCAAGTGTTTTAGCAGACTCAGTTCCCCAGCTACAGGTTCTTAGCTTGTTTGGGTGTTTTATATCAGGTTCTATCCACCCCTCATTCTCAAGGCTTCGCTCACTTACGGCGATCAACTTGGGAGCCAATTTTGATCTCACCGGCAAAATACCTGAGTACTTTTCTGAACTATCTTCCTTAACCATTTTAGACATATCACGAAATCAGTTTGAAGGGCGGTTTCCAACAAAAATCTTCCAGCTAAAAAGTTTGAGGACTCTTGATTTGTCCGATAACCCCATGCTTTCTGTGAGGCTAACACACTTCCCCGCTGGAAATAATTTGGAAACACTAAATCTAGCAGGGACCAATTTCTCTTATGACATGCCGTCCTCGTTTGGCAATCTTGAGTCTTTAAAGACATTGGGGCTTAACACGATGGGCATTGATGACAAACTCCCTGCTTTGATATCTAAGCTTCCATTATTGGACGACCTGCGACTACAACTCATGGGATCAAATTTGGAGAACCCAGTATTGTCTTGGGTCAGCAATCTTACCCGACTGACACACCTAATGCTTAATGGTTATGACTTCTCTAAATCGATTCCCACTTGGATCGGCAAACTGATAAGGCTACAAAGTTTGAAAATGGAGGACTGCAGTTTCTCTGTGCCAATACCGTACCAGATTAGAAATCTTACAGAATTGGCAGAGCTGAAGTTAAGGAGTTGTGACTTCTTTGAGCAGAGAATGCCTTCTTGGATAGGCAATCTTACAAAGTTGACTTCTTTGAACATCTATAATTGCAATTTCTCTGGGTCAATACCCTCAACAATTGGGAACTTGATCCAACTTGAGGAGCTGATGGTTGAGTCTTCTAACATCACTGGTGAGACTATGTCCTATTACTTTCTTCTTAGATACTGTATATGTCTTATCTCTTTTCAACTGTAGATTGATCTTAAACCTAATTTATGACATGACATCCATACTATGTCAACAAAACAGTAACAAATTTGTAGTGAATAAGAAATCTCCTATTTTACTTACTACTATGAAACCAATGGAGCCACCTTCAAAAAACAAGAAAAAGGCTTTAAATGTTGGCATGTTGAGAAAAACAATGATATCTTCACTTTGAGTCTTTGACCAATTTCTGTAGTTTAGCAGTTTCAATAGTGAGATGCCTTTTGCATGAGTACACGACTCGGTTCTTCTATAACTAAAATCAATTAGTTTGAGTTTTCAGCAACCTCCTCCCCCCTCCCCTCTCTAGATATATTTCAGATAACAAAATATAATTTTGGATAGATTCCATAATGTAACAAAATATAATTTCAGTAACAAAAGGACTTAATTTGGAGGCATTTGATCGATGATTCCACTAAATTGCAGGTTACACAGTACTTTCGTATCCATTTTCTCCTCTCTTGTAGGGTACTATTGTTTTATTTAGAAAAGTTCATTTTACTCCCTTCAAGTATAGTCAAAGTCTGAATAATCCCCTAAACTATAATTTGGTTCAAATTACCCTTTAAACTATACAATTTAGTCCATTTTACCCTATAATACAATTTATCTTTTTTGTTTCTCCTTACGCAGGTTGAATTTTAGTTTCCAATTTTGTAGGGCAGTAGTGGAAGTCACAATGCATATTAAAAAAAATTATAATTTTTCATCATTATTTTTCATATAATTTTGAACTCCAATAATTAATTTATTATTAAATATCCTAACCTATCAAAATAATGATAAAAATTATGATGTATTTTTCTAAGATGTGATATGATGGGTACTGTCATCCTTTTTTTTATAACACCCGTAGGCTAGCTTTATTGATTGAATTACATCATTTGCTACGAAAGGTATAATAAAACTAGGGGGGGGTCATCGTCCCATGTACAATTATCATTTGTGATCATAGCTTGCCTAGTTAGAACATGTGCCACGTGGTTTGCTTCCCTGCTCACATGTTCTATAGAGATCTTCTGGAAACTGCTCCACACAATGTTGCATTCATCATAGACTATCACGGCCAAATTTGCCATAAATCCCCCATTGCTCATGATTTCAGTCACTTCCATATAATCAGATTGGATGATGATGCGATTACCTCCGATATGTTGGGCTAGCATCAGACCATCCTTTAGAGCAAAGGCTTCCACCATTGGAGCATCAACTTCATGAGAGATGTGCCTATTTGTTGCTGCGATCATACCCCTCGAGCAGTCTCTGAATATTACGCATGTGCTCCCACTGCCCCTGTCTTCATGTTTTTAAATGTCTACCTTACCTTCGCTGGGATGTGACGCTTCGAACGTCGTGTTTGAGCACCTTTTCTGATTTGTGAAGTGCCACCCCCCCCTTGCACAAATGCGAGTGCGTGGCTCTTCATTGTGTTCGCTTCGGCACGATGATTGTGCAATTTTTACGTGTGCGAAGCACCCCTCCCCCTTTGCTCGATCAGAGGGGCGGGGCTTCGTTTAATGTCCTTACTTGATGCTTTCAATTTTTAGGATAGCTTCAGCTCCTTAGCTTGAAAACGCCTTATCCTAGCCTTCAACATTGTGCGTGATAGGACTTTCCTTAGGATGCCTCTGGCTCTTTAGCTCATGTCGGTCAAATCCTAGCCTTCGCCATTTCGCGCGACAGGACTTTTCTTGCCATCGGCATTTCGCATTACAAGACTTTCCTTGCCTTCGGCATTTCGCACGACAGGACTTTCCTTGCCTTCGGCATTTTACATGACAGGAGTTTCCTTGCCTTCGGCATTTTGCATGACAGGACTTTCCTTGCCTTCGGTATTTCCCACGACAGGACTTTCCTTGCCTTCGGCATTTCACACAACAATCTTTCAATGTTTGTGAAGTGAAGCCAAGGGGGGAGCGGACCATTCAGTTCGTGATCTCCGTGCTTACTTCTTTCAAGCATCTTTCGCTTACCTTGTGCTGATGACTCCCCTCTTCGCTAAATGATGAGGGATAGATGCTTCGGTGCACGCTTGTCCAACTAGACATTCTTTTCTTTTTTGGGGGGCCTTGTTTTTATTCCACAAGGTGAGCCATTATGATTGCCCTCCAGTCTTCACTGGTGATTGCACTAATGAATTTCTCCAGCTCATCGGTGCAGTTGACGAAACCATGCTTCAGGGTTTTGAAGAAGATATCAGGTTGCAATTGATCTTTTTGCGCTGCCGCCTTCGCCAACTTATCGGCCAGCTTGTTCTGCTTCTTTGGGAAGCTTTGGATGCTGAAGCCCAGGAAGTGTTTTTCCATGCCCCTGACTGTCACTAAGTACTTGGAAAGCTCAGGTTTGAGTGCTTTGTAAGACTTGCCCACGTGGCCTGTGATCAATTCCGAGTCTGACCTGATAGATAGTCTTCGGGCCACCCAAGCCCTAGCTTTGTGAAGGCCTAACAATAAGCCTTCGTACTCTGCAACATTGTTCATGCATCCTTGGAAATTGAGTCTGGCTGCGTATTTCAACTGTGTGTCTGAAGGTGCTATTAAGATTGCTGAAGCCCCTGCCCCAGCTTGGCAATAGGCTCTGTAATATTCAAGCTGCCATAATGCTTCGATTATCGGCTGATCTTGCGAGGGTTCGGTTGGTGTCCAATCAGTGATGAAATCTGCGAGGACCTGTGACTCGATGGTGCTTCCCAAAATGAAGTCTATTGTGTACGTTGCCAGTTGGCCTGCCCATTTGCCGATTCTACCGGAGGCCTCTCTGTTTTCGAACATGTCCCGAAGAGGAAAAGAAGTTGGGACCTTGATCTTGAAGCTTTGGAGGTAATGCCGAAGCTTTCGTGCTGCCATGACAACTGCATACGCCATTTTCTCCATCTCAGAGTACAACAGCTTTGATCCTCTTAGGGCTTCGAACACGAAGTAAATTGGGACTTTCTTGAGTGCCCCTCGTGCATTCGCTCTTCAACCAACAGTGCGCTGACTGCTGCTCTGGATGATGCGATATATATTAACAGTTCAGTCTTTAGGGAGGGGCTTGTCATTACTTCTAGATTCTCAAAGTATGTTTTGAGGTCCTCTAAGGCCTTCTCTTGTTCTGAATCCCATTGGAAATTTCCAGAGCCTTTCACTGCTTTGAAGAAGGGAAGACATTTCTCAGCGGACTTGGAGATGAATCTGTTCAGAGAGGCCAATCTGCCTATCAACTTCTGCACTCCTTTGTTGGTGGTGGGTGGCTTCATTCTCCTGAGGGCTTTGATTTTTTTTAGGTTTGCCTCGATACCCCTCTCTTTGATCAGGCACCCCAGCAAATTTCCTCGACGTACGTCGAAGACGCATTTCTCAAGGTTCTACTTAAGGCCATGTTGTTGAAGGTTGGCAAAGGTTTCACGAAGGTCCTGGATGTGATCTTCACGCTTTTTGCTTCGGACGACGACGTAATCCACAGAAGCGGAGATGTTTCTATCCAACTGAGAGCCCAACACTTCCTTGACAATTCTGTTGAAGGTGCTTCCCCCATTCCAAAGCCCCTCGGGCATTCTCACGTAGCAATATGTGCCAAAGGGTGTTGTGAAACTAGTTTTCTCTTTGTCAGACTTCTTCATGAAGATTTGAAGGTAACCGAAGAAGCAATCTAGCATACTCAACATTTCGGACCCTATGGCCGCATCGACCAATGTATCAATGCACAACATGGGGTAATCATCCTTCGAACAAGCCTTGTTAAGATTTGTGAAGTCGATGCACATTCTCCACTTGCTGTTCTTCTTCAGTACCATGACTACATTGCTGAGCCATTTTGGGAACTGCACTTTGTGTATCACTCCTGCATCAAGCAATTTCTAAACCTTGGCCTAAGCGGCCTTTTTCCTCTCTTCGGATATTGTTCGATGTTGCTGTTTTTGTGGTCGGATCTTCGGGTCAACTTTCAGTGAATGCTCCATGATGTTCCTGCTAACACCTCGCAGGTCTGACGAAGACCAAGCAAACAAATCTTGATTGTTTCTCAAGAACTAGATTAACCTGGCTTTTTCTGCCTCCTCCAAGCCCTTGCCGATGATGACTGTTTGATCTGGGAGAGCGAGACTTTCTCCGTGTGCTCTGCTAGAGTGACACCCTCTGGTCTGTGTGCCTGATCGGACTATGATGGCTTTGACTCGGTGTCCTCTTCGGACTCTGCAGCTTCTATGGCACGAAAATTTTTCATGGCGTATGATGTGTTGCCTTCGCATCTGCGTGCTTCTTCCTGGTTGCCGAAGACTATTACAATCCCTCCGGCGGTTGGTAGCTTCATGCACAAATATGGCTGATGGATCACAACTGCAAACTTAATGATGGTGTTGCAGCTGAAGATGGCATTGTACGGATACCAAATATCCACCACATCGAATGTTATGACCTCCATTCTCTGCATTCTCTCTTTGTCGAAGGTCACATTTAGCTAAACTTTACCGAGGGCCTCTGTTCTTTTGCCGCCGAAGCCGATGAGTGGGTATTGGGGCTTCTGCAAGTGATTCTTTATGAGCCCCATCTTGATGAAGCATTGCCAGATCAAAATGTCTACTGAACTACCATTGTCGATGAGGATTCTTCCCACATCATTTCCTATGAAGCATACTGAATTCTTGCCGATGTTGGCTCTGATGATGAGGTGGTCGTTTTGTGGGTAATGCTGAAGTCTGTCTGCTTCGGTGAAGGACATCGAAACATGCGACCACAGGGGTGCGGAAGTGCTTGCCTTCGCAGACGTGCAACACAGTCCGGAAGTATTCCTTCCTCCGCTTCTTCATCTCGTTCACCGGCTCATTTGAGCCGCTGGAGACGGCGTTGATGACGTTGACCATACCTCTGG
The DNA here is from genome assembly GCF_016808335.1 of Panicum virgatum. Classification (NCBI taxonomy): domain Eukaryota; kingdom Viridiplantae; phylum Streptophyta; class Magnoliopsida; order Poales; family Poaceae; genus Panicum; species Panicum virgatum. The sequence goes on from NC_053146.1 coordinate 5,899,345, forward strand.
TTGAATCACTGGCATGCTTCAGTATTTGCCTAGGTTTGAGCTTAGGTGTTGGTGGCAGGTAACTTGGATCTTGCGGAGTCGAGCTTTGCGACCATGTTTGATGTGGTGCCGAAGGTGGTCACTGGGACCTGATGCGCCGAAGGGGCTGGCAGCGCCGGGTAAGATGGAGTGTACGGTAGCGGGTTGTAGTGGAATGTAGGGTATGACGGAGACCAGTGTGAGGTGATTGTCGAAGGCCACTAAGGGGTTGCAAGTGTTATCCTCGGTTGACTGCTTTGCACAGTGTAGTTGACTGGCTTCAATGGCTATGCGCTCTGCTGAACCAGCTCCTCTTTCTCTCTTTAGCGATGGGGCACTCATTTGTCTAGTGGCCTTTGTCTTTGCTGTTGAAGTAGAAAAAGGGTATTTTCTTCCATCGGACTCCACTGTCTCCGCGTTGTCCGTGGCTATTCCTGTCGTTTCTCCCCCTGGTTGTTTTGTGGGCGCGGACCACGGGCTTCCACCTCCGAGATCGTGTTCATGGTCCCTAGGGTCTTTGGTGGGTCTGCATGCCAAGGCTTCAGCTGCGACCCCTGGTTGCTTTTCACTTTCTTGTGCTCGTTCATTTCTTCGAGCCTTCGCCTCTTGCCCCCGGTCTGATTTGCAGTACTCTTGCATGACTTTGAATAGTCTGTTCCCGGTCTTCAGCTTGTGCCTCTAAGATATTCAACACATGGTCCCAGATTCAAACCCCTCAAAGCCATGTCGATGATGCTCGGTTTAGCCACATGCGTGGCCTTTGCGTGAAGCTTGACAATGGGCAACATGTAGTCCTGTAGGGTTGAGCTCCCCTGCTTCAGGTCGTGGAAGTTGCATGACGTCACTTTGTCAGGCTTTACTGCTTGGAAACCGGCGGCTAGCTCCAACCAAAGCTGTTCCCAAGAGTATATGTAGCCATTTGGAAGGTTGGTATACCAATGTTGGGCTAGGCCCTTCAATGCCAGGATGAGCGCCTTTGCTTTGCAGGCAGACCCTCCTCCGGTTGCTTCAATTGCGGCTTCGTACTTGAGTAGGAACTCCCTCAGGTCGGACTCTCCGTTGTACTGTGGTAGAACTACGGGATTGAACCGCCTCGGCAATCACAGTTCTTCTAGCTCTTTTCTTAATGGGGACCTTGGGCCTTTGTGGTACTGCCCTCAATGGTACTACCTTTGCCGGTACTCGCCTTCTTTCTTCCTCTTCGGTGTCGTCATCGTGACAATCTGCCACCAAAATAGCTGGTGGCTGGGACCTGTGCACTTCGGCCCTGGTGACTGCGGCTGCTTCGACTGCCTCGTCGGAAGGCTACATCTGCTGCAACACCCTTCTTCTCTCTTGTATCTTCTGGTGCATCAACTTGTACCGGACTCCTCCTCCTTCAGTTTCTTGAGCTGCTCCTAAAGATATGCTTCAGAAGGCACCCGCTCTTTTCCCTTCGCTCTTGTGATCACGTATGGGCCTCCTGCTACGCTCTATGCTTTGCCTTCTCGGTGAGGTGAGCCTCGATCGTCTGCATGTCCCGTCTTTGAGCGGAATGCCCAAGTAATGGAGCCCGACCTCGAACTCTCCATCTGCGTCATGGTCGATGGAGGCGTCGCCGCTGTTGGATTGTGGCACGATAGCGTTCTCCGAAGACGCCGAAGCATCCGCCAAAGTGCTTCCTGCACCTTACTTGTTCGCTGCCATGTGGCATGTTGGAACGAACCACAGGTGGGCGCCAAAACTGTTGGTGGAAGATACCCTTCGGAACAAATGGGTATCACAACAGCTTGGAAACGAGATCGAAGACCCCACAAGAATAGATCACTCCCAACACAGCAACAACACAGAAATGGCACAACAATAAATTTGTATTCAATGTTACAGTGATTACACGGGGTATTTATAGGCGCCGATTTAAATACCTCTTTGCCTATTTACACCTTTTTGCCCCTCAACGACTAGATTCCTGGGATATTCCATAGGTATACAGGTAATTTTACATCAATTAAGGGTTACAGTTAAGCACTTGCCCCCGGGCCATAGTGGGCCCGCAAACCCTTCGCCGCTCCTTTGATCTGCCCTTCGGTTGTGGCCCGAAGACTTCGGGCCATCGCCTCTTCATCTCCCTGCGTCTTATGAGCCAGGAATTGATGGAACCTTTGTGTGTCTTCGCGACCAGACCCTTCGCGGGCAGTTCTTCGGCATCCTCCGAAGCCACAGGTCGTGCTCTCTGTCATCGTCGTTTTGGCCTTTGATTGCTAGCCTTCATCTATGAGCCGAAGGTGGCGTCCCCAACAGAGCGTGCTACCTTAGCTTTACCAGTGACCACGGCCGTTGAACTCGTCGATCTATCCCAGGTCTATTCCGTGAACTGATTTTGAAGCTCCAAATAGGTGACTATAGTGGGGATGAAAAATATCCTAAAAAATTCTCGGGCAAGACTCATGCAAAAAAAGACTACATATGCAACAAATTATGAACAATTGTGGAATAAAATCTTATACACTATTTTCGTGCATCTACTTTCCAACATGTGTAAACATATTTAAACATGAATTCTCATGTAAAATTAACTTATATGGGGGAGTATACGACAGACATTTAATAAAGTCTGCAGCATTCTAACCAGTACTCTATACCCTTACATGCAGGAAAAATTCCGAAGTCTTTGTTCACTCTTCCCGTCCTGCAATATCTTGTTCTAAATGGGAATCAGCTTGTTGGTTCATTGGAAGACATTCCTGCTCCTTTTTCCTCACCATTGAGGAAAATTGATTTTGGAAGTAATCAATTAACAGGCCCAATACCCAAATCATTTTTTCAGCTTACGAATCTTCAGGGTCTCAGTCTTGGCTCAAATAAATTGACAGGCACAATAGAACTTGGCTCTATCTGGAGGTTGAGAAATCTCAAATATCTTAACCTGGGTAACAATATGATATCACTCGTAGAAAAAGAAGGTGATACGATTTTCTCTCATTCCCTTAAAATCCAGGTCCTATACCTTGCATCTTGCAACCTTAAAAAATTTCCGGCATCATTAAAATATCTTGACACTATTATGGATCTCGACCTATCAAATAACCAAATAGAAGGGGCCATACCAAGTTGGGTATGGGACAACCGCCCTTTTTGGTTGAACCTCTCAAACAACATGTTTACTACTTTAGAAAAGTCTCCTATTGTTCAGATGACAGATTTAATTTCTCTTGATCTCAGTTTTAATAGACTTCAAGGAAGCATACCACCATTAACTTCATCCTACCTGCTTCTGTTGGATTGCTCGACATCAGAAACTGAATCTTCCAGGGGCCGCGAGGCAAGTTTCAAACGCCTTCTCTATACAAGGCGCTGATGGCGGTAACAGCTCCTCCAAATGACTTTGCTGAGCTGGTAAGGAACAATTGTGCACCGCCAAGGGTCAAGTTCTTCATATGGCTGCTAGTCCAGAATCGGATACCATACCCGCACCAACTTGCTTAAGAAATCGGTCATCACGGATGCTACTTGCGAACTGTGTCACAACTGTGACGAGTCCGTCGACCACCTCATCTTCACATGCCCAGTTGCGGCAAGCTTGTGGCAACACGTGGGCATAGCGAGAAGCACAAGCGCCACGGTCAGCAACCTGGGCGCGCTGAAGCGACCGGATGCAATACCAGCAAAGCACTTCTCCGTCTTCGTCTTTGTGTGCTGCTGGAACATTTGGAAGGGTAGGAACCGGGTGGTCTTTGATGCAACAGAACCGTCGCTGCAACTGTTGCTGCGCAACTGCAGAGAGGAAGCTCGAGTCTAGGAACGAGATCCTCTGCATTTGCTCTCTGAACGGCAAGGGGACTCGCTACGCCTGATGCTGTTCGTTTGGCATCAGACAACACCCAGGTTCAGGAGATAATACACAAACTACACCTGCTGGCCCAGGAGCTTTATACGGCCCAGTCGGACGCAAGCAGTGGAGGAAAAGGGCACGAGGCCGAAGGAAAAGAGCGGGTGAACGAAATATATACAGTGAGGCCAACAGAACCACGACGGAGTTGATCGCCGGTAGAGAAGCTGTTGTGCTCTTGAATCTCGTATGTAAGTCTTAATCTGTCTTCTCTTGACGTCTTCAACATGCTAGGCTCAGTGGTACTAATATAACATCTCATCATCAGATTACTTAAACTGCATCAAACTTTACCTTTTTCTTGAACGAAGTAGCCGGTTGAAATTGTATTATGTGGCATGGAGATCGAAGACGCTAAAATAGAAGAGGCTTGCAAAGAGCGCCATAATTTCAATACGTAAGTAATATAACCCATGTACTACTATTCCTTGCTTGTTCTCTGAAATTGCACATGTTCCTTCTCATATATTTTTCCGTTGCAGAGATATGCTGCCTAGTTTGGTACCTAATGTTGGCATGGAATTTAGAAATTTTGATGAGGCTTGGGCAATTTGGACAGAAAGGTTTTGAGGTCAGAAAATGTACACAAACAAAAGACAATCTGATGGGAAGATCACATCGTGTAAGTTTGTTTGTGCAAATGAGGGTCATCGATTGAAAGACAAAAGATATCATTTAACAAAGTGCCCTCAAGCTGAAACTAGAACTGATTGTCAAGTGCACATGAATTTGATAATGGACCGAAAGAAGGAAATATTGAAAGTGACCGAATTGGTTTTGGAACACAATCATCAACTACACCTTCCAGAAATCTTGCACTTAATGGTCTCACAAAGGAAAATTTTCAGATTTACAAGCATTTGAAATCGAAACGGTGGATGATGCGAGAATTGGAACAAAAGATGCACATGAGTTGGCTAGTCGCCAAGTTGGTGGACCACTCAATCTTAGCTACATCATTAGTGATCACAAGAACTATTTGCGATTCAAGCGACAACGAGAGATAGTATATGGCCAAGCCGGTAGCATGCTTAAGTATTTTCAAGAGAAAATTGCTGAAAATCCATCATTTCAATATGCACTGCAAATGGATTGTGAAGAACAAATTGCAAACATATTCTGGACTGATGCTAAAATGATCATGAACTATGCATACTTTGGGGATGTTGTTAGTTTTGACACTACTTTTGGAACAAACAAGGAGAGCAGGCGTTTTGGTATCTTTGTCAGGTTCAATCATTTTAGAGAAAATGTAGTTTTTGGTGCTGCTCTCTTGTATGATGAAACTTTTGAATCCTTCAAGTGGTTGTTTGAGACCTTTCTAAAAGTTCATAATGGAAAGCAACCTAAAACCTTTTATATAGATCAAGATGCTGCAATGGGAAAGGCAGTTTGAAACTTTTGAATTTTAGAGTTTGTGAGATGCCCGTGGGGCTAGGACCTTGTGATGAGTGATTGAACAACACAGTGTGCGTGTGACGTTTCTCTTGGTTGGTGTCGATGCAGGTGATAGGTGGAGACTGAACATGCGGCGACGTGTGAAGAATGAAGATATGATGCCACGCCGATGGACTGAGAGCGGTGAAGGGTGGATCAAGACTTGCGTTCGAGGGATTTGAGATCGTGCGGTGTATGTCTACTGTACCTGACGACACAGCGAGAGAACGTTGGTGGACGGTTTCTTGGTTAAGCCACAAAACCAAGATCCCGGACGTTCGTTGCGGCGGACGTGGCTGAAGACGGGGACAATTGTCGATCGCGAGAAGATTCCGGATCGTCGTGCGGCGAGATCACGGGACGCCATGGTGCTAGATGGAAGGATCGCGGACATCGAGATTGTTTGCCGTGGAGGATGATATTGAGTGATACGCGCCGATTACGTTAATTTGATTTACGTAATGGCAAATTTGTAATTTAGGTAGTGCCACCCTATGGGTTATAAATATGTGGCACCTAGGATTGAGGGGTATGCGTTTTTAGGGTTTTTGGGCGTTTGCTACAGTAGCCGCCGTGAACAGTTCCGCGCTACAGTAGCCGCCGTGAACAGTTCCGCACTACAGTAGCCGCCTCCCTGAAGCTCTTCTTGCGTGCACTCCTCTCTCCAGTCTAGCCTAGGGTTTAATTCCTAGTGAGGGATTTTTGTTGATCTCTCTAATCAAGAGAGGGAGGACGATCGGGCGGAGGCTAGATGCAATTTTGTAAGAACAAGTACTTGGTTTAATACTTTATCATTAAGTATTGTTCTTCGTTTCATTGCATCGTGCTTATTTGTTCTTCGTCAGGTTTATCGTCGGTTTCAATCTAGGTTTTCTTGATCCGCATTTTATACTTAATTTCCTTGCATAATATTTTGAGAATAGATTTCTAGTGATCTTGTGAACCTATGTTTCGAGTTTCCTCGCGTTTGGATCTAATTTGCTAAAGTTCTTGAAATTTGGGAGTTTGATCTGTTTGCTTCCGTGCGAAATTATTTTGAGTTGCTCCCATTCACCCCCCCTCTGGTCGCATTTTCCGGTCCTACAATTGGTATCAGAGCCGGTTAAGGTTTTCTCATACCTAATCTGTTGTGAAATCCACTTGTGGCGATCATGACTTCGTCTTCACATCCACCTGCTTTTGATGGAACCGATTACCCGTACTGGAAGGCTCGCATGAGTGCCTTTCTCAAGGGGAAAGGGATTGCGATTTGGAATATTACAATTGATACGACTTATGTGATTCCAGCTGATCCCTCAAATGCAGCTCACGCTACAAAATATGAAAACAATAACAAAGCTGTAGATTTTCTCTTTGCTGCTTTGAGCAAATCTGAATTTGATCGTGTTTCTGACAAACAAGTTGCTCATGAGATTTGGTCTACTCTACAAAATTTTCATGAGGGCACCAACGCAGTGAAGATCCGGTTATTTGAAACTTACAGGCGCGAATATGATAATTTTATGCAATCGCCTGGTGAGTCTATCGAAAATCTTTTCGCTCGATTTTTGAGTCTTGTCAACAAAATGAAAGCCAACATAACGGTTATGCCGTATGATGATCATGCAAGGGCTCTCAAATTGTTGCATGCACTCGACTTGGATGTTTGGGGTACAAAAGTGGAAGCGATTGTTGAGTCTACTAATTATGAGACTCTTACAACTGATGAGCTTTTCAGTAAGCTTAAATCCAAAGAGATCGACATCCAATTTCGAAAAAAGCTTAACAATCCCACAGCTGGTTCTTCTTCAAATATTCCAATGGCTTTGGTTTCTGGGAGTACTAACACTAATGCTAATCTTTCATCTACTCCTAGTTTTGCTTTGTCCTCCTTGTGTCATATTGCAGATGATGAGTTGGAGGTATTTGATGATGATCAGCTTGTTTTGCTCACCAACAAGTTCAAGCGGGTATATGAAAACAGGCGAAATAGAAGGCGTTCAGAAGGATGCTTCAACTGTGGTGAGCGTGGACACTTCATTGCTGATTGTCCAAGCAAGGTGAAGGCACCGGAGCATGGCAACAGCTACAGGCGCCAGGAACAATCAAGGGACAGGAAGAACAAGAGTGATAGGCGTGGGAGAAAGAAGGGACAACAGAAGTTTACTGACAAGCAAATCAAGAAGGCTGCACATGTTCTCTTTTCTTCGCTGGGTAGCTTTGATTCAGATGCCTCCTACAACTCTAGTGATTCAGAGTCCGAAGATGAGAAGCCCAAAAAGACCAATGATGGAGGACTCTGTTTTCTTGCTGACATCAAGGGAGGCATGTGCACTATGGCTTTAAATGAGGGTGATGCATATGACTGCAGCAACGACTCTTCTGATAATGAGGTACAAAATTCTGCTGAAGAAGAAATTGAAGAGTTGACTAAACTTGTTGATAAACAAAATAAAATTCTAGCAAGACTTAAGGCTGATCATGATAGAATATCTGCTGAATTAAAAACACTAAAAGATGCTACACCTGCTGCTGTAGAATGTGAGGAATGTTCTATTCATATGGTTTCTATTTCTGAATTGCAATCTAAGCATGCTGTTTTAGTTGATAAATTTGATTGTGCTAAGATTGAATTGGAAGAACTTCGCTCTCGTTCTGTTTTACTTGGTGCTTGTGCTACTTGTCCAATTTTGCAAACTGAGTTGAATGTTGCTAAATGCCATATTGTTCAGTTGGAGAAACACACTTGTCCTATTTTACCTGAGTGTTTGACTTGTCCTACTTTTGTTGCTGAAATTTCCATCTTAAAGAAGGACAATGCTGCTTTAGAAGAAGAAAACACTCATTTGAGAACAATCCTTGGTTGGTGTTCTGTGCGTGAGCCCCAGATTGGTATGACTATTGCACAAATTAAAAGGGGTGAACATTTTGGTGTTGGTTATGATTTGAAGCGTACTTTTGGTAAAAAGAATGCATATGGTGAGAACAATGGGCCTACTCCCAGTGAGAAGAGTCCACCGGTCTCATCTGAAGGTTTTGTGGTAGAACCTCCCAAGTCTGTTCCTAAAAAGCAGGTTTGGAGGGTTAAACCCAAACACTTCAAAAGCCTGAATAACACATGGCCACCAACTTGTGAACATTTGGATAACCTTAAGCCTGATTTTTCTGGTTCCACTTCTAAGGCTAAGGTTGTCGTTGCTCCTACTCAAAATATTTACCATTGCGATTTTTGTGATCGTGATGGTCATTTGGCGGAATTTTGCTTCCGTAGGAAGCGTGCTGAACGACGTGATCGGTACCCTGCACATGGTGCCTATGATCGTAGTGACTCTAGACGAGCGCCAGTTGTTCGCTTTTCTGGTTTTCGCTCACGTAATAGTGCCCCTGCGTCATATAGGAATGACATGCCACGTTTTCCCCCTCGTGGGCATCGTCGTTCTTTCGAGAGATTTGATTTTGCTAATGCTTCTTTTGAGCAAATGGCCCAGCACTGGTTTTCATTGCATTATCCTAACCCCAGTGTTGAGTCATTAGCTCACTCTCGTGTTCGCTATTGATTGCAGGATGGAGGCGAGGAGAACATATGGATAATGGACTCTGGTTGTTCGCGTCACATGACCGGAGATGATAGATGGTTCTCCAGCCTCACCCCCGCGAGCGGTAAAGAATACATTACATTCGGGGACAATAGTAAAGGAAAAGTGATGGCACATGGCTGTATCAAGGTAACCAATAAATTCATGCTAAAGGACGTCGCGAAGGTACGGAACTTACATTATAACTTGCTTTCTGTCTCACAACTTCTTGATGATGGTTTTGAAGTGCGTTTTAAGAAAGGCAATTCGCGAGTTCTAGATTCTATCGGTAACCTTGTTTGTCAAATCTCCCCCTTTGGACGAATTTTCATGGTTGATTTCTCTAAATCTTTTGGACAAGCTCGTTGTTTGGTTGCTCATGGTTCTCTCCCCATTTGGAAGTGGCATCGTCGTTTGGGTCACTTGAGCTTTGATTTACTATGCCGTTTGAGTTCGATGGGTTTGATAGATGGTTTACCGAAACTCAAGTTTGAGAAAGATTTGGTTTGTGCTCCTTGCAAACATGGCAAAATGATTGCGGCTTCTCATGCACCTGTGACTCAGGTGATGACAGAACGACCGGGTGAGTTGTTACATATGGACACTGTAGGTCCAGCCCGTGTTCGTTCTGCTGGTGGGAAGTGGTATGTGCTCGTCATTGTGGATGATTTTTCTCGTTATTCATGGGTGTTCTTTTTGGAATCCAAGGATGAGGCTTTTCAATTTATTCATGATCTTGTTCTAAAGCTGAAAAATGAGTTATCCAATAATGTCGTTAGAGCAATTCGCAGTGATAATGGCACAGAATTCAAGAATGCTCGAATGAAATCTTTTTGTTCAGAACAGGGTCTTGATCATCAGTTTTCCTCACCGTATGTCCCCCCTCAGAATGGTGTTGTTGAAAGGAAAAATCGAACGCTTGTTGAGATGGCTAGGACAATGCTTGATGAACATAAAACCCCTAGACGTTTTTGGGCTGAGGCGATCAATACCGCTTGCTATGTTGCTAATCGTATTTTTCTGAGAGCTTTTCTGGGGAAAACATCTTATGAGTTGAGATATGGTCGTTGTCCAAAAGTTTCTCATTTTTGCGTATTTGGTTGTAAATGCTTTATTCTGAAAAAAGGAAATTTGGACAAATTTGAATCACGTTCTTCTGATGGGTTGTTCTTGGGGTATGCTTTGCAAGGGCGAGCTTACCGGGTTCTTAATCTTGATACTAATCGCATCGAGGAGACATGTGAGGTCACCTTCGACGAGACGATGCCTTGTTTCTCTTCTGCTTTTGAGTGTGCAGGTGATGATGAGATTGGACAAAACATTTTTGAAGATGAGGTTGATGGACTTGACGATGATGATGATGCAACAGAGGATCCAGCTGTGCTCGAGGCAACTCCCATTCAGACGCCTAGCAGCACGATAGACGATGGGCCTTCAGAGCTTTTCACATCCACAGCAGATCCTGCAGCTATACCTATTGTTGATCATGAACCAGCTACAATTGAGGGGGAGGCAACTTCTGTTAGAACAGCACCTCGACATATTCAGCGTCGCCATCCACCTCAACAAATGATAGGTAACTTGAATGAGCGCACGACAAGGTATAGATCTAGAAATCAATGTGTCCTTGCGCATTCTGCATTTGTTGCCTCTTTTGAACCCCGTGATGTTGGACATGCGCTGTCTGATTCTAATTGGGTCAATGCCATGCATGAGGAGTTAGAAAATTTTGAACGAAATCAGGTTTGGGTTTTGGTTGATCCACCTTTTTCTTGCAAACCAATTGGTACTAAATGGGTTTTTAAGAACAAACAAGGGGAAGATGGTCTTGTTGTCAGAAACAAAGCCAGATTGGTGGCTCAGGGTTTCTGTCAAAAGGAGGGTATTGATTATGGTGAAACTTTTGCTCCTGTTGCTCGTTTAGAAGCTATTCGCATTTTGCTTGCTTTTGCTGCCTCACGTGGTTTTAAGCTTTATCAAATGGACGTGAAGAGTGCCTTTTTGAATGGGTATATAGAAGAGGAAGTTTATGTTAAACAACCCCCTGGTTTTGAACATCCTAAATTTCCTAATCATGTTTTCAAGTTACAAAAGGCTTTATATGGGTTGAAGCAAGCACCTCGTGCTTGGTATGCTAGACTGAAAACTTTTCTACTTGAAAATGGGTTCAAAATGGGTTCTGTTGATAAAACTTTATTTCTCCTCAGACAAGGCAATGATTCTCTAATAGTTCAGATATACGTGGATGATATCATTTTTGGTGGTTCGTCTCATTTTCTTGTTGCAAAGTTTGCAGAATCGATGAGTAAGGAGTTTGAGATGTCTATGATGGGTGAGTTGACCTTTTTCCTAGGATTGCAAATTAAACAAACACAGGAAGGGACATTTGTGCATCAGGGAAAATATACAATGGATGTCCTGAAGAAGTTCGACATGGCTGATGCTAAGCCAATTTCAACGCCCATTCCGACTAGCGCAGCTTTGGATGCTGATGAAGATGGAGAATCCGTGGATCAGAAGGAATATAGAAGCATGATTGGGTCACTTTTGTACTTGACTGCGACGAGACCGGATATACACTTTGCTGTGTGTCTGTGCGCTCGTTTTCAGGCATCTCCCAGGACCTCTCACCGTCAGGCGGTGAAGCGCATAATGAGGTACCTTCGTTTCACTCCTGAATTTGGCCTTTGGTACTCTGCTTCTTCGACGCTCAGTTTGTGTGGTTATTCGGATGCTGATTTTGCTGGGTGTCGTTTGGATAGAAAATCTACATCAGGTACTTGCCAGTTTTTGGGTTCTTCTCTTGTTTCTTGGTCCTCTAGAAAACAATCCAATATTGCTCAATCTACTACAGAGGCCGAGTATGTTGCTGCTGCTAGTTGTTGTTCTCAGCTTTTATGGATGATAGCAACCCTTCGCGATTTTGGTTTGTCGTTTTCTCATGTTCCTCTCTTGTGTGATAGCACCAGTGCCATCAGTGTTGCTAAGAATCCTGTGCTGCATTCTAAAACGAAACATATTGATGTTCGTTATCATTTTCTAAGAGATCATGTTGAAAAGGGTGATATTGAGCTTAAGCATGTTGATACTAGTCAGCAGTTGGCTGATATTTTAACTAAACCACTCGATCAAGCCACGTTTGCACGTTTGCGTGGTGAGTTTGGTGTGTGTTATCCTTTCTAGTATTAATGTTTTTGTCGCTTCGGTTACATATGCCTTATACTTGTTTCAGCGAATTTGTGATAAATGCCTTTGGAGAGGTTGTGATGCTTTGGGTGACCATATTTTGTTTTGAAAACAGCACACAGATACTTCATGATTTTATCAGGCTTGTTTACATGTTCTTGTTCTAGTATCTGGTTGAATACTCGACATATATCTTGCTCACGGTTCGGTTTTGGCTCCTTTCAATGGGTCAAAGACCGGTTCGTCACTGTGAATGTAGCTTCTTTTGGGCCTATGAAAGAACAAATGTTCTTTGTGTCGCAAAGACACACATGAACCGGGCACTCTATAGTCCAGGGGCTGTCAAAAGATCCCAGATCAGCAGGGACAACAAAAGAAAAATGGGTTCAGTATTCAGCATATAACATTGGGAACAATATATATGATGCTGAGATTTGGGTTTGTATATACAGACTTGTGCTTTAGGCATGGCAGCCTAAGTTGGTTACTCACAGCTTGCCCCAGTCGCAGGTGTTGTGTGTGCCACGGGTTTGTCTTTCATGGCATAGACCTGATTCAAGCATTTGCAGTGAACTTTGATTGGAAGCTTTGTTACCCGTCGTGTGAGCTTGCTATATGTCTTGTCTTCAGCTTGATACTGGCTTTGAATTTGTTTGCATGGTCTGACTAATTGGTTTTCAAAAGGTTCTAATTTAAATTTCTATGGTCATTGCATTGTGTTGCTGCTTTTCTGAACAGCTGGTTTTGCTGGTTCGCTGGTATAAGTATTTGATATATGTCTCTGAAGCTTCTATCTGTGCCGTCCCCTCATGTATCTTTTACTTGATGGAGTGCTTTGTCAACAAGGGGGAGAATGAGTGACACAAATTCATTGCTGAGTCTCAGGGGGAGGTTGAGTTTGAGCATTTTGACAGGGGGAGTTTGTCAGCTTTGGAGCTTTTCAGTTACTCTTGTATTTGTCTTGATTGTGTCGAGCCTAGCTTTTGTTGCTAGCCCATGTCTTTGGGGATCAAGTTTGTTAGATTGTTTTCTTTTCTTTCTTCTTTTACTCTATTTTTGTTTGAATAAATTTGTGTGGTGTGGTGTTGTCAATGCACTCATCAAGGGGGAGATTGAGATGCCCGTGGGGCTAGGACCTTGTGATGAGTGATTGAACAACACAGTGTGCGTGTGACGTTTCTCTTGGTTGGTGTCGATGCAGGTGATAGGTGGAGACTGAACATGCGGCGACGTGTGAAGAATGAAGATATGATGCCACGCCGATGGACTGAGAGCGGTGAAGGGTGGATCAAGACTTGCGTTCGAGGGATTTGAGATCGTGCGGTGTATGTCTACTGTACCTGACGACACAGCGAGAGAACGTTGGTGGACGGTTTCTTGGTTAAGCCACAAAACCAAGATCCCGGACGTTCGTTGCGGCGGACGTGGCTGAAGACGGGGACAATTGTCGATCGCGAGAAGATTCCGGATCGTCGTGCGGCGAGATCACGGGACGCCATGGTGCTAGATGGAAGGATCGCGGACATCGAGATTGTTTGCCGTGGAGGATGATATTGAGTGATACGCGCCGATTACGTTAATTTGATTTACGTAATGGCAAATTTGTAATTTAGGTAGTGCCACCCTATGGGTTATAAATATGTGGCACCTAGGATTGAGGGGTATGCGTTTTTAGGGTTTTTGGGCGTTTGCTACAGTAGCCGCCGTGAACAGTTCCGCGCTACAGTAGCCGCCGTGAACAGTTCCGCACTACAGTAGCCGCCTCCCTGAAGCTCTTCTTGCGTGCACTCCTCTCTCCAGTCTAGCCTAGGGTTTAATTCCTAGTGAGGGATTTTTGTTGATCTCTCTAATCAAGAGAGGGAGGACGATCGGGCGGAGGCTAGATGCAATTTTGTAAGAACAAGTACTTGGTTTAATACTTTATCATTAAGTATTGTTCTTCGTTTCATTGCATCGTGCTTATTTGTTCTTCGTCAGGTTTATCGTCGGTTTCAATCTAGGTTTTCTTGATCCGCATTTTATACTTAATTTCCTTGCATAATATTTTGAGAATAGATTTCTAGTGATCTTGTGAACCTATGTTTCGAGTTTCCTCGCGTTTGGATCTAATTTGCTAAAGTTCTTGAAATTTGGGAGTTTGATCTGTTTGCTTCCGTGCGAAATTATTTTGAGTTGCTCCCATTCACCCCCCTCTGGTCGCATTTTCCGGTCCTACAGTTTGGCTTCTAAAGGGCGACGTCGAGCGGCGTCCTGTAGAGCTGTGAGCTAGTCGCCGTCATCTTCCCACGGTTCGTCGAACACCGAGCTCGCGAGCGCAGCTGGTGAGGCGGCGGCCCGTCTCCTCGATCTGGTACGCGGGGCGGAAGCCAGGATGGGATAGGTCGATGCTGGTGATCCTGACCTCCGGCGGGCCGCCTTGCCGGGCGGCGAGCCCGCACAGCAAGCCCGACCACTGGAACCCATAGCTGATGCCGTAGTCAACGAGGTGTAGGCGGCGGCGCCATTGATGCAGAGCTCGACGGAGCAGCTGCGTTGCATGCTGTGGAGTGGGGATCGCGCGAGGGCAACATATAGGAAAGCAGAAGATGAGAGTGAGGGAGGAGAGTGCTTCTCCATAGATCTACACTTGGGCTCCAACGCCGGGGGTGGGGGTAGAAGAAACCGGCCGGCGGGAGGCGGCCATCTCCCCGAGCGCCGCAACGTCGAGTCGCTGGAGCGCTCTGGTTTTTTCTTTTTGGTGTTTTGCGGTTCTCGAACATGGGCCAAATCACGTATATGGGCCGGGACATCGAACTTTTATGTGCTTATTTGCGTGTATCATCGGATGCTAAACAAACGTCATCAGGCGTAGCTGAGTCCCTCTGCCATTCAGAGAGCAAATGTAGATGATCTCGTTCCCAAAAGAGATCTACCTCCCCCCCCCTGTAACCTCTGTCTGCTAATGGACCTGGCCAATAAAGAGCCATAATTAATGGATAAATCAGGTGGGAGCCTCCCCTGTTTTTTTTTTCAAAAACCAGCAGGAGCACTGCCAAATCATTTGAGGGGGAGCAAATGTTCAAACATAGTACTTGCGGACTCTATGGCAATGGGGAAGAGGACCGGCTACAATAAGGCTTTTCAGAGAGCAACTGGAGCTGCAAGTATTGGAGGAATTGTCAGGGGACCGTAGAGGCAGGGGCGGATTTCAGCCTAGGGGGGCATGGCACTAGGTATGGCTAGGCGAACTTGAAATCCAAACTCGAGAAACCCGAGCCTAATCCAGAAAAACTGATGACGTACTATTACGGGTCGCAAATCCAAAAATCCAAAATTATTATGGGTAAATCGGGTTTAGAACCCGGTACCCGAAATACCCTAGAAAACCCGAACTTCAGCCCAATTATCCAAGTACCCAACATTTCCCTTAGCAGCCCAAGTGGCAAGTGCGCAACGTTTCAGCCAGGCCCACCAAATTACCTTTAGGGTCTGATTGGTTCGTTTCTCGGTTGGACCAGGCTCGCACCACGGAACCAGGCCACGGTCAGCCAGGCCCGCAGCATGCATCTCCATCACGTTTGGTTGATTGTTTCGTTCCAGCCAGGCCACATGAAGAACCGATTGGTTGCATGCATCTCTGACCGCACATGTATGCTGAGTTGCTGACAGTGTGTTTCGATGACAGCTACCTGCCCATATAGCTGGCCAACTGGGCCGAGCCCGTTGGGCCGGCACGGGCCCGGCCCAAGAAAGCACGGCACTGTCCCGGTCCGGCCCGGGAGCAGGCGGGCTAGTGCCGGGCCCGTGCCAGGCGCCGGGCCGTGCCTGGGCCGCGATCAAGGCCCACGGCACTAGCACGGGCCCGGCCCGACAGAAGCGGCGGCACGGGGAGGCACGGCCTCGGCCCGTGAGGCACGGAGGCGGCCCGATGGGCACGCCGCAGCCTCCCCCCCGCGCCTCCGGTGACCGTTGGATCGTCCCGTTGGGGAGTCGATCCGCCCGTTGGTGGCTGGGCTATATAAGCCCCGGCGCCGGCCGCCCTCCCTCCCAACCCTAACCCTGATTCATTTCCTCCCCCCGGCAGCCGGCCAGCCGCTCGCCTCGCCCCTCTTCTCGTCTCTGATCTCTCACCCTCTCGCCTCTCGGCCTCTCCCCTCGTCTTCCTGAACTCCGGTGAGAGGCCGGGGCCTGGTGCCGGCACTAGCAGACGGCACGGCCTTGGAGACCCATCATCTCGATCTCGCACAGACCATGTAGCGTCCTCATCTCCTTGTCGTCCTCCTCGTCATCTCCGTCGCCATCGCCGCCGCCGGACTCTGGTGCTCCGGATCCGGATCTAGCGTAAGTGAAACGAATCCTCTCCCTTTCGTACCTATTCTCTCAGTCTCAGACTCTCACTCACTTCTTCAGTTCTTCTGTAGATGTAGAAGGGATCCGTTGAGGAACCAGGGCCGGAAGCGGAGGGCTGGATCCGTGCTTCATCCACGTCGCCGGTGCACCTGGTGCTCCAGCTACAAAGGTAAGTCCCAAACCCTAACCCTAAACCTAGATCCAGTCATCCAGTACCGTTTCTTCTCCAAGATTTAACCCTAACCCCTGTTCTTTTCTGTGTTGCATTGTAGCTGTTGAGGAACCAGGTCACTGGCGCTTGAGCATGGCCGGATCTGACGAAGAGACGGTGGAGGTGGGCATGAACGAGGAGCGGCGGTTGTGCGGCTTGGCCGGAGATGACGACGAGGACAACATGGACGAGGACCGCGCTGCCCTATTCGGCGCAACCGCTGATGATGCTATTCCCGTCGACGGCGACGGCGAACACGTTGAGGAACCACCTGCACCTGACGGTAACACCGCCAAGCGCCCACGCCCCTCTACCTCTCCTGTCTGGGCTGACTATGAGAAACTATTCAAGGAAATCAATGGTAAGACGGTCAGGTATGGAGCTCGATGCCTTCACTGCTCTAAGGTCTACTCTGGTTTCTCTAGTGGTGGCACTGGTCACTTATCCCGGCACATTTTAGTTTGCGTTAAGAAGCGTGAAAAGGATCGCATGTCTCAGTCTCAAATCTCTTTTACTTCTGATGGTAGTATGCGTACTTGGGACTACTGTCCTATGCGCGCTCGTACTGAACTTGTTCGATTGATTGCTAGACTAGATGTTCCTATCTCTCTTGGTGAATCTGAGGCTTTTGTCGAGTACATTAAAAATGCTCACAATCCTAAATATACTAAAGTGTCTAGGCAAACCACCTCTAGAGACATACTAAAGTACTTCACTGATTGCAAGGCTAAACTTGTTGAGACTTTTACTACTTCTATTAACTGTGTGTGTCTAACCTCCGACATTTGGTCTGGTAATGCCAAAGAGGATTACATTAGTGTTGTTGCTCACTACATAAACTCTGACTGGCAACTAGAGAAGAGGGTGCTTGGTCTGGTTCTTATTGATGTGTCCCACAATGGACAAAATATTGCTGACCGTGTAGCATCTGTTCTTGCTGATTATGGTTTGTCTGAAAAGGTGTTTGCTGTTACTTTGGACAATGCATCGTCTAATGCATCAGCCATGCATAAACTGAAACCTATTCTGTCTAAATACCTTGGTCTTGAAGTAATTGATGAATCAGAGTATGCATCATCTAGTTTAAACAATGCAGTCAATTCTATATTCTTGCATCAGCGTTGTGCATGTCATATTCTGAATCTGATTGTCAAGGAGGCACTAACTACTCTTAAGCCTTTGATAGAAACATTTAGAACTGCAATATCATTTTTAAATTCATCTAATCAGAGGATTGCTGCATATAAAAGCTACTGCATTGCAACTGGTGTTAGGCCTAGAAAGTTTCAACTGGACATGGAGGTTAGGTGGAATTCTACCTACCTAATGCTTAAACATCTGTTTCCTCATAAGTCCCCTTTCACTACTTTCATCCAAGCTCAGTATCCTAGGGATGAAGGTGAGCCTTTGCTGTTAACTGAGGATCATTGGATGATGGCACAAAAAGTGCTATCCTTTCTTGAGTTGTTTTATGATGCTACTGTCACATTGTCTGGTGTGTACTATCCTACATCTCCACTTATGATTCATTATCTTGTTAAGATTTCTCTGCACCTAAAAAACTATGCTAATGATGTGCACATCAGATCTGTGGTGCAACCTATGATAGACAAATATAATAAGTATTGGAGGGACATACCTTTGCTTTACTCTTTTGCATTCATCTTGGACCCCAGAGCTAAAATGAAAGGTTTTACTAGGGTGCTAAGAAGGCTAGGTAATCTCACCAGTACTGATTATTCTGCTTATTTGGTTGGCACTAGAGCTAGACTTGCTGATGTTTACAATAAATATGATGAGAAATATGGTGCTGTTAGGTTGAGGAGGACTGACCCTCCTGTCCTGTCTGGTAAGTCAAGATCTGCTTGGGATGAAATATATGATGATGATGGTCCTGTTTTGGGTGGTGTTATCTTGCCTGGTAATCCTAACATGTCTAGAGATACATCTGCAACTTCTCTACTGAATGCAGTAAGGTCATCAGCTTCTAATGCTTCTGAACTTGTGTCCTACTTGGACTGTGACACTGTAAACCACCTAACTGATGACTTTAACATCTTGGACTGGTGGCATCAACACAAACTTACATATCCAGTATTGTCAATCATGGCTAAAGATATCTTAACTGTTCCTGTGTCTACCATATCTTCAGAATCCACTTTTAGTATGACAGGCAGGATTATCGAGGAGCGGCGAAGGAGTTTGAAGCCTGAAATGGTGGAGATGCTGACCTGCATCAAAGACTGGGAGGCTGCAGAAGCAAGACTGCAACAGAATGTGGAGGACAAGGAGCTTGAGGAAGCTTTTGAAGAACTTTATCTTGATTCATGATCATTTATGTAATGGCCTGTAATATTTAGGACTTGGACTATAGAACTTTAAGTTTGAACTGTGATGTAATGAACTACTTAATTGGAGCTTGGCTGTACTCTTTTTCCCTCTCTAGGGTTTCTCACAAGGGTGAGTTTTACCTAGAGAGGTTTTTAATGAGGCAGCCATTGCACAAGCTCCTAATAAAATTGATTTTTTGTTAACTATTTGAGTTTGGTTTGTGTCTGAGTTTGATTCAGTTCAATTTCTTATCTGTTATTTGCTTCTATATGTTTGAGACTTGAAAGTGCTTGAAATTTAGAGTTGAATGATGTGTTTTGGCTATAGTGCTAGTGCCGGCACTGGCACTACTGTGCCCCTTGGCACGGCACGGCACGGCAAAGTGTTAGCCGTGTCGTGCTAGTGCCTTGACACCGGCACGGTGGCACTACTGGGCACGGCACGGCTAGTTTGCCGTGCCACTTAGTGCCGTGCCAGGTCGTGCCGTGCCTGGCACGGGCCGTGCCGTGTAGTGCCGTGCCGGCACGTTTGGACAGCTATACCTGCCCATGACTTGCACGCGCGGAGCCAGGCTGCCGGGAAACGCCCGATTTTACCTTCTCCCGCGAGCCAGCCCGTGATGCCTTATGCATCTGACCAGTCAGGCTCGATCCAAGGTATAGACAACCAATCATGCTGCCCTTGCACCCCACTGCCCTGGCCAGCCCATATTCGGGTAACCACCGTAACCCTAGTCCCCCACACGGTACCACCGAATACCGATCCACCACCACCGTGGTAGGGACCAGAGAGGTGCACGATATTGGGCTGCGCATTTGCTGGGCTACCGACTACCGCACCCACAATTGACCGTCGTCCCTCGCAGCTGTCCCTCCCTCCCTCTCGGTCTCTCCACACACTGTCGCGCCTCGCCCAAGGACAGGAGCGGCGCGGATCCTAGCGGAGGCCGGACGGCCGGATCAGCGGCGACGCCTGGAGGCTCGAGGCGCTTCGGCGCCGTTCGACATGCGTTATTAGCTAGCTCGTGCTGCGCTGTGTCGCGGTGCACCCATGCCTGTGCGGTGAACAGCGGAGAACGTCGCTGCGGAGCCGCACAAGTAGCTAGCCAAGCATGCACGTCAATAGAGGACGCGTATCTTACCAAGCTGCTAATCTGCATAACAGGTTGAAGCATTAGCCTGTTTGGAAGGTCTCAAGCTCGCTGTGGAATGGGTAAGAAAGCCTATGATCTATTGATCCTTGAATCAGATGTGCTTCAATCGTAGCTTCCTTAGCAGTGCAACAGGAAGAAAGATACCTGAATACGTACATTTTAAAAAAGATTCAGGCCTGCAGTTTTACTCCCAGAGGTACGGTGTTGCTCAAGAGAATGCAACAGAGTTGCTTATGAGTTAGCTCAATTATCAAAGAGAACGGTGTGGTGTGCTGTACTGTGTGGAGAGGAAACGCTCCATCTTGTGTAACCGAGCTACTCAAATCTGATTATAATTCCTTGTGTGATTAATATAAGCACTCTAAAAATAAGCACTCTTTTTCTCGCAAAAAAAAGTTGCATTATCTTGCTACTTCACTCAATTTCATATATGAATGATCCTCAGCAAGAATTGTTATATCTCAGGCTGACTCCAACAAGGATAGGCATACAGAGCATGCAAATGGAGGATATAGCTACCGGTTGGGAAATGGCTACCGTAGGCATTTTGGCTTCGCTCCATCAGCATAGGCAAAGAGGCACCTCCATTCCCCTGGCAGTTGGCTCGCTGGCTCTGGTGGAAGTCCGCCGCGCGCCGCCTGCCTGTCACCGGATCCGGCGATTCCAGGTGGCGATTCCGGTAGCCATGGTTGCTATTGAATCGAAGGTGGAGGAAGGTACTGACTCTTCAACTTTTTTTATTGCAGCACGTCGCCTCTTCACTCTTGAACATGGCTTGGAGGTACATCAAGATGGGGATGTGTGGTACGTCTAGCGCAAACTGTCGGGAAGAGAAGAGGAAGAACTCAAAGCCGCCGCTGCTGCAGTGGCATTGGGAGTAGGCAATAAACGGCGGTGGGGACGATCCTTTTTTGGTCATGCTGTGAAGAATCGAAAAAGAGAAGAGGTGAACAAACAAATCATGCGAGATTACTTCAATGAGAATGCATTGTTCGGCGAGGAAGATTTCAGGCGCAGGTATCATCAACCATCACATATTAATTCATTTTACTTTGTGAAAATGTTGGTTCAACATGTCGGCATAGGTTTCCTGAAGCATTGCACACGTACACTTTGTAGGTTCAGAATGCGGAAGTCTTTGTTTCTACGCATTGTTGATGATGTCACAAGAAGAAACAAGTATTTCAAGCAAAAACGAAATGCAGCAAAGAAGTTAGGTTTCACTCCAATTCACAAGTGCTTAATTGCAAGTAGAATGTTAGCGTATGGCGGCGCTGCAGATGCATTAGATGACACATACAAAATGGCAGAGACAACCGTTCTCGAGACCCTCATGCACTTTGTCAACACTGTCAATGATGTATATGGTGAAGAGTACTTGAGGCCACCATGTGCTCATGAACTTCAAGTCATTCTACAACAGAATGAGGCCAGAGGTTTCCCAGGCATGATTGGAAGTATAGATTGTATGCATTGGGAATGGGAGAATTGTCCCACAGCATTGGCTGGGATGTTCAAGGGTCATAAACCCAAACCTACTCTTATACTTGAGGCAGTAGCAACTCAAGATCTTAGGATTTGGCATGCTTTTTTTGGGCTACCAGGTTCTCACAATGACATCAATGTCTTGCATCGGTCTCATGTGTTTGATGATTTAGCTAATGGTAGGACACCAGAGGTTGAGTTCTGGGTAAATGGCAATCCCTATACCATGGGATACTACTTGGCTGATAGAATTTACCCAGACTGGGCAACTCTTGTTAAGACTGTGAGTGCTCCGGTGACCATGAAACACCAAGTGTTTGCAGCTACACAAGAGTCATGCAGGAAGGATGTGGAGAGGGCATTTGGAGTACTTCAATCAAAGTTTAAGATCATCCATAACCCTGCTAGGCTATGGAGGCAAAGAGATCTGAATGCCATTATGCGCGCATGTGTTATTCTTCACAACATGATCATAGAAGACGAGCGCAACAGTTACCTCAATGCAGCTGACACACAGGGATTTGAAGGGCTAGCAGATCCTCCTGTACTGCAGAACCGAGATGTGCCAGAGATCGATCATCTCATTGATGCATACAACTGCATAAAAAGCAAGGAAACAAGTCGACAACTCCAGCGGGACCTCATAGAACACATATGGAGTCATTATGGTGCATCAACAGGCCCAGTTGCATCAACCGGTTAGATATCGCAATCTGACTTCTTGAAGTAGGGAAATCAATGTTCTCCACAAAATATTCATGCAATCTTTGATAATAACCTCCACTAGATTGATTGGTTCCTACATATGTAAACATAATAAGTTTACTAACATCACAACTGTCAAATCTTTAAAATTTATCAAGTGAAGGGGACACACCAGTAATTGGGTCTTTGCTCACATTCAGGAAGGCCGAACAAATAATTCTATCTTCCTCTTTGCTAAATGATTTACATCTTTGTGATACCCTCTTGCCATTTCCTCTGGCAGTCTTATTACCTTTCCCTCCTCTTTTGGACTGACCAAGAATGTTTACTGCTGCTGCTTGTGCAATTACCTCGGCATTTTCATTGCTGGCATCCACAGGCACAGCTACAGCTTCAGGTCTGGGAGGTTCAAATGGCATTTGACGCCCCATGGCTTCCTGCAATTATTGCGTTTAACAGTCAAAAGTCCAATAAAAGCATTTAGTCCGGCCCTGCCAAATTGCGTTGTTCAAATCATCATCAACTTACTTGATGAGTTGTAGCTTGCTCAATCTTAGCCAATGATGCAGACAAAGGGAACTCCCATTCTTGGGAGTCAGGGTATGCCTGACTGGTAGCACCAGTGAATCCATAATTTAAGTTGTGTTCCATCATGCAGGAGTTTAACTTTATAAGCAAAACACGCTTCATTCACGACAAACTGTTACATATACAATAAGGCTACAATAATTAGAATAATTCATTGATACAAGCAAACAGAAATTGAGTTACAACTGAAGCATGCATGCCATTTATTTGGTAGAAACATTGCTAGTTCGTGAAACTAAACTTGCATGCCCGGCAACAATTGGGAACATTACGCAAATACTCTAGAAAGTGCCAGCACAATTGTTGAAACTAAGCACGCGATACAGGAGCTTGTTCGTGAACAGATCAACGAGCTGCTTGGAGATCTGTTGCATTTTGTGAATAGCTGTTTCCGTGACATCCTCGGCCTTGCTCATCTAGATCGATTAAAAAAGTTAGCTACAGCGAAGAACTCAGCTTTGCAACCACGACGCCAACAACGCCAACCTACTCGCACAAGATCTGGCCGCTGTGAGCACGGATCTGCATACAAACCACCATTGTACCGATCAAGCTAGCAACGGGCCGCTTCAACAAATCGATCAATTCGATAACAGGGAGGGGTGGAGGGCAAGGGGAAGAGCGGAAGGGGACGGACCTCGTCGTCGGAGTCCCTGGAGGTGACCGCGCCGCCGAGGAGCTCGTTGTCCGCCGCCGCTGTACGACCCCAAACCGGCGAGTTCTCCCCTGCCGCACGACTTTCTCTCTCCCTAGGAACTGACCGTTGCGCGCGCTGCGGATGGCTCTCGCAGATAGAGCATGCATTTTGGCTTCTCTCTCTCCTCGCCTGCAAAATGCCGGTCCCTTTTGCCTGCTCTGTTGGACAAGGTTAAATGCTGCTACAGTGCCGTGCGGAAGCTATTTTGCCTTTTGTCTTCTTGTTTAGCTGCACTGTTGGAGTCAGCCTCAGAGTGAAAAATTATTTTACCAACTCCTTGTCACGCAGCAGATGCAACTCACTGAGATACTCCCTCCTTCCTCATTTATAAGGCACACACGCATATCAAGATTCAAACATTTATATCTTTGACCAATAATTTAACTATTAATTTTTAATTTTTATAATGTAAATTTTTATATGATTGGATTCGTGATCAAATATAGTTTACAATGATTATAAATTTATAATCATATGTGATATAATATATAACAAATAATTGGTCAAAGTATCGTTTGGAAGACCATGCCATGTTCCACCGTGCCTTATAAACGAGGAAGGAGGGAGTATAAGACACCAGTATAGAAGTAATCGGCAATAATCGAATTCTCTCTCTAGCTGAGAGACTCAGGGAGCCCCCGCCGATGACCACCCCGGTCCCGGCGGCCACCACCTCCGGCGGCGGCGTCCCGTCCGCCGGTGCCACCCGCCACCTCACCTCTCCTCCCCTCCCTCCCACCGCCGTCGATGGGTGATTCCTCACCCCCTCGCCGTGAGGGGAAGTCGCCAGACGAGGAGAACCCTCCGGGTGGAAGGCGTCGACCCCTCAACCCCACCACCACCCCCTCTCCGGGTGCCGGGACCTCTAGGTCACCGGAGGGTATCTGCTTCAGCATCCCTTCCTTGATCTCCGACGAGGAGGAAGAGGTGCTTTGGTCGCCCCCACGCTCCTCCGCTAAGGGTAAGGAGCCATTGGTCGTCGAGGACAAGCATGCTTCTCCTCGGGTGGTTCCTCCGCGGGGCTTCATGGCGGATGCTCGCCGGGTTGCGCCCCCTCCTGCGCGGCCCCTGCGCGCCTCTCGCGCCACTCGGCCTCCTGGCTCGAGCTCGCGCCCGGCCGACACCCGGCTTCCACTGGTCGACGAGGATGGTTTCCAACTGGTCGTCCCTCGCCGCCGTCACCGTCGCGACCTGGGTGCCAGTCGACGGGTGGCCCCGCCTCGTCGTCCGGTTCCGGCGGACCTCGTCGGCCGCTGCTTCAACTGTCTGGCCTTCGACCACGTCGCCGCGCGTTGCCCCAATCCTTCGCGCTGTCTGCGCTGTGAGGAAGTGGGTCACTCGGCCCGGAACTGCAAGCGAGCTCGACGGGACGCGCCGCCGGCTCGAGGTCGCGGACAGCCGGTTCGCCGACCCAACCGTGCGCCTGATGCTACGGCGGCTCGCACCTGTCTGCGTGCGTGGCACTCCGCCGCCTCTGCATCCACGGCTTCATCGGCATCGGGATCCACTGGTCGCACCTACTCCGGACCCCCATCGATCTGTGCTGGTTCTCCGGCTCGTGATTTCTGGCACCCGGAGACCTCCTCGGTCGTTCCTGACCCAGACCTGCTCGTCGAGCAGGAATCCTCCGACCCCCTGCCAGTCGGTCACCCCTCTAGGCGTCCGGCGGTGCGTTCGTGCGTTCTGCCGCGCGACGACCATCTTCAGGCGCGAGAAGACCACCTTTCCAATCATGCCCTGGTCGCTCTGGTGGTTGGCACTCGTCCACGCTGTCCGATCCGTCGGGCTCGCCGCTACATTGTTGGCAACTTTGGCATATCGAATGACAGCTTCTCGATCCACCACTACCAACCGGAAGATTTCTTGCTGATTTTCAACGACGTGGCTGCTCTGAACTTGGTGCTTCAAGGGAATCCGACCCCTAGGGAGGATCTGGCCCTGCAATTCAAGCGGTGGCATAGGCTTGCCACAGCGGAAGCTGACTCCATGAAGTTCCGAGTCTTGGTGGAGCTTAGAGGAATCCCCTCTCATGCTTGGTCGGCGGCGGCAGCTTGGGAAGTGCTGGGGGACTTCTGCGCTTGCCCAGAGCTCACGCCATTCACGGTCGCTTGCTCGGATCTCCGACATTTTCATGCTGTAACATGGTGCTTAGATCCGGATCTCATTCCGAATGTTGCGTTCCTAAGGATTCCCGAAAAGAAAGACCCTAATGAGGGCGCAGAGCTCTTCCTGCAGCCTCACGAAATTATCCACCATGATTTGCCTTTGCTCAGATATCGTGTTGAGATCGAGATACTGGAGATTCAAGATTGGCAGGACTACTCGGACGACTCCGACGACCCTTACTGGCCTGATCCTATCGGTAGCAATTCTGATGATGATGACTGTCCCGGCTTCCGGGATCGCTTTGATTCCCCTCCCTGGCCGCGACAGTCTGTTTTCCGACGCTTGGGCGATAGGAGTAGCTCGCCGTCCTCTGGTGCAGAGGCGGTTGATGGGTCGCGTGGTCCTAGTGATGCCACGGTGCTGCCGGGATTCTCGTCTTCTCCAACTCCGACGGTGACGGTGCTGGGTTTCGTGTTGGTTCCGTCGTTCTCGGCAGGCCTGGCGTGGGAGGTGGGCCCTCATTGCTGCCACTCCGCGTTGGTGGCCCAGGGCGCCCACGGGTTCCTCGTTTGCCTGACGCGCGTGCGCCTGCATCCTCTTCTACACACGTCGTGGGTGCGCGGCTCGATGATGCTTCTATCCTGGTGCGCGAACCCATGGCACTGGCCCCGCTGTTTGACCCAATGCCACTCGAGGCTGCACTTCCCAGGAGACCGTTAGGCTCGCATTGCGGCATCTCCTGTTCAAGATCTTCTCCTGTCCCGTGATCCTGCTTCTGACGGGGGAGCATGTGAGGATCCCATGCGCTGACAGGGTGAAACGAACATGGCACCATTTATGCCATTTCGAGTGATTTTGGTGATCGAATGATAACACAACACTTGGACTAATATGATTCTTAAGATGACCATTCTTAGGCTTTTAGGTTCAAGTGATGACAAAGAAAAAGAGAAGATAAGCGTAGCAAGGCCCGAAGGGCCGCCCCTACGGGGGTTTCGCTCTTTGGTCGGGAGCACCGGAAGAACCGACGCATGGGCATCGGTGCATCCGATGGTTGTCGGAAGAACCGACGCCATGGCAGAAGGGAATCGAAGCCAAGTCAGCTTATAGGCACCGGATGAACCGATGGGTCAAAAAGGGGCATCGGTGCATTGGGCGTACTGTGTTCCAGAGACGATGCAAGTCGCGCAAGAGCCAAGTCTTCAGCATCGGTTGAACCGGTGAAGCATCGGTGCATACCATCGGTGCAATGACGTCAGCAGAAGAGTTGAGTGCTGTGAGTGACCGGTTTAACCGACATCTAAGCATCGGTTCAACCGGTGGTCACTATGTCAGCTGTCAGGAGTTCAACGGCTACTTCGGGTCTGAGAGTGACCGGATGAACCGACGCTACCCCAGGCTGAGGCATCGGTTCATCCGGTGATACGCAGATTTTCTGCTGACCATTGGTGCAACGGCTCCACGACTTGAAGGCCTATATATATGGCATCTCCCGGCCATTTGAAGATTGCTGGAGTTGCTGGACATCCCACACACACCCAAGAACATCTCAAAGCCATACAAAAGCATCAAGATCACATCCTTAGCCATTAGCACACTTTGAGAGTATTGTGTAAAAAGATTAGCTCTTAGCGAGTGAGATTGCAAGGCCTTGAGCCTTTCTGCTGTGGTTCATTAGCGAACCAAAACCAGAGCTTGGTGCGCCGGCACCTTGGAGCGTGAAGCTCGCCGGCAACGTCATCGACCCTCCGACTTGGTGTGGAGCGGCGACGACATCTTTGTGCGGGGGACGTGGAGACCCATCCTTTGTGGAGAAGCTCCTTAGTGGAACCCGGGGCCAAGGTGACCGTGATTGTGTTCACGGAAGAGACTTGGTGGCCGAGTAGCAATATTCTTAGTGAGTGCTACAACAACGTGGATGTAGGTGTGCCTTTGTGGCTAACCGAACCACGGGATAAACACCTGCGTCAAGAGTTTGCTATCTCCTATCCCGCTCTTTAAGCTTCCGCATTTCATACTAGCAATTTGTGTACCTTTACTTTCATAAAATAGTTTCTTGATAGGAAAGGCTATAGGTTGCTAAACTCTTTTTGGGATAGGGGTTTCACACTAGAACAACCTAGTTGCACATCTAGATAGCTTGTTTTAGTTTAAGTTTTGTGCAAACTAGTTGGAGCCATAGGTCTAAGTTTTTAGAGTGCTTAATTCACCCCCTCCCCCTCTTAGGTTAGAGCACCCGATCACTTTCAGAGGGAACCTTGGCTGCTGCTCAGGGGTTGGGAAGCTTGGTCGCTGCTAAGGGTTTGGGCTCTCCCGTGTTGGACCCTGCTGATGCCTTAATGGGCCGTTCGTTGTCGGGCTTGGCGGGGAGGCCCATAATTTTGAACTCAAACTCACCGGTCGCTGCAGCCCCGCCCCCCGCCCTGGCGATGGATCCTCCGATGTCGGCTTCTCCTCGCAACACTATCTAGGACCAGAACGCTTATCCCTCTTCCCCTGGCTCCATCATGCTAGAGACGGTACGCTTCTCCGAGGATGGCCTCCCTGCGTTGCCCTCACAGGAACTCTCTGCTGAGCGGCTGAATGTTTCAACCGTACAGGGTTCTCTTGACACTATGCCTCTTCACACTCTGTCGGATACAGATGAGTCGCTCCGAGACATGGTCGCTGATTTTGCATCTTCTGTGTGCAGTACGTCCGTTCAGCCGCCACTCCTGATCTCCTCCCCACCATGACAGCAGTCGCGGCAGGTGCCACCAGAGCTTACCTTTCATCGTAGTGAACGACTCGCCCAGAAGTCAAAGACTCGAGCCACAAAACCGGTGGTGTAGGCACAAAACGTGCTGATGAAGAAGCTGGGCATCACCTTCGAGCAGCATGCTCCGGATGCTTCCTCCTTCCAACAATATACGGCTACGTTCTCCTCCAACCTCTCTGACTCACATTGTTAGGCACTGGATGAGCTCCTACCTTCTGGTTTGAGCTCGTTCCAGGTGGCAGACATCGTGTCTTAGCCGGATGGTGGTTGCTATCCTCGGTCGCAACACTTGTGTCCATGAGAAGCGAAAACTTCATGATTTGGAACGTGCGGGGCCTTAATGCTAGGGCACGCAGAGATGTTGTTCGTGAAATGGTGTCGCAGGAAAATGTATCCCTCTTGTCGCTCCAGGAGACTAAACTTGATGTTTGTGGTCAGCAGATGTTGTCTGACATCTGTGGTCCTGCATTTGATTTTGTTCACAAACCGGCGGTTGGCACATCCGGGGGAATCTTGGTCGCTTGGAAAACTGATACGTGGTCGGTCTCGAACCCTCGAGTTCATGACAACGGTATTACAGTTCATGTGACGCTTTTAAGAAATAACGAGCAATGGTGGCTCACGTGCGTTTATGGTCCATAGCATGACCAGGATAAGGCTCGGTTCCTGGATGAACTTCAGCAAATTCATACCTCCTGTCCAGGTACTTGGGTCATCTGCGGAGATTTTAATATGATCTATCGTGCGGCGGATAAGAATAGAGGTCGTCTCAACTGTCGCCTAATGAACTCTTTCTGTAGTTTTATCAATGACACTGAGTTACAGGAACTTCAACTTAGGGGTCGCAGATTTACATGGTCGAATGAGCGTGACAGCCCAACTTTGGAACGGCTTGATCGTGTTTTCGCCTCCGAGCATTGGCTTCTTGCTTTTCCTAATCATGATCTCTCCACTCTTTCTTCTGAATGCTCCGATCATGCACTGCTCCTCCTCAAACTGGATTGCTCCTTGCCTCATTTTAAACATTTTCGCTTTGAAAACTTTTGGCCACAGTGTTCTGGCTTCACCCAGGTTGTGGAGGAGGCCCGGCATCACACCGAGTTGGGAGGCCAGGTCGATGTTATGCGGGGCCTCAAAGCAAAGTTCAGACAGACGGCCCAATCACTAAAGCGTTGGAGTGCCAAGCATGTTGGCTCAGTCCGGCTGCAATTGGCCATTGCGAAGGAAATTGTTCTCCGCCTCGATTTGGCTCAAGATCATCGCCCTCTCTCAGCGGGTGAGCTTGCATTATGCAGGAAAGCCAAGCTCTGCTCCCTGGGTCTCGCGTCGTTCCATAGAACTATACTACGACAACGGGCACGGATTGCCGTCCTGGCTGAAGGAGATGCCAACACCAAGTTTTTTCACTTACAAGCCTGTCACAGGAATCGGAAGAATATCATCACCAAGCTTAGGGTCGATGACAATCTCATTATGCAAGATGACCAGATGGCCGCTGAAGTTTTTCAACACTTTTCAAACATCATTGGCACTCCGGGGGTTCAACGTTGCCACTTGAACCTCCCTGAGCTCGGCTTTCCCTCCATTCATTCTATCTTGCTGGACACCTGTTTCACCGAGGAGGAGGTGTGGCAGGCCATTCTTGACATGCCAATCAACAAAGCGCCGGGTCCTGACAGTTTCACTGGGCTTTTTTACAGAATCGCTTGGCCGATCATCAAATCCGATATCATGCAGGCGTTTCATGCATTGTGGTGGTTGGATGGTCGCAATCTCCATTTGGTTAACCAGGCTTATATGGTTCTTCTCAGGAAAAAACCTGATGCCGAGTGCATTGGTGACTACCGGCCAATAAGTCTGATCCACAACTTTGAGAAATTGTTCACCAAGGTTTTGGCGCGAAGATTGGCACCTCACATGCAAACTCTGGTCAACAATAACCAAAGTGCTTTCATCAAAGCGAGATTGATTCATGAAAACTACAAGGCTGTTAACTCGACTGGAAAATTCCTCCATCGCCAAAAGGTAGCATGTACACTCCTCAAGTTAGACATTGCCAAGGCTTTTGACACTGTCAATTGGCAATTTCTTCTGTGTCTGTTGGCACATCTTGGCTTCTCAAGACGTTGGATAAACTGGATCTCCATGATCCTTTCGTCGGCGAGCACCAAAGTGATCTTGAATGGAACTCCGGGCAGAAGAGTTTGTCATGCGCGGGGTGCACTACGCCACCCGGCTGTGAGTTTGCACACCACGACACAAACTGTATGTCCAAATTCATTGAGCATTCTATGAATCTGGACACAGTAAAACACTCCTAGGAGGACTTACATTTCAGGACGGAGGGAGTACATGTTATGCACAAATTATTAATATCTCAAAATATTATCAGCTGAATTGTTTGAAAAGACAGGGCATGGCTATGCCGGACGGAAGATTCCCACGGGCAGAGCAAGGAAATCCAGGAATGAGATCTCCGTCGCCTGCAATGCCATAATGTCTATACAGTATGTCATTTTCTACTACATCGTTGGGCCCACCTATCGGGGACTCAACGGCCATGTACGCGCCTCCCTTGAGATATAAAAGGGAGGCGCTCGCTGCACACTTCAGACACGCCAAGACTCTTACAACACAAGCTCGGTGTAAGGATCACCGGGGTGTTCGACCCTAGAGGGGGAGGGGTGAATAGGGTCGCTAATCACTTTTTAACCTAGGGATCAATCTAATTGCAAAAGATAAACCTAACACGTCCTACACATGCTAGTTATGACTAAGGTTTATCTATGCTACCCTCTACTTACCCCAAAAGCCTTGCAACCTATAGCCAATCCTAAACAAACTAACTAGGAAAGTAAAGGCAAGCAAGAAAGAGTAAATGCGGAAACATAATGCGGTAAGTAAAGCGGTAAGGGAGAGGATATGCAAACTCCCGTGAAGACACCAAGACACACGATTTAACGTGGTTCGGTTAGGACACCAAAGTCCCTCCCTACGTCCACGGCCACTTGTCCAACACGAACAAGTGTGATGCCGAGTCTCTTCGCTTGATCACCGTCTTGCGTCGGCCACCAAGGCACCCGGCAAGCAAAGGCTAAGTGCCACCAAGTCACCAAGACGAGGTCACCGCCACCGTCTATCTCGAAGCGTCACCATGGCATCGTCTTCACTATCGGAGCTTCTCACCAAGAGGGGTCTCCTTCCCCGCACAAAGTGTCGTTGCCTCTCCACACCAAGTAGGAGGGTCACACGACGAGTACAAGTGTTTGCTTGCCGCAGCAAGACTTCTCTCAAGGGAGCTCTCGCAAGAACTAATCCCTAATCAAGCACTAAGCACTCTAACAAGTGTGCTTAAGCCTATATGATGTACAATGAAGCTCTATGGTGGTTGGAGATGATCTTTGGCTCTTGTATACTTCCTTGGTCTCCAGCACTCACAAATGAGCCGTGGGGTGGTATATATATAGCCCACACACCCCAAACTAGCTATTGGAAAAAGGCTGACAAAAACCCTTAACGCCGGTTAAACCGACGCTCCTATTTTTGTCATCACCGGTTTAACCGGTGAGTGCATTTTCCAACTAGCCGTTATACTTCAACGGCTACCTCAATCGACCGACGTTAATCAACTGGTGAATGTAATATAAACGTCGGTTCAACCGATGAGTGTAACTTCTTCACCTTCCATGGAAAAACATCCTTCTGGACAACTGCACCGATGTGTTTGACCGGTGATACATCGGATCAACCGATGTATGTATTTTTCCTGACCTTCATCTGGCAATGCACCGACGTATGCATTTTCTTCAACGTCGGTTTAACCGGTGAGTGTATCTTTAGTTTCCAGCTTCTGGACAATTACACCGGCGTGTGTCTTTTCCTTATCATCGGTTCAACCGGTGTATTGAATTTCTTCACGGTCTCTTCGATTCTTGTCCTTTGGACCGAAGAAGTTTCAGGGCGCTGCCCTGAGACCCGGCTGTGGGTTTGCACACCACGACACAAACTGTATGTCCAGATTCATTGAACATTCTATGAATCTGGACACAGTAAAACACTCCTAGGATGACTTACATTTCAGGACGGAGGGAGTACATGTTGTGCACAAATTATTAATATCTCAAAATATTATCAACTGAATTGTTATGCACAATTATTTGTTAAACATATCAATATGTACATATATTTTACTTTATCAAATGATCAGCAAAAAAAAGGGTCAAAGAAAGAAGAGCTAACTTTAAATGGGTCAAATAAGATAATTTTCTCAACAGGGGTAAAATGGTCTTTTCAGCGTTGCTGCTAACACCGTTAGCACTCAAACTAATAGAAGGGCCATAAAAGGAAGGAACTTAATTTACTAGGTCATATTGGGAAGATCTAGAAAAAATAGGCCAAGAAAGGCAGAGGTAACTTTAAAAGGGCTAAATAAGGAATTTTCTCTACATATATTGGGTGTCTCCAAAAGAAAACTTCAAAACTAAAGGATCACAAGATCTATCTCAGCCGTTGATTTCTCTCCATCCAACCGCTGATTCACCTCACATATCCCATGTACTCTTATCCATCAATGATCAATCTCACCACTAATTCAAAAATGAAGCGCCACGATAATACGTATGGTCACATTCACATGTGAAAAAATCATGAAACATTAGGCCATTTGGCAAACTTATGGTCACATTTACACTCGAAAATTTCATGAAACATTGGCAAACTCTGTGTCGCAAAGAAAGTCATTTCAAATCAACAATTTTACATGACCGTTTAGCGGAAGAGTTTTACGAAGGAGTCATGTCCAGAGTGTCCTAGCCAAGGTTTACACTACCTCCTCTACTACACAGCTACACGTGCCCGTACAACAACGTAGGCCGTTATATTTTACACGTTGACGAAGGGAGCGCCGGTGATGTACTCGGTGACGGCGAGCGCGACGAGCCCGAGCATGGCGAAGCGGCCGTTCCAGAGCTCGGCGTCGGCGCTCATGACGCCGCCGCTGCGGGCCTCGGCGCTCTCCCCCTTGAGGACCGGCACCAGCGACGCCACGGAGAGCACGGCGGCTGTGGCCGCGAACCAGGCCAGCCCAGACCCGCTGCCGGCCTGCGAGAGGAGTCCCCCGCCGCGGGACGCCTCGACGGCGAGCGCGGACACGAAGCCGACCATGGCGAGGCGCCCGTTGATGCGCTCGGGGGCCGGGCCGCTGAACGCCAGCGCGTCCCAGAGCCCCGGGCTCGCTGCCGGCTTCTCAGGACCCTTATTAGCCTGCGCCCTGACGAGCGGTGCGCGCCGGCGCGGCGCGAGCCCCGCCGCCGCCGGAAGCCGGGCGGGGAAGCGGCCGGCGCTCGCGCCGGTGGCGGCGAAGGCGAGGGAGCTCGCGGCGGAGGCCATCACCATGGTCGCCATCGGGAACAATGCACGGGCTGGGGAAATCGGCGGCCGGCTTCTCCTCAGATTGCTTGCTTGCTTGTGTGTTGTGAGCGTGTGGCTTCTGTTGTGCTCCGATCGATTTGAGATGGGTTGGGGGCCAGATGCCGGCTTTATAGGGGGAAGGCAGGGGAGGTGGAGACCGGCGAGGCGGCCCGTGACGAGGTTGACGGTGGTTGGCCGCGGCGGGGGGCACGTCGGCGGGAGTTCCCGGCCGTGAACGCGGGTGAGCGGGTGAGAGAGAGTCGTACGAGGGCTAGCTCTTAGCTAGTACATGCGCGCGACGTGGACTCCAGCGAGCCGGGCTAGCGCGTCGCCGTCGACGTGGGCGGCGAGGCCACCGCGCAGGGAGGCGCGGCCGCGCGGGGCGAGGTGGCCAGCTCCGTCGCCGAAAAGTGGCGAAAGATTCCAGAACCACGCGGGGAGGGAGCGCGCGGGAGACGTGGGAGCTAGGAGCGCCGGTGTCGAGCGGAGCCAAGGAAGAAGAAGCCGCCAAGGGAGAGGTGTCTGTCGCCGTGTCGCGTCGTGTAATGGGTGTCATGGCTCTGGTGCGATTTTGGTACCGATCGGTGTTACCTATCGGGTACTAAATGTCTTTTTTTTTCTTCTGTTTTTTCATTGTTTGGGTTTCAACTAATTCATATTCGTATACGTTTCGTATTCGTATTCGTGTACGTCTGCGTATTTATATTCTTGTATGTCTGCGTATTCGTATATATTCGTATCTA
Source organism: Panicum virgatum (assembly GCF_016808335.1). Classification (NCBI taxonomy): domain Eukaryota; kingdom Viridiplantae; phylum Streptophyta; class Magnoliopsida; order Poales; family Poaceae; genus Panicum; species Panicum virgatum. Next base: position 5,933,923 of record NC_053146.1, read on the forward strand.
GCATACAATTGAATACATTTATTATAATTACATAAATTTGAAATATTATATGTACTTCTAATATAAATATGTTTATAATAAACTCAGGATTCATAATATATTTACAAGTTGTCGTGCACATAAATTTTGTCCGACAAATTTTTACAAGATACTAAAGGTCCTTAGGCGCCTCATCATCTGTGTGTTCTTATTCGGATCCGCTCGACCCACACTTATCTTAGGATTCGCATAAAATTCTCCAGTTGGATTTATGATCTCATCTAGGAGGAATCCACATATTGATTCTTGAATTGTTTTGATTATTTCCGGTTGGATGAGGGCTTCCGCCATGCAAGTAATCTGTCAAGTGCAAACACCAATATTTTGAATTAGTACCTAGAAGGAACTAAATACAAGTAATTGTTAGTAATGTTGTTCTGCGTACTTTGAAATCATGTTGTGTCATCGAGCTGCGGCAGCCAAAATCCATCATGTACTCACATACGTAGTAGCCACATAAGTTGTTTCCTGGCGCCTGTCTCATAATCTATATATACTTATATATAAATATATGGGTTATGAAATATTTATGTTGATTAAAGAAACGACAGTAGATGTGCGATATGTATTCGTACCGGCCAGTTAGTGGTGAATTCTAGCGGGGCTGGAGGTGACGATATTTCTATATGTTTTTCGAGGAAGCGAGCCCATGCTTTTTGGATGATGTTTATGAGGTCTTGGTAATAATATGTTGGCTTCCTCAAGGAGTCGTACACCCGAACTCGGCATCTATCGATCTCGATAATAAGAAGGATCCAGTGGAACCTGTTTCATACACATATATGTATAAGAAATGTTGGATATATATACACATATATATAGTGAAGTAAAAAAAAGATTAAAAAATCACTCGAAGTTGTACGGAAACAGAATGTATTGACAATTTTTCTGCTTATGCAAGGCCCTGAGTATGTTGTTCTCGATCCGATTAGGCCATTTCCTAACACTCTCCTCATGTATATTATATGGGTCCATGAAGCCGACGTGATAGTACCCTTTTCTCTAGCATTCTTGAACCTTCATCCTACACGATTGAAAAAGAAGGAAGAGTATGAGAAAACACATAATTAGTAGAGCTATGGTACTATATACAAATGGTAGGATGAAGTACACTTACATACAAAATACACCGAGGAGAGAACTTGTCTAGGGTGTCTTGATGGTACAGATCATAAAGATTTTCAAATTCAATCCATATGTCATCCATCCCCGATGGAAATGCCTATCTTGTATTCGGGCACGGAACACTACATCTTTCGTTGCACTTGCTTTCATGTACCATGCATGCAACTCACACATCCTAGTTGGTAGCGTCGGAATCAACTCTTCCCGCATAAGAGGTTCCCCCAACATGAATGGTTTTTTGTTTGCCCCTGGGTGAACCTCGATTGGAGCCTCTTCGAGCAGCTGAGCTTTTGTGAGGCCGCTTTCTAGCACAAACTGAGCAGTAGTTACATCCTTTTCGGAGAGCACTTTGAGCGGGGGTATCGATTGCTTGGACTGTTGTCCGAGCTGGGGAACTTGGTTGCGCAGACGGTTTCTTGGCTTCTCCCAGGACTTTGTGATCTGGCTATCATAGTCCGATAGGGGTGCCCTGTACTTCGGTTGGAGTAAATATCTGAAGTATTTCTTATCTGCCTCTGACCATTGATGCACCGGTGTTTTTGGTGCGGAATGAGCTCTGACGTGCTCGTGCACACTTTCATCCAATTCCTCCTGAGTCATATGGTATGCTAACTTCGGTGGTGGAGGCTTTCCTTTCTTCTTCTTGGGGGTGTTCCTCTTCTTAGGAGGCGGCGCGACCCTTGTGCTCTTCCTTGCCTTGGGAGGCGGTGGCGGTGGGACCGAAGGCTTCGTGCTCTCCTTCTTCGCCTTCGAAGGCGGTGACGATGGGACCCAAGGCCCTGAGATGGCACTGGAGTCCCATGCATCATGGGGAGCAAGACTGGGACTCCTTTCTGCTGTCGGTGCTGATCTTAGAGCCGGACTGGGACTCCTTTGTGGTGCCGGTGGTGATCTCGGAGCTAGAGTGGGACTCCTTTCTGGTGCCGGAGTGGGAGTGTTTTCTGGAGCCACACTGGAAACTCTTTGAGCTGCCGGTGAATTTGCGGGCTCGGAGCCGAGAGTTGGTGTATCGGCGAAGTGTAATCCGGCCAATCGTATGTACCGCTTGTTCCAACAGATCCATGTGTGCATGGAGTGTCCAAGTTCCTCTTCTCCATGGCCTCCAGGGATCTCGAGGTCGAGGTCTTCCCATCCTGGTTTGACTCGATTGACCATGACCCTAGCATATCCTTCCGGAATCGGCCTCCCATGAATTGTCCCACCTTGGACAGGCACTTCAGCAATGTCGTGCGCGACCAGTTTGATCTTTTTCCTCTACTGATACAGAAGCTCGTAGGGTGTCCTCACGGTGATATCATCCACCGGGTAATGTTCTGACTCATCCGCAACCACTGTGGGTTGACCTCCGGCTGGGTGCTCCGTGGAAGCGATGCTGCTACGGTGTTGAGAGCCGGGGCTGCTCTCCAACTTGGCGGCTGATCTGGCTTCTTGTTGGTGTGCCTGGCTGCTAGCTGCCATTACCCCTTCAATCGAAGCTATCCTTTGTTCCAGGGCACGCATCTTATCTTCCTGTTCAGCCTTCTTCCTGGATCGGCTTTGATAGGTCTCAATGTCAGCACTGAAGCCATGCTTCCATGGAACTACACCCATACCTCGCACACGTCCTGTGTGTTTCGGTGTCCCGAGAGCGTACGTCAGCTCATCTTTCTCTCTGTCCGGCTTGAAACTGCCTTCGGACACGGCCTTTAGTGCCTCATCCAACCTATTGGCCGCTTCTCTTATGGCATCGCTAGTAATAAGCGATCCATCTTCCGAGTTTAGGGAGCCTCCATGAGCGTAGAAGAAATACTTTGCTCACTGCGGCCAGTCGAAAGTCGCCGGTACGATTCCCCTTGCAGTGAGGTCATCTTCCATTTTCTGCCATTTGGGGATCGCCGCCGCATAACCTCCTTGACCAAGATGATGAAAGTGTATCTTCTTGCTTGCGTTCTCTTTGACTTGTGCTGTCCTTTTCTCGCTAGTCTCGGACAGTTTGTACTGCACAAATGCATCCCAAAAAGGACGTTGCTTCTTGAAGTGCTTCTAGAAGTCTAGCACGCGGCCCTTCTATATGTAGTCTTTGTTCAAGTTCTTCTTGAACGTCTAGAAAGAAATATCCATCTTCTTCATGACCCAATCCTTAAATATTTCTTCTTTGTCCTCTGGAAAACTGAAGTGTTGTTTGACATCTACCCATAGCGTTTGCTTCTCTGTTTCAAGGACGATGTCAGCATCATTATCAGTGCTTTTGGTTTTCTTCTAGAGCTTGAAGCTAATGGGGATGTTCTCCCTGACATAACATCCGCACATATTCACCACAGTCGTCTTAACCCCCTTGGGAGACTTGGGTTCCCCATCCGGGTGCAACGAGGTGATCATGGTACGCCCCTCCATCTTTTTCTTGGAGCCTCGTTTACGTTTCGAGCTCTTCGATCCGGAAGCCTGATATTATATATATATATATATATATATATATATATATATATATATATATATATGTGTGTGTGTGTGTGTGTGTGTGTGTGTGTATATATATAAATATATATAACTACACATTTGACATACATAAGTATCTCATATTCTATGATCGAATTGCATATACCTCGGAGATGTCATCTTCCACATGCATTTCTTCCATAGTTTCGGCATTGCCATCACCAGTATCATTGAGATACTGGCTGCCATCATCCTCGTTTTGATCCTCGTGGAAACATCCTGCGGCCTGGGTGCCTTCTTGGATCATTTCATGGAGGGCGTACTCGTCTTCGAAATCACGTTGAAAGGGATCCATCTCGATCCCTATGCAAACATATATAATACGCGGAGTTACGTGTGATACGCGATATTATATGAGATGCGGAGTTTTGTATCAAATTACGTGTCGTGATAATATGAATACATTAGAAATACATCAGAAAGTACATCAAAAATACATATGAAATTACGTGTCGTGATAATATGAATACATCAGGTAATATGAAAATTTTCAACAATATAGGATAAATTTATAATATAAATACATGAGAAATACATCAAGTATACATCGTATTGCAACAATATAAAAATTATTAATCTCATATATATAATAACAATTTTCTACAATAAATACATGATTATATAATTTTCCAACAATTTTCAACAATAAGTACAAAATTCTACGATTTTCCAACAATTTTCAACAATAAGGAAATGATTCTACGATTCTCTAACAAGTTTCAACAATAATGAAATGATTCCAGGATTGTCCAATAATTTTCAACAATTTTCCATGATCCTCCAACAATTTTCTAAATTATCTATGATTTTCTACCTATTTCTATAGTTTCCTACCTATTTCTATAATTTCCTACCTATTTTATCCTATTTATTTCCTATATATTTTTGACATTTTCAACATAATTAAAAAATTCCTAACTATTTTCTACAATTCCCCAACTATTTTCTATATTTTCCTAACTATTTTCTATAATTTTCTACATTTATTTCAATTATCAACATAATAAAAAAAAGCTGACATCAGCACGTAGTAGTGCTGACGTCAGCAAGGGCTTACGTCAGCCCTCTTGTGTCGAGCCGGGGCCGGCGGGGCATGGGTGGCCGGCGAGCAGGGCGGCGTGCGCGCGGCGGCGCGCCGGCGGTGCGGGGGCGGAGGGGCGGCGCTCCGGCGGTTCGGGGACGGTGGTCGCGGCGGCGGTAGAGGGCGGGCCGGGGCGGCGGGTCGGCGACGAGGGGGCGGCGGCAGTCGAGGGCGGCGGGGCGGCGTATGTCGAGGGGGCCGGCGAGCGGGACGCCCGCGCCGGGTCGGCGGGCAGGGGGCCGTCGTGGAGGTCCGGCGGCGGAGGTCGGCGTGGAGGTCCGGCGTTAGGTCGGCGGGATCAGGCGGCGGCGGCGGTCGCGGGGCGGCGGTTACGTGCGGCAATGGCGGCAGCGACGATGACGACAGCGAGAGGGAGATCGAGAGCGAAGGGGAATGGGAAATTAATCTAAGTGTTGGCTTATATAGGGACGACAGTTTAGTACCGAGCCGTGGCTACGCCCGGTACTAAACTGTCTCCTGGGGCATTTAGTACCGGGCGCAACCAAGGCCTGGTACTAAATTGGTCACATTAGTACCGGGCCAAGCCTTTGCCCGGTACTAAACAGCTACCACTGGCGGGAATTTTTTGTGGTGGCAGTTTAGTACCGGGCCAAGGTCCTGCCCGGTACTAAAGCACCAAAATTATTAACTCGTAGCAATTATTTTGTTTATGAATTATGCATTTCTATTGTGTAATAAATTGACAATGGCATTAAAAAATAGAAGGATATTATATTTTGAACATGCAAAAAAATTTTAGGGCATTTTGCATAATGAATAATTATAGAATATAGGTATATGCGAAAAAATGTTTTATTTTTCTTAAAAATATTGTTGGTGTGTAACATATTTAAAAAAATCATGGAAATGCTAATATATGTAATTTAGATTAAAAAAATACTAATAGTGGAGTAGACAATGAAGGGTATCGTGTTGAAGATGCAAACACAGAACGAGTAATTAATACATAGATAAACAATACTAATTTATATTATTTATGATTGCAAAATGAAAATATATATTACAAAAATCACTTCATGAAATGAACAATAAAGTAAAACATAATTGATACACAATACTATGACTCAACATTATTTAATGGAACATTTACAATTTTCTTTTTGACGAATGTCCCTTGGTCGTGATCGCGGCGTAAATAAGGAGTGTCCTCTTTGGCTAACAAGATGCTTGGGTCAACATCTACCGAGAACGGAGGACGGTCATCAAACTGATCAAAGTCTTCTGACTTGTCCGAAATATCCTCAACTCCCATGATTTTTCGTTTTCCTGAAAGAACTATGTGGCGTTTGGCTCGTCGTCGGACTTGGCTGAATTTTTCCTAGGCTTGCTTGACATGTCCTTCACGTAGAACACCTGTGCGACATCCTTGGCTAGGACGAATGTTTCGTCTTTATATCCAATTTTTTTGAAATCCACAATTGTCATCCTGTATAGGTCTGTCGTTATGCTGCCTCCAGCTCGATTCACCCATTGGCACCGAAACAAAGGAATCATCAAAGGCCTATATTCTAGTTCCCTTATCTCCTCTATGACTCCGAAATAGCTGTCCTTATTTCCATCATTGCCTCTTGCGTCTATACGCACACCACTATTTTGGTTGGTGCTCTTTTTCGTCTTGAGCTCTTGTGTAAAATGTATACCCATTAATCTCGTACCCTTGGTACTGCATGATTGTCATTGATGGGCCCCTTGCCAGCCATTGAAGTTGCTTTGCAATCATGCCGTCACCCATCAACTTTGCTCTAAGCCAAACAGCAAAGTTATCTATATGATGCCTTGTAATTCAGGCCTCAGGCTTCCCTAGGTTTTTAGACCTTACGATATTCATGTGCTCATCCATCTATGGAGCCACGAGGGATGAATTTTGTAAAACTGTGAAGTTTGCTTTGCGGATTTCACTCTCTGGGATGTGCATATTAGATTTCTTCCCTAGTATGTCCTTTTCCTTCAGTCTCCCCTCGTGGCGTGACACGGGGACCCCAATTGGATTAAGATCATCAATAAAGTCAACACAGAACTCAATGACCTCCTCTGTTCCATAACCCTTGGCGATACATCCTTCTGGTCGAGAACGATTGCGAACATACTTCTTAAGAACTGACATGTATCTCTCGAAAGGGAACATGTTGTGTAGGAATACTGGTCCCAGAATATTTATCTCTTTGACAATATGAACCAAGAGATGTGTCATAATATTAAAGAACGAAGGTGGAAACACCATCTCAAAACTGACAAGGCATTGCACAACGTCATTCTGTAGTTGTATGAGCTTCTCCGGATCGATTGCCTTTTGTGAAATTTCATTGAGAAAAGCACATAACTTCATGATTGCCAATCTAACATTCTCCGGTAGAATACCCCTCAACACAACTAGAAGCAATTGTGTCATCAAGATGTGACAGTCATGAGACTTTCAATTTGTGAACTTTTTTCCTTCATGTTTAATCTTCCTTGTATATTTGACGAGTATCCGGAAGGTACCTTTATATTGTTCAAGCAATCAAACATGCTTTGCTTCTCCTCTTTACTGAGAGTGTAGCTAGCAGGACGTAAGTAGTGTTGTCCCTTCTCTCTCTTCTCAGGTTGAAGATCTTCTCGTTGTTTCATTTCTTTCAGGTCGCGTCTTGCTTTGAGTCTATCTTTTCCCTAACCATAAGTACCAAGAAAATCTAGTACATTCACGTAAAGATTCTTTGTTAGGTGCATGACGTCAATTGCGTTGCGGACCTCCAAAACTTCCCAATAAGGTAGCTCACACAATATAGACTTCTTCCACATCTGTGCATGGCCATTTTCATCATTTGGAACTAGTTGGCTGCCGCGACTCTTTCCGAACACTACATGAACATCCTTTATCATCGAGAAAACACGCTTTCCGTCACGGAACATAGGCTTAGCACGAGTTTCCGGTTCCCCTTTGAAATGTTTCCCTTTTCTTCTCAAGAGTGTTTGAGGGGCAGAAATCAACGATGGCCCATATAGACGACCTTTCGAGAATTTTTCAGGTACAAGCTGTCGGTTTCATCTAAGCAATGGGTGCAGGCCTAATATCCCTTGTTCGACTGCCCGGACAAGTTGATAAGTGCAGGCCAATCGTTGATGATTACGAAAAGCAATGCTCGGAGATCGAAATTCTCTTGTTTGTACTCGTCCCACACACGTACACCTTCTGGCTTTCACAACAATAAAAGCTCATCAACCAACGGTCTTAGGTACACATCAATATCGTTGATAGGTTGTTTGGGGCCTTGGATAAGCGCCAGCATCAATATATACTTTCTCTTCATGCATAGCCAAGAAGAAAGGTTAAACATACAAAGGGTCACTGGCCATGTACTGTGACTGCTCTCTCACTCACCGAATGGATTCATTCCATCTGTACTTAAACCAAACCTTATGTTCTTTGGGTCACTGTCAAAATCTGGAAATTGTCTATCCACGTTTCTCCACTGAGACCCATCTGCAGGGTGTCTCATCAGCTAATCTTGCTTACGCTCTTCTTTGTGCCACCGCATCAACTTAGCGTTTGTTTTATTTCTGAACAAGCGCTTCAAGCATGATATTATCGGGAAATACCACATCACCTTAGCTGGAACTTTTTTCTTTGCGGGCTCGCCGTCGACATAACCTGGATCATTTTGCCTGATCTTATACCGCTTTGCGTCATAGACAGGACATGCATCCAGTTCCTCGTATTCACCACGATAGAGGATACAATCATTAGGACATGCGTGAATCTTCTGTACGTCCAACTCAAGAGGGTAAACAACCTTTTTGGCTTCGTAAGTTGTTGGGGGTAGTTCGTTCCCCTCTGGAAGCATCTTCTTTACAAGTCCTAGTAGCTCCTCAAATCCCTTATTTGAAACACCATTGGCTGCCTTCCACCGCAGCATTTCCAGTGTGGTGCCTAATTTTTTTAACCCCTGCTTGCAATCTGGATACAACATTTTCCTGTGATCCTCCAACATCTTCTCAAACTTCTTTGACTTCTTCAAAATTTCAGCGTCTCTGTGTGCATCGACTAAAACCTGACCTAGTTCGTCAGGTGGTGGTTGTTCTTTTGCAGCATTTGCTTCTGCCTCATGCATTGGTTTATCTTCAAAGACACCCGCTTCATACAAGTGAGCCCAGTCTGGGATGTTATCATCATTATTATCTACTTCATTGTCTTCCATCGAAACTCCAGGTTCACCGTGCTTGGTCCAAAGAGTATAGTTATCCATGAAACCCTTCTAAAAAAGGTGGACATGTAGAGTATGTCTTTTTGAGAACTCCTTTTAATTTCTGCAAATGCGGCATGGACACAACATGAAACCTTTCGACGACTTGTGGGTCTCAGCAGCATCGAGGAAAGTTTTAAGACCGTTAATCCACGCCATTGTGCACCGCTGGCCGTACATCCATTGTCGATCCATCTACAAATAATATATTCTCGTTGGATCAGCAATTTCATTCAGTGGAAAAGAACTTGACAATTTTGTAATAACAAACATTTTTATTACATCCAACACAATTTATTCAACAATACATACATAGATTGCATTCGAAAACTAACACAAACATCCCAAAAACAAACATGCAATTTAAAAATTCGCACAATAACACATAGGTTTTCAACCGTCCTTGCGTGGGAACGCAGAATGCTCTGACGGATTTCTAGCTGGCCCAGAAGAAGATGGCGGAGCTGGAACCTTCGGGTCTGGTGGTGAAGAACCGTAACACCGCAACAAATTCTCAAGATCAAACGGAGGTTCCTCGCCCCTTGCCACACATTCTCTATATTTTTTGCCAAATAATGGAGCGTTGCCCTATGAAAAACGCTAGGTTTCTTGCACCGACGACCTATTAGAGTTGTGTCCTTCTCTCTAGAAGGACAACGATCACCCCCACCGGCACCACTCCCTCCAGGTGTTGAAGCTATATTTTACTGGAAAACACTATTATTTTTCACAACATTATAAATTCTTACTAATACAATAAAAGCTGAATAAACTAATTGAAATAAATCACATTAATTTGCAAATTGATTGAAAAAACTCTTACAATTACAATGCAAATATTAATTACTATTACAATTGCAATGATCAGATTAATTACTCTTACAAATAACAATGAAAAAATATAAAAAAGATGAAGAATTACTCTCACAATTACAATTAAAATATGTACATCATTATATCCTCATATTCGAGTTGCATAGGTACTTACCATGAAGTCTGAAATGTAATCAAATTAGAGTTGCTATTGAGGCATTAGTCATCATTGTGTGTCGTGCTATGTCACAGCTCTGTCTAAGCCCTTATTCTTCGTCGGTCCTGACCTCACCCTATCTACATAATGAAGGGTCTAGAAAGAGCTGTGACAGAGCAGACATAATATGACTAATGCCTCAATAGCAACACTAATTCGTTTACATTTCACATTTGTTGGTAAGTGTCTGTGACCTACAATGCAAAATCACATTAATTCTCAATTAGAAAAACCTAAATAAATTAATTGAAATAAATATCTAATTAATTGAAATAAATCTCTATATCTCCTAATTATTTTGACACCCTTCAGTTTTAGGCGAACACTCTTTTGATCAATATCCAGAAACCATCTAGAAGAAGAAAAAACTTTATTTCGGAAAATATATATGTCGGTAACCTCGACCCTGCGGTGATGACACTGCCTTTCGGATGGACACGGTGCAGTACAAGTACGTCGATAATAGGCCAGTCGCAACACCAACATTTTCGGTTGATAGGAACACAGCACTTGGCACAAGCAGCATGCTCGTTGATATGCTCTCACTGCAATAACGGCCACGCTGATGTGCCAAATATCTCTATAAATTATCCACATTCAACCTAGCCATAAAAGCTTCGCTCCAATTGAAGTCATGGGTTCTATATACCTCAAATCAATGTATAAATCAAAGAAATCATGCTCATTCTCACTATTTCTAAAATCACAAATTCCTCTAACTATGAAGCATAAAACGAAGCATGAAGACCATCAAAGAAGAGAGGATGAAGTTGCAAATCTTTGGCGCATTTGGATGAGTGCAAATATCACAAAAAATGGATCAAATGGCGGCAACACTCTAATATGGGAGAAGAACCGAGCTCGAGCTAGCTCTCTAGTGAAATGGGCGCCGACTCGGCTCGAGGAGGAAGAAGTCCCGATTTATAGGGGGAGCATTAGTACCGGGTGGTGGCGACAGCTGGTACTAAAGCTCCCCATTTAGTACCGGCAGGAGCCACCAGCCGGTTCTATGTTTCCTGGCGCCAATTTAGTACCGGGTGGTGGCGACAGCCGGTACTAAATTGTCACTAGCCATTGCAGGTGGCTGTCGGGGGCTGTCGGTGGCGCACTTTAGTGCCGGCTGGAGCCACCAGCCAGTACTAATCGGTTCCCATGGGCACTATTCCTTTGGCCCGGTACTAAATTTGCACGTTAGTACCGGCCGAAACCGTGACCGGTACTAATGGCTGCGGACGAATGTGCGTTTTTCCAGTAGCGATAAAGGAACAACAACATTTTCCAGCATCAGCAGTAGCAGTCAAATCTCGTGAATGCAGAGGTCCTTAGGGGACTTAAGACCCGCACCTATAATTGCTTGAAGAAGCATGGTGCAAAATGGGTTGATGAGCTTCCGTGCGTACTATGGGGCAACCGAACCACACCCAGCCGAGCCACCTGGGAGACCCCATTCTTCCTGGTCTACGGGGCTGAAGCATGCCTTCCCCCGGAAATTCACCTGGGCTCACCACGGGTCCAGGCTTTTGACGAATCCATGCAGGAACAACTGCGGCGTGATGATGTGGACTTCGTTGACAAACGAAGGTGGCGAGGCGCAATCCGAAATGCACTCTACAACCAGGCGCTCAGGCGCTATCATCAACGGTTCGTGCACAGTAGGGAGCTCCAGGCTGGGGACCTCGTCCTAAGGCGGATTCTGAACCGAGCAGGGCTCCACAAACTCTCCACCACCTGGGAGGGTCCCTTCAAGGTTACAGAAGTATGCTGGCCCGGATGCGTTCGCCTTACCACAGAAGAAGGGATGCCGCTACCCAACCCATGGAACATAGAGCATCTGCATAAGTTTTACACTTAGACAGAGCAGAAAAATGAAATTTTCCTTTATAATAAGATAGAATTAGCGTGCGGTCCAGAGCGGTGGGGGTCCGTCCTCGTAAACCCGGCCTCTGGCATCTATCGCACCATCGGCTAGCATTAACGCGCGGCCCAGAGCGGTAGAGGTCCACCGTCATAAACCCGGCCTCTAGCATCCATCGCGCAAGCCATGTATATCAAGTTGCAAATGAAAGATTTGCCCCCAGTTCTATCTTTGTGTTAAAATCTTATTTCGCATTTCGATTCTCGAGCTTTTGCCTTTCTAAACCCCGTGCGGACTTTCACTCTTGTTGCTTCAGCTAAGATCTGTATTGAGTTGCCGGACTGTCGTACAGGTCCGGACCCCCTTGCTGCTGGGAGAGGGGTCTGGACCCCTAGGGACCTGCTCTGGAGAGGGGGTGCTTGTTTTCTGGGGTGGTCCGGAGTCCTGTGTAGCCACTTAGCCGGTTCCGTACCCAAAGTCTACACGCTCCACCACCCTGTAACAAGTGCTCTAGTACCCGAAGCTGGGTAATTAGGGGCCCGGACCTCGTTCTAGCTCAAGGGTTGGCTTCCTAAGTCCTACACGGCAGGTCCAGCTCCATATCTCAAATGATCGAGTACGACAGAATGGCCTCACCCACTGCTAGGGAGGGGTCCGGAACGTCGGAGCCAGGTCCGGTAAAGTCGTGTTTGTTTCCTGGAGTGGTCCGGAGCCCTGTGTAGCGACTTAGCCTAGTTCCGTACCCTAAGCCTACACACTCCACCACTCTGTAACAAGCATTGAGCTGCCTGGACCTGCGTATCCGGAGCCCCGGACCTCGTACTAGCTTGGGGGCCGGTCCAGAATAAGTCCCACGGGTCTGCTACTAATCTTTCACTTTGAGTGGTATGCAGGTTAGGCCTTGACTGGTGGTAGCTAGCCTTAAACCATTGAGCCTACATACCAGGGGTCCCGGCATCCGCTTTAAGGCTTCATACAGATCGAGGTCCAGTCTCAGTGGTAGACAGACTCAAAACAACTGAGCATGTCTCCCAGGGGGCCCGGAGCGTTCGCTTTGAGCCAGACACCAAGGATCGATTCTGCATGCGTCAAACAGCTAAGTAGCAGTATCATTACTACCATCCCAGCGAGTTTGATTTTCCTCTCTGTAGTTTTTTCTGCTATACAGGGAATAAATCGCTTGTTCGACTTGCAATTTATGCTACACCTATGCCCAAGGACACTTGCTCAACCTCATACGGGGGTCTGGAGCGTCTTCTTCGGCTCCGATGGCAGATAGGTTCTAACAACTGAACCAATCTACCAGGGGGCTAGGGCGCCGGGGTGCTGCATACCGCCAACCAGAGCAACTGACAAACAACTAAGTTGAAATTTTCCTCTATTAAAATTCCAACAAGTACAAAGTTTTTACATAACACAAAAAACAAAAGTTGGCCTGCTGTGATGGTCCAGCTCAGGAATCTGCAGGCTCCCGCTTGAAATAAGCAGCTACGAAGTCGACGACATCCCGCACGCTTTCCCGAGCAGAGGCCTCCATCTCCGCCACTGGACCATCGACGACGGGGGCTAGCGAGATGGCAGGGTCGTGGCTCCGGAGGCAGTTCAAAATGTACTCTGCCACCATCCAGCACAGCTCGCGGCCCTCGGCTTCAAGGTGGCCAGCAAGGATCGGCTCCAGGCACCGGAGTCTATCTGAAGCTGAGTTCAGCACTGGGAGGGCGTCAGCAATTGAAGCTGGAGGCTCCGCCACTTGGATTGGACTCATTCAAGTAGAACCAGAGCTGGTCCTCCTACAGCTTCCGGATTGCCTCCTGGACCGCCTCCTGCACCTGGGCATCCAGTGCCGCCTGAGCCGCCTCCAGCTGGCGGGCCTTCTCCTGGAGCGAGGCCTCTTTCCGCGCCGCTGACTCCTTCAGGGTCTTAAGACACTCGCGCTGGCGCGCAAGGGCCTGCTCCATGCTGGAGGCGAGGAACAATCTGCGCAGAAGAGCAAGGGGTGAGGAGGCTCGAAGGCAAAGTGGCGCAAAGGTTTGGAAGGAAGAAGACGAATGCGGAAAAGTAACCGCAGTATGCGGTTCGGCCCTTTATGAAGCCTGACCCATCCGGCGCGCCCCGGAACCATCGCTGGAAGCCAAGCGACGCTCACGCCTGGTGTTAGCCGCCCATTCCTTGACAAGGGGGCCCAGACCCGCCTGTCAGGGAGGGCGGGTAACAAACAAAGGTGTGAAAAGGCGGGATCTGAACCGTCGCCCACGCGCGAAGCGAGGCAGAAGCTGAGCTGACGTGCGCGCACAAAGCGCTGGCATGACCTGGGTTTTCGAGAACTGCGCTGGTGGTAAAAATTCCATTTACCCCAGCCGCAACAATGCCGAGCGTCGCTCGCGTGAATAGGTGTACCACTGTATGTGTGGGCCATGAGTCAGTAAGCCGTTGCGATGTGACGAGGCAGCGAAAAACCTGATGGATGGTCAAAGCCGAACAAGACTCCTGCAGTGTACATAGTCTAACGCTAGAGGCTTCAAGTTATGCAGAGCCAAACCACAGTAGTGGCCCCACCTTCGGGTTCGTCGCCTCTCCCGAGATGGGCACGGGGGCCACTGTCGGTACCCTGTAGTAGGGGTACCCACTCCTACTGCAGCAAGGCAGAACTTGCATAGTCATCCGTAACTACGCCATAAGGGGCGGAGCAGCCGGGCCCCACGGGTTAGGCTCTTACCCCACCGGGCCAACGGCCCCGGACCCGCTCCCCGCTCTGGAACGGGTCCGGTGACGCCATGTGTCCCTGTGGAGGGGAAGTTCCGCGCCAACAACCGAGGTCTCGGACCCCCCATAGGGGTCTGAGACCTCCCCGCGTCCGTCCGGACCTCCCACGCGCGTAGAATCAACATAACGCCGGGGGGTCCGGGGGCTCCACATGTCCCGCAGGCGTAGGCACGGGCGCGAGTCTTCCGCTGGAAGACTCGCCCACCCACCGCATTCAATGCGGGTGGTTGAGGCGTGCTCTGCCGCCGTGGCACGCGGGGCAGCCTTTGTCAGGTCTCACTGTAGACCGCATGTTACCGAGGTACACAGTGCAGCCGCATGCGCCGCATCCGCACATAGCCTGTCTGCCGCATTAAATGGATACGACGGCACGTCACCTTTTCATCATACCGCCTACGCCGCAAGCTACATGGCCCGTTCAGCTACGCTGTAGGCAACGCCGCAAGCTACACCCTGGCGCTGTTTCGACAAGACAGGGCATGGCTATGCCGGACGGAAGATTCCCACGGGCAGAGCAAGGAAATCCAGGAATGAGATTTCCGTCGCCTGCAATACCATAATGTCTGTACAGTATGTCATTATATACTACATCGTTGGGCCCACTTGTCAGGGACTCAACGGCCATGTACGCGCCTCCCTTGAGATATAAAAGGGAGGCGCTCGCTGCACACTTCAGACACGCCAAGACTCTTACAACACAAGCTCGGTTTCACTCCGAACAACCCTGCTCTCAACCTCTTGAGAGCGCAAGCAATAAAACACACAGTGGACGTAGGGTATTACGCTCCGGCGGCCCGAACCACTCTAAACCTGCTGTGTTCATCGCGTTCTTCCACCGAGATTGGTCTAATCCTAGCTAACCCCCCGAGTACTCATCCTCTGAGTTTAGGCGGGTACACTACGCCACCCGGCTGTGGGTTTGCACACCACGACACAAACTGTATGTCCAGATTCATTGAACATTCTATGAATCTGGACACAGTAAAACACTCCTAGGATGACTTACATTTCAGGACGGAGGGAGTACATGTTATGCACAAATTATTAATATCTCAAAATATTATCAGCTGAATTGTTATGCACAATTATTTGTTAAACATATCAATATGTACATATATTTTACTTTTTCAAATGATCAGAAAAAAAAAGGTCAAAGAAAGAAGAGCTAACTTTAAATGGGTCAAATAAGATAATTTTCTCAATAGGGGTAAAATGGTCTTTTCAGCGTTGCTGCTAACACCGTTAGCACTCAAACTAATAGAAGGGCCATAAAAGGAAGGAACTTAATTTACTAGGTCATATTGGGAAGATCTAGAAAAAATAGGCCAAGAAAGGCAGAGGTAACTTTAAAAGGGCTAAATAAGGAATTTTCTCTACATATATTGGGTGTCTCCAAAAGGAAACTTCAAAACTAAAGGATCACAAGATCTATCTCAGCCGTTGATTTCTCTCCATCCAACCGCCACTACTACAAAAACGTTGATTTGTCCCGGTTGGGAAACCGCTGTTGTCCCGGTTTCCCAACCGGGAACGCCAGTCCGGGACAAAAGGGGTGCCCTTTTGTCCCGGGTCTGGCAACCAGGACAAAAGAGGACCTTTTGTGCCGGTTGGTAACACCAACCGGGACAAAAGGTGCAGCCAGCGCCCACGTGGCTGGCGCACCCTTTTGTCCCGGTTGGTGTTACCAACCGGGACAAAAGGTCTCTTTTTTTTCATGTTTTTATTTTCTCAATTCTTTTTCTATTTCAATTATACTTTTGCATTTCAATTAAACTTATGTATTGGAATTCAGTTTGTATGATCTCCACTAATATATACATATATATAGTTACTTATATAATATTTTTCCTAGATAGTTTTCATATATAAATTAATTCACTTATATATATATGTATACACATATCTATACATGTGAATTCCTTTACATATGAAAATGTCTAGGACCAATATTATATAAATATATATATACACATATATATTATTGGAGTGCTTATATATATAATACATACATACTCCATCATATTTGCATAGGTATATTCGTTCTTAATTACATAGTAGAATTCGCCTTTTGGAAATTTAATACATACATACATACTCATAAATAGAAATTTAATACATAGACACACATATATATTTACATAGTTATATTCGTTCTTAATTACATATATACGCGTATATTGTCATATTTGCTGTGATTGTCAATATTAGATATTCCATCGTAGTAGAATTCGCCTTTTGGATCGAGGACTTGCTCAACAATAAATCCGGAGAATTGTTCTTGAATCGCCATAATCTTTTCCTCCGGTATGAGTTTATCGCGCATCTCCCCGACCTATGGAAAAAGGGGATAATTAATTTCGACTAATTAAAATACGAGTTCAAATATTAACAAATTTTTTACTTACTTCCTCCTCCCAATCTGTCCAGCCCTTTGGAGGACCTACCAGACCATGGATGTTCTCGCATACATAGTATGCGCACAATACAGTGCCTGGTTTTTGCCTCATACACTTTAAGAGAGAAGAAATTATCAGGTATTTACATGAATATATAATAAAACTAATGAATCGTGCAATGAATCATCCAAGTGCGTACCGGAAAATCTGTCTTGATCTTCAATTCCTTGTCAAATTTGCCTGGATGATTTCTAGCGAATTCTTTCCAAACCCTGTGCATGATTAGAACAATTATAGTCAAGTAACAAAGTGATTCAAATTATCGGTCACCGACGGAGTAGTGGTAGAATTACTTTTTCATCATGTTAAGAAGATTTTCGTATTGTTCTGGAGGTCTCCTCAATGAGTCCATAACCACGAGTAGGCTCTTCACGGGAATTATGACAATTAGGACCCAGTGTTCACTGCAAGATTATACGGAGGTAGTTCTTGGTAGTTAAGGTTTAAACAATTCGATTACAGAATAGAAAGAGTTAGACGGAAGGAATCACTCACGCAAAGTTGTAAGGAAACAATATCATTTGCTTGTTGTGATAAACGCTTATGTACTTGAACAACATTTGGAATATCTCATCGGTATTGTCGCGTAGAAGCCTCCAATTACAAGTAATTGGGTCGATGAAGCCGAGGTGAGAGTATCCCTTTCTTCTGCAAGTATGTATCTCCATTCTACATGATACCGAATAAATCAAGAGATCAGTATGTTGAGATCATGCAAAACAATACGTAAGGAGAGTAAAATACTTACAGAACCCACAAGGCGACCATAGAGATGTCGAGGGCCTCCTGATGGAATAGTTGGTAAATTTCTTCCCAGTTTATCCATAGAATGGCCTCCCCCCGTAAGAAATCGTCATCTTTAATCTTTGCGCCTTGCATGAAGATGCAATCGGCCATCGCACGCATGTATTGCTGGTGCAGCTTATACATTTGCGTTGGAAGCACAGACACTACTTCGGGGGGTACAAGAGTTTTGCCGATCTCAAACGTCCATTTGACGACCACATCGGCCTTTGGAATATCTTCTCCCCCTGCAATCTGAGCGGCCGTCAGGTTTGATTCTTTCAAAAATGTAACAAAGTCTTGTTCTTGCGTCGTCTGTCCCACTACGAGAGGCTCTATTGATTGTTTCTTTTGGGCTCCGAGCTGTGGAACGTCGGACGATGACGACTTTGATTGTCTCTTCTTTTTCTCAGTAGTTTTGATAATTGTGTGTTCGTAGTCTGAAGGGGGGTCTCTCGGAATGAATTTTCTCTTATTTGCTTCGCACATTCCCTTAAAAAATTTCAAATCTATCGGATTTATCACTTTCTCGGGCTCCGGCTTCGGCTTCGGCTTGAAGTGCTCTTTAACTCTTTCTTGAGTTATCCGATCGCATTCTTCAAGGCTCATGTCCCAGGGTTTAATAGGAGCCTCCTTGGTTTTCTTCTTCTTTTCCTTCTTCTTTGGAGGCTCCTTAGCCGGTGCAGCTACCTTCTTTGCCGGCGGCCGTTTCTGCTTCTTTGCCGGCGGCGGAGGGGGTGACCATAGAGGCGACGGTGAGGCTTGAGTGTTCATCGGCGCATGAGATGATGGTGATGGAGAATGTGCCGATGAACCTTGCCGAGACAGTGCTGCCCTTGGGGAGTTTTGCGGAGATGCCGGTCTTGGAGAGGCATGCTGAGATGCCGGTCTTGGTGTTTGATCATCCGACTTTAGGACAATGTAGCGCTTATCCCATAGGATGTAGCCATGAATGGCTTCTGCTAGTGTCCTCTCCCCATCGCCTCCAGGAATATCAAGCTCGAGCATCTCCCAACCCTGGCACACCTGCTCCACGCCAACTCTTGTGTATCTAGGCGGAATTTGCTGCCCGTGGTACACGTCGCCTGGTTCGGTTGGCATGGCGGTACCGTACGCAACAGTGAACATTAAGTTCTTAACGGCAGTCTGCAGGTCACAAGGTGTCCGGTGGGTGATCTCATCCACTGGAAATCGCTGCGGGGCCGACGCTTCAACTGCGGCCTGGATCCCCGTGGGCTCGGCGGCGGCGACGTCTGTGGAAGCGCAGCTGCTTTTCCGCTGAGACAGGTGATCGGCTGCGACACTAGGCTCTGGAGGCAACGTTTGCGCTTGCTGTTGCTGGCTCATTGCTACGGCCACTTGGCGTTGAACCTCTTCCTCCAGTCTTTGATCGTGTGACATGAGCCGTTCCTCTAGCCTTCGCAAGTGCTCCCGCTCATCATTCTTTCTTCTTTGCCGGCTTCTATATGACTCAATGTAATCCCTGAACCCATACTTCCACGGAACCACGCCTTTGCCTCTTGTGCGGCCCGGATGCTCTGGATTCCCAAGGGCGTAAGTCAGCTCGTCCCTCTCTCTATCCGGCTTGAATGTTCCCTCGGCCGCTGCTTGTATGGCCTCCTGTAGTCTCTGGGCTGCTCGCTGGATGTTTGGCCCATAGACGCAGTCACCAGTCAATGGGTCCAAGCTTCCCCCGTGACCATAAAACCAGGTCCTTGACCTTTCAGGCCAGTTCATGGTCGCAGGTTGGATGCCTCTGTCAAGCAGATCCTGCTCCATCTTCTCCCATTTGGGTACTGCAAGCTTGTAGCCTCCTTGGCCTAGAGTGTGATGGTACACTTTCTTCGAGGTGTTGTCTTTGGCCTTCTGCACCTTCTGAAGCCCAAGCTCTGAAGACTTGTATTCCACAAATGCATCCCAGTGACCCCTGAGCTTTTCGAGCTCGCCGGTAAATACGGGTGTGGTCCCGGTCTTGATATATTTCTTCGTCAAAATTTTCTTGAATGATCGCAGCTGTTCGGCCATCTTACTCAGGGTCCAGTGCTTGCATATCTCTTCGGATTCAGCTGGAACCGTGAAGTTTTTCTTAAGCTCCCGCCAGCACCATTCTTTTTCTCTTTCGGGTACCGCATCCCGTTCCTCGCTTGGATTGGAAGCTTTCCAGAGCTTGAAGCTGATCGGGATGTGGTCCCTGACAATACATCCGGATTGTCTTATGAATTTTTTGGCGGCAGCTTCTGGAGCGATCGGTTCGCCATCTGGACCAACTTCCGTTATAATGAACCGCCCTTCCAGTTTTTTTGTTGGGCCTCGCTTCGTCTTTTTCTGCTGCGACGATGATCCAGACGGCTATAAAAAACATTCATTGTATTCATATAGATTCAGATGAAAATATGATTGTCACTACAAATAATTATAGTTGTGATATGTACATTAGCACTTTGTTCAGCAGCAGCGTCATCCTGAATAGATGGTGCATCAATTCCATCACCGGACATATTCAAATATATGTCGGTATTGCTGCCATCATCAGCTTGTTCAGCGACATCTGCTTGACCTTCGCTAATCATATTCAACAAGAACTGTTCGTCTTCCGCGTCTGTGTGTCGCGGGTCCATCGTAACTAAAATATGAATACAAATAAAACCCTTAAAAAATTATCTAAATAATCCACATATTTAGATCGGTAACGATCGGAAACTATCGGAAACGATTAGGTCGGGATCGGTAACGATCGGAAACTATCGGAAACGATTCGATCGGGATCGGTAACGAAATACATGATGAATTGAACTCTTTGAATGACATAAAAAATATTAAATACATGATGAATTAAAGTCTTTGAATGACATAATTAAATAATGAATACATCATAATAGAAATTCTCTCTAATTCTATATTTCCTTCTCTATTTCTCTCGAAATTCTCTCTAATAATATATCCATAATTTGTTGCTAATAATATATCCATAATTGAATTCTAATAATATATCCAAAATTGAATTCTAATAATATATCCATAATTAAATTCTAATAATATTTCCAAAATTGAATTCTAATAATATTTCCATAATTGAATTCTACTAATATATCCATAATTGAATTCTACTAATATATCCATAATTGAATTCTACTAATATATCCATAATTGAATTCTAATAATATTTCCATAATTGAATTCTACTAATATATCCATAATTGAATTCTAATAATATTTCCATAATTGAATTCTACTAATATATCCATAATTGAATTCTACTAATATATCCATAATTGAATTCTAATAATATATCCAAAATTGAATTCTGATAACATTTGCACAAAATTTGCACCTAATTCTAATAATTGAATTCTACTTAATATATAATAAATTAAATTAACACTACTCATACATGATAATTGAATTCTAATAATTGAATTCTACATAAACATAAAATTTGAAAAGAAAAAAGAAAATGCGGGAAACCTAGCTAGCTAGGGGCGCGGCACGGCCCTGGACGACGAGGCGGGGAGCTGGCGGCGCGGTGGCGCGCAGCGGAGACGGTGGTGGCGCGACGGCGTGCAGTGGAGGCCGAGGGCGGCGAAGACGAGGGCGGCGTGCAGTGGAGGCCGGGG
Organism: Panicum virgatum; assembly: GCF_016808335.1. Classification (NCBI taxonomy): domain Eukaryota; kingdom Viridiplantae; phylum Streptophyta; class Magnoliopsida; order Poales; family Poaceae; genus Panicum; species Panicum virgatum. The sequence goes on from NC_053146.1 coordinate 5,955,385, forward strand.
GCGGCGAAGACGAGGGTGGCGGACGTCAACGGCGGCGGCGCTCGCAGGGACGACGGCGCTCGGTGACGTGGGCTCGCGCGGCGGGGCTCTGGGCGGCGACGTCGACGACGGCGGTGCTCGGGGAGCTCGAGCGGTGGGGGGAGCAGGGGAACGGACGACGGCGGGAGGAAGGAAGGGCGAAGGGCGAAGGAGGGAAGGAAATATATGGGGGGGCCTTTTGTCCCGGGTGAATCCACGACCCGGGACAAAAGGTCCTTTTGTCCCGGGTCGTGGATTCACCCGGGACAAAAGGGGTTTTTGGGTGGGCTGGGAAAATTCCCAGCCCGCGGCCCACCTTTAGTCCCGGGTGGATCTACCACCCGGGAAAAAAGGGGTTTTTGGGCGGGCTGGGAAAATTCCCAGCCCGCGGCCCACCTTTAGTCCCGGGTGGATCTACCACCCGGGACAAAAGGGGCCCATTTTCCCTCGTTCCCGCCTAATGTTATGTTTGTTTTTGTTTCTTTTTACTTCTCTTTTAAAATTGGCTTTCATTTGTTAATTCAGTTAATAAAATTATGATTCCAAAAATTATGGAACAAAATTTCTTATCTCTATATAAACTTGATACATGCAACAAAAATAATTAATTTTCATTCAAGTGATTGGGTCAATGAAATATCTAACTTTTTTGAAATCATATTTGTTATTTTGACCATGCAAAAATATATTAGGTGAATTTTTTTTCAAACTGTTGCTTTTCGACAGAAAGTGGATTCTATCACGATATTAACGTATAAAATTGAATTTTAGATAAAATTAAGCAATTTCATGATATTAATGAGTAGTGTGTGAGTTTGAGAGATAGTGTGTGTTAGTGAGATTGTGTGTGTTAGTGAGAGAGTCTAGTGCGTTAATGTGAATGTAATTTCATGAAATAAATAAAATTAGTTGAGTAATCCATTATTGAATGAAAATTATAATTGAGTCTAGTAATTAAGTGAAAAATATATAAAATAATATATATAACACATAAAGTATAATTGTATAGTACATATATAATAAAAGTATTCGAATTGCGATTATGTTTTTATACAATAATATAAAATGATTTAAGTACATGAAGGATTAGCGGTAACAGACTTTCTCTTCACAAATGTCCCTTGATTATGATCACGGCGCAAGTATGGAGCATCATCATTGGCTAGCAGGATGCATGGATCAGCATTTACTTCGAAAGGTGGAATGGCAACAAAATTATTATATTCTTTTGAAAAGTCTGTCTTGTCCTCCACTCCAACGATGTTTCTCTTTCCTGATAGAACTATGTGTCGCTTAGGCTCATCCTTTTGCTTGTTTATCCCCTTCTTTGGCTTGCTGGACATGTCCTTAATGTAGAAAACCTGAGCGACATCCTGGGCTAGGACAAATGGCTCGTCTCTATACCCAAGATTGTTGAGATCAATTATTGTCATCCCATACTCATCTTTTGTTACCCCTCCTCCAGATAGCTTAACCCATTGGCAACGAAATAGAGGCACCTTAAAATTGGGACCGTAATCCAGCTCCCATATCTCTTCAATGTAGCCGTAATATGTGTCTTTTTTTCCATTATTGTCCGTGGCATCCATACGAACACCGCTGTTTTGGTTGGTACTCTTTTTATCTTGGGCTATCGTATAAAATGTGTTTCCATTTATCTCGTACCCTTGGTATGTTAAGATATTCCAAGATGGTCCCCTAGCCAATAAGAACAGTTGTTCACTTATATCCATGTTATGCATTAGATGCTTCCGTAACCAGCTGCAGAAAGTATTCATGTGCTCACGTGTAATCCATGCCTCAGACTTTTCCGGGAAATTGGAGAGCAGAATTTTCTTGTGTTCCTCGATATATGGGTCAACCAAGGATGATTGTTGAAGAATCGTATAATGCGCTTTTTTGAATGAGAAATCATCTGTGCAGACATAAGATTTCTTTCCTAATGTACCCTTTCTAGTTAGTCTCCCCTCATATCGCGATTCAGGGACTCCAATCGATTTAAGGTCATCAATAAAGTCAACACAAAAGTCAATGACCTCCTCAGTTCCGTAGGCACTGGCGATGCTTCCTTCTGGACGAGCTCTATTACGAACACATTTCTTGAGTACCCCCATGAACCTTTCGAATGGGAACATGTTGTGTAGAAATACTGGTCTGAGAATATCAATCTCTTTGACAAGGTGCACTAGAAGATGTGTCATGATGTTGAAGAAAGATGGTGGAAATATCAGCTCAAAGCCAACAAGACATTGCACCACATCGTTTTGCAGCTTTATCAAATTCTCCGGGTCAATTATCTTCTGAGAAACTGCGTTGAGGAAGGCACATATCTTCACGATGGTTAACCGGACGTTATCAGGCAGAATCCCCCGCAGCACAACCGGAAGAAGTTCGGTCATAAGCACATGGCAGTCATGGGACTTGAGATTTGTAAATTTCTTCTCTGCCAAATTTAAGATTCCTTTTATATTTGATGAGTATCCAGATGGAACCTTTATACTGCTCAAGCAGTCAAACATGGTTTCTTTCTCTTCCTTGCTAAGAGTATAGCTGGCAGGACTTAAGTATTATCGTCCATTATCTCGCTGTTGTGGATGTAAGGCATCTCGTTCTTCCATACGTTGCAATTCTTGACGTGCTTCTACTGTATCTTTTGTCTTTCCGTACACTCCCAAGAATGCTATCAGGTTGACGCAAAAATTCTTCGTGAGGTGCATCACATCAATTGCATGACGAACATCTAAGACTTCCCAATATGGTAGCTCCCAAAATATAGATTTCTTCTTCCACATGGGCGCCATTCCGTTTTCGTTCGGAACAGGTTGGCTACCAGATCCCTTTCCAAAAATAACTTCTAGATCTTTTACCATGTTGAAGACGTCTTTACCACTACGGTGCATCGGTTTTGTTCGGTGGTCCGCTTGGCCTTTGAAATGCTTGCCCTTCTTTCGTACCGCATGCCTGATGGGAAGAAACCGACGATGACCCATGTATACAACCTTCTTGCAGTGAGTCAACCATATATTATCGGTATCGTCTAAACAGTGTGTGCATGCTTTGTATCCCTTGTTCGAATGTCCTGACAAGTTACTAAGAGCAGGCCAGTCATTGATCGTTACGAACAGCAATGCTCGTAGGTTGAAGTTTTCCTGTTTGTATTCATCCCACATCCGTACACCTTCATCGCCCCAGAGCAATAAGAGTTCTTCGACCAATGGTCTTAGGTACACATCAATGTCATTTCCGGGCTGCTTTGGACCCGGGATAAGCACTGGCATCATGATGAACTTTCGTTTCATGCAGAGCCATGGTGGAAGATTGTACAGACAAAGAGTCACAGGCCAAGTGCTATGACCACTGCTCATCTCACCAAAAGGATTCATGCCATCCGTACTCAAACCGAACCTTATGTTTCTCGCATCCAAATCAAATTCAGGGTACGTTCTATCTATTTTTCTCCACTGCGACCCATCAGCGGGGTGTCTCAACATCGAGTCTTTCTTGCGTTCCTCTTTGTGCCATCGCATCAACTTAGCATTATCTTTATTTCTAAACAGACGCTTCAAACGTGGTATTATAGGCGAATACCACATGACCTTCGCAGGAACTCTCTTCCGGGGAGGCTCCCCCTCGACATCTCCAGGATCATCTTTTCTAATCTTGTAACGCAATGCACTGCATACGGGACATGCATCCAAATTCTCGTACTCGCCTCGGTAGAGGATGCAGTCGTTGGGGCATGCATGTATCTTTTGCACTTCCAGTCCCAAAGGGCAAACAAGTTGTTTGGCTTCATACGTTGTGGCAGGCAATTCATTGTCCTTAGGAAGCATTTTTTTAACAAGTTTGAGTAATTCACCAAATCCCTTGTCGGATACCCCATTTGTCGCCTTCCATTGCAGCAACTCCAAGGTGGTGCCAAGTTTCTTAAATCCATTTTGACAATCTGGGTACAACAACTTATGGTGGTCCTCTAACAACTTCTGGAACTTCAACCTCTCCATTTCACTCTCACAGTCTGCCTGCACATTGTGCAATGCCTGCCCTAGATCGTCGCTGGGATCATTTTCTGCTACATCTACTTCGGGCTCTTCCATGGGAATATCGTCATCGAATGCACCGATTCCAGCATTCCCGGTAAAGTGGTCGTCAAAATCTTCTTCTTCAATGTCTTCCATGGTAACTCCCTGTTCTCCGTGCTTTGTCCAACAAATATACTTCTTCATGAAACCATTTGCGAAAATGTGGCTGTGTAGGATTCTTGAAGATGAGTAATCCTTGTTATTGTTGCAATGAACACACGGGCAGCACATAAAACCATTCTGCTTGTTTGCCTCAGCCACAGACAAAAAATAATGCAGGCCATCAATGAATTCTTTCGAACGTCGGTCAGCATTGTACATCCATTGCCGGTCCATCTGCATTTTAAATAAATCTATTTGAATTCTTTACACGTATCGAATAAATAAAATATATCAAACCTAAATTAAATTAAATGTAACATAACATGAATGATTAAAAGATATGCAATATCCATCATACATCTTGATTAATTAAAAGGAGTACTTAATCCATTACAGAACTTAACAAAGGAGTATTATACATGAAATTTAAAAATTCGGTCAACAACACATAGGTTTTCTAATTACAACAATCATATAAAAAAGACGAAATGTATCATTAATCCTCAAGAAATCTCTAATTACACTAGAGTACTGAATAAATACATTCATGAATAATTCATTCATATTACAAAAATTCTAATATACTCATTTCATTAATTCATTCATGAATACAAAAATCAACTATCCACAATATGGTCATGTATACAAGTACATCACATGAAGTGTCTACACTCATTCTAAAATTTTCTACTATCCACATACTCATCTAAATCTAAAAGAAAATCACACCTACATATGCAATCTAGCTAAATGTCCAAGAAATGAGCTAGCTACACATTTTCTCTATTTCTAAAGCATGAAATGAGCTATAAAAGCCAAGGAAGAAGAGAAAAACAAGCCCCAAACCTTTAGCGCCGATGGATGGACGGGGAATCAAAGATCTTCACAAATGTGGTGAAGAAATGAGCAAGAACTCCTCCCTCCCGAGCCGAGAACAGCAAGAAACAAGTGAGCTGAATGGCTCGGGCGGGGGGAGAGGGAAGGGGATAAGGGGGCCAAGGCCTTTTGTCCCGGTTGGAGACACCAACCGGGACAAAATGGGGGCATTTTGTCCCGGTTGGTGGATCCAACCGGGACAAAAGGCCCTCGTACCCTTTTGTCCCGGTTGTATCCACCAACCGGGACAAAATGCCCCCATTTTGTCCCGGTTGGTGGATACAACCGGGACAAAAGGCCTTGCCCCCCCCCCTTACCCGGCTAGCCGTTGGACCCGGGACAAAAGCCACCTATTGTCCCGGACCCAAAGGCTGCCGGGACAAATGGCCTGGAACAAAGGCCTGTTCTGTAGTAGTGCGCTGATTCACGTCACATATCCCATGTACTCTTATCCATCAATGATCAATCTGACCACTAATTCAAAAATGAAGCGCCACGATAATACGTATGGTCACATTCACATGTGAAAAAATCATGAAACATTAGGCCATTTGGCAAACTTATGGTCACATTTACACTCGGAAAATTCATGAAACATTGGCAAACTCTGTGTCGCAAAGAAAGTCATTTCAAATCAACAATTTTACATGACCGTTTAGCGGAAGAGTTTTACGAAGGAGTCCTGTCCAGAGTGTCCTAGCCAAGGTTTACACTACCTCCTCTACTACACAGCTACACGTGCCCGTACACCAACGTAGGCCGTTATATTTTACACGTTGACGAAGGGCGCGCCGGTGATGTACTCGGTGACGGCGAGCGCGACGAGCCCGAGCATGGCGAAGCGGCCGTTCCAGAGCTCGGCGTCGGCGCTCATGACGCCGCCGCTGCGGGCCTCGGCGCTCTCCCCCTTGAGGACCGGCACCAGCGACGCCACGGAGAGCACGGCGGCCGTGGCCACGAACCAGGCCAGCCCAGACCCGCTGCCGGCCTGCGAGAGGAGGCCCCCGCCGCGGGACGCCTCGACGGCGAGCGCGGACACGAAGCCGACCATGGCGAGCCGCCCGTTGATGCGCTCAGGGGCCGGGCCGCTGAACGCCAGCGCGTCCCAGAGCCCCGGGCTCGCTGCCGGCTTCTCAGGACCCTTATTAGCCTGCGCCCTGACGAGCGGTGCGCGCCGGCGCGGCGCGAGCCCCGCCGCCGCCGGAAGCCGGGCGGGGAAGCGGCCGGCGCTCGCGCCGGTGGCGGCGAAGGCGAGGGAGCTCGCGGCGGAGGCCATCACCATGGTCGCCATCGGGAACAATGCACGGGCTGGGGAAATCGGCGGCCGGCTTCTCCTCAGATTGCTTGCTTGCTTGTGTGTTGTGAGCGTGTGGCTTCTGTTGTGCTCCGATCGATTTGAGATGGGTTGGGGGCCAGATGCCGGCTTTATAGGGGGAAGGCAGGGGAGGTGGAGACCGGCGAGGCGGCCCGTGACGAGGTTGACGGTGGTTGGCCGCGGCGGGGGCCACGTCGGCGGGAGTTCCCGGCCGTGAACGCGGGTGAGAGAGAGTCGTACGAGGGCTAGCTCTTAGCTAGTACATGCGCGCGACGTGGACTCCAGCGAGCCGGGCTAGCGCGTCGCCGTCGACGTGGGCGGCGAGGCCGCCGCGCAGGGAGGCGCGGCCGCGCGGGGCGAGGTGGCCAGCTCCGTCGCCGAAAAGTGGCGAAAGATTCCAGAACCACGCGGGGAGGGAGCGCGCGGGAGACGTGGGAGCTAGGAGCGCCGGTGTCGAGCGGAGCCAAGGAAGAAGAAGCCGCCAAGGGAGAGGTGTCTGTCGCCGTGTCGCGTCGTGTAATGGGTGTCATGGCTCTGGTGCGATTTTGGTACCGATCGGTGTTACCTACCGGTACTAAATGTCTTTTTTTTTTCTTCTGTTTTTTCATTGTTTGGGTTTCAACTAATTTATATTCGTATACGTTTCGTATTCGTATTTGTGTATGTCTGCGTATTTATATTCTTGTACGTCTGCGTATTCGTATATATTCGTATCTACCATACAATTGAATACATTTATTATAATTACATACATTTGAAATATTATATGCACTTCTAATATAAATATGTTTATAATAAACTCAGGATTCATAATATATTTACAAGTTGTTGTGCACATAAGTTTTGTCCGACAAATTTTTACAAGATACTAAGGGTCCTTAGGCGCCTCATCATCTCTGTGTCCTTATTCAGATCCGCTCGACCCACACTTATCTTAGGATTCGCATAAAATTCTCCAGTTGGATTTATGATCTCATCTAGGAGGAATCCACATATTGATTCTTAAATTGTTTTGATTCTTTCCGGTTGGATGAGGGCTTCCGCCATGCAAGTAATCTGTCAAGTGCAAACACCAATATTTTGAATTAGTACCTAGAAGGAACTAAATACAAGTAATTGTTAGTAATGTTGTTCTGCGTACTTTGAAATCATGTTGTGTCATCGAGCTGCGGCAGCCAAAATCCATCATGTACTCACATACGTAGTAGCCACATAAGTTGTTTCCTGGCGCCTGTCTCATAATCTATATATACATATATATAAATATATGGGTTATGAAATATTTATGTTGATTAAAGAAACGACAGTAGATGTGCGATATGTATTCGTACCGGCCAGTTAGTGGTGAATTCTAGCGGGGCTGGAGGTGACGATATTTCTATATGTTTTTCGAGGAAGCGAGCCCATGCTTTTTGGATGATGTTTATGAGGTCTTGGTAATAATATGTTGGCTTCCTCAAGGAGTCGTACACCCGAACTCGGCATCTATCGATCTCGATAATAAGAAGGATCCAGTGGAACCTGTTTCATACACATATATGTATAAGAAATGTTGGATATATATACACATATATATAGTGAAGTAAAAAAAGATTAAAAAATCACTCGAAGTTGTACGGAAACAGAATGTATTGACAAGTATTCTGCTTATCCAAGGCCCTGAGTATGTTGTTCTCGATCCGATTAGGCCATTTCCTGACACTCTCCTCATGTATATTATATGGGTCTATGAAGCCGACGTGATAGTACCCTTTTCTCTGGCATTCTTGAACCTTCATCCTACACGATTCAAAAAGAAGGAAGAGGATGAGAAAACACATAATTAGTAGAGCTATGGTACTATATACAAATGGTAGGATGAAGTACACTTACATACAAAATACACCTGTGACATGGCCCTGGGAAGAGTCATTTCCCTTGACCTCTGTGAGTTGCACCTGGCGAGCAGGCGTCTTGATCCTGCGCTCTTCAACCTCACATCCCTCAGGAACCTCAACCTTGCATTCAGTGACTTCAATGAAGCCTTGCTCCCAGCTTCTGGGTTTGAGCGGCTCATGGATATGATCCACCTCAACCTCTCGTACACCTATTTTAGGGGTCAGATCCCAATTGGAATTGCCAGCCTCAAGAACCTTGTCACCCTTGACTTGTCTCGTAATTATGATTTGTATTTTGGGCGGCCAAATTTCCAAGCCTTCATGGCAAATATGAGCAATCTGAAGAATCTCTATCTTGATGAACTGGATTTATCTAGCAGTGGGTCCACTTGGTCCAGTATTTTAGCAGACTCCGTTCCTCAGCTACAGGTTCTTAGCTTGTCCTGGTGTTCTATATCAGGTTCTATCCACCCTTCATTCTCAAGGCTTCACTCGCTTACGATGATCAACTTGGGATACAATTCTGAACTTACCGGCAAAGTTCCTGAGTTCTTTTCTGAGCTATCTTCCTTGACTGTTTTAGACATATCAGGAACTCAGTTTGAAGGACAGTTTCCCACAAAAATATTCCAGCTAAAAAGTTTGAGGTCTCTTGATTTTTCCGATAACCCCATGCTTTCTGTGAGACTAACACACTTCCCCGCTGGAAATAATTTGGAAACACTAAATCTAGCAGGGACCAATTTCTCTTATGACATGCCGTCCTCGTTTGGCAATCTTGAGTCTCTAAAGACATTGGGGTTTAACACGATGGGCATTGATGACAAACTCTCAACTTTGATATCTAAGCTTCCATCATTAGATGACCTGCAACTCATGGGATCAGATTTGGAGAACCCGGTATTATCTTGGGTCAGCAATCTTACCCAATTGACGCACCTAAAGCTTGATGGTTATGACTTCTCTAAATCAGTTCCCACTTGGATCGGCAAACTGACAAGGTTGGAAAGTTTGACAATACGGGACTGCAGTTTCTCCGTGCCAATACCGTACGAGATTGGAAATCTTACAGAATTGGCAGAGCTGGAGTTATGGAGTTCTGACTTCTTTGAGCAGAGAATGACATCTTGGATAGGCAATCTTACAAAGTTGACTTCTTTGACCATTTTTACTTGCAATTTCTCTGGGCCAATACCATCAACAATTGGGAACTTGATCCAACTTGAGGAGCTGGTGGTCTGGTCTTCTAACATCACTGGTGAGACTATGTCCCGATTACTTTCTTTTTTCAGCTGTAGACAGATCTTACACCTACTTTATGACATGCCATGCATACACCGTTAATAAAAATGCTAACAGATTTTAAGTGAATAGTAAATTCCCTATTTTACTTAACCTATGAAATCAATGGAGCAACCTTCAGAAAACAAGAAAAATGCTTTATTTGGCAATGTTGAGAAAAAACCATGATATGTTCAATTTGAGTCTCTGACCAATTTTCTGTAGTTTACCGGTTTCAATGGTGAGATGCTTTTAACACCAGCACACTAACTAATATCAATTTTTTTTAGTTTTTAGCCATCTTGCCTCTCTCTCTCATCCTAGATATATTTCAGATACAGGAATGCAATATTGGGTAGATTACATAAATAACAAGCAATATGTTAATTATTTTGGATATTGGACAAACATTTTCATATTTTGGGCAGCTTTACATGGCAATTAAAGGTTCTCAAAATGAGAAATCAAGCTTAGTATATATTATCATTGTAGGCTATATTTGAAAAATGTACATCAAATATGTTATGTTAACATTGTTCATACTTTCTCTGGCCCAAGGCTTGTTTGAAACAGTGTAATAACAAATAAAGGGATTAGAAAACACATGAATAAGGCAGGACGTTTCAACCCTAAACTACAAAACGGAACACCAAACACCATTCAATTATTGAACTATACAACTAAGTTTTTTTGATGGTTTCAAAGGTGGTTTTGATTTTCTAAAAATTAAAATATTTTGGTTTAACTTAAAAATATTAAAATGAATTCATTTTAGATCATAAAAAATATGAAACTGCAATTAATTTTTTTTCTAAAGAACTAATCTATCTGTTGTGCTATGTTTTGGGTTACTTGGATCTTATTTATTGTGATTCAGTTAAGAAGCAAGATGTTTAGTGCCAAGTTTTTTCGGAACATGAATTATATAAAAACGGCAAATGAACTATACGGTATAAACATGCCCAAATTCAAATTTGAACAGTTTTTCTTTGAGGAAAAATAGATAAGTTATATTAATTTAAGCATTATCTGGTTGTCTATTCAGAAAAGGTGATGAAAGCTGATATATTTAGCTCCAATGGATAGGTTATGTTAATTTAAGCATTATCTGGTTCAAGTTCATACTGGCGCTTTAGTGTGAAACGGCATTAACAAAGTCTACAACATTCTGACTGGTATTCTACCGTTACATGCAGGAAAAATTCCAAAGTCTTTGTTTGCTCTTCCAGTCCTGCAACAGCTTCTTCTGCTTGAGAATCAGCTTGTTGGCTCACTGGAAGACATTCCTTCTCCTTTATCCTCACCATTGAGGGAGATTGATTTAAGAAGTAATCAATTGACAGGCCCAATATCCAAATCATTTTTTCAGCTTACCAATCTTCAGTATCTCAACCTTGAGTCAAATAAACTGACGGGCACAATAGAACTTGGTTCTATCTGGAGGTTGAGAAATCTCTTCTATCTTAACCTGGGTAACAATATGATATCAATCACAGAAAAAGAAGGTGATACGGTATTCTTTCATTCCCTTAAAATCCAGGACCTAAACCTTGCATCTTGCAACCTTACAAAATTTCCTGCATCATTAAAATATCTGGACACTATTCAATTTCTCGATCTTTCGAATAACCAAATCGAAAGGGCCATACCAAGTTGGGTATGGGATAACTGCCTTTTTAGATTGAACCTCTCACACAACATGTTTACTACTTTAGAGAAGTCTCCTATTGTTCAGATGACAAATTTAAATGATCTTGATCTCAGTTTTAATGGACTTCAAGGAAGCATACCGTTACCATCAACTCCATCCGACCTGCTTTTCTTGGATTGCTCAAATAATAACTTCTCTTCCATTGAACCGAACTTTGGTGTGTATATTAGAAATATAAGCTATATCAATTTGTCCAAAAATAAATTAAGTGGCCGTGTACCACTTTCATTTTGTAGTTTAAACAAACCTGAGTTCATAGACTTATCTTACAATTACTTTAGTGGACCAATTCCATCCTGTCTTATGGAAAAAGTTGACATGATGATCATATTGAAGTTAAGAGAAAACAAATTACAGGGCATGCTACCAGAAAATATTAGAGAAGGGTGTAAGCTTCAGACAATTGATTTGAATGGAAATCAAATTAAAGGTGCGCTGCCTAGATTGCTAGCAAATTGCCAAGACTTAGAGGTTCTTGATGTTGGTAATAATCAGATTCTCGATTCATTTCCATCATGGTTGGGTACTCTTCCAAAGCTTCAAGTTCTCGTGTTGAGATCTAACCAACTCGACGGCACTATAAGGAGTCTTCGTGATGGCTACCAACACTTCACAAGTTTACAAATAGTTGATTTGGTCTCCAACCATTTCTCTGGTTAGTTGCATTCAGAATGGTTTGAGAATTTGAGAGCAATGATGAATAACTGCAACGATGTGGGGCAAATATTAAAGCATCATACAAATTCAACATGTAAATCAGCAATCAATCAAGATTCAGTCTATCAAGATAGTGTCAGTATCACATACAAAGATAGCTCTTTAATTGTCACCAAAATTCAAACTGCTTTCAAAGTAATTGATTTCTCAAACAACTCATTTGAGGGTTCCATCCCGGGTTCAATTGGAGGGCTTGTTTCACTACACGAACTTAACATGTCGCACAATAACTTCACAGGACAAATTCCATCACAACTCGGTAATTTAACGAGGCTGGAATCAATCGATCTCTCTTGCAACTGTCTCTCGGGAGAAATTCCACCGGAGTTTACCTCTCTAACTTCTCTTTCCTGGCTGAACCTTTCCCACAACAACTTGACAGGAACAATACCACAGGGAAACCAATTCTTGACATTTCCTAGCAGCTCGTTTGAAGGCAATGCTGGCCTATGTGGAATTCAGCTTTCTAAGCAATTTGACAATCCAGGTCCAGATTCAACCACCCGAAGCACATCGGCTCCAGAACCCAATACTTTGTGGCATGACAGATTTGATGCCATTATTTTCTTCCTCTTTGCTGGCTTGGGTTTTGGCATGGGTTTTGCATTGGCAATTATATTCAGATCCTTTTACCACATAGAAGGATGGCTTTGCATGCATATGTATTAGTAATGTATAAGTTGTTAACAAGCGTAGTCATGTATGTTTGTGTTGTACTCTTTTGATGAGACAGCTTAAATACACTCAGATGTAATAAGGTTGGTTCCGTATAGTTCACTCAATTACATATAGGTGTAAAATTATTTTGCTAACTTTTCCAACTCCAATGCCGAATATCCAAGGCATTCAGATTTACAAGAAAAGTTCATGTCGCTGGAGGATTTCTTTTCTTTTTACGAAACAGCTGGAGGAATAGAAGGACGTGTCAAAAGGCTGTGTCACCAAAACCAAGTGTTGCATTTTAACTAATGGAGTATTCAGTTCATGTAATCAAGTTATGGCAGGCTGAAGACAAGTTTCATTCCAGCTTTACATGGCTGCCAGTTTGGAACGCAAGAACTCGCATAGATTTCCAGTGAAAATTTGACTTATTTTTCTGTTTGGATTTTCGAAAACGAAGACGAGATGAAGCTTCTAGTTCTAGGATCGGAGGCCTGCAATTTTTTTGGAATAACATGTTGAATTTTCCTAGCTAGTTGATGTACAAGGACAGAACAGAGAACCTGCAGGGTTTACAGGTACAAATTGAATGCACACCACACGGGGTCCAACTCCACGCAAGACCGTTGGCACCTACGCGTTGATGAAGGGCGCGCCGGAGATGTACTCGGTGACGGCGAGCGCCACGAGCCCGAGCATGGCGAAGCGGCCGTTCCAGAGCTCGGCGTCGGCGCTCATGACGCCGCCGCTGCGGGACTCGGCGCTCTCCCCCCTGAGGACCGGCACTAGGGACGCCACGGAGAGCACGGCGGCCGTGGCCGCGAACCAGGCCAGCCCGGACCCGCTGCCGGCCTGCGAGAGGAGGCCCCCGCCGCGGGACGCCTCGACGGCGAGCGCGGACACGAAACCCACCATGGCGAGCCGCCCGTTGATGCGCTCGGGGGCCGGGCCGCTGAACGCCAGCGCGTCCCACAGCCCGGGGCTCGCCGCCTTGGGCTTCGCCGTCAGGGGAGTGGAGGGCGCCGGAGAAGGCGAGGCCGAGGACGCCGCGGTTGTCTCCTCCGTTGTTGGCTTAGCATCCTCGGCCTGGGCTCTGACGACCAGGGCGCGTCGGCGCGGCGCGAGCGCGGCGGCCGCCGGGACGCGGACGGGGAGGACGCCGGCACGCGCGCCGGCGGTGGCGAAGGCGAGGGAGGCCATCACCGTGGCTGCCGTTGGAGTTGTGCACGGGGCGGTGGAGCGGAGAGGTCGAGTGGCAACTGGCAAGCTAGGCACCAGGTTGCTTCGAGACACGGGTTTCGCTCGCTGTGTCGCTGCTTGCTTCCTTCTCTTGCTGTGGATGGATGGTTGCTTGCGACGTGCCAGTGCCGTGTCGGCCAGCTTTATAGGGGGAGCTGGGAAAGCTAGCTCGCCCGTGACGGGTGGCGCGGTGGTGGCGACGGCGGGGGCCACGTCGGCGGGAGATTCACGGCCGTAAACTAAACGCCGGCGAGAGAGAGGGAGTACGAGGGCTATAGCTATCTAGCTAGTACATGCGCGCGACGTGGAGTGAGGCAGGGTCACAGCGAGCTGGGCGGCTGTGTCGCCGTCGACGTGCACTGTTGGAGAATGGCTAATTAGTGCCGGTCACAGGACGTGTTAGTGCCGGTCCCTGTGACCGGCACTAAATGGCCGGCACTAACGTGACAACACGTTAGTGCTGACCGGCACTAACGTGCGCTGCCACGCCACGCCACGTGCTGCCCAGACATCCATTTTAGTGCCGGCTGGTATTACTAGCCGGCACTAAATGTTTTTATTTTTTTTCTTTTTATTTTTATATAAATTACTGTGGGTATTTGTGTCGTATTAGGATCGTATTAGTACCGTATTGCACACTAATATTAGGACCGTATTAGTAACTTATTGCACACTAATATTAGAATCGCATCACACTAATATAATATTATATATATATAATATATTTACATACATATAGAGTTCATATATGGAACACTTCGGAGTTCAAAAGTACTTGAGATATTACAAATTATTAAGCATCAACTATAGTAACGTATCAGCTTCCTCGTCGTCGGATCTTCTTTGGCGACGTTTGTACGGAGATCGCCATGAAATTCGCCCTTAGGATTTATGACTTCATCGAGCAGAAATCCGCATATAGCTTCTTGAATTGCCCTGACCCGAGCCATTTCAATGAGTTCTTCTTTCATCCACCAACGCTGTCACATTTTTCGATGAAGTCATGAGAATAAAAAATAATGAATTAAAATAATGAGCAGATGTGATTGTGCTCACGTACATTGAATGCCTCCACTGTCATTTGCCCTTTTACACTTGCAAAATAGTTGATCCACTCGCATACGTAGTATCCACATAAGTTGTTTCCTTGGTCCTGTCTCCAACACTATGGACAAATGTGGGTTACGATATAGAATTTTTCTGATGTTTATTGTGAATGACATTAGTAGCGAGAGTATATTCATACCGGAAAATCAGTGAACCAACGAAGAGGCTCGATTTCACCTATGGGCAAGCCTATGTGTTTGCGGAGGTAGCGACTCCATGCAATATTTACCACCTCGATGAGATTTTGGTACTTTGATTTATCTTGTCTTAACGAGTCGTACACCAAGACCTTGTGCTCCTCAATTCGAATACAAAGCAATATCCAATGAAAGCTGTGCATATACATACGCACAACCAATTAATATTGATTATAATAGTTATTAAATAGTATTATTAATACGAAGGGATTGAAAAAAGAGGCTAACAAAGAACGACCCACTGATGGTTGTATGGCAAGAGAATGAAGGGACACATGCTATTCTTACGCAACCCTCTGTATATAACATTGACTATGTCTTCAGGCTTTTGCGCTACCGATTGCTCGTGTATAATATCGGGGTCGAAGAACCCGACGTTATGGAAGTTCTTCTTTCGGCAAATTTGAATTTTTGACCAACGGGACACAAGAAAAACGGGGATCAGTCAACACACAAGGCTAAAATAATGAAACGAGAGACAATACTTACATGCACCATACAATGACGAGGGACTTGTGAAGGGCATCTTGATGGTATAAATCGTAAAGTGCTGCAAACTCGATATATACATCATTTGCCCCCCGCCAGAAATGCTCATCTTTAATCCGAGCCGGGAACATCTCTAATTCATTAGTTTTAGATTGCACGGCATACCATTTGTGTAACTCGGCCATTCTCGTTGGTAGGAATGGTAGCAACTCTGGCCATATCAAAGGTTCACCAAGTACAAACTTTTTCTTGCTGCGGGCATTCTGTAGGGCCTCCCCAAGCAATTGAGCCCTTGTTAGATCAGTTTGCAATATCATCCCAGCCATGGTCAATGGATCTCTTGATTCATCGGGACATTCTTCACGCGGCACTATCAACGGAGGGATCGATTGTTTGGACTGCTCTCCGTGCTGGGGAACAGTCTTTGCATTAATCCGCCGATTCTTGGGGTTGCTGTAGCACTTTCTGATCTGCCCATCATAATCCGACTCCCTTTCTTTCTCCTTGGTGGGATCTTTAATGAAGTGTGCCTTTGCAACCGAATCTATTTCTAGCTTCTTGTTCGCAGCCTCCCTCAGTAGCTTGCGCTTCAGCAAGAAGGTTTGAAACGATTCTTCTGCCTCTTCCTCTTCTGGAGCCTTCGCTTTCTTCTTTCTTTCTGCTTATGAGATGGCTGGACCGAAGGTACCGTGTATGCCTTCTGTCGCTGACTCTGATTCTGTTATGCGGCTGGTGATGATGCCAGAATTGGCTCGCTTTGTGCGGCTGGTGATGGCGGATCCATGCTGGGGTCCCGTGCAGGCGGTGGAGAAGGTGGGCCAACACTAGGATTCCTGTCAGCTGGCGTTGGTGATCTTTGCCTTGAGCACCGAGCGGAATCTGTAGCTGCTTGCACCAATCTTATGTCGCGCTTTGGCCACGCGATCCATGTGTGTACGGCATGTTGTAGTTCTATTTCTTCAGGACCTATAGGGATCGGGAGGTCCAAGTCTTCCCAGCGTTCTTCTGTAATTCAGTCAACAAAGACTCTGGCGAATCCTTCAGGAATCGGCTGGCAATGTATTGTCCCGCCTTCTTCTTAGACTTCCGCATAACCCTCAGCACAAACTTTGAGCTTTTTCCCATAAAAAACCAGAAGCTCACATTGGGTCCTAACGGTGATGTCGTCAATGGGGTCCCTCGGCCTGTCGGCACCCAAATTAGGGTGCTCTGTGGAAGCAACACTGCTACGACGCTGAGAAGGGGGGCTGATCTCCACATTGGCAGCTGGTTGGTCCGAGCGTTGCCCAACTGCTGCCTCAAGTGACATTATCCGGTTTTCTAGGCTACGGATCTTCTCTGCCACTACTGCCTTGCTTCTGCATCGGCTTCGGTAGTTTTCGAGATCTCTGGAAAAGCCATATTTCCATGGAACTACGCCCACGCCTCGGGTCCGTCCAGTGTGTTCCGCATTCCCAGGAGCGTAAGTCAGCTCGTCATTCTCTCTGTTGGGCTGGAAGGTTCCTTCTTCCGTACGCCTCATTGCGTCATCGAGTCTTTGGGCAGCCTCTCTTAGTACGTCGCTAGTCACAAACATTCCAGTGTCGGGGTCTAGTGTGCCTCCATGAGCATAGAAGTAATACCTTGCTCGTTTGGGCAAACTCATGGTCTGCGGTATGATTCCTTTTGCAATTAAATTATTTTCCATCTTTTCCCATTTCGGAACAGCAACCTTATAACCACCAGGCACAAGTCTATGGAAGTTTGTCTTTTTGCTAGCATTCATTTTGCCTTGAATCGAGGCTGCAATGTTGTCAGCACTGTGCTTGTAATTCACGAATTCATTCCACCACTCTCGTTGCTTTTTCCAGACTTTATCAAAATCTGGTGTGAGGCCCTTGTTGACAAAGTTTGCCACCAATTTTTTCTTGAACGAGCCGAACTGAATTGCCATCTTCTTAAATGCCCATCACTTTACTTTGTCAGCTTTGCCTGGGGGAAAGTTGAAGTGCAACGACACCTCTTTCCATAACAAATCTTTCTCTGAATCTGGCATGATATCTTCAGGTCGATCAGAGACTTTATTTCTCTTCCAAAGCTTGTACTTTATGGGGACGCTTTCCCTAACAAGATATCCCAATTGATTTACAAATGTCGTCTTAATTTGACCAGGGGCTAGTGGCTCGCCGGTTGCTTCGTTGATCTCCGTGATGGTCGTACATCCTACCATCTTCTTGTTGGAGCCACGATTCCGTTTAGGCTTTGTCGATCCTGATGCCTGAAAGAATCGCAAATTTATCAAGCGGGTTGCTAGCAACTAGTGGACGTCGCGGCAGGTATGCGTAACCTTCATAACCCGCAAGCAAGGGTTCCAGATCGAAAATTATCATAATGTTAGGTAACTTATTGACTGAAACATTCATAAGAGTTTTTAGCTGGAGCACGACTGCTTACACAAGGACTGAAATCTTCAACAAAGCTAGCAACATAACACAAATAGTTCGCAGCTAGGCCGCATGTGTCACAAACAATATCTTGCTCCTAACATATATATTGACAAAATATTTATCCTGATGCCTGAAAGAATCACTAAACTTTTATACCTCGGCTTCCTCAACATTTTCTTCTTCCTCCCCACTAATATCTTGCTCCTCGTCGCCATGATAATGCAAGTTTAAAAATTGGCTGCCATCGTTCTCGTCCTCATCAAACTCTGGAGCTATGTGCCCAGTACTACCACGAATGAGCTCGTGCATTAACTCGTCTTGGTTGTCCGTAGGATCCATTTCCACTACCTGAAACAATAAAAAAACATTAAGTATTTTCTAGTACTAATAAAATGTACATATTTGCAAAAATATTGTACACATGTTTATATTCATAAATGCTCACATGGTTATTTAGATCCAGAAATTAAAACACCAAGGCAATTATAGCAATCATACAGAGAAATCGAAAAATAATCAGGAACCTAACTATGAGACTAATAAGCTAAAAGAGCAAGCATGAGACTATGAGACTATGAGTCAAGATCACAAGTTGAATTTGAAACAGTCGCAAAGAGCGAAGCTTTCCGTCCAATAGGTAACGGTTGGGACACCCATTCTCTCTCAGATGTTCACTCCACTCCTATGATCGATTTCATTAACTGGAGGTTCATGTTGATCTCTACCAGGTCCGAAGTGTCCCTTGAGCTGACAGGGGGTTCCACGCTGACGAATATGTATAGCCCGGCAAGCTCGGCTTCCAGAGTCAAAGATGCCGCAGGGCGGTACCCAGTTATTGTTCTTAGTGTATCAAGCTTCTCCCTCAAATGTTCCTCTGTGTAGTTGCCCTGGTGGAACCAAGTGATAATTAAGATGATTTTAGATCATGCTAGACAAATTATGGTTTCGAACAAAAGCACAACTAATCAGTAAATTGTTCTATAAACTGCCCGACGGGCTTGTTCATGTCCGCGACTAGCTGTTAGTTACTTCAACTTTTTCATGTTATCCAATGGCATGAAATTGTTAAAAAAAGTTAAGAACACGCCAAGCTTTCATGTAAGCAAGAAAATCCAAGGTATCGAGAATGAAATCCGGCATATGAAAACAAATTTGGATGAACTGAGAAGACTTCAGGGGCAAATTAGAACCAAAGCAACAGAGAGAAGTACATTATTTACACTTCAGCAGCAGCAGTATGCTGCACTTTCTGAGGAAAATGAAGGTAAAGTTCTCACTGGTACCCTTGTGCCTAATGGTTTTCCCCAACATGATAGTAGTTGACCATTGTTTTGTTCAGATACTGATGAGGAACTAATGGAATGGAAAACAAAATTTGAAGAAAGGATTGCAATACTAGAAACAAAAATCAGTAAACTAGGTAGAGAGATGGATGATGAAGCAGCAACGAGCTCCTCACTGCCCCAGATAATCTCTGAATTAACACATGAAATAGGAAAGCTCCAAGCAGAAGCTGATGTAATCCTTTCTTCCATTTTTACCAGCTGACTATTTTCTCTCTCTTTTTTTGGTCATTATATTGGAGTTTAATTCTGCGTTTACGGTTTTCAGGCTCACATATCTATTAAGCAGGAACGAGACTCAGACATCAAAAGGATATTCACCAAACATAATTTTGGGCCAGTTCCAAAATTTCTATGGAGTTTGGCCACATTGCGAGCTTGCTTTATTCTGCATTGTTTTTAGTTTACAGTTTTATTTCTTTTCGCTCGTCATCTCAGTGGCTGGATGCATGAGTGCATGTCATGTTCCAAATGATTTTTACCAACTGTTATGTATTTTATTAAAAGTGTCTGCCCTGTATGTGCAAGTGTTTCATCACTGAAGGTATGCACTAAATATGTCTGTATCCTTTTCTTGAGCAGAAATCCAATGAAGACCAGTTAGATGTTTTATGGAAACACTATCTTAAAGTAAATGCTCGCTACTCTGAAATTGATGGCCAGATACAGTCTAAGATTGAATCTGCTGGTAGGAGCCGTAAGAGGTGGTGAACAAACTGGGCGTGCTCCTGCTGGCTTTGTTGCAAAGGCAAATGGCTTAGTTAATGTGTTACGTGGTTTTATTTGAACCATCCTGGCAGTTATAGGGCATATAGCCGCAAGAGGTAGGAAACGACCTGATTTCTCCATTTTCCTTTCTTTCTTGTTAGCTAAAGAAAGGCTGCATGATATACAACCCAGTTTTGCCTGATTCTTTGAGTTAATGGAACGCAAAGTTCCTTCAAAAAAAGAAGAACAAAGGCTACATGATACAACCCAGTTCTGCACGCCTGTCTCTTTTTTGTTAAGTACTGGCACTAGGCTCATACATTATAAAGAAAGTTTGTGATGTTTGAACTATGGTGCAAAAGATCATATTTTCTTGCTGAAAGAGACAATTATATCGCCCTAAAAAAACGAGAGACAATTATTCAGATTTCAGAACACTTTCAGGCACTGTCAATTCCATCTTGTATGCTTTATATGTCGCCATCTCAGATGAGGATGTGGCTACATGCATTTGCTTATTGTTTGGTTCAGAATTGTAGTCTATCAAAATTGAAGATTAATTGTAAACATACAAGAATTGTATCAATTGGCTCCCAAAACCATGGATTAGTGAGGGCAAGAATCAGTTCGGATCAAAATAACTAGAGGTCGGGGCGGCGCACGGGGCCGGGGGGCAGGGCGGTGTTGGGGTGCCGAGGACGACGAGGTTGGGGCGCAGCCTTGGACAGCGGGGGCAGGGCGGCGTCGGGGACGAGCCGGAGGTCGCGCCAGCGCGGCAGCCTGGGGACGCGCGAGGGATGCGCGGCCGGCACGGCGTGCCGGGCCGGGGAGGTCGACGGGGACCCGCGCCGGCGCACGCAGGCGAGGGCTGGCCGGGGATCCACGCGCGGCCGCGGGGGCGGGGGCGGTGGCGCACGGAGCCGATGCAGGGCGGCGTCGGGGGGGCGCCGCGCCGGAGACGAAGTTGTGGCGGCGCGCGCACGGGGCCGGGGTAGGGCGGCGTCGGGGTGCTGAGGACGACGAGGTCGGGGCGGAGGGGGCAGGGCTGCACCGGGGACGAGGTGCCGGAGGACGTCGTGCCGGGGTGGCGGTCGGAGCAGGGGGCGAGGGCGGTGCGGCCGGCACGGCGTGCCGGGCCGGGAGGTCGACGGCGAACTGCGGCGGCGCACGCGGGCGAGGGCTGGCCGGGGATGGCGCGGCGGCGCACGAGCACGAGCGAGCGAGCAGGGGACGCGGGCGGGGCAACGACGTCGATCTAAATTTTATGATTTGGGGGAGAGAAGAAAAGGGCTTTGTTGGGGGCAGTGCTAGGTTAGTGCCGGCTGGACTTACCAGCCGGCACTAACGTGCCCCTATGACGTCAGCGAGACAAGTTAGTGCTGGCTGGTAATCCTAGCCGGCACTAACGTGCACACGTGCAGCCGGCACTAACTTGTCCAAACTGGCGGGAAAGAAAATTTGGCCACGCCAATTCTCTTTTACACAAAATTTTTAATATTAGTAAATGTATTCATAATTGGCTTAATAAATAGATTAATAAATTGAAAATCGATATCATAATTTTTTAAGTATATTGTTAATTATATTTACACAATAATAATAGTAATTGAAGTAAATTAACGAATATGCAACCATTATCAATTATGTGTAGCGTATAGGGTTTATATGTGTATATGTTTCTGTTATTCATAATAAATCGAAAACATTTCATTTTGATCCATGCAAAAATATTCAAAAAAAATTTCAATAGTAGCCTATACAATGATGTAATCAATTCGCATATTACTTGATTATTTGTTTGTAATTTAATGTTTCAATGCTTCTAGTGATGCAAAATTAGTGAATGTAAATAATATTTATACCATGCAAAAATATAATATTATCTGAAGATGATATTATGTCATAATTGGACAAATAGTATCAAAAATTGAAATAAATACGATGCGGTGCGTTACATTACATCACATCACTGATTGAGAGAATTCAATATATAACTTATATAAAACTACTACTCATTATCATTATCTACTGGAACATTGATAATCTTCCTTTTGACGAAAGTGCCTTGAGCGTGATCACAGCGTAAGTAAGGTGTGTCCTCTTTGGATAAGAGGATGCTAGGGTCAACGTCAATTGAGAATGGAGGAAGGTCATCAATCTGGTCATAATCTTCCGAATTGTCCGAAATATCCTCAACTCCAACAACTTTTCTTTTTCCTGGAAGAACTATGTGCCGTTTCGGCTCATTTCCAGCCTTGTCTGCTTCAGGCGTCTTATCCGACTTCTTCTTCGGTTTGCTCGACATGTCCTTCACATAGAACACTTGTGTCACATCCTTGGCTAGAACGAATGGTTCATCTTTATATCCAATCTTTTTAAAGTCAACTATGGTCATCCCATACCGGTCCTTCGTTACGCCTCCTCTAGCCACCCATTCGCAATGAAATAAAGGGACAACAATGGGTCCATATTCAAGTTCTCATATCTCCTCTATGATACCATAGTAGTTGTTCTTTTCTCCATTACTGTTTACTATACACATATGGACACCACTGTTTTGATTGGTGCTTTTTTTTGTCTTGAGCTCTCGTATAAAATGTATACCCATTGATTTCGTACCCTTGGTATTGCTGGACAATGATTGATGGTCCCCTAGCCGGCCATTGAAGTTCTTGATCAACTGTGTTGTTGCCCAATAATTTTCGTCTGAACCAGCCGTCAAAAGTTTTTATATGTTGGCGTGTAATCCAAGCAAGATTCTTCTGTGGATTTTTAGACTGTATAATATTCATGTGCTCATTAATATATGGAGCCACCTTGGATGAATTCTGAAGAACCGTGAAGTTTGCTTGGCTGAATTCACTACAAGGGATGTTCACATTACATTTTTTTCCTAGTGTGCCTTTTCACTTTAGTCGCCTCTCATGGTGTGACACGGGGAGCCCAATCGGATTGAGATCAGGAAGATAGTCAACGCAAAACTCAATGACCTCCTCTGTTCCATAGCCCTTAGCAATGCATCCTTCTGGGCGAGAACGTTTACGCACGTACTTCTTCAATACTGCCATGAACCTCTCGAAAGGGAACATATTGTGTAGAAAAACAGGACCCAAGATAGTTATTTCTGTCACAATATGAACTAGAAGGTGTGTCATAATATTGAAGAAGGAATGTGGGAAGACCATCTCGGTCATCAGAACGTGGTAGTCATGGGACTTCAAGTTTTGAATTTTTTTCTCTTTCACATTTATTATGCCCTGTATATTTGAGGAGTACGCAGACAGGACCTTGATACTGTTCAAGCAATCGAACATACTTTCCTTCTCCTCTTTGCTCAGATTATAGCTGGCAGGTTTTAAATAGTGGCATCCTTTATCTCTCTTCTCGGGTTGCAAGCCTTGTCATCCAGCTAGCATTCACATGTCGTGCCTTGCTTCCAATGTGTCTTTTGACTTATCATACACTCCCAGAAAGCCTAGTAGGTTGACGCAAAGATTCTTCGACAGATGCATCACATCAAATGCGTTGCGAACCTGTAAGACTTGCCAATAAGGTAGGTTCCACAATATAGACTTCTTCTTCCACATTAGAACATGTCCATGGTCATCCTTCGGAACAGGTTGGCTACCGGGACCCTTTCTAAAAACTACCTTCACATCCTTGATCATCGAGAACACACACTTTCCATTACGGAACAGAGGCTTAGGACGAGTTTCGGGATCTCCTTTGAAATGCTTCCCTTCGGTTCTTAGGGGGTGATCGGTAGGAAGGAATCGGCGATGGCCCATGTATACGCACTTCTTACAGTGTTTCAAATAAATGCTATCGGTTTCATCATAACAGTGGGTGCAGGCCATGTATCCCATGTTCGACTGTCCTGAAAGTTTTGCAAGTGCAGGCCAATCATTGATGCATACAAAAAGCAAAGCTCGGAGGTTGAAAGACTCCTGTTTATACTCATCCCACACATGTACACCTTCTTCTTTCCAGAGCAGTAAGAGATCATCCATCAAGGGTTGCAGGAACACATCAATACCGTTGCCAAGTTCTTTTGGCCCTTCTATAAGCACCGGCATCATGATGAACTTACGCTTCAGGCACAACCAAGGAGAAAGGTTGAACATACATAGCGTCATGGGCCATGTACTATGAGCGCTGCCAAACTCACCGTACGGATTCATTCCATCCGCACTTAGAGCAAATCTTATATTTCTTGGGTCGTTGTCAAATTGAGGATACTCTCGGTTAAGGTTTCTCCACTGGGACCCATCTGCTGGGTGTCTGATCATGTGATCCTCCTTACGGTCTTCTTTGTGCCACCGTATCAACTTAGTGTTATCCTTGTTTTTGAAAAAGCGCTTCAGACGTGGTATTATAGGGAAGTACCACACCAACTTTGTGGGAACTCTCTTCTTTACCGGCTGCCCATCAACATCACCTGGATCATCTCTCATGATCTTATACCGCAATGCGCTACAAACAGGACAAGCTTCCAAGTTCTCGTATTCGCCGCGATACAGGATGCAGTCGTTAGGACATGCGTGAATCTTCTGCACGTCCAATCCAAGAGGGCAAACCATTTTTTTAGCTTCGTATGTTGTTGACGGCAGTTCATTACCCTCAGGAAGCATGTTCTTTACAATCTTTAATAGCTCACCAAATCCCTTATCGATGACACCATTAGTTGCCTTCCATTTCAGCATCTCTAGTGTGATACCCAACTTCTTCTGCTCCGGTTTGCAAATAGGGAACAACGGCCTTTTGTGATCCTCCAATATCTTCTCGAACTTTAATGCCTCCTTCACAGTTTCACTGTCTTTCTGTGCATCAAGCAACGCCTGACCTAGCTCGTCAGGTGGCTCCTCTTGTGCAACATTTGCTTCACCCTCGTCCATTGGTTCATCTTGAAAGCCACCTGCTTCATGAACCCATGCCCAATCTGGAAGATTGTTATCACCATCGTCATCTTCTTCATTATCTTCCATCATAACTCCAACTTCACCGTGCTTAGTCCAAAGGCTATAGTTACTCATAAAACCATTCAAGGCCAGGTGATTCCATAGAGTATCTTTTTTTCGGAATTCCTTTTTATTTTCGCAAATACTGCATGGACAACACATTAAATCCTTTGGCGACCTATTTGCCATTGCCGCCTTGAGAAAAAAATCTAAACTCTGAATCCACGCCGAGGTGCTCCGGCTTCCGTGCATCCATTGCCGGTCCATCTGTACAAATTAAAAAAAATGATGCTCATTATCCCTAAAAACAGGTTACTATGAAGTAATTCAAAAAAAATGTAAATGTTTCATAGGCCACCTATCTAGTAAATTTAAACTAAATAGCAAAATAAATTGTCACAATAACATATACACATGTCACCATGAAATAATTCAAAAAAATCATTCTAAATGTGTGGTAGTCAAACTATATAGTAATCATTCTCTAAAAAGCAACAAATCAATTCTACCTTACTCAAATTAATGAACAAATTAATAAATCATGCTCATTTTCCCTCATCCTTAAATTCCTTAAAATTTTGCATAATAATATATACACATGTCCCCATGAAATAATTCAAAAAAATTACTCTAAATGTGTCATAGTCAAACTATCTAGAAAACCTTCTCTAAAAAGTAACAAATCGATTCTATTTTGCTCAAATTAATGAACAAATCGGAAAATTGTGCTCATTTTTCCTCAACCTTAAAATCACTATTTTCTTTATCTAGAAAGCATGAAACAAAGAATAAACACCGTGAAAAGAAGAGTGGAAGAAGCTACTAACCTTTGGTGCACTTAGATGGGTGAAATCCTCACAAATTTGGGGGAAAATGGGCAGCACCTCCCCTCTAACACGCCATGAGAGAGAGGAGGAGCTCGGCCAAATGAAATGGTCGAGCTGGGGAAGAAGGAGTAACTGGTATATACGGGGTAAGTTAGTGCCGGCTGGTGGCTTTAGCCGGCACTAAGTGTGGACGTTTAGTGCCGGCTAGAGCTACCAGCCGGCACTAACTTGCAATTGACCAAGTTACCGGCTAGAATTCATGGCCGGCACTAACGTGTCTTTTGACCGTTGTGGCTGACGCGCTGATCGTTGGGGGATGGCACGTTAGTGCCGGCTGGGGTTTCAGCCGGCACTAATGTGCCCACTTTGTACTGTTCAGGCACGTTAGTGCCGGCTCCTATTTGCCGATACTAATGTGACATTCTCCAGCAGTGGTGGACGCCCAGGCCGCCGCGCAGGCAGCAGAAACGTGGCTGCGAGCATCAGGGGCGAGTGGCGACAAGGAAGAAGAAGCTGCCAAGCCAAGGATTTGGCTATTTTAGTGGCTGGGTGGCCGTGTGGCTAATGCGATTTTAATCGAGGTGTTAATTTGTAATTTGCTTTGTTTAGCGAATTCAACGACTGAACCGGATTGGGAGTTAGATCAGATTCTCTAGAGACCTGCGGCTGTGGCGTGGTTGCGTGGATCAACGTTCAACAAGTTCCGCGCGCCGGCGGGCTTCTCGTTTGTTCTCCGGCGGCCTTGTTTCACCGTCGGCCACAGAAGTGCTCATATTTCTCTCAATCACTGTTTTCATATCCTTCTAGATTCTCGAAGATACTAGATACTAGCTACTCGCTCTAATAAAAAACGTAATACTCTCTCCGTACTAACACTATCCTAAATCAAATCATTTTCAATCTTTATTATCTTAATACAATAATAATGTTAAAACTAGTCACCACATTCGCTAAGAGAGTACCCACGTTAATCTGAAAAAGAGAAGAAATTGCACCATGTTAAATATGATTCATAAATATACAATTTCTAGTATCGGGGTTCCTCTTCGAGCCCTGCTTCTCCCTTCCCCCTCTCCCCAGGAACCGACCATTTGGAGTATAGCCAAGTGGTAAGGCATCGGTTTTTGGTACCGGCATGCTAGGGGAAGGGTCAAGCCAGAGGCAGAGGCAATCCTGACCCAATGTACTCCATACTGAGGGGTATGGGGCCGGATCTTCCAATCTTTTTAGAAAACCAGTTCACTGCACGCCCCTATCCTTCTACTTGAAAGATGTGATTGGTTGGCCATGCTCCTCTCCAGCATCTAGGGTTCCTCGAATAATGCGGTTGGCTATTCATTTCGGTTTTGAGCAGACAGGTATCGGGGTTTAACTTTTTCTCAAAGAAGATTTCTACAACCCATTTTCCTTGATACTGGAATCGAGCGCTAATGCACCTTTTTTTTATCAAATCTCAGGGACAAAACCCATCTGGATTTTTTAATATCTATAAAAGTACGGCCTGGTTACAACGACGTCGAGTTGGCGGCGGAGGAAGACTCGGCATGAAGGCGTGACAGCGGTACAGATTCATACTTGATTGTCAATAAAAAGGCTAATGACAGAGAAGAGTCAATCTCCTTTACTCCTCTTCACTCGCCCAGGAACCCATTCCCCGTCAGCACTTATAAAAGGCTATTAAGAAACTGATCCACTATTTGAAACAAACTTGTTTAAATGTTCCTGCTATTCTCTATTTCCTTGAAAAGGGTGCTTGAGCCTATTACCAGTTCCAGGAAGCAGAGCACACCAAAAGAAAGCTGGGTTGACCCCGAAGGCCGAATTCCATGGTAGAGAAGGCTTTAATAAGAATGATAGAGTTCACCATTTCTCATTAAAGGCTTCAGTTCCCATCCATGAAGAGCTCCTAGTGCAACAACAAGTACCAGCTTAACGTGGGGAGAGGATTGTCCTCCCGTCGGTTGCATCGCTCCTGCTCGCAGTAGTCGTTTCTTTGCCGGTGACTCTCAGAGTGTGCAGCCGGCCGGATAGGAGATGAGACTTGGGAAAAGTGGTTCAGAATCAAATTAAACGAATATATAAGTAAAAAAATCATGCATTATTGTGTGCCTCTATGGACTATCCATAGATAGATGAATTACAGACTGCCAAGTACGACTCATTATTAACTTTGGAGTCCATCTAAATATAGAATAGCCCATCTCCAACTACTACTACCATCGGTTGCAAATAAATTCTCTTACATAAATAAATATATGAGAATATGTTCAAAGTAAATTATCACAGAACTGGAGGGAGTAGATCTACTGACTCAGTCTACTAGAGGTTCTTACATATATGAGAAAATTCCTTATTTGATCCTTTTAAAGTTACCTCTGCCTTCCTTGACCTTCTTTTTTTGAACTTCCTAATATGACCCAACGAATTCAGTTTCTTCCTTTTATGACCCTTCCGTCAGTTCCGTTAGAGTTTGCAGTTAAAAACGCGAGTCTCGTTGTCAGATTTTAGGTCAAGTGGCAGAAATATCCCTAATATAGATTGGGGCCGTGGCCTCCCGAGTCCTTCCTCAACCCTAGATCGGGAGGGGTGGATGCCCTCGACGGGCACCCATGGCGCAGGGGACGATGGGGCGGCGGCGCACGGCCCTATTCAGGCCGAGGGTGCGGTGGCCGCTCGGGGCAGGGCGCAGCGGCTGGACTAGGAGGCGGCGCGGTGGCCTTCTTCCATGGCGGGCGAGTGGCGGCGGTAGTCGGCGGCGGCGCGGCGGCGCGGCGGCCTCCCATGGCAGGCGAGCGGCGGGTGGCCGTGGCACGTGCGCAGCTACGGCTTGCCCTGGCGGGTGCGCAACAGGAGGCGCACATGCCGCGGGCGCTGCTCGGGGCAAGGGCGAAGGCCCTAGCGGTGCAGGCCCCGGCGGTGCCCCTCGTTCTGCTCCCCCCTGTTGCTGAGCCTAAATAATATATATTTAACAATTATGCACAACCTTTATCAGCTGAATTCAGCACAATCTTTATCAGCCAATTATTATGTACTCCCTCTGTCCTGAAATGTAAGTCATTCTGGCATTTTACCAGATTCATTGAACATTCTCTGAATCTAGACAAACTGTATGTCCAGATTCATTAAACATTCTATAAATCTGGACACAGTAAAACACTCCTAGGATGACTTACATTTCAGGACGGAGGGAGTACATGTTATGCACAAATTATTGATATCTCAAAATATTATCAGCTGAATTGTTGTGCACAATTATTTGTTAAACATATCAATATGTACTTATATTTTACTTTTTCAAATGATCAGCAAAAAAAAAGGGTCAAAGAAAGAAGAGCTAACTTTAAATGGGTCAAATAACATAATTTTCTCAACAGGGGTAAAATGGTCTTTTCAGCGTTGCTGCTAATACCCTTAGCACTCAAACTAATAGAAGGGCCATAAAAGGAAGGAACTGAATTTACTAGGTCATATTGGGAAGATCTAGAAAAAATAGGCCAAGAAAGGCAGAGGTAACTTTAAAAGGGCTAAATAAGGAATTTTCTCTACATATATTGGATGTCTCCAAAAGAAAACTTCAAAACTAAAGGATCACAAGATCTATCTCAGCCGTTGATTTCTCTCCATCCAACCGCTGATTCACCTCACATATCCCATGTACTCTTATCCATCAATGATCAATCTGACCACTAATTCAAAAATGAAGCGCCACGATATTACGAATGGTCACATTCACATGTGAAAAAATCATGAAACATTAGGCCATTTGGCAAACTTATGGTCACATTTACACTCGAAAAATTCATGAAACATTGGCAAACTCTGTGTCGCAAAGAAAGTCATTTCAAATCAACAATTTTACATGACCGTTTAGCGGAAGAGTTTTACGAAGGAGTCCTGTCCAGAGTGTCCTAGCCAAGGTTTACACTACCTCCTCTACTACACAGCTACACGTGCCCGTACACCAACGTAGGCCGTTATATTTTACACGTTGACGAAGGGCGCGCCGGTGATGTACTCGGTGACGGCGAGCGCGACGAGCCCGAGCATGGCGAAGCGGCCGTTCCAGAGCTCGGCGTCGGCGCTCATGACGCCGCCGCTGCGGGCCTCGGCGCTCTCCCCCTTGAGGACCGGCACCAGCGACGCCACGGAGAGCACGGCGGCCGTGGCCACGAACCAGGCCAGCCCAGACCCGCTGCCGGCCTGCGAGAGGAGGCCCCCGCCGCGGGACGCCTCGACGGCGAGCGCGGACACGAAGCCGACCATGGCGAGCCGCCCGTTGATGCGCTCAGGGGCCGGGCCGCTGAACGCCAGCGCGTCCCAGAGCCCCGGGCTCGCTGCCGGCTTCTCAGGACCCTTATTAGCCTGCGCCCTGACGAGCGGTGCGCGCCGGCGCGGCGCGAGCCCCGCCGCCGCCGGAAGCCGGGCGGGGAAGCGGCCGGCGCTCGCGCCGGTGGCGGCGAAGGCGAGGGAGCTCGCGGCGGAGGCCATCACCATGGTCGCCATCGGGAACAATGCACGGGCTGGGGAAATCGGCGGCCGGCTTCTCCTCAGATTGCTTGCTTGCTTGTGTGTTGTGAGCGTGTGGCTTCTGTTGTGCTCCGATCGATTTGAGATGGGTTGGGGGCCAGATGCCGGCTTTATAGGGGGAAGGCAGGGGAGGTGGAGACCGGCGAGGCGGCCCGTGACGAGGTTGACGGTGGTTGGCCGCGGCGGGGGCCACGTCGGCGGGAGTTCCCGGCCGTGAACGCGGGTGAGAGAGAGTCGTACGAGGGCTAGCTCTTAGCTAGTACATGCGCGCGACGTGGACTCCAGCGAGCCGGGCTAGCGCGTCGCCGTCGACGTGGGCGGCGAGGCCGCCGCGCAGGGAGGCGCGGCCGCGCGGGGCGAGGTGGCCAGCTCCGTCGCCGAAAAGTGGCGAAAGATTCCAGAACCACGCGGGGAGGGAGCGCGCGGGAGACGTGGGAGCTAGGAGCGCCGGTGTCGAGCGGAGCCAAGGAAGAAGAAGCCGCCAAGGGAGAGGTGTCTGTCGCCGTGTCATGGCTCTGGTGCGATTTTGGTACCGATCGGTGTTACCTACCGGTACTAAATGTCTTTTTTTTTCTTCTGTTTTTTCATTGTTTGGGTTTCAACTAATTTATATTCGTATACGTTTCGTATTCGTATTCGTGTACGTCTGCGTATTTATATTCTTGTACGTCTGCGTATTCGTATATATTCGTATCTAGCATACAATTGAATACATTTATTATAATTACATACATTTGAAATATTATATGCACTTCTAATATAAATATGTTTATAATAAACTCAGGATTCATAATATATTTACAAGTTGTCGTGCACATAAGTTTTGTCCGACAAATTTTTACAAGATACTAAGGGTCCTTAGGCGCCTCATCATCTCTGTGTCCTTATTCGGATCCGCTCGACCCACACTTATCTTAGGATTCGCATAAAATTCCCCAGTTGGATTTATGATCTCATCTAGGAGGAATCCACATATTGATTCTTAAATTGTTTTGATTCTTTCCGGTTGGATGAGGACTTCCGCCATGCAAATAATCTGTCCAGTGCAAACACCAATATTTTGAATTAGTACCTAGAAGGAACTAAATACAAGTAATTGTTAGTAATATTGTTCTGCGTACTTTGAAATCATGTTGTGTCATCGAGCTGCGGCAACCAAAATCCATCATGTACTCACATACGTAGTAGCCACATAAGTTGTTTCCTGGCGCCTGTCTCATAATCTATATATACATATATATAAATATATGGGTTATGAAATATTTATGTTGATTAAAGAAACGACAGTAGATGTGCGATATGTATTCGTACCGGCCAGTTAGTGGTGAATTCTAGCGGGGCTGGAGGTGACGATATTTCTATATGTTTTTCGAGGAAGCGAGCCCATGCTTTTTGGATGATGTTTATGAGGTCTTGGTAATAATATGTTGGCTTCCTCAAGGAGTCGTACACCCGAACTCGGCATCTATCGATCTCGATAATAAGAAGGATCCAGTGGAACCTGTTTCATACACATATATGTATAAGAAATGTTGGATATATATACACATATATATAGTGAAGTAAAAAAAGATTAAAAAATCACTCGAAGTTGTACGGAAACAGAATGTATTGACAATTTTTCTGCTTATGCAAGACCCTGAGTATGTTGTTCTCGATCCGATTAGGCCATTTCCTGACACTCTCCTCATGTATATTATATGGGTCTATGAAGCCGACGTGATAGTACCCTTTTCTCTGGCATTCTTGAACCTTCATCCTACACGATTGAAAAAGAAGGAAGATGATGAGAAAACACATAATTAGTAGAGCTATGGTACTATATACAAATGGTAGGATGAAGTACACTTACATACAAAATACACCTGTGACATGGCCCTGGGAAGAATCATTTCCCTTGACCTCGGTGAGTTGCACCTGGCGAGCAGGCGTCTTGATCCTGCGCTCTTCAACCTCACATCCCTCAGGAACCTCAACCTTGCATTCAGTGACTTCAATGAAGCCTAGCTCCCAGCTTCTGGGTTTGAGCGGCTCACGGATATGATCCACCTCAACCTCTCGTACACCTATTTTAGGGGTCAGATCCCAATTGGAATTGCCAGCCTCAAGAACCTTGTCACCCTTGACTTGTCTCGTAATTATGATTTGTATTTTGGGCGGCCAAATTTCCAAGCCTTCATGGCAAATATGAGCAATCTGAAGAATCTCTATCTTGATGAACTGGATTTATCTAGCAGTGGGTCCACTTGGTCCAGTATTTTAGCAGACTCCGTTCCTCAGCTACAGGTTCTTAGCTTGTCCTGGTGTTCTATATCAGGTTCTATCCACCCTTAATTCTCAAGGCTTCACTCGCTTACGATGATCAACTTGGGATACAATTCTGAACTTACCGGCAAAGTTCCTGAGTTCTTTTCTGAGCTATCTTCCTTGACTGTTTTAGACATATCAGGAACTCAGTTTGAAGGGCAGTTTCCCACAAAAATATTCCAGCTAAAAAGTTTGAGGTCTCTTGATTTTTCCGATAACCCCATGCTTTCTGTGAGACTAACACACTTCCCCGCTGGAAATAATTTGGAAACACTAAATCTAGCAGGGACCAATTTCTCTTATGACATGCCATCCTCGTTTGACAATCTTGAGTCTCTAAAGACATTGGGGTTTAACACGATGGACATTGATGACAAACTCTCAACTTTGATATCTAAGCTTCCATCATTAGATGACCTGCAACTCAGGGGATCAGATTTGGAGAACCCGGTATTATCTTGGGTCAGCAATCTTACCCAATTGACGCACCTAAAGCTTGATGGTTATGACTTCTCTAAATCAGTTCCCACTTGGATCGGCAAACTGACAAGGTTGGAAAGTTTGACAATACGGGACTGCAGTTTCTCCGTGCCAATACCGTACGAGATTGGAAATCTTACAGAATTGGCAGAGCTGGAGTTATGGAGTTCTGACTTCTTTGAGCAGAGAATGACATCTTGGATAGGCAATCTTACAAAGTTGACTTCTTTGACCATTTTTACTTGCAATTTCTCTGGGCCAATACCATCAACAATTGGGAACTTGATCCAACTTGAGGAGCTGGTGGTCTGGTCGTCTAACATCACTGGGCCATGCATACACCGATTGAGAACCCGATTACTTTCTTTTTTCAGCTGTAGACAGATCTTACACCTACTTTATGACATGCCATGCATACACCGTTAATAAAAATGCTAACAGATTTTAAGTGAATAGTAAATTCCCTATTTTACTTAACCTATGAAATCAATGGAGCAACCTTCAGAAAACAAGAAAAATGCTTTATTTGGCAATGTTGAGAAAAAACCATGATATGTTCAATTTGAGTCTCTGACCAATTTTCTGTAGTTTACCGGTTTCAATGGTGAGATGCTTTTAACACCAGCACACTAACTAATATCAATTTTTTTTAGTTTTTAGCCATCTTGCCTCTCACTCTCATCCTAGATATATTTCAGATACAGGAATGCAATATTGGGTAGATTACATAAATAACAAGCAATATGTTAATTATTTTGGATATTGGACAAACATTTTCATATTTTGGGCAGCTTTACATGGCAATTAAAGGTTCTCAAAATGAGAAATCAAGCTTAGTATATATTATCATTGTAGGCTATATTTGAAAAATGTACATCAAATATGTTATGTTAACATTGTTCATACTTTCTCTGGCCCAAGGCTTGTTTGAAACAGTGTAATAACAAATAAAGGGATTAGAAAACACATGAATAAGGCAGGACGTTTCAACCCTAAACTACAAAACGGAACACCAAACACCATTCAATTATTGAACTATACAACTAAGTTTTTTTGATGGTTTCAAAGGTGGTTTTGATTTTCTAAAAATTAAAATATTTTGGTTTAACTTAAAAAAATTAAAATTAATTCATTTTAGATCATAAAAAATATGAAACTGCAATTAATTTTTTTTCTAAAGAACTAATCTATCTGTTGTGCTATGTTTTGGGTTACTTGGATCTTATTTATTGTGATTCAGTTAAGAAGCAAGATGTTTAGTGCCAAGTTTTTTCGGAACATGAATTATATAAAAACGGCAAATGAACTATACGGTATAAACATGCCCAAATTCAAATTTGAACAGTTTTTCTTTGAGGAAAAATAGATAAGTTATATTAATTTAAGCATTATCTGGTTGTCTATTCAGAAAAGGTGATGAAAGCTGATATATTTAGCTCCAATGGATAGGTTATGTTAATTTAAGCATTATCTGGTTCAAGTTCATACTGGCGCTTTAGTGTGAAACGGCATTAACAAAGTCTACAACATTCTGACTGGTATTCTACCGTTACATGCAGGAAAAATTCCAAAGTCTTTGTTTGCTCTTCCAGTCCTGCAACAGCTTCTTCTGCTTGAGAATCAGCTTGTTGGCTCACTGGAAGACATTCCTTCTCCTTTATCCTCACCATTGAGGGAGATTGATTTAAGAAGTAATCAATTGACAGGCCCAATATCCAAATCATTTTTTCAGCTTACCAATCTTCAGTATCTCAACCTTGAGTCAAATAAACTGACGGGCACAATAGAACTTGGTTCTATCTGGAGGTTGAGAAATCTCTTCTATCTTAACCTGGGTAACAATATGATATCAATCACAGAAAAAGAAGGTGATACGGTATTCTTTCATTCCCTTAAAATCCAGGACCTAAACCTTGCATCTTGCAACCTTACAAAATTTCCTGCATCATTAAAATATCTGGACACTATTCAATTTCTCGATCTTTCGAAT
The DNA here is from genome assembly GCF_016808335.1 of Panicum virgatum. Taxonomy (NCBI): domain Eukaryota; kingdom Viridiplantae; phylum Streptophyta; class Magnoliopsida; order Poales; family Poaceae; genus Panicum; species Panicum virgatum. The sequence goes on from NC_053146.1 coordinate 5,990,622, forward strand.
AACCAAATCGAAAGGGCCATACCAAGTTGGGTATGGGATAACTGCCTTTTTAGATTGAACCTCTCACACAACATGTTTACTACTTTAGAGAAGTCTCCTATTGTTCAGATGACAAATTTAAATGATCTTGATCTCAGTTTTAATGGACTTCAAGGAAGCATACCGTTACCATCAACTCCATCCGACCTGCTTTTCTTGGATTGCTCAAATAATAACTTCTCTTCCATTGAACCGAACTTTGGTGTGTATATTAGAAATATAAGCTATATCAATTTGTCCAAAAATAAATTAAGTGGCCGTGTACCACTTTCATTTTGTAGTTTAAACAAACCTGAGTTCATAGACTTATCTTACAATTACTTTAGTGGACCAATTCCATCCTGTCTTATGGAAAAAGTTGACATGATGATCATATTGAAGTTAAGAGAAAACAAATTACAGGGCATGCTACCAGAAAATATTAGAGAAGGGTGTAAGCTTCAGACAATTGATTTGAATGGAAATCAAATTAAAGGTGCGCTGCCTAGATTGCTAGCAAATTGCCAAGACTTAGAGGTTCTTGATGTTGGTAATAATCAGATTCTCGATTCATTTCCATCATGGTTGGGTACTCTTCCAAAGCTTCAAGTTCTCGTGTTGAGATCTAACCAACTCGACGGCACTATAAGGAGTCTTCGTGATGGCTACCAACACTTCACAAGTTTACAAATAGTTGATTTGGTCTCCAACCATTTCTCTGGTTAGTTGCATTCAGAATGGTTTGAGAATTTGAGAGCAATGATGAATAACTGCAACGATGTGGGGCAAATATTAAAGCATCATACAAATTCAACATGTAAATCAGCAATCAATCAAGATTCAGTCTATCAAGATAGTGTCAGTATCACATACAAAGATAGCTCTTTAATTGTCACCAAAATTCAAACTGCTTTCAAAGTAATTGATTTCTCAAACAACTCATTTGAGGGTTCCATCCCGGGTTCAATTGGAGGGCTTGTTTCACTACACGAACTTAACATGTCGCACAATAACTTCACAGGACAAATTCCATCACAACTCGGTAATTTAACGAGGCTGGAATCAATCGATCTCTCTTGCAACTGTCTCTCGGGAGAAATTCCACCGGAGTTTACCTCTCTAACTTCTCTTTCCTGGCTGAACCTTTCCCACAACAACTTGACAGGAACAATACCACAGGGAAACCAATTCTTGACATTTCCTAGCAGCTCGTTTGAAGGCAATGCTGGCCTATGTGGAATTCAGCTTTCTAAGCAATTTGACAATCCAGGTCCAGATTCAACCACCCGAAGCACATCGGCTCCAGAACCCAATACTTTGTGGCATGACAGATTTGATGCCATTATTTTCTTCCTCTTTGCTGGCTTGGGTTTTGGCATGGGTTTTGCATTGGCAATTATATTCAGATCCTTTTACCACATAGAAGGATGGCTTTGCATGCATATGTATTAGTAATGTATAAGTTGTTAACAAGCGTAGTCATGTATGTTTGTGTTGTACTCTTTTGATGAGACAGCTTAAATACACTCAGATGTAATAAGGTTGGTTCCGTATAGTTCACTCAATTACATATAGGTGTAAAATTATTTTGCTAACTTTTCCAACTCCAATGCCGAATATCCAAGGCATTCAGATTTACAAGAAAAGTTCATGTCGCTGGAGGATTTCTTTTCTTTTTACGAAACAGCTGGAGGAATAGAAGGACGTGTCAAAAGGCTGTGTCACCAAAACCAAGTGTTGCATTTTAACTAATGGAGTATTCAGTTCATGTAATCAAGTTATGGCAGGCTGAAGACAAGTTTCATTCCAGCTTTACATGGCTGCCAGTTTGGAACGCAAGAACTCGCATAGATTTCCAGTGAAAATTTGACTTATTTTTCTGTTTGGATTTTCGAAAACGAAGACGAGATGAAGCTTCTAGTTCTAGGATCGGAGGCCTGCAATTTTTTTGGAATAACATGTTGAATTTTCCTAGCTAGTTGATGTACAAGGACAGAACAGAGAACCTGCAGGGTTTACAGGTACAAATTGAATGCACACCACACGGGGTCCAACTCCACGCAAGACCGTTGGCACCTACGCGTTGATGAAGGGCGCGCCGGAGATGTACTCGGTGACGGCGAGCGCCACGAGCCCGAGCATGGCGAAGCGGCCGTTCCAGAGCTCGGCGTCGGCGCTCATGACGCCGCCGCTGCGGGACTCGGCGCTCTCCCCCCTGAGGACCGGCACTAGGGACGCCACGGAGAGCACGGCGGCCGTGGCCGCGAACCAGGCCAGCCCGGACCCGCTGCCGGCCTGCGAGAGGAGGCCCCCGCCGCGGGACGCCTCGACGGCGAGCGCGGACACGAAACCCACCATGGCGAGCCGCCCGTTGATGCGCTCGGGGGCCGGGCCGCTGAACGCCAGCGCGTCCCACAGCCCGGGGCTCGCCGCCTTGGGCTTCGCCGTCAGGGGAGTGGAGGGCGCCGGAGAAGGCGAGGCCGAGGACGCCGCGGTTGTCTCCTCCGTTGTTGGCTTAGCATCCTCGGCCTGGGCTCTGACGACCAGGGCGCGTCGGCGCGGCGCGAGCGCGGCGGCCGCCGGGACGCGGACGGGGAGGACGCCGGCACGCGCGCCGGCGGTGGCGAAGGCGAGGGAGGCCATCACCGTGGCTGCCGTTGGAGTTGTGCACGGGGCGGTGGAGCGGAGAGGTCGAGTGGCAACTGGCAAGCTAGGCACCAGGTTGCTTCGAGACACGGGTTTCGCTCGCTGTGTCGCTGCTTGCTTCCTTCTCTTGCTGTGGATGGATGGTTGCTTGCGACGTGCCAGTGCCGTGTCGGCCAGCTTTATAGGGGGAGCTGGGAAAGCTAGCTCGCCCGTGACGGGTGGCGCGGTGGTGGCGACGGCGGGGGCCACGTCGGCGGGAGATTCACGCCCGTAAACTAAACGCCGGCGAGAGAGAGGGAGTACGAGGGCTATAGCTATCTAGCTAGTACATGCGCGCGACGTGGAGCGAGGCAGGGTCATAGCGAGCTGGGCGGCTGTGGCGCCATCGACGTGGACGCCCAGGCCGCCGCGCAGGCAGCAGAGACGTGGCTGCGAGCATCAGGGCGAGTGGCGACAAGGAAGAAGAAGCTGCCAAGCCAAGGATTTGGCTATTTTAGTGGCTGTGGGTGGCCGTGTGGCTAATGCGATTTTAATCGAGGTGTTAATTTGTAATTTGCTTTGTTTAGCGAATGCAACGACTGAACCGGATTGGGAGTTAGATCAGATTCTCTAGAGACCTGCGGCTGTGGCGTGGTTGCGTGGATCAACGTTCAACAAGTTCCGCGCGCCGGCGGGCTTCTCGTTTGTTCTCCGGCGGCCTTGTTTCACCGTTGGCCACAGAAGTGCTCATATTTCTCTCAATCACTGTTTTCATATCCTTCTAGATTTTCGAAGATACTAGATACTAGCTACTCGCTCTAATAAAAAACGTAATACTCTCTCCGTACTAACACTATCCTAAATCAAATCATTTTCAATCTTTATTATCTTAATACAATAATAATGATAAATCTAGTCACCACATTAGCTAAGAGAGTACCCACGTTAATCTGAAAAATAGAAGAAATTGCACCATGTTAAATACGATTCATAAATATACAATTTCGAAACTCGGAACCACATGTTCAATCTTTTTTTAGCAGTTTCCCCAGAGACCGTTTTCTTCGAGCCCTGCTTCTCCCTTCCCCCTCTCCCCAGGAACCGACCATTTGGAGTATAGCCAAGTGGTAAGGCATCGGTTTTTGGTACCGGCATGCTAGGGGAAGGGTCAAGCCAGAGGCAGAGGCAATCCTGACCCAATGTACTCCATACTGAGGGGTATGGGGCCGGATCTTCCAATCTTTTTAGAAAACCAGTTCACTGCGCGCCCCTATCCTTCTACTTGAAAGATGTGATTGGTTGGCCATGCTCCTCTCCAGCATCTAGGGTTCCTCGAATAATGCGGTTGGCTATTCATTTCGGTTTTGAGTAGACAGGTATCGGGGTTTAACTTTTTCTCAAAGAAGATTTCTACAACCCATTTTCCTTGATACTGGAATCGAGCGCTAATGCACCTTTTTTTATATCAAATCTCAGGGACAAAACCCATCTGGATTTTTTAATATCTATAAAAGTACGGACTGGTTATGACAACGTCGAGTTGGTGGCGGAGGAAGACTCGGCATGAAGGCGTGACAGCGGTACAGATTCATACTTGATTGTCAATAAAAAGGCTAATGACAGAGAAGAGTCAATCTCCTTTACTCCTCTTCACTCGCCCAGGAACCCATTCCCCCGTCAGCACTTAGAAAAGGCTATTAAGAAACTGATCCACTATTTGAAACAAACGTGTTTAAATGTTCCTGCTATTCTCTATTTCCTTGAAAAGGGTGCTTGAGCCTATTACCAGTTCCAGGAAGAGCACACCAAAAGAAAGCTGGGTTGACCCCGAAGGCCGAATTCCATGGTAGAGAAGGCTTTAATAAGAATGATAGAGTTCACCATTTCTCATTAAAGGCTTCAGTTCCCATCCATGAAGAGCTCCTGGTGCAACAAGTACCAGCTTAACGTGGGGAGAGGATTGTCCTCCCGTCGGTTGCATCGCTCCTGCTCGCAGTAGTCGTTTCTTTGCCGGTGACTCTCAGAGTGTGCAGCCGGCCAGATAGGAGATGAGACTTGGGAAAAGTGGTTCAGAATCAAATTAAACGAATATATAAGTAAAAAAACTTGCATTATTGTGTGCCTCTATGGACTATCCATAGATAGATGAATTACAGACTGCCAAGTACGACTCATTACTAACTTTGGAGTCCATCTAAATATAGAATAGCCCATCTACAACTACTACTACCATCGGTTGCAAATAAATTCTCTTACATAAATAAATATATGAGAATATGTTCCAAGTAAATTATCACAGAACTGGAGGGAGTAGATCTACTGACTCAGTCTACTAGAGGTTCTTACATATATGAGAAAATTCCTTATTTGATCCTTTTAAAATTACCTCTGCCTTCCTTGACCTTCTTTTTTATGAACTTCCTAATATGACCCAACAAATTCAGTTTCTTCCTTTTATGACCCTTCCGTCAGTTCCGTTAGAGTTTGCAGTTAAAAACGCGAGTCTCGTTGTCAGATTTTAGGTCAAGTGGCTGAAATATCCCTAATATAGATTGGGGCCGTGGCCTCCCGAGTCCTCCCTCAACCTTAGATTGGGAGGGGAGGATGCTCTCGACGGGCACCCGTGGCGCAGGGGACGATGGGGCGGCGGCGCACGGCCCTGTTCAGGCCGAGGGTGCGGTGGCCGCTCGGGGCAAGCGCAGCGGCTGGACTAGGAGGCGGCGCGGCGGCCTTCTTCCATGGCGAGCGAGTGGCGGCGGTAGTCGGCGGCGGCCTCCCATGGCAGGCGAGCGGTGGGTGGCCGTGGCATGTGCGCAGCTACGGCTTGCCCTGGCGGGGGCGCAGCGGCCGCTCGGGGCAAGGGCGAAGGCCCTAGCGGTGCAGGCCCCAGCGGTGCCCCTCGTTCTGCTGCCCCCTATTGCTGCTGAGCCTAAATAATATATGTTTAACAATTATGCACAACCTTTATCAGCTGAATTCAGCACAATCTTTATCAGCCAATTATTATGTACTCCCTCTGTCCTGAAATGTAAGTCATTCTGACATTTTACCAGATTCATTGAACATTCTCTGAATCTAGACAAACTGTCGGTACCCTGTAGCAGGACTCGCGTAGTCATCCGTAACTACGCCATAAGGGGCGGAGCAGCCGGCCCCCACGGCTCAGGATCTTACCCCACTGGGCCAACGGCCCCGGACTCGCTCCCCGCTCTGGGACGGGTCCGGTGACGCCACGTGTTCCTGAGGAGGGGAAGTTCCACGCCAACAGCCGAGGGCTCGGACCCCCCATAGGGGTCCGAGACCTCCCCGCGTCCGTCCAGACCTCCCACACGCGTAGAACCAACATACCGCCGGGGGAGGGGTCCGGGGGCGCCACGTGTCCCGCAGGGGCGGGCGCGGGCGCGAGTCTTCCGCTGGAAGACTCGCCCACCCACCGCATTCAATGCGGGTGGTTGAGGCGTGCTCTGCCGCCGCGGCACGCCGGGCAGCCTTTGTCAGGCCTCACTGTAGACCGCATGTTACCGAGGTACACAGTGCAGCCGCATGCGCCGCTTCCGCGCAGAGCCCGTCTGCCGCATTAAATGGATACGACGGCACGGCACCTTTCCATCATACCGCCTACGCCGCAACTACACGGCCCGTTCAGCTACGTTGCAGGCAACGCCGCAAGTTACACCCTGGCGCCGTTTCGACAAGACAGGGCATGGCTATGCCGGACGGAACATTCCCATGGGCAGAGCAAGGAAATCCAGGAATGAGATCTCCGTCGCCTGCAATGCCATAATGTCTATACAGTATGTCATTTTATACTACATCGTTGGGCCCACCTGTCGGGGACTCAACGGCCATGTACGTGCCTCCCTTGAGATATAAAAGGGAGGCGCTCACTGCACAATTCAGACACGCCAAGACTCTTACAACACAAGCTCGGTTTCACTCCGAACAACCCTGCTCTCAACCTCTTGAGAGCGCAAGCAATACAACACACAGTGGACGTAGGGTATTACGCTCCGGCGGCCCGGACCACTCTAAACCTGCTGTGTTCATCGCGTTCTTCCACCGAGATTGGGCTAATCCTAGCAAACCCCCGAGTACTCACCCTCTGGGTTTATGCGGGTGCACTACGCCACCCGGCTGTGGGTTTGCACATCACGACACAAACTGTATGTCCAGATTCATTGAACATTCTATGAATCTGGACACAGTAAAACACTCCTAGGATGACTTACATTTCAGGACGGAGGGAGTACATGTTATGCACAAATTATTAATATCTCAAAATATTATCAGCTGAATTGTTATGCACAATTATTTGTTAAACATATCAATATGTACATATATTTTACTTTTTCAAATGGTCAGCAAAAAAAAAGGGTCAAAGAAAGAAGAGCTAACTTTAAATGGGTCAAATAAGATAATTTTCTCAACAGGGGTAAAATGGTCTTTTCAGCGTTGCTGCTAATACCGTTAGCACTGAAACTAATAGAAGAGCCATAAAAGGAAGGAACTGAATTTACTAGGTCATATTGGGAAGATCTAGAAAAAATAGGCCAAGAAAGGCAGAGGTAACTTTAAAAGGGCTAAATAAGGAATTTTCTCTACATATATTGGGTGTCTCCAAAAGAAAACTTTAAAACTAAAGGATCACAAGATCTATCTCAGCCGTTGATTTCTCTCCATCCAACCGCTGATTCACCTCACATATCCCATGTACTCTTATCCATCAATGGTCAATCTGACCACTAATTCAAAAATGAAGCGCCACGATAATACGTATGGTCACATTCACATATGAAAGAATCATGAAACATTAGGCCATTTGGCAAACTTATGGTCACATTTACACTCGAAAAATTCAATGAAACATTGGCAAACTCTGTGTCGCAAAGAAAGTCATTTCAAATCAACAATTTTACATGACCGTTTAGCGGAAGAGTTTTACGAAGGAGTCATGTCCAGAGTGTCCTAGCCAAGGTTTACACTACCTCCTCTACTACACGGCTACACGTGCCCGTACAACAACGTAGGCCGTTATATTTTACACGTTGACGAAGGGCGCGCCGGTGATGTACTCGGTGACGGCGAGCGCGACGAGCCCGAGCATGGCGAAGCGGCCGTTCCAGAGCTCGGCGTCGGCGCTCATGACGCCGCCGCTGCGGGCCTCGGCGCTCTCCCCCTTGAGGACCGGCACCAGCGACGCCACGGAGAGCACGGCGGCCGTGGCCACGAACCAGGCCAGCCCAGACCCGCTGCCGGCCTGCGAGAGGAGGCCCCCGCCGCGGGACGCCTCGACGGCGAGCGCGGACACGAAGCCGACCATGGCGAGCCGCCCGTTGATGCGCTCAGGGGCCGGGCCGCTGAACGCCAGCGCGTCCCAGAGCCCCGGGCTCGCTGCCGGCTTCTCAGGACCCTTATTAGCCTGCGCCCTGACGAGCGGTGCGCGCCGGCGCGGCGCGAGCCCCGCCGCCGCCGGAAGCCGGGCGGGGAAGCGGCCGGCGCTCGCGCCGGTGGCGGCGAAGGCGAGGGAGCTCGCGGCTGAGGCCATCACCATGGTCGCCATCGGGAACAATGCACGGGCTGGGGAAATCGGCGGCCGGCTTCTCCTCAGATTGCTTGCTTGCTTGTGTGTTGTGAGCGTGTGGCTTCTGTTGTGCTCCGATCGATTTGAGATGGGTTGGGGCCAGATGCCGGCTTTATAGGGGGAAGGCAGGGGAGGTGGAGACCGGCGAGGCGGCCCGTGACGAGGTTGACGGTGGTTGGCCGCGGCGGGGGCCACGTCGGCGGGAGTTCCCGGCCGTGAACGCGGGTGAGCGGGTGAGAGAGAGTCGTACGAGGGCTAGCTCTTAGCTAGTACATGCGCGCGACGTGGACTCCAGCGAGCCGGGCTAGCGCGTCGCCGTCGACGTGGGCGGCGAGGCCGCCGCGCAGGGAGGCGCGGCCGCGCGGGGCGAGGTGGCCAGCTCCATCGCCGAAAAGTGGCGAAAGATTCCAGAACCACGAGGGGAGGGAGCGCGCGGGAGACGTGGGAGCTAGGAGCGCCGGTGTCGAGCGGAGCCAAGGAAGAAGAAGCCGCCAAGGGAGAGGTGTCTGTCGCCGTGTCGCGTCGTGTAATGGGTGTCATGGATCTGGTGCGATTTTGGTCGAGGTGTTGGTAATTTTTGCATGGTTCCGCGAATGAGTGTGATCAGATTTCTGGAATCCGCTGCTGGAGATTCGATCAAGCTCTGGCCGCCGGCAGGCTTCTCGATCGTTTCTTCCCCGGCGGCCTCGTGTTTCTGTCAACACGTGTTTGGGAGGGCTCCGGCTCGTGCTCCGCTGAAGCTGGAGCCGCACCAAACGGTGTCACACCGAAGGAGCGGTTTCTGAGCATCTACAAGAGGAGCGCTTTTAGGCTGCATGGCGGAGCCAAAAATGTAGCTCCGTGGCTCCGGCTCTGTCTCTGGCTCTGCATGTGGACGTCGTTCCTTCTAGGGGTTACGAGATGTAACTGTTTCTAAATTATAATCATTTCTAATATTGTCACCATCTTCTATTTGAATATGATCATGATACACAACTAGAAAAAGGCACATACGTACCGGGCCGGAACCCCAGTTTGTACCGGGCGCCGGCCCGATACCGCCTGGCCGGTACTAAGTGGTGCACTTTAGTACCGATCGGTAACACCGACCGGTACTAAAGTGCCTGCCACGCAGACGCCGCAGGTGGAGCACTTTAGTACCGATCGGTGTTACCTACCGGTACTAAATGTCTTTTTTCTGTTTTTCATTGTTTGGGTTTCAACTAATTCGTATTCGTATACGTTTCGTATTCGTATTCGTATATGTCTGCGTATTTATATTCTTGTATGTCTGCGTATTCGTATATATTCGTATCTAGCATACAATTGAATACATTTATTATAATTACATAAATTTGAAATATTATATGTACTTCTAATATAAATATGTTTCTAATAAACTCAGGATTCATAATATATTTACAAGTTGTCGTGCACATAAGTTTTGTCCGACAAATTTTTACAAGATACTAAGGGTCCTTAGGCGCCTCATCATCTCTATGTCCTTATTCGGATCCGCTCGACCCTCACTTATCTTAGGATTCGCATAAAATTCTCCAGTTGGATTTATGATCTCATCTAGGAGGAATCCACAGATTGATTCTTGAATTGTTTTTATTCTTTCCGGTTGGATGAGGGCTTCCGCCATGCAAATAATCTGTCAAGTGCAAACACCAATATTTTGAATTAGTACCTAGAAGGAACTAAATACAAGTAGTTGTTAGTAATGTTGTTCTGCGTACTTTGAAATCATGTTGTGTCATCGAGCTGCGGCAGCCAAAATCCATCATGTACTCACATACGTAGTAGCCACATAAGTTGTTTCATGGCGCCTGTCTCATAATCTATATATACATATATATAAATATATGGGTTATGAAATATTTATGTTGATTAAAGAAACGACAGTAGATGTGCGATATGTATTCGTACCGGCCAGTTAGTGGTGAATTCTAGCGGGGCTGGAGGTGACGATATTTCTATATGTTTTTCGAGGAAGCGAGCCCATGCTTTTTGGATGATGTTTATGAGGTCTTGGTAATAATATGTTGGCTTCCTCAAGGAGTCGTACACCCGAACTCGGCATCTATCGATCTCGATAATAAGAAGGATCCAGTGGAACCTGTTTCATACACATATATGTATAAGAAATGTTGGATATATATACACATATTTATAGTGAAGTAAAAAAAAGATAAAAAAATCACTCGAAGTTATACGGAAACAGAATGTATTGACAAGTATTCTGCTTATGCAAGGCCCTGAGTATGTTGTTCTCGATCCGATTAGGCCATTTCCTGACACTCTCCTCATGTATATTATATGGGTCTATGAAGCCGACGTGATAGTACCCTTTTCTCTGGCATTCTTGAACCTTCATCCTACACGATTGAAAAAGACGGAAGAGGATGAGAAAACACATAATTAGTAGAGCTATGGTACTATATACAAATGGTAGGACGAAGTACACTTACATACAAAATACACCGATGAGAGACTTGTCTAGGGTGTCTTGATGGTACAGATCATAAAGATTTTCAAATTCAATCCATATGTCATCCATCCCCCGATGGAAATGCCTATCTTGTATTCGGGCACGGAACACTACATCTTTCGATGCACTTGCTTTCATGTACCATGCATGCAACTCACACATCCTAGTTGGTAGCATCGGAATCAACTCTTCCCGCATAAGAGGTTCCCCCAACACGAAAGGTTTTTTGTTTGCCCCTGGGTGAACCTCGTTTGGAGCCTCTTCGAGCAGCTGAGCTTTTGTGAGGCCGCTTTCTAGCACAAACTGAGCAGTAGCTACATCCTTTTCGGAGAGCACCTTGAGCGGGGGTATCGATTTCTTGGACTCTTGTCCGAGCTGGGGAACTTGGTTGCGCAGACGGTTTCTTAGCTTCTCCCAGGACTTTGTGATCCGGCGGTCGTAGTTCGATAGGGGTGCCCTGTACTTCGGTCGGAGTAAATATCTGAAGTATTTCTTATTTGCCTCTGACCATTGATGCACCGGTGTTTTTGGTGCGAAATGAGCTCTGACGTGCTCGCGCACACTTTCATCCAATTCCTCCTAAGTCATATGGTATGCTAACTTCGGTGGTGGAGGCTTTCCTTTCTTCTTCTTGGGGGTGTTCGTCTTCTTAGGAGGCAGCGCGACCCTTGTGCTCTTCCTTGCCTTCGGAGGCGGTGGCGGTGGGACCGAAGGCTTCGTGCTCTCCTTCTTCGCCTTCGAAGGCGGTGATGGTGGGACCCAAGGCCCTGAGCTGGCACTGGAGTCCCATGCATCATGGGGAGCAAGATTGGGACTCCTTTCTGCTGCCGGTGCTGATCTTGGAGCCGGACTGGGACTCCTTTGTGGTGCCGGTGGTGATCTCGGAGCAAGAGTGGGACTCCTTTCTAGTGCCGGAGTGGGAGTGTTTTCTGGAGCCACACTGGAACCTCTATGGGCTGCCGGTAAATTTGCGGGCTCGAAGCCGGGAGTTGGTGTATCGGCGAAGTGTAATCCGGCCAATCGTATGTACCGCTTGTTCCAACAGATCCATGTGTGCATGGCGTGTCCGAGTTCCTCTTCTCCATCGCCTCCAGGGATCTCCAGGTCGAGGTCTTCCCATCCTGGTTCGACTCGATCGACCATGACCCTAGCATATCCTTCCGGAATCGGCCTCCCATGAATTGTCCCACCTTGGACAGGCACTTCAGCAATGTCGTGCGCGACCAGTTTGATCTTTTTCCTCTGCTGATACAGAAGCTCGCAGGGTGTCCTCACGGTGATGTCATCCACCGAGTAATGTTCTGACTCATCCGCAACCACTGTGGGTTGACCTCCGGCTGGGTGCTCCGTGGAAGCGATGCTGCTACGGTGTTGAGAGCCGGGGCTGCTCTCCAACTTGGCGGCTGATTTGGATTCTTGTTGGTGTGCCTGGCTGCTAGCTGCCATTACCCCTTCAATCGAAGCTATCCTTTGTTCCAGGGCACGCATCTTATCTTCCTGTTCAGCCTTCTTCCTGGATCGGCTTTGATAGGTCTCAATGTCAGCACTGAAGCCATGCTTCCATGGAACTACACCCATACCTCGCACACGTCCTGTGTGTTTCGGTGTCCCGAGAGTGTACGTCAGCTCATCTTTCTCTCTGTCCGGCTTGAAACTGCCTTCGGACATGGCCTTTAGTGCCTCATCCAGCCTATTGGCCACTTCTCTTATGGCATCACTAGTAATAAGCGATCCATCTTCCGAGTTTAGGGAGCCTCCATGAGCGTAGAAGAAATACTTTGCTCGCTGCGGCCAGTCGAAAGTCACTGGTACGATTCCCCTTGCAGTAAGGCCGTCTTCCATTTTCTGCCATTTGGGGATCGCCGCCGCATAACCTCCTTGCGCAAGATGATGAAAGTGTATCTTCTTGCTCGTGTTCTCTTTGACTTTGTGCTGTCCTTTTCTCGCTAGTCTCGGACAGTTTGTACTGCACAAATGCATCCCAAAAAGGACGTTTTCCCTGAAGTGTTGTTTGACATCTACCCATAGCATTTGCTTCTCTGTTTCAAGGACGATGTCAGCATCATTATCAGTGCTTTTGGTTTTCTTCTAGAGCTTGAAGCTAATGGGGATGTTTTCCCTGACATAACATCCGCACAGATTCACCACAGTCGTCTTAACCCCCTTGGGAGACTTGGGTTCCCCATCCGGGTGCAACGAGGTGATCGTGGTACGCCCCTCCATCTTTTTCTTGGAGCCTCGTTTACGTTTCGAGCTCTTCGATCTGGAAGCTTGATATTATATATATGTGTATATATATATATATAACTACACGTTTGACATACATAAGTATCTCATATTCTGTGATCGAATTCCATATACCTCGGGGATGTCATCTTCCACATGCATTTCTTCCATAGTTTCGGCATCGCCATCACTAGTATCATTGAGATATTGGCTGCCATCATCCTCGTTTTGATCCTCTTGGAAACACCCTGCAGCCTGGGTGCCTTCTTGGATCATTTCATGGAGGGCGTACTCGTCTTCGAAATCACGTTGAAAGGGATCCATCTCGATCCCTATGCAAACATATATAATACGCGGAGTTACGTGTGATACGCGATATTATATGAGATGCGGAGTTTTGTATCGAATTATGTGTCGTGATAATATGAATACATTAGAAATACATCAGAAATACATATGAAATTACGTGTCGTGATAATATGAATACATCAGGTAATATGAAAATTTTCAACAATATAGGATAAATTTATAATATGAATACATGAGAAATACATCAAGTATACATCATATTGCAACAATATAAAAATTATTAATCTCATATATATAATAAAATTTTTCTACAATAAATACATGATTATATAATTTTCCAACAATTTTCAACAATAAGTACAAAATTCTACGATTTTCCAACAATTTTCAACAATAAGGAAATGATTCTACGATTCTCTAACAAGTTTCAACAATAATGAAATGATTCCAGGATTGTCCAATAATTTTCAACAATTTTCCATGATCCTCCAACAATTTTCTAAATTATCTATGATTTTTCTACCTATTTCTATAGTTTCCTACCTATTTCTATAATTTCCTACCTATTTTATCCTATTTATTTCCTATATATTTTTGACATTTTCAACATAATTAAAAAAATCCTAACTATTTTCTACAATTCCCCAACTATTTTCTATATTTTCCTAACTATTTTCTATAATTTTCTACATTTATTTCAATTATCAACATAATAAAAAAAACTGACATCAGCACGTAGTAGTGCTGACGTCAGCAAGGGCTTACATCAGCCCTCTTATGTCGAGCCGGGGCCGGCGTGGCATGGGCGGCCGGCGAGCAGGGCGGCGTGCGCGCGGCGGCGCGCCGGCGGTGCGGGGGCGAAGGGGCGGCGCTCCAGCGGTTCGGGGACGGTGGTCGCGGCGGCGGTAGATGGCTGGCCGGGGCGGCGCGGGTCGGCGGCGGCGGTTGAGGTCGATTGCGGGCCGACGCCGTGCGGGGCGGGTCGGCGTCGAAGGGGGGGGCCGGGGCAGCGGGTCGGCGACGAGGGCGCAGTGGCGGTCGAGGAAGGCGCGGCGGCAGTCGAGGGCAGCGGGGTCGGCGTGTGTCGAGGGGGCCGGCGAGCGGGACGCGCGCGCCAGGTCGGCGTGCAAGGGGCCGGCGTGGAGGTCCGGCATTAGGTCGGCGGGATCAGGCGGCGGCGGCGGTCGCGGGGCGGCGGTTACGTGCGGCAGCGACGATGACGACAGCGAGAGTTAGATCGAGAGCGAAGGGGAATGGGAAATTAATCTAAGTGTTGGCTTATATAGGGACGACAGTTTAGTACCGAGCCGTGGCTACGCCCGGTACTAAACTGTCTCCTGGGGCATTTAGTACCGGGCGCAGCCAAGGCCCGGTATTAAATTGGTCACATTAGTACCGGGCCAAGCCTCTGCCCGGTACTAAACAGCTACCACTGGCGGGAAATTTTTGTGGTGGCAGTTTAGTACCGGACCAAGGTCCTGCCCGCTACTAAAGCACCAAAATTATTAACTTGCAGCAATTATTTTGTTTCTGAATTATGCATTTCTATTGTGTAATAAATTGACAATGGCATTAAAAAATAGAAGGATATTATATTTTGAACATGCAAAAAAAATTTAGGGCATTTTGCATAATGAATAATTATAGAATATAGGTATATGCGAAAAAAATGTCTTATTTTTCTTAAAAATATTGTTGGTGTGTAACACATTTAAAAAAATCATGGAAATGCTAATATATGTAATTTAGATTAAAAAATACTAATAGTGGAGTAGACAATGAAGGGTATCATGTTGAAGATGCAAACACAGAACGAGTAATTAATACATAGATAAACAATACTAATTTATATTATTTATGATTGCAAAATGAAAATATATATTACAAAAATCACTTCATGAAATGAACAATAAAGTAAAACATAATGGATACACAATACTATGACTCAACATTATTTAATGGAACATTTACAATTTTCTTTTTGACGAATGTCCCTTGGTCGTGATCGCGGCGTAAATAAGGAGTGTCCTCTTTGGCTAACAAGATGCTTGGGTCAACATCTACCGAGAACGGAGGACGGTCATCAAACTGATCAAAGTCTTCTGACTTGTCCGAAATATCCTCAACTCCAATGATTTTTCGTTTTCCTGAAAGAACTATGTGGCGTTTTGGCTCGTCGTCAGACTTGGCTGAATTTTTCCTAGGCTTGCTTGACATGTCCTTCACGTAGAACACCTGTGCGACATCCTTGGCTAGGACGAATGGTTCGTCTTTATATCCAATTTTTTTGAAATCCACAATTGTCATCCTGTACAGGTCTATCGTTATGCCGCCTCCAGCTCGATTCACCCATTGGCACCGAAACAAAGGAATCATCAAAGGCCTATATTCTTGTTCCCATATCTCCTCTATGACTCCGAAATAGCTGTCCTTATTTCCATCATTGCCTCTTGCGTCTATATGCACACCACTATTTTGGTTGGTGCTCTTTTCGTCTTGAGCTCTTGTGTAAAATGTATACCCATTAATCTCGTACCCTTGGTACTGCATGATTGTCATTGATAGGCCCCTTGCCAGCCATTGAAGTTGCTCTGCAATCGTGCCGTCACCCATCAACTTTGCTCTAAGCCAAACAGCAAAGTTATCTATGTGATGCCTTGTAATTCAGGCCTCAGGCTTCCCTAGGTTTTCAGACCTTACGATATTCATGTGCTCATCCATCTATGGAGCCACGAGGGATGAATTTTGTAAAACTGTGAAGTTTGCTTTGTGGATTTCACTCTCTGGGATGTGCATATTAGATTTCTTCCCTAGTATGTCCTTTCCCTTCAGTCTCCCCTCGTGGCGTGACATGGGGACCCCAATTGGATTAAGATCATCAATAAAGTCAATACAGAACTCAATGACCTCCTCTGTTCCATAACCCTTGACGATACATCCTTCTCGTCGAGAACGATTGCGAACATACTTCTTAAGAACTGACATGTATCTCTCAAAAGGGAACATGTTGTGTAGGAATACTGGACACAGAATATTTATCTCTTTGACAATATGAACCAAGAGATGTGTCATAATATTAAAGAACGAAGGTGGAAACACCATCTCAAAGCTGACAAGGCATTGCACAACGTCATTTTGTAGTTGTATGAGCTTCTCTGGATCGATTGCCTTCTGTGAAATTTCATTGAGAAAAGCACATAACTTCACGATTGCCAATCTAACATTCTCCGTTAGAATACCCCTCAACACAACTAGAAGCAATTGTGTCATCAGGATGTGACAGTCATGAGACTTTAAATTTGTGAACTTTTTTCCTTCATGTTTAATCTTCCTTGTATATTTGACGAGTATCCGGAAGGTACCTTTATACTGTTCAAGCAATCAAATATGCTTTGCTTCTCCTCTTAACTGAGAGTGTAGCTAGCAGGACGTAAGTAGTGTTGTCCCTTCTCTCTCTTCTCAGGTTGAAGATCTTCTCGTTGTTTCATTTCTTTCAGGTCGCGTCTTGCTTTGAGTGTATCTTTTCCCTAACCATAAGTACCAAGAAAATCTAGTACATTCACGTAAAGATTCTTTGTTAGGTGCATGACATCAATTGCGTTGCGGACCTCCAAAACTTCCCAATAAGGTAGCTCACACAATATAGACTTCTTCTTCCACATCGGTGCATGGCCGTTTTCATCATTTGGAACTGGTTGGCTGCCGCGACTCTTTCCGAACACTACATGAACATCTTTTATCATCGAGAAAACACGCTTTCCGTCACGGAACATAGGCTTAGCACGAGTTTCCGGTTCCCCTTTGAAATGTTTCCCTTTTCTTCTCAAGAGTGTTTGAGGGGCAGAAATCGACGATGGCCCATATAGACGACCTTTCGAGAATTTTTCAGGTACAAGCTGTCGGTTTCATCTAAGCAATGGGTGCAGGCCTGATATCCCTTGTTCGACTACCCGGACAGGTTTCCGGTTCCCCTTTGAAATGTTTCCCTTTTCTTCTCAAGAGTGTTTGAGGGGCAGAAATCGACGATGGCCCATATAGACGACCTTTCGAGAATTTTTCAGGTACAAGCTGTCGGTTTCATCTAAGCAATGGGTGCAGGCCTGATATCCCTTGTTCGACTACCCGGACAGGTTGATAAGTGCAGGCCAATCATTGATTATTACGAAAAGCAATGCTCGGAGGTCGAAATTCTCTTGTTTGTACTCGTCCCACACACGAACACCTTCTGGCATCCACAACAATAAAAGCTCATCAACCAATGGTCTTAGGTACACATCAATATCGTTGACAGGTTGTTTGGGGCCTTGAATAAGCGCCGGCATCAATATATACTTTCTCTTCATGCATAACCAAGAAGAAAGGTTAAACATACAAAGGGTCACTGGCCATGTACTGTGACTGCTCTCCCACTCACCGAATGGATTCATTCCATCTGTACTTAAACCAAACCTTATGTTCTTTGGGTCACTGTCAAAATCTGGAAATTGTCTATCCATGTTTCTCCACTGAGACCCATCTGCAGGGTGTCTCATCAGCTGATCTTGGTTACGCTCTTCTTTGTGCCACCGCATCAACTTAGCGTTTGTTTTATTTCTGAACAAGCGCTTCAAGCATGGTATTATCGGGAAATACCACATCACCTTAGCCGGAACTTTTTTCTTTGCAGGCTCGCCGTCGACATAACCTGGATCAATTTGCCTGATCTTATACCGCTTTGCGTCACAGACAGGACATGCATCCAGTTCCTCGTATTCACCACGATGGAGGATACAATCATTAGGACATGCGTGAATCTTCTGTACGTCCAACTCAAGAGGGCAAACAACCTTTTTGGCTTCGTAAGTTGTCGGGGGTAGTTCGTTCCCCTTTGGAAGCATCTTCTTTACAAGTCCTAGTAGCTCCTCAAATCCCTTATCTGAAACACCATTGGCTGCCTTCCACCGCAACATTTCCAGTGTGGTGCCTAATTTTTTTAACCCCTGCTTGCAATCTGGATACAACATTTTCACGTGATCCTCCAACATCTTCTCAAATTTCTTTGACTTCTTCAAAATTTCAGCGTCTCTGTGTGCATCGACTAAAACCTAACCTAGTTCGTCAGGTGGTTGTTGTTCTTTTGCAGCATTTGCTTCTGCCTCATGCATTGGTTTATCTTCAAAGACACCCGCTTCATACAAGTGAGCCCAGTCTGGGATGTTATCATCATTATTATCTTCTTCATTGTCTTCCATCGAAACTCCAGGTTCACCGTGCTTGTTCCAAAGAGTATAGTTATCCATGAAACCCTTCTAAAAAAGGTGGACATGTAGAGTATGTCTTTTTGAGAACTCTTTTTAATTTCTGCAAATGTGGCATGGACACAACATGAAACCTTTCGACGACTTGTGGATCTCAGTAGCATCTAGGAAAGTTTTAAGACCGTTAATCCACACCATTGTGCACCGCTGGCCGTACATCCATTGTCGATCCATCTACAAATAATATATTCTCGTTGGATCAGCAATTTCATTCAGTGGAAAAGAACTTAACAATTTTGTAATAACAAACATTTTTATTACATCCAACACAATTTATTCAACAATACATACATAGATTGCATTCGAAAACTAACACAAACATCCCAAAAACAAACATGCAACTTAAAAATTCGCACAACACATAGGTTTTCAACCGTCCTTGCGTGGGAACGCAGAATGCTCTGACGGATTTCTAGCTGGCCCAGAAGAAGATGGCGGAGCAGGAACCTCCGGGTTTGGTGGTGAAGAACCGTAACGCCGCAACAAATTCTCAAGATCAAACGAAGGTTCCTCGCCCCTTGCCACACATTCTCTATATTTTTTTCCAAATAATGGAGCGTTGCTCTATGAAAAACGCTAGGTTTCTTGCACCGACGACCTATTAGAGTTGTGTCCTTCTCTCTTGAAGGACAACGATCACCCCCACCGGCACCACTCCATCCAGCTGCTGAAGCCATATTTTACTGGAAAACACTATTATTTTTCATAACATTATAAATTCTTACTAATACAATAAAAGCTGAATAAACTAATTGAAATAAATCACATTAATTTGCAAATTGATTGAAAAAACTCTTACAATTACAATGCAAATATTAATTACTATTACAATTACAATGATCAGATTAATTCCTCTTACAAATAACAATGAAAAAATATAAAAAAGACTGAAGAATTACTCTCACAATTACAATTAAAATATGTACATCATTATATCCTCATATTCGAGTTGCACAGGTACTTACCATGAAGTCTGAAATGTAATCAAATTAGAGTTGCTATTGAGGCATTAGTCATCATTGTATGCCGTGCTATGTCACAGCTCTATCTAAGCCCTTATTCTTCGTCGGTCCTGACCTCACCCTATATACATAATGAAGGGTCTAGAAAGAGCTGTGACAGAGCAGACACAATATGACTAATGCCCCAATAGCAACACTAATTCGTTTACATTTCACACTTGTTGGTAAGTGTCTGTGAACTACAATGCAAAATCATATTAATTCTCAATCAGAAAAACCTGAATAAATTAATTGAAATAAATATCTAATTAATTGAAATAAATCTCTATATCTCCTAATTATTTTGACACCCTTCAGTTTTAGGCGAACACTCTTTTGATCAATATCCAGAAACCATCTAGAAGAAAAAAAAACTTTATTTCGGAAAATGTATATGTCGGTAACCTCGACCCTGCGGTGATGACACTGCCTTTCGGATGGACACGGTGCAGTACAAGTACGTCGATAATAGGCCAGTCGCAACACTAACATTTTCGGTTGATAGGAACACAGCACTTGGCACAGGCAGCATGCTCGTTGATATGCTCTCACTGCAATAACGGCCACGCTGACTGCGCCAAATGTTGTGTCTGGATCAACCGAAAATACTGGTGTTGCGACCAACCTATTGGCGACGTCCTTATAGCGCATCGTGTATCCTCGAAATGTAGTGCAATCGCCGTCGAATGGAGATTAACGACGTATACTTGTTTCAAAATAAAGATTTTTTAACCTTCTAGATGGTTTCAATGTGAGCCTGAATAAATACATCACTAGAGTGTCAAAATAATCCATTTATAATAAAAAAATTCTATTATACTTCTTTCTATAATTCATTATAAAAAATTTACTTTCCATATATGGTCATATATACAAGTAAATCACATGAACTCTCTAAACCCATTCTAAAAATTTCCACTGTACACATATACTACGGTCATTTCTAATATATAGAAAATGATTGAAAAATATCTCTATAAATTATCCACATTCAACCTAGCCATAAAAGCTTCGCTCCAATTGAAGTCATGGGTTCTATATACCTCAAATCAATGTATAAACCAAAGAAATCATGCTCATTCTCACTATTTTTAAAATCACAAATTCCTCTAACTATGAAGCATAAAACGAAGCATGAAGACCATCAAAGAAGAGAGGATGAAGTTGCAAATCTTTGGCGCATTTGGATGAGTGCAAATATCACAAAAAATGGATCAAATGGCAGCAACACTCTAATATGGGAGAAGAACCGAGCTCGAGCTAGCTCTCTAGTGAAATGGGCGCCGGCTCGGCTCGGGGAGGAAGAAGTCCCGATTTATAGGGGGAGCATTAGTACCGGGTGGTGGCGACAGCCGGTACTAAAGCTCCCCATTTAGTACCAGCAGGAGCCACCAGCTGGTACTAAGTTTTCTGGCGCCAATTTAGTACCGGGTGGTGGCGACAGCCGGTACTAAATTGTCACTAGCCATTGCAGGCGGCTGTTGGGGGCTGTCGGTGGCGCACTTTAGTGCCGGCTGGAGCCACCAGCCGATACTAATCGGCTCCCATGGGCACTGTTCCTTTGGCCCGGTACTAAATTTGCACGTTAGTACCGGCCGAAACTGTGACCGGTACTAACGGCTGCGGACGAATGTGCGTTTTTCCAGTAGCGATAAAGGAACAACAACATTTATTATAGTATCAAAATGGTATTATGTATTGTAACTATACAAAATATATTTTCATAGTGAAATGTACATTATATATTTGATATTCTTTTATATAAACTTCATCAAATTTAATATATTTTGACTTAGGAAAAAAGTAGAAGTACTTATACAAGGATGGCGGTAGTATATTTTTGTTTTTGCCTAAATAAAACTTATCTAATTTGACTAATTTTATTAAAAAATATACTACCATTGTCCCCAAAGAGCGCATTTCTAAAATTCTACGATAAATTAGTAGTCATGCATGAGAAATGACGCGGTTGCCCCATTTATAGCAATTAATATATCAAATCTTGATGAAGCAAACCTTGCAAATGGCAAAAAGTGTATCAAGGAAAGTTTAGGCAAATAAATGTGCACGCCATCAAATCTTAGCTGGTCCAAAAGCTACAAATACAGTAATTATGGCCAAATGTGACAAATCCAAATCCTAGAATGCACAATTAGTGGGATAGGAGTATATTAATATCTACAGTACTATAAAGATATGTTGCAGGCAAGAGATATTTCATATGTGGATAGAAGTAATTTAATATTGTTGATATTAGTTTATTTTTCTAGAAAGTGGGAGTGAAGTTATGCTTAGAACAAAACAAGAAATTTAATGATCCCTGTTCGGAAATACAATAGTTTCTAAATTGGTATAAGTGAAAACATTTTTTGTTTGAATAATCATATAGAAAAGAATAACAATATACAATATCAAAATAGTATTATTATTGGACCCATTTTGAAATATATTCTTATAGTGTACATTTTTTATGTGGTAGATGCTGATATTCTTCTATATAAACTTGATTAAATTTCATATTTTGACATAGGAGAATAGAAATACGTATACTTCAACTAATTGTGATGAATTTTATAAAAAAATTGCACTCCTTTTATCCCATAATGAATACAATCCTTGAATTTTCAGATAACTTTGTCCACAACAAAAGCTGTAAATAAACCAAATATAGATGAAGCAAACCCTGTAAAGGGAAAAATCGGGAAATTAAATGTGCAGGCAAAAGGTAATCCGTTAATTAAATGTGCATGCAATTAAATCTAGCTCGTCAGAAAGGTACAAATGCATTCATTGTGGGATAAATTTAGATATCAAATCTTTGTGGGACAAAAGGAATCTATTAGCATCTGCAATAATAAATCAATGTGGTGCTTGGAGATATTTCATCAGTTGGATTTAATAGAACTAATTTAATGTTGCAGGTATTGATGCATTTTTAAATAAACATGATAAAAGTTAGTGAAACTTAACGTAAAACAAATCTAAAACATTTGAAATTTGGAGGCAGCAAAATACGTGTGACCATGAGCAAAAGAAGTATGTGCTGTAGCATGTCAAATTAAATACACGGCAAAAAACAAACTCAAACCTAATAAGTAGAGTATACGGCAAAGACGAGCGAATAGTCGGCCAATTAAGCGCGAAAAAATTATTGTAACTTGATGGCAAGGTATCAAATACATGCAACTCTTGCTGTGGCAGTGTGAGTACGCAATATTTGAAGACCGGAGCGAAAGTAGTAGGTGAATATCGTGAATTCCATCAATTTTATAGGCATTCATAGAGCCAACGTGTTTAGAGAAAAAAAAACTGACACTTTGCATGGTAAGTACATTTCAAATTTTAGCAGCATCTTTGTCGCGAAAGGAGGTCCATTTCAAATTTACATGACCATTTCGCTGAAAGGTTTTTGTACATACACAGTAATTTTGTGTCAAAGAAAACCTTCAATAATAATGTTTCCAGACTACAGTATACTTAACCGAGCTTACAAGCACCCTGGCCGTACACAAGTCACAAATACGTATACACTGGCTCCTCTACTACGCAGCTACACGCGTACAATATACTTTACGCCGTATCTACACGTGGACGAAGGGAGCGCCGGTGAGGTACTCGGTGGCAGCGAGCGCGACGAGCCCGAGCATGGCGAGGCGGCCGTTCCAGAGCTCGGCGTCGGCGGTCATGAAGCCACCGCTCCGGGCCTCGGCGCTCTCCCCCTGGAGCAGAGGCGCCAGCGACGCCGCGGATAGCACGACGGCGGTGTACGCGAACCACGTGAGCCCGGAGCCGTTGCCGGCCTGCGCGAGGAGGCCGTCCCCGCGGGCCGCCTCGACGGCGAGCGCGGACACGAAACCCACCATGGCGAGGCGCCCGTTGATCCGCTCCGGCGCGGGGCCGCTGAACGCCAGCGCGTCCCAGAGCTTGGGCGTGGTGGCCGCGCTTTTCTCAGCGTCCTTCTCGGCCTGCGCCCTGGCGACGAACGGTGAGCGCCGGCGCGGCGCGAGCCCGGCCGCCAGAAGCCGGGCGGGGACACGGCCGGCGCGCGCGCCGGTGGCGGCGAAGGCGAGGGAGCTCGCGGCGGAGGCCATCACCGAGGTCGCCATCGGGAACGAACGCACGGGCCGGTGAACTCGGTGCCGGTCGTCGCCGGGAGAAGTGGCAAGCTAGTAGCTGCGGTCGCACGGATCGATGGCTCTATCAGGCTTGCTTCTGCTGCTGGCTCGCTGCTGTGCTGTGATACGGTTGGTTGGGAGCGTGGTGGCGGCTTTATAGGGGTTGGGGCGGCAGCCCGACGAGGTCGACGGTGGCGGCGGCGGCGGGGGCCACGTCGGCGGGCGATTCACGGCCGCAGGTTGGGCTGATTGAGCGGGAGGCAGCAGCAGGGGATGTGCGGTACGTGGACGCAGCCAGGTTCACAGCGGCCTGGGTGATTGCGTCGCCGTCGACGTGGACGGCCTGGCCGCCATGCACGCAGATGCAGAGAGTTGTAGAGGGAGATCAGGATGGCAGCGGGTAACTAGGTGGCTCGCTCCGTCTGCAAGGAAGTGGCGGAAGGTTCCAGACCCACACGGCCGGCCACAATGCGACATGGAACTATGGAAGGAGACGATCGATTAGTGTCTGGTAATTTGGGCTTTAAGTTACGCGAGGAATTATATTTTGTCGTACTGATGAATCTGCCGCCTTATCCTCGGGCACTCTCTCGTGTCTTGTGTGGCGACCTCTTTGTACACCTGGTTGATGAGAAGAGTTCCTGACTTTTGTGCGTCTAGGAAGGAATCTTATATAAACTTTTCTAGGAGGGAATCTTATATGTATGAAGTATTAAATAAAATTTATTTGCAAAACCTCTTCACGGATGGGTGTAATTTTTCACGATGAATCTAATAATGACAATTAATTGATGGTTTGCTACAGTGATGCTACAGTAACTATCCTCTAATTACGCAGCCAAATGCTTCGTTAGATTCTTCAGGGTTCATAGCACAGGGTTTTTGGAGTTGGTTTTGTAAACTGTCTTTATGTAATACCCCTAATTAGTGGTCAAAGTGCTTTCTAGGATCTTCTAAGAAGAAACCAAATGGAGCACTTCTTGATCACCATTTCTACTATGGAATTTACTAGATCAGGTACCGACAAGAGTTACAGAAAATCGTGGAAGGTCCTATTGACCGGCGAGTTGCAAAGCCTATGTTATTTGGGAACATATCAAGTGCAAACCAATCTCTTCGTGCAAACCGTGCAAACTTAAATCTGGGCAACCGGATCAACGTCCAAAGGGCATGAGGGATTGGGTAATTTTACAATTAACTGCTTGCTCTTGGATTAGGTAATCACACTTTTGCAAATCCCCCCTCCCTCTGCGTCCTTCCCTTGGATGTTGATCCGATGGTCCAGATTGAAGTTTGCATAGTTTGCATGGAGAGATTGGTTTGCACCTGATACGTTCCCGTGTTACTTAGGGGCTTAGGGCCTGTTTGGATCTCCTGTTTTACGAATATTTTAGATCTTGACTTAGACACAACAATATGCGTATTAGCAAAAATAGGCTTTTCACGTTTTCATCGGTGGTACTCGGAAATATTAGGTGCTACCATGCTACCAAACAAGTTAGCACCTAAATAAACCGTTGCACGAAAAATTCATTGAAAAATATAGATTGAGAGAGCAGACAAACTTTTATCATTATGCAAAAATTGAGGTTGAACCGTTGAACAATAATTTTTTCAAATACAAACAGAAAAGAAAAGTCAGCATTTCAATATTTACACACCGCAACCCAAGGTCATCCAAGAAACTTGTTCACTAGATTGAGAAATGGAGGCATCTCGATGTCAGATAGACTTTGTTTTCATATATACAGAGATAGCCGAGTAAACAGGTTACCCAAGGCACAAGAGGATCATAAGAATAAGATCATCAGCTGCAAAGTCAAAAGGGGAGCAAAGAAAAAAAAACGGCCAAGAAAACTGACATGTGTAAAGCAAGCATATTCACAAGGATAGGGCACGTCGCATGGCAAGAGAAGCTTGGGCGGCGAGGGCAGTATGCACCATGCATGGTAGAGGAATCCCTATAGCGCCTTGCAAAGGAAGAGACTGTTTGGTGAGCTCCATCTGATTCTGATTCTCTATGGGAGCTGATTCTCTAAGAGAAGTGATTCTGTGGTCGAAAGTAACTCTCTTTGATTCTCTAGCATAAAATTTAAAATTAGGATGGAGAATCACTTCACAGAAGCAGGAGAAGCAATTTTTTCAGCTCCCGACATCTTAGTTTATTTCACAGAATCAGCAGAAAATCACTTCTGAAAAACTGTTTGGCAGAGCTCCCACTGCTTTCAGTAGAGATAGTTCAGGGGCTCTGCCAAATGCACCCGAAGCCAATAATTTGAATCCTACCGTCTTCCTCATGCTTATCCTCACCGATGTTGGAGCCACGAGGATGCTCTCTCCGACTTCATGTCGAGGACTCAACATAAGGGAACTATCGACATGCTAGTGCAATGCCAGACAGCCAGAGGTGGAGCGAGTTGGTCATGTCTCAAACCTCAAAGAAGGGCCGTGTGCGGATGTCGTCATCGGGCTGCCTGATGATTGCTAGATTTGGAGGCTAATGATTAGCGGACAGAGAAGCTGCCAGTGATGAGAGTACATGATTAGGAGGCAACTCGGGAGGCAGCCGGCCCTAGCTGCCCATAGGTCTTCCCTTTGCCCTCTTCCGCTGCGCCGCCGCCGGAGTAGGCCGTCGGCAAGGCCGTGCAGCTTGCCATGACGGTGGCGGCGAGGCTCAACTAGGAGGGGGAGGGCGGCGTGCACTGCAGCAGCCCGCCGGGGTGTTCCCTTGCGCGAGCGTGGAGCTCGGCGGGGCTGCCATCCGCGGCTGCGGCGGTGCCTGTCGGTGCCCGTGCAGTCTCCGGGAGGCGGCGGTGGCCTCTCCTTCGCTTCCCCCTCCTCCTCAGTGATGGCGCATCGGGGCTTGGGTGGGCGGATTCGATGCCGTGGTGGCCGGATCGGGCGCACCCAGGAGCGGGGGCGGCGCCGACGGGGCTTTCGGGTTTGGGGCCCTAGTGGCCAGATCCAGCACCCGAGGGCAGGGAGCGGCGACCGCGGTAATAAGACATGCTCCGGAGGTGGCTGCCTGTCAGGAAGTGGGTCGCTCAGCTTGGACCGCCGGTTTGGGGCCGACAGCGAGCGGGGTGACGGCTTCATCGTTGGTCAATCTTGCTGGCATGTGGACCTAGCTCGGTGGGCACAGAGAGAAATCTCAGTTGGCTTCGTGCTGGCCGGCAATGGTGCTGCTTGTTGCAGAGTTTTCCTCGTTGGAGGCTTTGTCGAGATGCTATCTTACTTGCAGGCCCGTGAAGGTCGAATGATATGGGAAACCATTCGAGGATATTCTTTTCCGGCGTAGCGCTGGTGTCAGCATTGATGACATCATTTGGTGCCATTCCCTCGTTGGAGGCGATGTTGACATATCATCCTACCTTTGCATCAGACGGAGGTTTATGTCAAAAAGAGCAAGCTACATACTATCCGGATATCAAGCTTCTAAACAGGCGAGTGATGTAATGGATTGGTACGCATGAATACATTGCAAGGTTAAAGTGGGAACGGATAAGAAGTTTGAAGCTTAGTCTTCTATGTTTTTTTCTTTGTTTTATAGCTTTGTTCTTGTATATGTGAAACTTCTCATTTGAGATCTAGAGTCTAAGAACTCTTATAAATCTTTTGGTCATAGTCATTATCATGTGATGATCAAAGCCGGAACCTTTTCCATAATCCCTAGTTGCATGATCCCTAAGTTTCCCTGAGTTATACTAGCATGTATAGGACGATAGAAATGCTATGCTTAATAGTTCTCGATAGAAGTCGAGTGACTTCTTGCACTCGCGAGATATAGGATATTTAGAAGTCGAGTAATTTCCAGTTACTCGCGAGATATAGGTTATATACTTATGTACAGTACCTGAGTTGTTGAAATTGATATGGAAATATGAGACCGGGCGGGGAATGATGATGATGTATAGGTATGGCAGCAGGACTGGGTTCCTGGGTGTCTTAGCCCCGTCCGAGTCGATTGAGGACCGTACTGTTGTTGGCCCTGCTGATTATGTTTGAATTGTACTAACCGCATACCGGGAGTAGGAGGTAGTCGAAACCGGTAAGCCGAGTACTGCCTTGCTTTGAAAGTGCAGGAACCCGCACCCAACTCCTGGGGTAGTCGAGTAGTCGCGGAGAAATGGGGATGCATTGTTTACTTTTGGTGGTCTCACGTTGAGCTCGGCTGACCATATGTCGTTGGGCTGGTTCCTGTAGTTCGAGGCGGGGAGGGGAATTATTGGCATGTAAAGTCCGACGGGGCATACGCGTGCCGTGTTGGTTAGGTCTACCTTGCAAGGTTAAATCGGATCAATTCGCCATCAGTCGCTCTCGGATATGAGCACCTTGATCACCGAGTCACATCGTAGTCCATGATAGAATGATAATTATACATATATGATGTTGAACACATTGAATTATTTTTTATTGCACCACCATATTTGCTATAGTTGGTTCATGCAAATATTAGATTAGAGATAATTTACATAGAATCTGGGGCTAAAATAATGAAAGTAAGGAATTAATTTAGTCGCTTTTCTGCAAAATAACCACCAGCCAAAAGCCGTACATGTCTAGGTATGTGGGCTAAGTTATATCCACTGGTCGGGTAAGTCTTGCTGAGTATTAGATGCTCAGGGTTTGTTGCTACCCAAATTATTTCAGGACCCCAGGACGTCGACTTCTGCCCCTGTTGTATCAAGTTCATCCGCCGGGATGCAGAGGGGTGGCAGGTCGTGGAGCGAGACCCTTAGGTTAGGGAGTCGGCGGGTTGCACACTTGAGGGCTAAGTGTGCAGCCCTCTATTTTTGCCGGACCGGTCTGACCGGTCTGTGTACCGGTCTGACCGGTGTTCGCGCAGGGTTTGCATGCAGACCGGTCTGACCGGTTGGGCAGAGCCAGCACACTCATGTAGTTGTAAGTCCTTTTTCCTTTGGATCTTGGTTATTTCCGCTGTAAAATTTGTAAACCATGTAAGTTATGTACATTATGTAAGCTATTGTGTATTTGAACTTGGCTTGTGAAAACTCTTGTATCCTAGTTTGTCACCTTGATATATTTTCAAGTCTTGTCGTGCTTGTACCATCTGCGCCCCGCTTTCACGTGGGACTACCGGTGTTGTTTCGATCGGGCCGTGGGTTGAGAAAGGACTGTCAAATTAAACCATTAAGCTAATGCGTCCGATGTGTTCAAATGACGGCCATTACGCTTAATTTACAGTTTTAATTTGGCGGTTCCTTCACAATGATCAAAGCCGGAACCTTTTCCGTAATCTAAAAAATGATGAGGAGGGAAGTGAGAGTGAGAGAGGGGTCAAAAGAGAGAAGGGAAGAAAGAAGTGAACTCTGTGACCAATGGTAACACATGTTTCTAGTTTCTACATTGGCCGACAAAATAGCTAGTATGGTTTTACCTCAAAGTCTGTCACGGGACCAACACAACCCAAACTCACGATAACTGATAAGTATGTATCCTAAAACTGGATTTTCAATATTAAACATCATTAAAACTAGATTTACTCTAATTGGTTCGTATATATTTTTATAGATCCTAACAACCACTTAGTTTACATATGCATATATCAAAGATCTAAAAACATTGACCCATAATAACATATTCACTCCGTCCACAAATCTATGAACTTAGAATAAGCAAGATTTTGTCATTTATCTTACCAAGCAATTAGCTGAACATGCATACTGCGTGCACGAAATCTACAAGACTGTTTGCAGAGGCCACGACCTTAATTTAATATTTGAAATAGAGATTCCATAATGCAACGATATACTAGCAGTTTTATATTTACAGCGAACCATGGGTGTTGTAGTTTGGATGTTCTAAATCTCAATTTGGAAATGAAGGGACCAATGGATTCAAGTGATAGAATAGTAACATTTACTTGCTCTGATCATAAATATAATTTCATTTATGTTTACCCTAAGTTATTTCTTTACCTTTGAACAGGTGCATGCATGTACAATTAAAACGAAAATTATTATATTTTATAAAATTCATAACTTCCACAATGAATCTAATTAACAATACAATTTTATAAAATGTTAGATATTAATCCAAAGTTAGGAAAGTTTATTTTAGGTCAAAGCTAAGTGTATTTATATCTATGATTGGAAGATAAGTAGTTAATATTTTCTCCTCTATTTACAGATTTGGAAATGCTTTGTTGCTGCTGCTTCCCCTCTATGTACCCTGGTTACTACCATATGGGCGAAATAGCAAAGGTGAATTTTAGAAAAGACCATCATGGACAGTCACAACTACCGATCAAGAGGAATGCCGGCTAGGGAGGTGCAACGAGCGCGAGCGGGCGGTGGGGGTGGGGTGGGGGCATGGGAGAACTTTGCCAGTGTACACAAGATTGTCACCATATATTATAAGAAAAAGATAATTTTTAGCCCCAATAATAACTCATTTATCACTACCGAGCCCGCTTATATATTTTTGGATTCGCCCCTTGACGCCGCAGCGCCCTTGTTGTATCTCACCATGCTGCGCCACCGCTAAATCGGATGCTCAAGTTATTAATACAATGGCCACGCCGCCTACGGCACTATTAGGAAGAAAGAATAGGTCAAGTTAGGAAGAACCAGTCACTGAACACTCTCTGGGCTGCACAGGATCTGAGACCAGCCAAAACAGGTAGGTGGCAGATGTTTTCAGTCAACCAAAGAGATAACACTAGATATAGAATGGTTGCAGGCACTAAGACTAAGAGAGATGTGTGTGCAGACCAGCCCCTGCAGCCTCGCCGTCTCCAGCCAAATTAAACGCTAAGCGCCCGTGCATTGCAGGATCCCGGGCCTATAAATACAGCCTCGCCCTCAGCCCCCTCCCTCTCATCAGTCACCCATCACACTCGTCGTCTTGGTCAGAGACATCCGTGAGCCGTCGTCGCCATGGACGCCGACATGGCCGCCATGTTCCCCAATGGGATCCGGGCCTTGCTCGTCGACGACGACGCCAAGTTCCTGAAATCGGCTACCGCGACGCTCTCCGCCCTGAACTTCGAAGGTACTACGTGCACTCTGCCACTAACTCGACCTGACACTGCTTCTTTTTCTCTACGAATCATCTGTGTAAACATGTGTTTTTTTTTTGCAAAGATTTTGAGTTTTGGCATGTAATTAAGTTTTTGTTTCTGGAAAGTTATATCTTGTTTGGACTAATTTTTTTCAATATCTTGCGGTTGTTTTCTAACGAAAAATTATTTTGCCCTGACATCATGCATGGGATGCATGCATCTCACTGGCTCTGCCTCTTCGTGTCACGCTCGCAGTGGTGACCTGCAGCACCGTCGCGTATGCCCTCAGGTCCCTCACCACCGGCAAGCTCAAAGGCTTCGACGTCGTCCTCGCCCACGCCGCCAGGGCCGCCGCCTGCGGCTTCAACTTCCGCGCCATCGTCGAGGCCGACCTGCTCATCCCCGTCATCTACTGTGAGTCGTCGTCGTAATAACAAGCAGCTACATGCATGAGATCTGATCAGGACTGCAGGATACATGTGTATTAATTGTTGTCGTTTATGCTTCGGCGGCAGTCCTCCCGCCGGACCACCAGGCCGCCGGCGACGAGGCCGAGGAGCTGCTGCGCACGCTGGAGGCGCGGGGGGCCTACGTCATCCAGAAGCCGCTGGACGGCGACGAGGTGCGCACCCGGCTGTGGACCGTCATCGCGTGGCGCAAGTGCGGCCTGGAGACCAAGGCGAGCGGCGGCGGCAAGCGCGGCGGCGCCGTCCACTTGGAGGCCGGCGTGGGCGCCGGAGGGGAGGACGAGGGCCGCGTCCACTACAAGGTCGTGAGGGCAAGAGCGGCCCGGAAGAGGAAGGGCGGCGCCGGCAGCAGCCAACCCGCCGGAGGTTAGATTACTTTTAACTGATTGTTAAGGCTTGTCATCATGCAGTTACTATGCTTATTATTACTTTTAACTTATTTCTTCTGTTTGTCCATTGAGCAGGAGGCCACTCAGACAAGGGAAAGGAGAAGGAAAACGTGGCTAATAACCAGCGAGAGGTGCCAATTCAATTTGACATCCTGATTCAATTCTCTACCGTTTGCCTATTTTTACAGTAGTGGTACACTTTGGAATGAATACGGTGTTGTGATGGTTACTGCAAAAGTTTCTAGAATGTAGCAGCAGTAACTTCTTCTCATTACATATTCTGGACACGTAGAGTGTAGAGCCTCCATCATACGTTACTCTTAATTTAATTTACTGCTACCGAATCATATATATGTACATTATGTGCATACATGCATGTCTCTATGGTAATAATCTCTTGACGAGTCTAGTGACGCAAGACTATATGCAAGACTATCTCTAGCTAGCTTGTCTCGTATTATAGTTAATGAATGTAGTGCACTCTTGGTTCATGTAGTAACTAATCTTATGCCATATTTAGAGGATGGTGTACTATATCCAGTCTGGAATTGACCGGTCAAAGTTTTGTTTAGAATACTTGCATCGGTCAGAAAACATCTTGAAAGCATCTTTGTTTTTAACCAGAGGATGTAGGGTCAGTCTCACAACTTATCACGACAACTTTCATCCCCTATATTTGAAAAGGTTTTTATCCACGTAGTTCGTGCTTGATCTTAAACTTTCATGCATAACTATATAAGGCAGATGTATGTAGTTACTTGTTATTGTACAACATTGTCTAGTTTTCAGAAATTCTTCAGTAATCTACTGTTAGCAAAAAAAACTTAAAGAAAATCAATAAATCACTCAATTATATTTACTTCTTTTGTAGCCTGCACAGCAGAAACACGGCCGAGGCAAGAAAGCCAAGAAGAGCAGCGGTGAAGCGTTCAAGCAGCTCCCGCAACCTGACAAAGGAATGGTGAGTGGCCGGCAGCCCCGGCACTGGCACCCACGGCCGTCGTCTGATCTGTTCGTGGAGTCAGTCCTGCGGACCCTCAACGTGCCACCCTACAACCCCAAGTTCTTCTCCGACTTTGCCGGCCCGAGCAGCAACGCTGCCGCCCCGGCACCGCCGCCGCCTCCTGTGTACGCATCACCAACAGCGCCTGCCCCATCAGCGCCGCCGCTTCCGGTGTACGCATCTGCACCACCAGCATTTCCACCGGCGGCGAACAATGTCGTGTTTGGCAGCATGGCGGCACCGGCGGCAGCAACAACCATGGCCGCCGCCGCCTCCGCTGCCACGTACGAGCCGCAGGTCTCCCGCGGTGGCACCCAGACACAGCAGGGCCCGCCGCCGCCGCCGCCTGTGATGCAGCAAGACATGGTCGCAGCGGTGGCGGCCGGCGATGGTCCATTCACCGGCGGCATGGCTGCTGGAGCTTCAGCTGCAGCCGCTACAGAGGCAGGAGTGCCGCCCCAGCACGACGGCGATGCATCAGACAAGGTGGCGATGCTGGCTGGATTGCTCAACAACGACTTCGACGTCAGCGGCGGATCGTCATCGTCACTCGCCGCGCCTGATGCGCAGATTCTCGCCATGGTTTCGGATCTGAATGGGCTAATCTCAGGAGGTGAAATTAGCAGCACAGTCGCTGCATCATCCATGGCGCCTCAGGATTTCGACGCGGCGCCGGATGGTGCCAGCAGCAAGGCTCCACCGTTCATGGCGCCCGATCAGGATCTCGACAACGCTTCTGCTGATCAGTACGAGGACAACACCTCGTTCCATCTTGATGCTCTTCTTGGTGACCTGCGCGTTCCCATGTCCGAGTTCGACGACGCCCAGCTGGGTGGCTCAACTAGTGGCGGCGCCGCCGCCGCCGCCCATGATGCTGCGGCGACCTCGCTTAACGGCGAGGAAGGAGAAGGTGGTCTCGTGGAGGCAATGTTTGCTTCTGATCAGCATGAGGACGAGGACGGCATCCTTGATGCTCTTCTTGGTGACCTGCACGGCCCCATTTTCGAGTTCGACGACGTCCACCTAGACGCCCAGCTTGGTGGCTCAAGCTCAACTAGTGGTAGCGGCGAGGATGTCATTGACCTGAATGACATTGACATTCCGTTTGACGTCTGGACCTTCGAGATGGAAGATTTCATGTCCCCGCAACACAAGAACAAGAACAAGAACGATGCCCGCGAGTAGTTCTTGAAGGGCGGCAACGCGATGCTTCGTAGAAGTAGACAAGAAGGTAATAAGTGAGAGAGGAAGACTGAGTTCCTTCTCGGAAATAAAGACCAGCTTTCGACAGTGTGATGATGATGATAATGCAATTACCCTGCATCTGAAATCTGAACTGTTCGTGCGTTTGCCGGAAGATGTTGTTAAGTTCTTTAGACCTGTTTAATCGTTTCGTTAATGTTACCAGCCATATAATAAACTGGTTTAGTTTTCTTTTTTTGATTCGATATTTCTGAAGCAACCTTTTTGAGTTATTTTTGCGATTGAGTCCATGGTGTTTCTGAAAACACTATGGCAGCCATTCAAGTGCAAATAAAGTTGGCCTTGGCATTTGGCAAGATGTTGGATGCAACTTGTGAGTGCAGTGCCAACCCTCCCTAGCATAGTCCCATTGGGAAGTTGGACACAAAGAACCGATTAATAGCTTTACACTCTGTAAATTTAAAAAACAATTTTGTTCAGATTTAATGTGAAACATAGTGTCAATCTCAATATGTGATTTAGGGTACAGTTCTGAAAAACCAATAATAGTGTTTAGACAATGCTTTTTAACTTTTTTAACTTAAAAAGCTATAAAAAACTTAGGAAACTAAGCTTTTCAGTTTTCCATGTAAATTCAACTTTTCTGAGCTTTTACCTTTCCTAACTAAAGTTTTTGATTTTCCGAAAGCTGCACGAGAAGTTCACCGCTTGTTTTCACGCTAAAAAAACTGCCTAGAAGCTCCAACAAATAGATCCCTTTTTACCTGTGCTTATAGAGGTGAGACATGCATATATCATGAGTGTACGTATGATATGTTATTCACTGTATTTCGGAAAGATCATATTTTTTTTGAAATATCCGGAACACACTATAATCTGGGCAACCAAATATTGGATAGTGTTCTTATCAAAAAAAAAAAGAAAAAGAAAAACACCGTCCATTGGTGACAAAAGAAAAACATCGTCCATGGCGCAGTGAGAGAGATATTGGACCAAGTTGGGTCCTAACGAAGCCCAGCCCATTAAGAGTTCTCATCTAGGAAAAAAATCTGTTTTACCTCTTTCAACTATCACGAAAGTTTGGTTTTTCTCCCGCAACTACGAAACCGGGTACTTCACCTCCCTCAATTTTTCAAACCGTGCATTTTACCTCTCTCGAGTGGGTTTGAAGATTGTTCGCTACAGTAACCGTGGTTGCTACAGTGACCGTCGTTTTGTTTTTTCTTTTTTTAAAAAAAATCAGTTGAATCTTTGAAAAATTATTGTAAATTATAGAAAAATCATAAAATGAAAATTTTAATTTTGTTGGACTCCATATGAGAAGATCTACACATTGAACATATAATATGATATGCTTTAGTATCAAGTTTATAGAAAAATCATAAAATAAAAAATCTAATTTTGTTAGACTCCACATGAAATTGAATTTATAATAATTTACAAAATTAAATTTCACATGAAATTGAATCTAACAAAATTCAATTTTGTAAATTCAATTTCATGTGGAATCTAACAAAATTAGATTTCTATTTTATGATTTTTCTATGATTTGCAATGATTTTTCATAGATTCAGCCAAATAAATAAAAAAGACAAAGACAAAACCTTCGTAGCAAAAACTTTATACTAAATCATATCATATTATATGTTCAATGTGTAGATCTTTTCATGTGGAGTCCAACAAAATTAGATTTTTCATTTTATGATTTTTCTATAATTTACAATGATTTTTCAAAGATTTAACTGATTTTTTTTTAAAAAAGAAAAAGATAAAACTACGGTTAGTGTAGCAAACCGTGTAGCGAAACAGTCTTCAAAACCACTCGAGAGAGGTAAAATGCACGGTTTGAAAATTTGAGAGAAGTAAAGTACCCGATTTAATAGTTATGGAAAAAAATTCAAACTTTCATGATAATTGGAGGAGGCAAAACAGACTTTCCCTCTTCACGGCCATGTTTGGTTTAGAGGCACAAAAAATTTATTGAAAAGTTTTTCATATGTTTGGCAAAACCAATCCTAACCAAACATATGTAATCTGATGCAATTGCTAAATGCACACAACTATGTGTCCCCAAAATTCTGAAATTGCTTGAAATTGCTAAGTGCACACACATAGATACATAAACAGCCCAACATAATATACAGAATCCGTTTCCTTTGCAACACAAATATAGTCCATAAACACAAATATTGGGCAACCAACTATGCCGGCACAATTCACACACTGTCTCAAAGTTTACATAACAAAACAAAGTCCCATAAATAAATACTAACGACGATACATACTTATTAGAGGCCCAACATATGTCTCATATGGCATAATTTATAGGGTTCTCACCGGCGCCTTTGTGCCATAAAACATGCATATGCAATTTCATCACGGACCGCATTCATGTTCACATCGTCTTCAACTTCATCGGCCTCACGCATTTCCGCCTCATCCTCATCTTCTTCGAGCATTCTCAACCCGCCTAATGCTGTAGCCATATTAAAGTCAACATCGTCATCATCATTTTCCAAAATGAAATTATGTAGGCCACAACATGCTAGAATGATTTCTACTTGTGTACGCTCAGAATATTTAGGGATGCCGTAGTACAGAATTCTCCACTTCATCTTCAGGATCCCGAATGACTGCTCTATGACCGACCTAAGTGAAGAATGCGCTTTGTTATATACCTCTTGTGTACCCGAAGGTCCTGATCCCTTTCTCCATGCCCGTTGAAGGTACTTCACCCCCCCCCCTATAAGGTGCTAGATATCCTGGCCTGTTGGGGTACCCCGCATCAACCAGATAAAACTTTCCTGCATTGACAACGCAACAATCAACCAACATGGGTTACATATTCATTGCAACATACAACGATGCTTACTTGCAAACAATTTACCTGCGGGTGGATGGGGAAAATTTGTGCCATATTTGCGAATGGCTTCTTGCAGCACTGTCCAATCATGTGCTGATCCAGGAATCCCCGCAGCAACAAATGTGAAGTGATGATCAAAGTCACATATGGCCAGTACATTCTGAGTTTTTTCATTTCGCCTATCGATATATTGGCCAACCTTACTAAAAGGTATGATAACTTTGACATGTGTTCCATCTATTGCCCCTATTGCATTGTTGAAGGCAAGAGCAGACCTATGCTTCGCTACCTTGTGGTGGACAGAACTGAAAGTGGAGTCCTTGGGGCGAATTATATCTATGGCTAGCTTCAGGACACAAGATAAGACATGGTGGAATTTGCGGCTAACAGTCTCCATGGACCTCTCAAATCTATTTTCAGCCTGCCTAACAGGTTGTGGGGGTTCAACCATGTAAAGGAACAATCCTAAAGCCTCTCTAGATGACATCTTTTTTGTAGACTTCAAACCATATCTGCCAACCAACTGTTCATGTAGCATCTCCCACACATGCGGCTGCATCCTAAACATGTTGTAGCAACTATTTGCATTTCTTAATGTCCTTTCTACCCACTGAATTCCTGACTCCACTGGCACTCTATATGGTTGTTTGCACAAGTAAGTGTCATGGTACATACCTACAAGTATGGCCTTCTTCATCAGTTTCCGCCTCCTCCGTGCACTGTCCAAGGCAATCTTAATGCCCTGGAAAACCGGATTTTCTTTGCCATACAACTCCTCTAGCTCCTTGTACCGCTCCTCGTCTGCCTCATCACTTGAGTTATCTTCACTCACCGAACTCGAGTCTCCTTCAAAATCGATGCCCTCCAAATCGGATCCTGAGGTGTCCCCGTCGATGCCCTCCTCTGCTGCCACGGAAGGACCCATTCCAAAAAATTCTGCGTTGTCACCTCGACTGGAACCCTGCATTGCATAGACATACAACTTAGTTAGTAAATGTAGTATGGGATAAGAAACTAAACAGGGCATCATGTGTAAAAAGGAATTCCGACTCAATTATGACATAACAGGCCATACGTACTACCAGAACATAGTACAGAAATTACTCATGCATGCAATCCCCGATACATAGTACGAATACTATTAAACAGCACAGTACAGTGGTTCTAGCAAATTACACACCCTTAATTAAATAGTTCCTAGGACAACATACACCCATACAGCACAACAACCTAAGTTGCACGGATACGGATACGCGGATACGGCAATTTTCTAAAAAACCCGATACGCGGATACATTTACTATTTTAAAAAATATAATAATAATAATAATAATAATAATAATAATAATAATAATAATGCAGCGCCACAAAGTATTTCCTCCACCAATAATAATAATGGCTTCTCCAGAATGGAGCCAATTCATGTTAGTACCTAGGTATTTCATAAGAAATATGGCACCAGCATATCAACTACTAACTGCGGGTCCCACATATCATACACTTCATTTTTTATCCACCCACTCCCCCAACCCCGTCGCACTCCACTCTCTCTCTCTCTCTCTCTCTCCTCCCTTCACTCTCCCCAGGCCGGCGGCGGCACTCCTCCGGCCTCCCTCGCCGGCACCGGGCTAGACGGCGGCAGGCGCGGCAGGTGCGGCGGGCGGCCACCGGATCTGGTCGATGGCGGGGGCGCGGCGGCCCTCCTCCCTCGTCGCGCTGGATCCCCCTCCCTCCTCCCTGCTCCCTCCCTCGGCGGCCATGGCGGCCGCGGCGCGGGGCGGAGGCGCGGTTCGTGGTGTAGCGGAGGAGCGGGACGGCCCTGCTCCCTCCTCCTACCTCGATTTGGGGCGGCGGACGGCCCTGCTCCCTCCTCCTCCCTCGATTCGGGGCGGCGGCGGCGGCCGGAGCCCCTCTCTGGCTCTCTCTCCCCGGCGGGCGGCCTCGACGGTCTCGGCGGGCGGCGAGCTCGGCTCGGCTCCGGTGCCCCGCACCTCCATCCTCCCTCCTCCCTCCCCGTCCCGCGGCGCCGGATCTCGAGCTCACGTGCTCCTCTCTCTGCTCTCCGATACGGCAACAGATATGTATCCAAACCTGAGTTTCAAGGCCCATTGCGGCCCAGTATGCCGATACGCGATGGATACGTATCCCTGGCGTATCCCTGGCGTATCCGTATCCGATACGTATTGGATACGGGATATGTGGTCTCTTGGATGTATCGGGGTAATGGAGACAACAACAAATCACTACGGGTGGACGACCTAACAGAACGTCCACGGTAATGGTAACCACTCAATCAACGCCGCCTCTCGAACGCTCTCTGGATCCAAATCCGCCTAGCTTCCCGTGTTTTCAGGGACAAGTACGCATCTCGTTCTCGCTCGTCCTTGAAATGGTCATGAAGAAAAAAGTACTCCTCGCTCGCCTCATCGATCCCACAATCAACTGCCAACTGCAAGCAACGCATATATGCCTCGCATTGCTCTTGGATCCGCTGATGCTGCTTGTCATTAAGCTGGTTGATTGCCTTTACAGTTTTGCCGTCATTTGCTTTCAGCTTGCCTAAAAGTTTTTGTAGCACCGTTTTTGATTTTTTGGACCGACTGCTGCTTGCTGGGGACATTGCTGGTTGCTCCTTCTTGGATGGGCTGTCCGCAGTCGATTTGGTTGCGTCACTGCTTCCCCTCTTACGGCTACCTGATGTTGGTACAGAGGTGCTATCCTGGGCAGGGGTGTCCTCGAAATCCCTCTCCGCTGTGCTCCGTGCGGCCGCTGTTCCAAGCATGGAGCCCCACTCAATGGCAACATCCTTGAACATGGCGGGCAGCAAAGAAGCCCAACTTGGCTCCTCGAACTTCAAGCGGTCCACCTCCCTCAGCTTCTGTCGAAGTAATATAGACACCAATTAGCTTCAATGGCATGACATGTAGTACCAAAGACTTCAAGCATAGAAAATTGAGGTACTGTGCAAGAATGCTTACTTTAGTGTAGTGATCCCAAACATCTTTGCGGGCCTTGTAGCCGCCCCCTACTCGGCCACCACCTGTGCTGCTTTTCAATTCAGTCAAACAAGTATGGAAGATTTTAAGCTGCCGGTACCTAGCAAGCAATTGATTCTTATCGTGGTTCCACCCTGTTCTTTCTTTGAAAGCCTTAACCAGGTTCCTCCACCCTAAACGAGACATTTTACCCTCTTGACAGTTTCCTTCCTGCATTTGTTCCAGCCATAGTTCACACAACGCTTCCGTTCGAGAATCATTCCAGTTGGCTCTACGGGTCTCGTTCTACGGCCACAAATGATTCAATAAGTGACAAGTCATCAGGCATGCAACAAATTATTCAAGAAGTGACAAGTTCAATGTTCAAGCATAAAACAACAAAAAAACATGATTGTTGATGTCATAGTGTTGTATTTTTTTTGAACTAGGCACACAACATTCGTTGCTGTTTATGGAAAGGGATAAGCAAAATATAAGTCCAATCAGTTAGCGAACCACTAACAGCAAAAGTGAATAGCACATCTGAAATAAAGATTTGCTCCATTTAGATTCTTCAAAGTTCTTACATGCTATGCCAATCATTGAAGTATAAAAAATAAAGGTGAAAGGGTGCGCATTGGAGATTGTATATGCTGAAAACAAAATGGAGGTAGTAACCTCCATGTTTAACGCATTAGCTTACAGCTACATTCTCTGAGTACATCTGAACCATAATCATATGTGTTCATAAATGGCCTCCAGACAAAAAGGTGCAACAAATTGCCAAAGGAAAAAAATATCATACCACCTGTATGCTGCACGAGAGTGATGCATAATACAAGGCATCAAGTACTCTAAAGATAGGAAGGAGACAACTACTGTCGTAGCCATTCTGAATTTACAGTTCACAGCTAGCAATTGGAAGTAGTAATTTGAAGTAGTAATTTACTGAAGACTAACTGCAAAACTTTGTTTTCCTCACTCCATTTCTGTTATATGCTAATATCTGAAATCACAAACTAGAAAATGCATTTCTTACCAAAGACAATCCGGCGTCAGCATCCTCATCACTTGAGTCACTTTCGTTGGTTGACGGAATAGGAACAGGGGTCGGCGCCTCCCGGAGTGTTTGGCGTCGGGTGATCCGACGTCCGGGAGCTGAGGCAGCAGAGATATCATCGCCCATAGGCACCGAAGCCCAGGTACTAGCCTCGCCGTACCCTCCTGCACGTATGAAACAACAGATACATGTTACAAAACATTATAAATGTGGAAGTCGGTATGACTAATGCATGGCACTGACCGTAAGAGCTATGAACTTGACGCATCGGAATAGGCGCGACGGATGCAGAGGGGCCACCATGCCAGTTCGCCATGGAGGAGGTGGAATGCCTTGCGGGTTCTGCAAGGAAGTGTGCGCCGGCAGGAGGTGTGCATTGGTAGTACGGATGCGCCGGCCCAATCATGGCTGCTGCAGGACCCATTTGTGTAGGATAAGCGCCAAAGTACGGGTACCCGGAGTAAGGAAAGGCCGAAGCATTGGGTCCTCCGCTGCCAGGCGGTGCGCCACTGAAACCAGACAACCCATGCGGCGGCGGTGGCATGCCTCCGGGGACCGGCGATTGGCTCGACGCCGAGCCGAAGTAGGGGTTCAAGCTGGTCGAGAACCAGGGGTCCAGCTGTGGGTAGTTGCCGAAGCCGTCGTCCCCTTGGCCGGCCATGGCAGCGCGCTGCCAAGGGGGAGGAGCAGTGGGACGAAAGCAGGAATGGAGGGGGTGCGGCGCAAGAGGTTGAAGGCCGGCGTGGGGGAGCCTACTGGGTGGCGCACAAGGATGGGAAGGGCCCCGGGGGAGAGCAGGAAACGGGGCGGCGGGGCGAGGACCCCAAGGCCGGCGATGCCATGGCGAACTGTGGCACAGAGACGGCCGCGGGGCAGGGTTTGGATGTGGGATGCTGGATCCCGCACAAGGCAGGCGTGCGCCGGGCACCGGGCCAAGGAAGGAGGCCGGCCGGCACACCGGAGCCGGCCCGGCGGCGGCGGCGCAAAAGGAGGTCAATGACCCTGGCCGGCAGAGGGGTTGCAAGGGCGGGGACGATGCAGCAGCCGGGGAGAAAAGCGACAGGGGCCTGTCGGCGGCGGATCCATTTGCTGCCGCGGCGGAGGGGGGGGCGAACACGTGCCGGCGGCCGCCGGTCCGGCCCCGACCTTGAGGCGCCGCTTCTGCGCCTTGTACGGCGGAGGCACGGAAGCCGCCTGCAGATTCGGTGTGTGGGGGGTGGCGGCCACCGGATCCGTGCAACGGATGGCAATGCGGCGGCCGGCGGCGGCGGATTGCGGCGGCGCGAGGAGGACCAGCGGCGCCGCGTGAGGCAGGAGGCGGATGTGGTTTGCGGTGGGGAGGAGGGCGCATGAGCGCGTTGTTGCGCTGGGGCAGGCGACGGGGACGCCTAACGCGGTAGTCCGTGGGTCCCCCTATGACCCCATTCCTTGGGTTATTGTTACAACCAAACACATGATATTCAGACCATGGGATTTTTTGCACTCCAACAAGCAAACAGGGCCCACAATTGTTCTCTTCCACTGCGGCGGATCAGCGCCGCTCCTCGCACCTCCCGCCGGCGCCATGGCCTCCCCGTCCCCTCCCGCCTCCCGCCGCCGCAAACACACCATCTACCACGGCCACCGTCGTGCCTCTCCGCACCGCCCCACCGTCCGCGGTGGCCTCTTCACCGACCTCCGCTCCCCGTTCCCGAGGCCCCGCGCCCCCGACTCCCCCTCCGCCACCGCCACCCCCTTCCGCCTCCCCTACTGGGATCCGGACTCGCCCTCGTCGTCTTCATCCCTTCCCTCCCCGTCGTCGCCTTCCGCCTCCGCCTCCGCGCGCCGCCTCTCCCCGCTCGCGCGCTTCCTCCTCGACGCGCTCCGGCGCCACCAGCGCTGGGGCCCGCCCGTCGTCGCCGACCTCACCAAGCTCCGCCGCGTGCCGCCCTCGCTCGTCACCGAGGTCCTCACCGCGCGCCCGCCCCCGCCGCCGCCGCTCGCGCTCCCCTTCTTCCTCTGGGCCGGCCGCCAGAAGGGCTTCCGCCACTGCTTCCCGGCATTCCACGCCCTCGCCTCGCTGCTCTCCGCGGCCGGTCTCCCCGGGGCAGCCGACCAACTCCCGGACCTCATGCGCGCCCACGGAAGGCCCGTCTCCCACCCGCAGCTCACGCTCCTCGTGCGGCTCCACACTGCTGC
Organism: Panicum virgatum; assembly: GCF_016808335.1. NCBI lineage: Eukaryota > Viridiplantae > Streptophyta > Magnoliopsida > Poales > Poaceae > Panicum > Panicum virgatum. The sequence continues at coordinate 6,033,428 of NC_053146.1, forward strand.
GCGCCGCCCGCTCCGCGCTCTCCACGCCCTCCGCCGCTTCCGCCACGAGTTCGACGTCAAGCCCGAGGTCCACGCGTGCAACCGCGTCCTTGGTGCGTTGGCTGCCTCAGGGCATGTTGAGGACGCGCTCAAGCTGTTCGATGAAATGTCTGAGACAGAAACACAGCCTATGCCAGTGACGTTCGCGATCATGGTGCGCGCGCTGGCACGTGCTGGGATGACGGAGAGGCTTCTGTGGATGATTGGGAGGATGCGGAGCGAGGTGTGCCGGCCTGATGTCTTTGTGTACACCGCACTGGTGAAGACAATGGTGCGGAGGGGGTATATGGATGCTTGCATCAGGGTGTGGATGGAAATGGAGAAGGATGGGGTGGAGCCAGATGCGATGGCATATGCAACGATGGTTGGGGGGCTGTGCAAGGCTGGGATGGTGGAGGAGGCAGTGGAATTGTTCAAGGAGATGAGGAGCAAGTGTTTACTTGTGGACAGGATGGTGTACGCGTCGCTTATTGATGGGTATGTTTCCACTGGGAGGGTTGGGGATGGGTGTAGGGTGTTGAAGGAGATGATTGATGCTGGCTATCGGGCTGATCTGGAGATCTATAACTCACTTATTAATGGCCTGTGTGGCATAGGTAGGGAGGATAAGGCTCATAAGATGTTTCAGATTGTTCTTCAGGAGGAGCTCATGCCAAGTTCTGATACTGTTTCACCATTGCTAGCTTGTTACGCTGAAAAGGGTGAACTGGTTATGTTTTTTGCATTGGTCAACAAACTGGCAGAGCTGGAGTTGCCTGTTGTTGAATTTTTAGTGGATTTTATGAAGCTCTTTGCACGCAAGGATGGTAGGGAATTAAAGGCTGTGGAAGTGTTTGATGCATTGAGACATGAACAGTATTGCAGTGCGGGCATTTATAACATTGTTATTGAAAATCTGCTGAAGATCAAGGAAAGGAAGAAAGCACTTTTGTTGTTTGAAGAAATGCAAAGTTCAGCTCACTTCAAGCCAGATTCATGTACATATAGTCACATGATCCCATGTTTTGTGGATGAAGGAAATGTCGAAGAGGCCTGCTCATGCTACAACTACATGATGAAGGAAAATTGGACACCAAGTATGCCAGCCTATTGTGCTCTTGTGAAAGGGCTTTGCAAGATTGGGGAAATCAATGCAGCTATTTCTCTTGTTAAAGATTGTCTTGGAAATGTAGAAAATGGGCCAACTGAATTCAAATACACCTTGACTATTCTGGAAGCTTGCAGGTCAAAAAGCCCAGAGAAAGTCATCAATGTGGTGGAAGAGATTATTGAAGTAGGCTGCTCAATGGAAGAAATTATCTATTCTGCTATTATATATGGCTTCTGCAAGTATGCAAGCTCAACTGAGGCGAGGCATGTATTCACTACTATGAGAGATAGAAATATCCTGTCAGAAGCCAATTTTATTGTCTATGAGGACATGCTGAACGAGCACTTGAAGAAGGTCACTGCAGACTTGGTGATATCTGGATTGAAGCTTTTCAACCTTGAATCAAAATTGAAATGGAGAAGCACAATTGATTGAAGAAATATTTATGCAGTTACTCGGTACAATATACTTCTCTTCATTCCGATTTCTAATTTTCAACAGTACATGCACATCTATGTTATTAACTTAAAAGTATTCTCATGTGTTTAGATGCTTTCCCGTAGAAAAATACACGAATCCCAATGTAAATTTTGGTCCATTGCCGATTTCCCATTATCTGTCCTGCTCATAGTCACAGGATTCGGGGTCGATGCCTCGTCCCACGACCCGGGAACGCCGTTCCGATTCGAGGGTCGGGGTCGAAGAGGATCAGTGTCCCATTCAAGGTTGGATCGCGTCCCGGTTTGAAAGGGGTCGCAGCCCCATTGTTTGCAGATTTAATTGGGATAAGGAGGTTAAGGACAGTGGATTGGTGTGGTTTTTGTTAGAAAATGAGCTGAATAGGTGTAGCATGGCCTAAATGTACTCTTTTATACGTTTCTTATATGCTTGGGCAGATTAATTTCTTCATTAGTAGCACATATATAGTTTTTGTTTTTATAAAGACACATGGACCTGAAGATATCGACCCCGATGAATCAGGGTCGCGTTCCACATAATAATTTATCGTTCCATAGAGGTATACCCCCTTCGTACCACAATTTTATAAAGTGACGACCCTCGACCCCGTTCCTCGACCCGGTCGACCCAGGAACTTTGTGACTATCCTGCTTATTATCCCTTTCAGGGAGCTATTTGTATCCCACTCTTTACAATTTTTTCTCAAGTTGATATTCTTTTTTTTTCTCAAACACTTGTGTTAGATATACTCATAATAAGTTTTTTTTGTGCTGACATTTTGCATAATGCCACATGTTTGTTTATGTTGTATGTACTACCTTGGCTTGAGTTACTTCAGCTACTCAGTGGTTTCCTGAACATTCAGTGATTACAGTACTATGTTGAAGAAAACATGCATTTCATTAGTATTTCAAATAGCATCATTTGCAGGTCCCTTCAGCCATGATAGCTTGCTTGACTACTAATGTTGTGTGGGGCATGTTCTTAGTGCAAGGTTTATGCATTTCCTTTATATCCCTTAGGAAACTTTGGGACATTCTTGTAGCGAGCAAAGAATTTAACAATATCAGTTTTTATGATTTCCATGAGTATTTCATACATTTGAAACGTGAAGCCATTATAGGGGTAGTAAAGTTGCATACTTGGTGGGAAAGTTTATATTGATGTATCCGTGATACTTTTCATTCATATGAAGGTGTTACAGATATGTGCTGAGCATATTATTAACATTACCAAATGGGTGAGGTCACATATATAGTGGTGGCTTAATGTGTCGTGATGCTGGCAAACTTGATAGATCAGTATTTTATTGAAATTATGTTAGCTGCGATGATGATGTGACATCTTCATTAATTATTTAGATGGATTCTTGTGTTACTTTACTAATTAGGTTCTAATACTGTACAATTGTTCACAGGTGTTTGGAAAATCCATACCTGGACAAGGTTGTGGGATGGGCAAAGTTTCAAACGCAGCATGCTGTTTACTAGATACTGGGGATATGGATGGGCCTGATCACATCACCTCATTATTGCTAACCTGCAACACCCTTTCTCAGCATGTGGCATTGCACCGAAGTAAGTAACAGTAGGAGCATATCAATTCTCTAATATGTAATATAGGCAAATAAAACTTAGCTTATTAGTGTACTGTGTACACAACTGTTAGTCCGTTTGGTCTTCACTTACAGGGACTGCTATTTAATCCTTGAATTATATTTCATGACCGGCCCACACAGAAAGTTTTATAGGTGGTTGAATTGTTGTGATGTGTGTTAGACCATGTGTCAGATATGATGAGAGCTGGAGTTGAGCTATCGGTTCCCTAATCTCAAGCACTTGGTCTATGATCTATAATCGAAGGAATTTATCATCCCTCCAGTTGACAATTTAGAAAACACAGTGAAATAGTTGAAAAGTGAAAATATATGTACAATATCTTTATGATGATGTATGTCTATCTACATCGAAAAGGGAGACTTCAGTCTTGTATGCAGCAGCAAGGGATCTTTTCTCCCTTAGTAGCAAGATCATCCTGGTACAGTGGTACTTAACAAAAACAAAGAGAAATTAGCCCCTTGTATTTATTTTAGAGGTTCCCCCTTCTCTCTTTGTTGTGGCGTTGCTTATTGATTTTTTTACCTTTTGATATAAGGTGGAAAAGTCAAACTAATAAATTGTATAAACTAATTTTATATGAGTTTGTAGCCTCTTCAAACAAATCAGATTTCGTTGGATCAAGTATGTGCCTCGTCATTGTTTGGAGCTTCATTTTGTCACCGATTTACTCTTTTTTGTCTCTCTTAAAAAGAAAGAAAACCACTTATGCCCTGATCATCTTGCTTACAATATTTAGTGTATTCTTTCTTGTAGTCATCACCTTTTGGTGGGTTAGGTTTCAACCTTGGAGATAGCTAATTATTCTTTCATACAATATTCTTTCATACAATTGCTAGAATTACTTTTGAAAAATGTAGGAGTGCATGTACAAAAATGTCTGAATTCATGAACTGTAGGAGCGCATGTAGAAAAATGTCTGAATTCATGAACTACTTTAGGGACTATAGTGATTAAAATTTTAGAATACAGGGAAGTAGTTGAGCAATTTTAATACTTTTTTCTGTAATAGTGCCTCAATAGTTTAACCATTTCCGGCAATTTACCGTTTATTACTGCTCCACATTGGTATTTGTACTCACAGAGCCTTAGGCATTAATAACATAATGTCATACATTTAAGAACGGAGGGAGTAGGTAGCAGGCACAGAAAACTGCTTCCTTTATCCTGGTCCCTATTCTGCCTTGTACTGAGAGGTGAACTATGGCTCATTCTCAACATCTTTCAGGATGCTAATGGTAGTGTTCCAATTACGCTGGACAACATCAGGACTACGTTCTTTGATTTCTGGCGAGGCTGACATTGCAAAGTAGGGACATGGAAATTAAATACTTTTGGCAACATTTGTGCAAAGGTATACACTACTAATTACTTAATGCATAGTAGTTGTAAGCATTGCTACGGCTTCATGCCACCACTGGTTTTCCGTTGTCATATTTCTTTAAATCTATTACCAGGCTGCTTCATAACAATATCTGGAGTTTGTGCATCACCTGGGTGATCTGGAAATCAATTCTGGCTGGTCGACACTCCACAGCAAAGTGAGATCCATGCTGTACAACTTACAAGGTCGATGCAGAGGTAACCTGGAAATTTCTGAAGTAAGAAACCTAGAAGTTGAAGTGTTGAACCCTTGGGCATGTTTTCTCACTCATGCTCTTACCCTTGAACTGATTGAAGGATAAAAAATTTAAATCCAGTCAAGCCCTTAGAACTCCTAGGGTTTAATCCAATCTGTGTGTATGAGTCTTCCTTGCCTTCCTCCTCATATATAATTGTCATTGTTTCTAGATAACATTATAGTGTTTGGAGACGCTAATTAGATACTAAACATCTGTCGTCTTCTCTTGCAGAAGTGTGATTTCTCTGCCTATTTCGAAGTGGAAGTTGGGGCCAATCGGCTGCATTATAGACATGGGCATAACAGTTGGCACATAGCGTTAGGTATAATTGATAATGCATCCTGATGTTGATGGGTTGCTGTGGATGTTCGCGTACAATCCTCTTGATTGTTTGCCAATAATTTGCGAGCATGGGCGTTGTGATGTGACTCGTTGATCGTTTGCAGGACCGGCTTCTAGCCTGCGACAAATGTTCACCCATGGTCACATTTGGTGATAGGATGATGATACTTGTATAGACTTTGAAAACAAATACAGAGTGTGGGCAACTTTAAAGAACCCAGATGATCATTTATTTGTTTACTATATTTCACTTGAATACTATGGCTCACCGCTGATTCGGCAGAGCTAACATTGAGCACGGATAGGCCACGTGAATTTTCTTTTGTCCAAAGATCTCATCACATATTTATATTTTGGTTTCATGCCAGAGATCGGATTCAGATGTCTAGCTTTAGCAGAAAGAATGCATGGTCACTGTTTGATGAGGACATTGGATGACTGATCTATCAACGTTATATCGTTGCATATTATTCACGAGTACTTGGTGCGCCTTGCGGTTATCTTAGTAATATAAAAATATGAGTTAAATATACCAGCGGCCCTCGAACTTGTCCTCAGGTGCTACTTAAGACCATGAACTCGCAAAATCGAAATTTGACACCCTAAACTTGTTAAGTTATGCCACTTAAGTTCATAACTCTTCAAGGGGCATTAATATATGCAAAAAAGCCCTCGAGTTTTATTATCCCTTATATCTACATCCTCCTCGTCTCTTTCACCTCTCTCTCCTCCCCCACAAGTGCCGCCGCGGGAGGCTCCTACTCTCCCCGCCGGTGCTCCTCCTCCCTCCCTCGCCGGCGCCTCGAGCTCCGCCGCACTGAGCTCGGGCGGATCTAGCCATCTAGGCGCTTCCACCTCCTCCCCAGCGCCTCCGTGCTGCGCCACCCCCTCCACCTCCTCCCTCTGCCGCACCGAGCTCGTCCCTCCTCGCTCCTCCCTCCTCCTTCCTCCGTGCCGGCGCACCCCTGCTCGCGGTGGAGGCCATGGCGTGGGCAAATTTGGAGGACTTTTTTGCAAATATTCATGTCCCTTGAAGGGTTATGGACCTGTCGGTACCCTGCAGTTGGGGTACCCACTCCTACTGTGCCAAGACTCGCGTAGTTATCCGTAACTACGCCCTAAGGAGCTGAGCAGCCGGACCCCTGGGGTCCGACTCCATCTCACCGGACCAACGGTCCCGGACCCGCTTCTCGCTCGGGGACAGGTCCGGTGTCACCACGTGTCTTAGAGGTGAAAATGCTCTGCACCTGTGACCGTGGACCCGGACCCCCGCAGGTGGGTCCGGGACCTCCACGTGCCTATCCGGATCCCGTGAGCTCTCGGCTCAGCTAGCAGCTCGGGAGGGGTCCGGAGCCGCCACGTGTCACGCAGACGCGGGCGCAGGCGCAAGCCTTCCGCTGGAAGCTCCCTCACCCACCCGCATTAAGTGCGAGTGGTTGAAGCGGGCTCTGCTGCCTCTAGGCACGGGGCAGCTTTTGTCAGTCCACACTGCGGCTCGTCTGTTACCGAGGCACGCAGCAGTGTCTCAGCGCCGCGCGCGTGGGCGACGAGTCATGATGACCAGCTATTAACTGAAGCAACAGTGCACGCTGCTACAGTGGACTGAGTCAGTGGTTCGGCGCTTCATCATGACCTCGACGCGCGACTGCAAAGGCTAGACTCTACTCTGACAGGACAACTCAAGACCATCCCTGGTCAGAAGCTACGCACGGAAGCCGACGACAAGATCTCCGGATCTGAGGCATTGAAGGCCAAAGTGTAGTTTATAATACATCGCCGGGTCCACCTGTCGGGGCCCCCGCTCAGTGTACGTGCTCCCCTTGGACATATAAAAGGGAGAGCACACCCGCTAGAACACAAGTTCACACAATATCCAGACTGACTCAAGCTCTCGCAACCTTCTCACTCTCGTGGGAAGGCAATACAACACACAGTGGACGTAGGGTATTACGCTCCGGCGGCCCGAACCACTCAAATCCTGCTGTGTTCTTCGTGTTCTTGAGTTAGATCGATCTAAGACTAGCTAACCCCCGAGTACACACCCTCTGGGCCAGGGCGGGTGCCTTCCGCCACCCGGTCGTGGTTTGCAGCACCACGACATTTGGCGCGCCAGGTAGGGGCGTTTTAGCTAGTTTTAGCTCATCTCTTGCCCATCTCCATGGCTCGGGTGGTTGAGCACTCCCACCACCACGACGACGTGGAGATGACGGAGGGTGTGGCGTCATCCGCGCCACACGCCTCTCGCCTTCCTGCGCCAGGGGCAACCGTGCCCGTGGAGCAGCCACCGTCGGCAGCGGCGCGCGCTGCACGTCGGCAAGAGTCAGGGCGCCCGTCAAGGGCCCCCTCACAAGCTGCGAGCGGCGGAGCGACAAATCCCAGCTCGCAGCATACCTCACTCATGAGAGGAAGCCCGCTCCGGCGGAAAGCCGACTCCGGTCGCACCAAGCCCGCTCCGGCGGAAAGCCGACTCCGGTCGCACCAAGTCCGCTCCGGTGGAAAGCCGACTCCGGTCGCGCCAAGCCCGCTCCGGCGGAAAGAACACTCCGGTCGCGCTAAGCCGACTCTGGTGGCTCTCTCCGGCGGAAAGCCGACTCTGGTCGCACCCCCGACTTTACATCTCTGTAAGTCCTACCCTTAGAGGCCCAGCAGGGAATAAAACATTTTCCTTTGTAACTAGGTAGTACTTCCGTGTGGTCCAGTCCGGTGAGCCTCCCCCGTGGAGGGGTCCGGACCTCTGCGAACCAGGTTCAGGGAAGCGTACTCACCCTCCGGGGAGGTCCGGAGCCGTGTAGCCGCTTAGCCTGGTTCCGTACCCTAAGCCTGCATGCTCTACCTCCCTAGGGCGAGTACCGTAGTACCTAAGACTGGGGGCCCGGAGGTCCAGACAGCTCCGGCCTCATAAACCCGTGTTCTGGCTTACATCGCACATCTCATGTACATCTAGTTATAAAGGAAAAGTTTATTCTCAGTTCGCCTCTAAGGATGTTACATTACAATTTCAATTTACGCATTCTGTTTGCGCTAACCCCCACGTGGCTTCTTACTCTTGTGCGGTGATTGTGGTCCGAATTGAGTTGGCTAGTTAGTGACTTAGCTCGAGACCCCTCATGGAAGAGAGGGGTTCGGACCCCTGGGAACCTGCAGGTTCAGGGAAGCGCACTCATTCTCCGGGGAGGTCCGGAGCCGTGTAGCCGCTTAGCCTGGTTCCGTACCCTAAGCCTGCACGCACCACCTCCTGTGAATGAGTGCCGTAGTACCTAGGACTGGGAACCTGGAGGTCCGGACTTTCTCTTAACCTAAAGGCCGGCCCCTTGAGCTCCGTTCACTGAACCTAGCTGTCTATCTCAAAGGATTACAGCCAACAGGATTTGGGACCTGTGGGCACGCTACTAAGCATCTACCTTAAGTCATGTGCAGGTCCAAACGTGATAATGCAGCAGGTGACCCAAAGGATGGACGACGCAGGACAAGACCCTTGCGGCGCGCACCGCTGGGCGTCAGAAGCAGCCAAGTTGCTCACAGTAGTGGCCCCACCTGCGGGTTCGTTGCCTCTCCCGAGGCGGGCCCGGGGGCCTCTGTCGGTACCCTGCAGTTGGGGTACCCACTCCTACTGTGCCAAGACTCGCGTAGTTACCCGTAACTACGCCCTAAGGAGCTGAGCAGCCGGACCCCTGGGGTCCGACTCCATCTCACCGGACCAACGGTCCCGGACCCGCTTCTCGCTCGGGGACAGGTCCGGTGTCACCACGTGTCTTAGAGGTGAAAATGCTCTGCACCTGTGACCGTGGACCCGGACCCCCGTAGGTGGGTCCGGGACCTCCACGTGCCTATCCGGATCCCGTGAGCTCTCGGCTCAGCTAGCAGCTCGGGAGGGGTCCGGAGCCGCCACGTGTCACGCAGACGCGGGCGCAGGCGCAAGCCTTCCGCTGGAAGCTCCCTCACCCACCCGCATTAAGTGCGAGTGGTTGAAGCGGGCTCTGCTGCCTCTAGGCACGGGGCAGCTTTTGTCAGTCCACACTGCGGCTCGTCTGTTACCGAGGCACGCAGCAGTGTCTCAGCGCCGCGCGCGTGGGCGACGAGTCATGATGACCAGCTATTAACTGAAGCAACAGTGCACGCTGCTACAGTGGACTGAGTCAGTGGTTCGGCGCTTCATCATGACCTCGACGCGCGACTGCAAAGGCTAGACTCTACTCTGACAGGACAACTCAAGACCATCCCTGGTCAGAAGCTACGCACGGAAGCCGACGACAAGATCTCCGGATCTGAGGCATTGAAGGCCAAAGTGTAGTTTATATTACATCGCCGGGTCCACCTGTCGGGGCCCCGCTCAGTGTACGTGCTCCCCTTGGACATATAAAAGGGAGAGCACACCCGCTAGAACACAGGTTCACACAATATCCAGACTGACTCAAGCTCTCGCAACCTTCTCACTCTCGTGGGAAGGCAATACAACACACAGTGGACGTAGGGTATTACGCTCCGGCGGCCCGAACCACTCAAATCCTGCTGTGTTCTTCGTGTTCTTGAGTTAGATCGATCTAAGACTAGCTAACCCCCGAGTACACACCTTCTGGGCCAGGGCGGGTGCCTTCCGCCACCCGGCCGTGGTTTGCAGCACCACGACAGGACCTAAGTGGCACAACTTAACAAGTTCAGGGTGCCAGATTTCGATTTTGCGAGTTCGTGGACCTAAGTGCCACCTAGAAAAAGTTCGAGGGCCGCTGGTGTATTTAACTCTAAAGATATTATCATTTTCTCTACAAAGTCATATCTCTATACATAAGAGGTGAAACAACTTCCGAGAAAACATGGGTAGTAAATAACCATCCATTATTGCATCTCCTTAAATGTGTAAGATAGATCACGGACAAGGGCTGAGAATCAACCAAAAAAATTAAAGGGAGCAAATGAACGCCTATATTCTATAGTCTGAAATATCACTGAGATTTGTTAATAATTACAATTAATACCGCAAACAAATAATTGCAAAAGCAGCTGCTTGTGACTACTATATTACAATAACAAATGGAAAAGCTTGGAATGACTTAAATGTTAATACAAACTGAAGCCATTATCAAGCCTTCTCTTCAATGCCACGGATGCAAACACCCAACAGAAGCATAGAAGGACATTACCTAATCCGACTTGTGCTGAATATTTTCAATATGCAACTATATATTCCTACCAACAAAGTATCTGTGAAATAACTGCTTTTATTTACCTCAAATTGAGGTATGTACGAATTTCCTCCCATGAGCCCCTTGTCATTCCATTGTCAGGATCATCTGATGAAGCTTCAGGTATTAAAAAAAAGGACCAAGCTGTATCCACTAAAGAAATTTCAGTTAGACATTCTGGATGTTATTAGTACAAAATTTGTCACCTTAAACAGAGGTTCAGTATGTCATATAAATTAATCTATTGAAGCAACTAAATCTTGCAAATCCACATGCTACTATAACGTTTATAGGATGCCAAAGGGTACTTAGCCTAGCGGTTAAGACACTCGAGCGGCACTCCACAGGTCCTGAGTTCGAATCCCCGTGGGAGCGAATTTCAGACTGTGGTTAAAAAAATCCTCTCGCCGGTTCCGTGTGCCAAAGCACTGGTTAAGAGCCGGCCCAGGTCGGCCTGATGACCGTATATGGCCCAGGCAATTCCCAGGGGTCACGGTTCCCACTGTCAGGGCGAGGTTGGGGTTCGGGGATTTTCTCGGTCAGGAAAGCCGATGCTTCTTCTTAGTTTAATACCGGTGGGGTAGTCTTTCCCCACCCGACCGAGTTTTTTTTATAACGTTTATAGGATACTACAATCCATGAAGGGGCCGGGGAATGCTTATGAAGACGCCCTGGGCCGGAACGCGCTCCACCTCGCCGCGGGGAAGGGCCACCTCGAGGTCTGCAGGTTCCTGGTGGAGGAATCGGGGCTCGATGTCAACTCCACCGCCTCAGGGAGTGCGTTCGAATCCTGCGCTTCTGGAGCAGTGCCAGCGTGCCAGTGTCACTGACATTCTTCCCTTGTAGTTGTAGGTGGAACGCTGGTTCACTTGGCCGCGGTCGGAGGACACGAGAGAGTTCTGGAGTACCTGCTCGACCGTGACGTCGACCCAGGGGTGCCTGACGCCAACGGCTCCACGCCGCTGCACCACGCGGCAGAGCAAGGTGCGCTCTGAATTGGGCCCAAATTGTCTTTGCTCTCCACGTTGTGCTTGGATTGGAGCTTGCAGCAATACATCTTCGCGCTTCCAGGGCACTGCGAGGCTGTAAGGCTGCTGCTGTCCAAGGGTGTTGATGTGGATCCAGTCAATCACTTGGGGACATCACTGCACCTAGCTGCCGCTAAGGATAGGGATCAGGTTGTCAAGATCCTGCTGGAACATGGTGCTGATGTAAGCTGTTAGTTTTGCTGTTTCCTCATTGCTCTGCTGCTTATGGCTTGGATGGGCATTGGTGGCAAATTTTGCTTTCCTAATTGTCAAATTGTTCGTTTTCCCTATGGGCCACAGAATACATGATGGCCTTGTCTTTCCAAGTATTTTACATGATCTTGGCTAGTTAAGGAAATTGTGATGTTTTATTATGCAGCCTAATAAAGTTGTCAATCATGTCTACTCACCGCTCATGATGGCATGCTGTGGGCATTCCTTGAAATGCATGCAGCTACTGGTTCAGGTCCAATTATTTCTTGACTTAACTTATTGTTTCCTAACTCAATAGCCTTTCTATTTCTGTAGAATTTGTTGTCATGACTACACATGACAGTTCTCTCTATTGCTGCCTAAACTTTGTATATATTTTCAATTATATAGGCTGGTGCTGGTGTGAACTTTATAAGTCCCTCTGGACCATCCATTTTAATGGAGGCAGTTGATAATGGCTTAACTGACATTGTCAAGTTCTTGCTAGAGGCTGGAGTTGATCCTAACATTGCCGATGAGGTAATCATGACTCGCTTTTTTTATTGCTTTTTATCTAGTTTGATACTTAGAGGGCTATAATCTGGCTTGGTAGTAATTTAAAATCAAGGTTTCCTGAGAGCAGGGGTGCATTGTATTGAATTTACATTGCACTTGGTGTGTATTCTAGTCCAGTTTTTAAGCTTTGGACTGCAGTGATCTGGTCATACTGTGAGTTGTTGTTCTAGTGATAGTTACCTGTGCATACATCTATGAATATTTTCATCATTCATTTTGAGTTTTTGACCATGTTCCTGAGAATCGTGGTACCAGATTGTCTAGAACAGACCACCCACTGTTAGAGTATTATTCTAGGCACACTTAATATTGTTTCCAGCACTTGATCACCAATTACAATTTTTTTTGCAGGGAGTAACTTGGCTAGCTTTCACTCAAATTCTGCTTTACTCATTTAGCATTATCTAGAAATACTTATTGTGATAAATTAAGGAAAATCTCAGTTTTTATCTTTCCCTTCTTTGGCAAAAAAATCTTTTCTTTTGCAAAACCTGTTGATAACTTTTTCGTATTTCATGCCAGATTGTATTAATGTGTTTGGTTTTTCTTTACAATGCAGGGTGGGAAAATCCCAATCATGAGTGCAGCAGTTCAAGGGCATCGTGAGCTTGTTGAAATTCTGCTTCCTAAGACAAGACCAATTCCATATGTGCCAGACTGGAGCGTTGATGGGATAATTAGAAGTATGAAATATCTGCGTTTTGTGGTTCAGGTATCTAAGTAATTTCTTATGGCACTACTCTCTAATCCAAGTTTGCAGCATCCCAAATATGTTAACAGTAAAAGTATGATATTTGAACCCTTTGAAGGCCATATCCTTTTGCGTTGCACATGCTATTGTTTTAGGATGCAGGTCTGGTGGGTAAAAGGATAGCAGATGCCAAGTCACGAGGAAAGGAGGCTTTTGCAAAAGGGGAGTACTTTGCAGCCATTTACTTCTATGGCCTGGTAATGCTTGAACTAATCTAAACTATATACTTGCTGGGAAATTGGAATAATACAAACTGTAGCAGTAGTAGCCTTTAAGTTGTCTCCTCACTTGCTGATTTCTCCATAATCCCTTACAATAGGTGGTAGAGCAATTTCACTGCATTCTGTATAGTTCACCAGGAATTGGATTATTATAATTTTTGCGTAAATCTGATGCTACACTTTTGTTTTCTCAGACCTGTTAAACCAAATGAAACGTGCACTTTTGGCACCTGTACTATTAAGTTGGTCCAATTTACCCCCTATACTATAAACAATCTTGACTAGTTAGTAGCCTGCACTTCGATACTAGTTCGATGAAGGTCCACAACTTCCTTGAGGGCAGTTTGGCTGGGGGGCATGGACTTACTCCAACTTAGAAGGTGTGCGGAATTCATTTTATAGTTAAAAATAGAGGCACTATTATAAAATTATGGAAAAATTGGAATACTCATGAAGATATTTGAATTGTAAAATGCAAATATAATATTTGTTTGGAATTTAATTTTGGAGTTTCTAATAGCAACAGAATGATAGGAAAGTAACATGTTGTTTTTAAATGGTTTATTAATGAACAAGTGGGTGAGAAGTGCCAGCAAGAATTTTACTTTAATTCATTTGGACCATTTTTGAGAGAATAGTGTTAAAAATAACTACTGCAGGTTCAAAACTGAACTTCTAAAACTGATGCAAGGGAGCAGTGCTATGATCTATGGGACCAGTTCACTGAATCCCAACAAATTCAACAAAACTGTGTTCGTTCTTATTGTTAGTGCAGGCATTGGATAAAGATCCACGTGATGCCACCTTGTTAGCCAACCGGAGCTTATGCCATCTGCGGCTGGGAAAAGGGGACCAAGCGCTGTTAGATGCTCGGAAATGCAAAATGATGAGTCCTCATTGGTCCAAGGCATGGTACCGTGAGGGCAAGGCATGGTACCGTGAGGGTGCCGCTCTCAGCTTGCTGAAGGTATAACAGTCAGCTAGTGACCACATCTGTCTTTCAACCCGGCCAATCCAATCTCTCCCCCTTATCCACAGGACTACAAAGGAGCGGCCGATGCGTTTTTGCAAGCACTGAAACTTGACCCTGCGAGCGACGAGATCAAGAAGGCGCTAAGGCAAATGTTCTTGCTCCCTTCTAGTTCTACTTTCAATTAATACCTAAATTGATTCGATCATCCACAGGAACATGAACATCTAACCCCACCCTTTCTGCAGGGAGACCATTGATGCATGAAGAGCGCTGCTGCTCGCAACAATAATTAATGATCCTCCAAGGCACTCATTGGGGCTTTATAGATTGTGTAGCTCCAACTAAGCCAGTGCATAGACTCTGGACGTAGCGATATGTAGATTGCGTGTTGGCTCTTTTGTGACTAAGGCCCTGTTCGCTGTGCTGGTGCTGGAGGCTGCTGCTGGAGTGGTGTGAGAGAAAAACGTTGTTGGCTGGCTGGTGGCTGGAGGCTGCTGCTGGAGTGGTGTGAGAGGAAAACACTGCTGGCTGGCTGGAGGCTGCTGGAGCAGAATAGGGTGTAAGATGTAAAGGTGTTTTGTGCCGGCAGGAAAGCATAGGAGCAAGGTTATTAAAACGATAAAACGACGAAACGAATAGAGGGTAGATTTTAACGAAACGATGGACGTTTTATCGTTTAAACGGACGTTTTAACATTTAAACGTCGATTTCACAAGAACGTTTTCTCGTGAAAACGTCGTTTTCACGTCGTTTTAATAACCAGGCATAGGAGTGCACTTCGACTGTCTGTACATGTATATATCCTGCTTTGCTCCTTTTGTCGTCCCTGGAGAAGAAAGGGAATACCAGGATTGCCTCCCCCGGCCTTAGGAATTCAAGTTCGTCTGCTGTTAAGTTTTTCTCGTTGAGTTTAAATGGGTGAAGGTCAAATTGTTTTCCACTGCTATAAGTATGTATAATGGAAGAGTAGCGCCGTTAATTTTACCCTGATAATTTTGGTGGGAATGTCCATATAACTGCATCATACTGATCCTAGAATCAAGGTGCATTTAGCCATTGCATTCTGACAGCTCATTGGAACGCACCGGGAATGGCCTTAGGTCAGTTCCAGTGCACAGTTTTATGGTACAATTACCTAGACTGGAAATTAGATAACTGTGTTAGATGGTTTTTATGATGATAAAACTCTTCTCATGTTTTATGAAACTCTATCCTTATCTTCTTGTCATATCAGCAAAATTGATAATATTTAATACTATAAAACATTTTATGAAATTCCTATCGAGACGGACCTTAAACCCTCAAATAGATAGTTTATTAAAAAAAACTCTGCACAGATGGGAAACCGCATGCTCCAAACGTAAAAACTCGATATGCGAGTAAGCCACTCCGACCAATGTAAGAAGAAGATTTTACATACTCCCTCCGTCTTGAAATATAAGACATTTTAACATTACTGGAGAGTCAAAGTTGTTCAAGTTTGATCAAATTTTAGAGAGAATCATAAAAAATGTATGACACCAGACATATATATTATAAAAATATATTTAATAGAGAATCTAATATTACATATTTGATATCTAAATGTTATTATTTTATTGTATAAATTTGGTCAAATTTGAAAAACTTTGACTCTCTAAAAATGTCGGAATGCCTTATATTTCAAGACTGAAGGAGTGCCGTAACTCGTGTGAGCGGGTCGGGATCTATTTCCATTTGTTTTAGTGTGCAGGCAGATCTATTTACATATGCTTTGGCGTGTAGACAGGTGAGGTGATTTTTTTTAACCTCAGTCTGAAATTCGCTCTCATCGAGAGTCAAATCTAACCAATCCGGCTAGGCATCCGTTCGCAAGCTCTAAACGTGGTAGTCTTAAATTATAAAATATACTCCCTTCGTTCCAAAATAAGTTCACTTCTAGATTTCTAGATTTGAGGTGAAAAGATCAATGTTATTGAGAAAATATACATACCTCTATAAAGGTGAGATCAAGTTCGTCGAGATATACATACACACACACACACACACCTAATTAAACTTCCATTTGACTCGGGGTAAACAAAAAGTGATTTATATACATCGTATTTCTATTATTTATGGACATAGGTGGCAAGATTCATTGTTAGGGAAAGTATTTGCGAGTTCCTCCTGTATTTATAGAAAGAGTAAAATGTATTAGACGTCCACCAATTTGTACGGGTGTATCATTTAGGATCATGAACTCTAAAAATGCATTTTTAGGTCATCACCTTTAATTTATGTCACTTAGGTCCATAAACTTAAAAATATAGATCCATAAACTCTAAAAGTGTAAAATTATAATTTGTGTCACTTAGGTGCATAAACTCTAAAAGTGTACTTTTAGGTCATGACTTCATCCATAAACAGTCGTGTGACTAAGATACGCCTACAAAGATCGTCCCAATATTGCTATCCGTAGATATCTTTCAATGTCTCATCAAGAACCACTTTGGATTGACACAAGTATAACACATTCACGAGATTTTTCGCCACAGCACCTAACGCTACCATATCAAACCTCTCACGCCATGGAAGACATAATATATCCTACCACGGTACACATATTGTTGAGTCCCTCTATGACCTCCTGCACCGTTCCCAAGCTATCATCCTCTCCTCTCCTCCCATATTACGAGGTCATATCTAGATCTAAACTCTGAAACTCACTTTGGTGCGTAAGCCCCACTTTGAATATTTCAACTCTTCTCTCTCCTCTCCTTATGCATTTGATTTTAAATTGGAGCTCAAATTTGACCCTTCTTGTGAAACTCCAGCAACATGCAGGCACTATGTAGATTCGTGTCAATGCGATATCAATGCATAAAGATTAGATGGAGGGGTATGGATCTAGTAACACAAATTACAAATTTATGGATCTAGAAATAGACTTTTAGAATTTGTAAATCTAAATGACATAAATTACAATTCTATGGATCTAGCTCAACCAAGTGAGAAGTGAAGTGACGAGGCGTGCGCCTTGCTGCAACCTGCAAACGTGACCCTCCTAGGGCCACCCTGTTAGAGCGCGCGTCCCATCCGAACACGCTCCTCTACTGTGCCACGAGTACTTTGCGCTCGCCTTGGCGCGCCCAGGCGCACCCTCATTTTGTTTTTTAATGAGATAAGCAAAGGTTAGGAGCATTTATACGTAATAAGCGTCTTAACTGCAGCAGTATGAACTTTTTGTGGAGGTCCAAATATGCATACATACACATTAAATCTGCTGGGTTATTATTTGTTATTATAATAGAATCTAAATACACGGCCACAATTATTTACAATGGCATTAAAGCTAGCATCTATGATTTTTCCCTGGGTATTTAAATGCAGAACTACATATAGTTATAAAGAAGCAGCACCTAAATATTTTATTGGTAACTGATAAATTGAATTACAAAGTTCTTGGAGCCTCTTGCTGTGTTCATAAGGCATTAGTGCGAATAAGAAGATGCAGAACGTGTATCAGCTTAAAGACTCCAACAATAAGAGAAAAATAGCTAAAGAAAAATAATAAAAAATTGTTTTCGGTGAGGGAAAACCACTACCAGACAGGTTTAAAATTCTAGCAGACAATAAGAAGCAAGGAGCACTTTAAATTGGAAAAAATGAAAGACTGAGGGGGGGGGGTAATCAGGGAAAGTGTCAGCAATTCAGGAGCAACATAGTTTGTAAAGGACAATACGTATGTAGATTCGTATTTGGAAACCCCATAAAAACTATACACTCTAAGACAATGACAGAACAAATTATGCAGAAGACCAATTAAAGATACAGGTACAGATGTTCCTGCAAAAGGAGAACTCAATATTATATGCTACCATGCTCTTTATTCAGTAAACATTATCACATCAGTTATGGTGGTGAGCTAATCACTGAAAGTGAAAGATACTGGCTGGAATAGAAATGCTAATGTACGTAAGGAACTCACACTTTAAGTTGACCGGCGGCAAAAAAAAAAAATACAATTCAAAACTACAGCAACCAGGGGGCAAATACATATGATGAAATTCCCATGAGGACATTTTATATGTGAACTATAAGAGCTACATTGTTGGAATATAAATTGGCAATAACTGATGAAAGAAGATTTCAGTTTTCTTCAGGCTCACCCATACTCTATTTGAGTTATGCACATCAGCTTACCTCTTTTCCTCCCTTTCTTGCACAACAAAGCATTAACGGACATAAGATCCATTGCAATCACACAGTAGGATAATAAAAAGTCCCCTATTTTAGAAAAGGATAAAGAATTTAAATGCATGCTTATGGGATGCATCCCAAAATAACCTATCCATTGCTTCAGCATGGTGGCTCTGCTTCAGTTGACCCATTGTCATCACCAACGAAATTTACCTGAAGCATGCACATGACTTTCTATCCACGAACCAGTTGGAGTGCATGCAGCAGTCATCATGGGTAAAAATGGTTGTTCACAATTCTCGAGTACAATGGCAGAATCATAACAGATTCATCTTGGAAATCAGCAGTTGCTCTGATATACTAAAACCAGAACACAAACACATCGATGATATATGCTTTGCAAGATTGACAGAATGGTTAGATCCATTCCAGCAATGAAATGTGACATGTTCACTGGATTAGGATGAAATCAATGGATTATTTATTTGAGCTATATGAAAAGAGCAATGTAGACAGTAATCAAGTATTTTGTTTTCCAAATACCCTTTCTTTATGTAGCTAGATCGGAGCAGCATGTCAGCAGCTGTGGACAGATCAAAAGAGGTAGGTGTAGGCACCTTTTGAATAATTCGCAATCTATTGGCTGGGATATATAGGTTTGACACAACATATTGTAAATACAAAACAATATTAATTTTTCACAGGTTGACACTTTCACCTTCTCATTGCTGGACTGGACAGGATCACATCTTGCACCACCATGTAGATCCTTTTCAAATGGCAACATCTGCATTTGTATAGAAAAAAAGTGGCCAGCTATAGAATAGGTTATTTTGTGGCCACTCTATCCTACGCACCAGATGCACCTGATTTCCCCGGACGGTCGCTCCCCCTCCCGTCCAATCCGGCGCGGATGCTTCGCCTGTTCCGTTTCCATTCGCATGCGAGCCAACAGACCAAGGTGAGCGAGCCGCTGTGTTACAGACTGCACGAGCCGGCCAGCTTTTTTTCTATTAAATGACCGTGATTACGCTGCATTTACTTCATGCATGCCGCCTATTACTGCCTACACGGTGCATGTGAGTGTGCTACTGTATTTTTTTTTTTTTTTTTGCAGGCGTGCATGCGAGTGCCCAATGGTTACAACAATGGCTCTAGTAATATATCAGAATTCAAACAATTTGCAGTACATATGAATTACGACAATCTCTAAGTAATATACATCAGATCAGATTTATTATATGATGTATTATATGATGAGTTACGATAGGACACAGCTTTACCACTAATTTGATAATTTTGGACAGATTTACTATTTGTTTGTATTGGCAGTCAGTATTACTATCAATTTACTATAAACTATTGTCATCAATTTACTATAAAGCCAGGTGCATGTTATAATTCAATATATAGAAATTAGGATGGAGGTGGCAACAATTTGGCGTCAATTAGTTCCCAAGGACAATTTGGCAGTATACAAATAGATCATTTTACTATGATCTAGTTACTAGAACCGATATGTGCAGTTGTATGTGTCATAATTTACCATAACCTGATTTTACCATAATTTGGACTAGGCACGATTTAGCGTCAAGGTGCTCTGAGGGACCGCATGATGTAACACATGGCAAAACAAGAGCAGGATATAACACAAATTATAGTATACCATGGCACATCAATTTGGTGAATCGCAAGACATATATATCCATCCATTTTTTTCCAAAGAATGAAACAGAAAAAAAAAGAGACAAGATACTAGGTCTCCATTTATTTAATTTGAACACCACGACATCAAGATCTTGTCCTGTGCGCCTCAAGTCTGGCTGGAAGCTTCTTGACCTGTGTTTAGTGGGTTGTAAGGCACGAAGAAGAGGAGCTCTGACCTAATTTGATGTGGCCCCTTTTCCTGGATTTGTAGTGAATGAAAATTAGAACAACTGTACATGTATAATAACAAGTAGGACTGAGCAAAAACGGAAATACCATATATGGCTATAAGAAAGGGAGCTATAGCTTGCCAATAACATAGTGATCCACATAAGTCATAACTTTGTTTTTGTCTACTGGACGCACTAATCCAGAGTTTACAGTATAGATATGGTGGATTACCATAATACATTAAATTTTTCGAGATACAAATAGGAACAACGAGGTTCAAGTATATTGTACAATAATTTAGAAACATCGCACACTAATGGACATTAGCTTTTTCTAGCCGAATACAAACATTAACAATATACATTTACATCCGGAATTTGAGATAATCATTTAGAGCTTCTCTCATTCAGTGGCAGCTGGTTTTGAACTCAGATCAATGCACAATTCCCCCGTTGGCTGCTCGTAGGTGGGCTCATCTTGCACAGAACTCGACAGAAAGGCCTCATCACTTGAAAACTTCATAGTAACAAGGGGAATAGTAAATAATACATTGATTTCAAATTTCTAATACTTACAGGAATCACAACATTGATTGTCGTAATTTCTAACTATGTTTTACGATAAATATATTTCAGATAAGCAATTAGCATGAATTTGCTGAAATATTGACCAAGTTCCAACACAATTTAAATTTTCGTTCCATGGTACATAAGGGCCAGATCCAGATATGGTGAAATCAGCTTATTTCAAATGTAGTAGTAAACTATATGGTTAATTTGCTGCAGCGAAGGACAACGAAGGTCTAGTAAAATTACTAGAGTTTTCTATAGTCCAATTATGAAAATTTAGGAAAATAAATTTGTAAATGGTAATAAAAATTATGAGAATTGAGTGGTAGCAAATCAGCATTAATTATCTAATAACTATTTAGATTAGGATATCATTCCAAAAATTGGTTTTGCCCAACTAAGGAAACACAATGGAGTCAGCACTTCAAATCAATAGAAGAAAAACAAGAGGTACGGTATACAACCTGGTGCCACAGTCAAATTATATGATAAGGATGCAACAACAACCATCAATTCCTTGCGGGAAATCATATGAACGGAAAAGCACAAACAATGGATGTACAGTGACAGAATAAATCAAACCCAAGGGCAATCAGCTACTAATCCAAATAGGAATCAGATTGATGTTAATTCCAGGTATGGACTTTTACAGTTGCTTACCTTAGAATCTTTGTCTCCGCTGGTCTAGGAATGCCCATTCAGAACGGCGCACAGATGGCAAGATGGCAACAGCCATGCCCGGAGCATCAAATGAGATAAATTAGAAAATTTTTATTTAGCTGCAGAAAGGCCCACACATATTATAAACAACTCTAACAAAATCTGTGACTAATACAGGTCATAAAACAGGAAACCAAGCTTCACATCTCAGTTACATGTGCAAATTTACTGTGCGACAGCTAATGATGGAAGATATTATAGAAGTGGATTTCTAGTATATCTCATGACTATGTTAAAAGATTATTGCATAGTTCCGCCACACACAAAAAAAGAGAGAGAAGGAATTGGACAAATCCTAGTGACATGCTAACTGCAATATACCTTTTTGCTCTACTTGGAGATCCCTGGTGCTATCGACATAATTAAAAAAAGTAGTATATTATATGGTTAATTGACCACAGTGTAGCATCAATGAAGGTCAACTAAATTACGAGAACTATGTACTATGCATCCTGTTAATTTACTGTAAGAGCAATCAAGCGTTCAAAAATTTAGTTGGTACCTAAAATCTGTGCAGCATGGTACATGAAGGTTATCTGTTCCATTAATCCTTCATTCTACATCTGAAGAACCAGATTAGTTTAAGGATCTACAAAGCCTAAGTGATTTAATGGACAAATTTACCATAGGAAAACCTCGATTTTCATGTAGTCCGGAAAAACACAGTATTAAACTAGATGATGCATTTGCAAGAGTGAAAGAACGCTGAAGGCCTAGTGATCTGAATAAAGAAATTGTTTTTTCCATGGCATCTATAGGGAATCACGAACGCCAAAAGTTGATGGCTGGATGTAGCTATGTGCTGCAGCTCACCGTAGGATCTTGCGACGGGCCACCATTACACCAAAGAACGACGGCCCCTGCGACACAGCAATGATGCTCCCGGAGGACGGATGCCGTCAGCCGATGCAGGGTAATGGATTTGAGGTCACCGTTGAGACTGGAACTTGGTCGCATCTACGAGGGATTTAGGCCTTTACTGATGGCGATTGAAGGCAGGGACTCTCCGCTTCGATCTGCACTCAAAAAATTAAATTGGGAACGAATTAAAGAAGATCAAATGAGTAGAGACGGGATTTTCTCTCAATCATACCTAGAATTGTGCGAAGTCATACTGCTCCACCTGCTAGCAGCCTCATTCCGTCAACTTGGAGCTAGCTTGAAAAGGGGATCTGGGGGTTTCGAGGTGAGGACACGAGCAGAATAGGAATGTAGAAGAACGACTGTTTATCAGATTCAGAGCTTTACCTCGCTGAGAAGCTCTTACACGATGCACGGGAGGAACAACGACGGTGACGCGAGTGGATTCGAAGCCGCAATGAGGGTTCGAAAAAAAAAAGCCTCAATGAGGGGAGGCAGCATCATTATCGCCTCCCAAGGCGGGGTTGGGTTGGAGCGGCGCAATTTGTCCGCAAGCCGCGACTGGGCGGAGCGCTCGACTCGCTTGATTGCTTTCGAGCCGAGCCACGATGGGATCCGCCAACAGTGCAAGGGGCAGGAGACTGGTCCGTCGGTGCGTTGGTTGGATCTGGCGACAGAATAGTTATTCTGTAGCCGGCTACAGAGAAGGTGTTCTATATATATAAAACCCATTTGACTTTGGTGATTGTAGTAACAACAAGGAAACTGTTTAAGGATATTTTGTTGTACAGTAACTTCATACAGAGAGGATTGACCTCTTTTGTGGAGATAATCCGTGCTTGTGCATGACACATGTAGCAACTGACCTGCACACACTGGAGTGGAATTGACTCTATTAGGTGCTGCACTATTTCACTTCAGAAATCAGAATAACTGAGTGAACATAAGTTTTAAAAGAATAAGTAATATATTGTGAAGATGACACAGTCCATTACTCTATTTTGAAATAAGGCGGTTTTCCTGGTCAATTAATCAAACAAGCTGTGAGCATTGTCCGTACACGTGAGAAGTTTACATACCCAAGAGACTTTTATGTCCTCCATGACAATGCAAGGGAAGGGAGACAGTGGGACACTAATGTTACGGCACCTGCCATTACATCTGTACATATTACCACTTAGCACACTGTTGATTTAGCTACAATCCTTCTTTCCACGTTGCACTGTTGCTTTTGTACCTCAAGCTGTCAAGCACAGAGACCTCTGAAATCAAGAGAACTATGCACATGAAGAAAATGTGGTTGCTGGTATTAGTTAGCAAGAAAAAAGAAAGCAGCTGAAACAGGCTCAACCTTTTAGGGGCAATACATAAAGCAAATGGTGTGTACCAGAATTGAAGTCAGAAGGAAAAAAGAAGGGCATGAAACATGTGAGTTCCCTCCATTGTAGGCTCGTCCTGGCAGTGCCCGTTGTCTACTGACGAATCTCACGGCCTAGAATTAGCTCAAAAAAAATGTGGATACTGGTATTGGTTAGCCCTGAAAAAAACAGATACAACAAGAACATAGGTACTCAACCTTTTGTTTAGACAATACATCAAGCAGTTGGGGTGCATCCGAACTGAAGCAAAAAGAAGGGCATGGAAAGCTCTCTTCCATTGGAGCCTCATCCTGCCAGTACCCTTTGCCCATTGCATAATCTCACGACCCCGTAATAAGTTCTTTTCCACCACCAAGTTGAGCACCTACAACAACCAAATTGAACCAAAATCAACAACAAACAGATTACAGATTCATGAAATCGAACTGCAGATTCACAAAATCTCGAACTGACGTGGGAACCCACTGCGAGGCTGCAGGGGAGCTCCACCATGGAGACCTCGTCGTAGGGGAGATGCTCCCATTGCACGGAGACTGAGGCAGGGCAAGACGGGGCCGTTGGAGGTGACGAGGGAGATGCAGACGCGGAGGAGGCAGGGACCAGGGACTGGAGCTGCGGAAGGTGCGCCAGGGCGGCGACCGAAGTGGCATGGAATGGGGTGTGGCCATGGAGTTGGGCCACGGAAGCACGAGGATGATGAGATCGGGAGTGGCCGCCTGCTGCCAGGGCCGGCGCACCAGCGGGGGGAACACAACACTAGCTTGGCAGCCCGGGCGGGGGAGAAAGGGGCGCCGGAGAAAGAGCCCAAGGTGGAAGCAGAAGTGGAGATGGCCGGGCGGCGGAGGGAGCAGCTATGGCCGCTGCCATCACCACCTTCACCATGCAAGCGAATAGGGGCGTGTTTGATAGGGTGGCCCGTGGGTTCGGCTGCACTCCGGAGCTCAGTAACGTGTTTGGATCTATTTTGCCTTCTCTCAGCCCGGCCTATGAGGGCCACAGCCTCCCCCTCAGCCTGGCTTCACTCGTACGCGAAAAAATACCGTAGTAGCTGGGGAGCCCGGCTCCACGCGGCGTAAGGCGGATGATTTGGGTGCAATTTCGGTTGGCGGCCCGTGGCAGTTGGGCTGCCAGCCCGGCTCCCAGGCGCTCTCCAAACAACACCACACCTGAGGACGTCCAGGCTAGGTTGGGCCACTGCACCAAACAAGAATGGGTGGCCCGTTGCCACCAGGCTCTGGCTGGCCTTGGCCTGGTTGCTGGGCTGGGCTGGCCACAACCACCGTTCCAAACACGTCCTAGAGAGGGGGCAGCAGGACACGAGAAGGTTCCAGCTAATGCCAGGGGAGGAGGGGGAGAGAGCAGCACCACGGGCCATTGGATGGACATCGCGTGGACCACGGTTTTTTTACTATCGTGGATAGCGTCAAAGGGCGCCGAGCGGTGCGCAAATAACATATAGAAATGGGCATATGATTTCGCTCTAGATGAGATATCAGCTGATGCAGGGTATGTAGTTGTCACCCTGCTAAATGCCAAATAAGAGGGGAGTCTATGGACTATGGAACAGGAGAAATTTCAGAATTTGGGACTCAATTCTGAAATTTCTGCTGGGTTCTGGGCTGCTGGCTGCTGTCCTTACAACCTGGAATAAATCTCTCCAAAACTATGACGATACCTCTTTACAGCTTAGATTCAGATGAAATTTTTGTGAATCATAAAACCTTTCGGATGAAATTTTGTTGAAACTAGCCACGTCTAGCATCGATTGTTGAAGATTCCTAGTGAATTGAAAAAAGGCCACCTGTATTACTTGCATTGGCTGTAATGGACGAATTATGCTTGGGAAACCTGATTAAGGTGTGGCGAACAATTAAGTTGATAGAGAGTAACTGTGGCTAGCAGCTTTACACTTTGCCTTGTGCAAATGGGTTGTGTTGTGCGTGAAAATTTCCTTCATGCATATACTACTATATGCATGAATAGATTGAAATAACAGCTCAATCAGCTTGGGCCACTATGTCCATCAGTGTCAAGCTTAATGGCAGGCAAAGACTAAACACGCATTCCTAATCGCCGCAAAGTGAGAAGATTGTTTACTAATTTGGAGCATTCTTGCTTGCTTGACTAGGTTACATATTATGCTCACCCATGGATGAAAAAGGTTAGGTTCCAATATAGGGAAAAGGTCAAGCATACGACATAGCAATGCATGCTCAAATTACAGTGTGTGAGCTGGACTTTCGTGTCACGACGAAAGCAACATCAAACTCTCAAGTGGCCGGCCACATACGATTTCTTTTTAGGACACCATATATAGAAATGGCCGTAATTTAATTTTACAACTTAAAATATGCTAATCAGCTAATGATCATTTGGAAGAAGAAAAAACAGTTGAATGAAGGCAGTTCCTCCAACAAACTAACCTAGCTGTCTTCAAGCATATGAAATAGGTACTGATGGTATTAAATTACAGCGGAAATATGAAAAAATGTTTTAAAGAAAATACTTAATAATTAACGGAAAAATGCGAACTCCAGAGGTCGTAATTGAATTAGGAAAGAATGAACCGCCACCATTAGAAATCACTGGCCTTTTCTCTAGTCTAGACAATTGCAAAAAGTATGGTGTAATGGCAGTATTCTCACGTATTTTTCCGAGACACTGCAAATAATTGCAAGTAGGTAGTAGCCGTATGCAGTACGTGATGAGCTACCGTCACCACAATAATTTCTTCGTGTACATGAGATTTCTACTGATGATATATCTGTGACTCTTAGCAACTTGAATCTCCTAGATTACCTAGGGTCAGTTCAAACTGC
Source organism: Panicum virgatum (assembly GCF_016808335.1). Classification (NCBI taxonomy): domain Eukaryota; kingdom Viridiplantae; phylum Streptophyta; class Magnoliopsida; order Poales; family Poaceae; genus Panicum; species Panicum virgatum. The sequence continues at coordinate 6,059,904 of NC_053146.1, forward strand.
GAGAGTTCCATAAGGAACATATATATAAACTCCATTAGGTATCTGAAAATCTTTTCAAGAATACTATTACTTTATTTCTATATTTAGGGAACAAATGCCACCCCTGGAATTCATGATTTAGGAAGGAATGGAGTAACTGGAACCATTAGAATTATCTGCCCATTTTGATCTCTCGAAGATAGAGATCGGACAATTGCGAAAAGTACTCTCATGCATGATCATTTACTAGACTTGGACGATGATTAAGACGCTACAAATAATAATTGCAAGGAGTGTTAGTAGCCGTATGCGGTACGCTTGTACGTGAGCTACCGTTGCCACAATCATCAGTCAGTGTTTTGATTGATGATCTCCTCTCCATATTTATAATCTTTATTTTATCTATGCTACCAATCTGTCACGGATCTCCTTCACATGGCACTGAGTAGGACTGGCATTATGGGATATTAAGAGTACACCCAACTTTCGGCTGTAGTAGAAAGGGACAGAGAATCTAATGTTGTACACACACCAATCAAGCGACTAATCAATCAATCTCATTGCTATTTGATTATTAGATCCTCTATTTAACTAAAAAATGGGCTGGTTTATATTTTTATATATGTGCATGTCATTAAATTAGTGATGTCACTGATGATAAAGAATGGAGAAAAAGGTACATGGATTCAGGTAGCTACTAGCATGTACACAATCAAATGAAATATGCAGGTGTGTTGGCATCTCAAAATATGTTTGCAAATCCTGAAAAGTATACGATTTGTTGAAAATAAATACTTCTTCGTCATGAATCAATTCACTTCTCAATTGAGCATCCTTCTCCTTGCATCAGAGACTCAAAGTAGACTGACATATCCGGCTCCAAGAAAGAACAGGTTTCACTCCAATTAATGATCTCATGCATAGCTTCTTGAGAGCAATCTAAGACACAATAATAATACCACTACAAAAACCTCCAAGTCATATTGGTCTAAAAAAAAGAAAAGAAATCTCCAAGTCATATAAGTGAAGCAGGAAAAGTAGCTGGGGAAGATAGCTTCAGGGCATCAACAATGCAAGCCATGGAAGGATGAAATCGAAATTGAAAAGAAGGTATCTGTGCTGTTCATTTCACCTGAAATTCGAATTGTCTGTTTGGTGTTCCGATTGATGCTCGGCCGCCAGACACCATGAAACTCCAAGAAACTACGGAAAAGCACGAAAGAATCATCTGTTGCGAGAGAAATTTGTGAATTACCCTTGCACACCGACGAAGTATCTCTGTTGTGCACCCACGAGCAGATGAAACTGCAAAGCATGATCTGATCGTTAGCAGTCATCACTTCTGTGGACAACTAGCTAAACACACGTCAGATCATGCTGGCAGCTTCAGCTCCTAGAGGATGCACCAAATAAAAATTGTAGAGAGAGAGAGAGAGAGAGAGAGAGAGAGAGAGAGAGAGAGAGAGAGAGAGAGATGCGAGGAGGGTGAAGCTAGGAAGAGGGTAGCATATATAGTACTATAGCAGTGGCACCAAATCATATGATTGGCCAATCTCTGATATTGGTGGTTATGTAGAAGGAAAGGCCAGATTGCTTGTAGTTAGCTCTAGCTAGATTGATGTAACAACTAACTAATGTGGTGGTCCCCACGGCAACGTATACTACATGCATTTGTGTCACTCTCAACCCTCCCCCACTAACCACCACACCTTTCTGTTAAGCTTTGTGAAAATTTGTTTAACTTGTTGCACACAATAATCCATCCACACATATGCATAAAAATAAAAGATAGTGTTCACATTAGCTGGCTCTATGATCCTAGCTAGTATATATATGCACGTAGGGGTAGGGCATCATCATAACCTGACTTATGGACAGCCTTTTGAGTTCCCCATCAGTTTCCAACCAACAACTACCTAATCCTGCATATCTTATAATTCCCCCAAACAAAAGTCCTTTTGTAGTTTTGTTGCCTGCTGTAGATTACTAAGCCGTGGGTCATTTACATATGGTTCTTGTGAGTTGTGACAGGGCTTGGTGACAAATCAATACAATAGACCAAAATTTCATTGCCTAAATTTCATAAGATATCTTTGTAACGGCTATATGTAAGAACCAAGGAAGTAGTAACTAAGTCTGAGAAAGGAAACAGTGAGAGCTATATATAATAATAAGACTGTATCATAACCATACCATTTATGCATGGTTGAGAAATGTTGCTGTTTTACTTGATGGAACATACATATAAGAGAAATTTTACTGTGCTTGGAGATTTTATGAGCCATTGAGGGATCCACATCCAATGGTTAAAAAGTGGGAGGAATCGGTTATGAAGAACTAAACATGTAGACCAGGAACTATTATTTTGTGGGCCAGGAACCACTTATGGAAATGATCTTAAGGGTATTTTAGTACTTTTCATATCCTTTCTATCATTAAAAAATATAAATCGCTTTGGAGAATAAAAACAATGGACTGTGCCGATGCCAGCAGCGGCCAGGCCCTGCTGCCGCATGTGCCTGGGGTTGTGACTTGTGAATTGTGGTGACAAAGGGTTAGAATTCGATTTGTTAGGTGGGTTCAAATGATCTCAACACTCTGCGATTGTGTCTCGTGTTGTTTGATTTTGTAGCCTGAATTTTAATGTAACACCACTGCGGGTGGGCCGGTCAAGGGAGGGTCGTGCGCTGCTCGCTGCCACTGCCGGGGAAAGGCCGCCGCTGCCGCCACCGCCTGGGAAGAGCTGCGCGCAGGTGGCCGCCGGGGAATGGCCAGGTGCAGACTACCAACGTTGAGGAAGAGGGTCACGCGCAGGCCACCGCCACCGTCGCGAAAGGCCCGAGCCCAGGTGGTCACCGCCGGTCAGGAGAAGAACGAGATGTATTTGTACTGGATAAAGTGACTAAACTGCCCTCAATTAAAATAAAACACTCCTGATTAAATCAACAGTCCAGATAATTTGCGGAGGGAGGAACCGGTGGTGGTTCCTCTCAAGCACCGTATCAAAGACAAATCAGCAGTCTCGGGGGGGGGGGGTATAATTAAGTAGGATTCTGGAGAAGTGCTGGTGATCATTTCCTTCATCTTTTTCTTCCTTTTTCGTGCAAAGCAGCGGTGGTTTTGGTCGCAGGCAACCATATTTCAAGGTAACCGATGAAAGCGAGATGCATGCTTGTGTATTGAATTCTGTCATCTGTATAATAGCTGGCATTGTATATATATCTGTGGTGCATGATACATGCATGCTATATAACATGTTGCAAAAGGTAATGTGGACACCTTTGTTTGTTGCGTTTAGCTGTGGGTGTACTGCTGGAGAAAGAGAGTCCCTGGACAAACATGCGCATGTGAGGTGTACACGTACATGGCGTGCAAGTCCACAAAAATCCTGGTTGCAGAAAAATCAATGGTCCTTGAAAAGTGATGTATACATCTAGAAGGACAATATATAGAAAGCCATGAACAATCAGAGGTCAATTGACAGTGCAGTTACTTTATTAATTAGTTAATGTGTACTGATCAGGTAAAAATTATTAGGTCTCACATCAATTTGTCATGACATGTCCCAACAAAAGAGAAAAATAGAAAGGAAGAGAGTGAACTGACCGGGGGGCAGCCATGAAAGGCTGACTTTCACTACTAGAAAACCTGCCTTTGGCATCGGTCGGGAAATGCCTTTGGTACCGGTTCTTACAACCGGTACTAGGCAACCGAGACCAAAGGCTCTACCCATTAATACCGGGTGAATAACCCGGTACCTTTGCACTGCGTCAAAAGAAATGACATGTCCCAACAAAAGAGAAAAATAGAAAGGAAGAGAGTGAACTGACCGGGGGGCAGCCATGAAAGGCTGACTTTCACTACTAGAAAACCTGCCTTTGGCACCGGTCGGGAAATGCCTTTGGTACCGGTTCTTACAACCGGTACTAGGCAACCGAGACCAAAGGCTCTACCCATTAATACCGGGTGAATAACCCGGTACCTTTGCACTGCGTCAAAAGAAAATAGGGGCACATTGTAGTGGCTAGGATTCGAACTCGTGACCTCTTGTCTCAAGTTTATCTCCTTTACCATCTCATCTACAACGTAGTTGTGACTGAGGGGAAGATATTTTCCTTTTGAAGTAACCTGTGAAGCACTTCCCGGTACCAAAGGCTAGACATAGGTACCGGGTGATGTTTTCACCCGGTATTAATGTGGAAGGATCCATCACCCGGTACCAATGTCTAGCCTTTGGTACCGGGTGGTGTTACCACCCGGTACTAAAGGATCCCTGTATTTTTCCATGCACCTCAAAAGAACCTTTGGTATCAGGTCATTTTGGTTTTGGTACCTTTGAGGTGGACCGATGGCCTCTTTTCTAGTAGTGTTTCTTAGGAAAAGCCATCTGTGCAAGAGATCGTCAGATAAACCAAACAGCCGACCCAGGACGACTAGGAGTAGCACTAACAAGAGTATACACCTCGATCTAACAAGTCATTTTCTTCAACCAATTCATCCCTAGATCAGATGAAACTAACCATATATACCCTGCTAGATCACACACATATACAACCTGAACATTTATTATTAACCCCTCGTACATGCTAGATATTAAGGATATAACGACGACGTTTCCTACTCTGCAAAGGGGATGCCACGTTCATCAAAGAGATACCATCCTTGTTTTCAATTTCCAGACTGCAAGAAAGTGACGCTGCAGCTAGCATTGTGAGAGGAAGAAGATATATAGTACATGACAACCTGCCTGCCTATGTCTTGCTCACATTTTGAAATTTAGGTCGTACGTAGCAGCTTCAATTCATGCATGTGCTGACGTGCATGGCACCAGGCCAACACAATGCTTGGAAGAAGTGAGGTAGGCATGCTCAGGGGTGGTAATGGGCCATGACCCTAATGGCCTCTTCACAGCCCAATAAAGTCCTTAAAATTTTTAGTTCAAAAATACATATGTTTAGAGCCCGGCCCTTTTAGAGCCCGATCCTTAGATTTTCTAGTTCAAAATGTTAGGCCCTTTACCACCCCTAGGCATGCTGCCACAGCGCTCAGCGCGTGTCATGAGCCCTAAGAAACCGCAGCCTGCCAGTGCCACATGACGACCTTAATTACAGTTGTGTTCATATTAGCTGGTGATCAGTGAGAGCTTGCTATTAGCTAGATCATGCAGGCTGGTATTGAGAGAGACAGAAAGATATGGATAGATGGTGCTAGAATGATGTAAGCAATGCGTGACAATGCTAGTTAGTTGTTTTTTTAAGAAAAAACATTCACATGAAAAAAGTGGCATGATGATATATAAACGAAATAAGATAGAGTTCTCATAGCTGATAAAAGAAAACATGCACTGTTACCCATACGATGTTTCGCAAAAAAACAAACAAACAATGCATTGTGCTAACAGGGTTTATGAAATTCTTTTTTTTCGAAATTCGAGCAAGCAGGATTTAACGCTTCCACCTAAAATTTCGGAAGGCGAAGGCATTCAGACTTGAACAGAGCCCCGCTAGTGTGATTAGCAGAAACGAATTTGGCCTGCAGGCCCGAGTTTTTCGGCCCACACATACCACGTCGGTGGATAAGTCGGCTAGCTGAGCTGGAATGAGCCAACTTAGCTGGCTAGGCTGGAATGAGCCGGCACGGCTTATCCACCGAACCAGCCCAGCCAGAACCAGCCGGCTGGGCCCCTTTACCAGTCAGCCGAAGTTCTTCGCCTCCCCGATCCAACACACGCCGGAGTACGAGTGCACGACGCAACCCCACCACCACACCTAAGGTCTAACCGCGAACGCGCTCGTGGCGCGGTGGCAGAACGCGCTCGTGGCGCGGTGGCAGCGTCTCCGGCTGTGGAGCGTGCCCTCCCACGTTCGATTGAGTCTTTGACATACATGCTATTATGAAAGTTTGACACGCCATATATGCCACTGAAAAATTGAGTGGGTCATCTATGCCATCGCGCAAACTTCTTGTGACACTCATGCCACTTTGCACGGAAAGAGACTTAACGGAGACTAACGGAGATGGGAAAAGACTATTTTGCCCTTCGTGTTCTAGAGAGGAGACCGTGCGCTCTGGAGGGATGGACCGTGAGTGGAGAGCGAGACTGTGCGCTCTAGAGGATGGACCGTGAGTGGACTGTGCGTGCGTGAGGTGAGAAGATGTGTGAGGAAAAAGTGAAAGTAATTTTTTAGGAAAGTAAAAAAGTAGAAATAAATTAGAAAAATAAGGAAAAATCAGAAATAAATTAGGAAAAAGGCAAATAAATAAATAATAATGCGAAAATATTATTTAAATATAAGAAAAATGCGCAGAAAATTCGGCATGACCATTGCAAACCATTAAAAAATTGGCATGACCATTGCAGACCATTAAGTTCTCCACATAAATTCATACCAATATTTAAGCAACTAAGTTCATCACATAAGTACGGGCTATTCAAGTACAAGTGTCTTAATTATTACATGTTCATTGCATAAAACATACCAATAAAAGAAGTAGTTCCTTCATCACATAAACCATGAACCACAAATTATTCAAGCTGGAGTTTCTTTTTGCTTCTGGTATTCAAAGCTGGGCTGGTTGGGGGCGCTGGATCAGCATAAATTGGAGCCCTCCTTGGTGTACATTTATTCATGATGACACGTTTCTTCCGTGGCATCTGCACTGGTTGTAGAGAGGCTTCATAGGATCCAGTTTCTTCATGAACTATAGGAGCTTGCTCAATTTGGAGAGGAACAGGGTCATTGGATCCAGTTATAGATCTAGCACAAGAGAGTAAGCAAGTAATGATTGTCACAATATTAATCAAATATGTTTAGGAAATCATGTTAAGACCATACCTGCTATTGCCAGTACTTGTTGAAGTGGTTTGTGGCCCCTTATTTTTGCTAGCACCTTTCTTCCTTGTCTTGTGTGTAGCGCTGGCCACCGCCTCATTGTGTGGGAATACCATCCCTGATGCAAGAGTGGCCACAACAATGCTAGTCTCTGTGGTAGTGATAGATGCTTTCTTCAACCTCTTCTTTGGTGGACTCCTACAATAAAATTAATAATTGTCTAAGTTGTGTCTAGGATTACATGTAGATTGTCTATGATTGCAACTATATCTATAAAGTTTACCTCTCAGCCTCCATTGCAGCTATGTCATTTGGATCCCCATTCTTGCCCTAACTGATGGCATATTGGGCACTCATGTTGCTTGCCTCTTCCTTTCGTGCTGGTACCTCCCTCCAAAGCAGATTTCATCCTGTTCTTCCTCCTTCCTCCTGCAGTTGACTTAAGCAATGGCGGATGCATAAAGAAGCCATGTGTGGCTTTGGGCCACATAGACTTGTCAGGAATACAAGGCACTTGACCTTCATATGTAGCTTTGAACATGTCAACTGAGTAGTACTCATGCACATAGTCTTCTAGTTTTGCACCAGGAATTGATGTTATGTAGGCAATAGCATGTCTGTAAGGTATTCCTAACCCTTGACAAGCCCTACAAGAACATGTCCTCTCAACAGAGTTGACAACAAACCTGAAGGAAGTTGCAGAACTTCCCTTAGCACAAACTTCTGCAATATCATCAGGTGAGCTTGTGATCACTTCAATGTCCAGGTTGAAGCTGTCATCCCTCAACTTTTGGACTATATGAGGCAAAATCTTTCCTTGAAAGATTTGAGCAACTCTTTTCCTATTGTTCCATTTAATCAAGAGCATTTGTCTAATGGTATCCAACAGGTCATCCAGATTCTGGCTCTTGATATCCTTTACCCATTTGTTGAAGGCTTCAGCCAAGTTGTTGGTAATATAATCCACCTTGGACAATGTTGAGAACTGACTCCTAGTCCAAAGTTTCTTGTGATTTTCCTGGAGATACTTCATAGCCTCTGTTTTTTTTTCTGCCATCATTTGATAATGTTTCTCAAACATGTAAGGGTTCCCGGAATATGCAGATGCCCATAGATGATCATAAAAAATCTGTCCACTGTACCTCTTCTTGAAATTCTGTACAAGGTGGTACATACACTCTCTATGTTCAGCTTGTGGAAAAACCTAACTAACTCAATTCATCACTGCTTGCCCACAATCAGTGCTGAATGTAAGCCCAACTGGGGTGCCTATAGCTTCCTTCAACCTCTCCATGAACCACACCCAATTCTCATTTGTTTCTGAGTTAATGACACCAATAGCCACTGGGTACATCTAGTTATGCCCATCAACTACACAAGCTATACACAACTGACATCTGAACCTTCCAGTCAAATATGTACTGTCTACTGCAAGATATGGCCTACAACCTCGAAGGAAACCATCAACACAAGCTTTCAAAGCAAAAAACAGCCTATTGAACCTTATCTTGTTGTTGATGGTGTGATGATCAATCACAACAAAGGATCCGGGACTGCTTTCCTCTATTTGAGCTTTGAATCTGTACAGGTTGTCAAAACTTTTGTTCCAAGGTCCATAAAGTTTATCCATAGAAATTTGTTTACCTCTCACAACTTTTCTGTAGGGCACATCAATTTTGTGAGTTTCCTTTAGCTTCTTTTTCAGATCCTTGGGGGCCAATGTCGGTTCCTCCTTCAGCCAATCAAGCACTTGTTCACACACCCAAAGCTGAGTCACCCCAACACAAGTGCTTGCCCTCCTAGTGCTCTGACATCCTTCATGAGGGTATGGGTTCCTCTTGATCTGCAAAGATAGTTCTCAAGTGATTACCAATGCACACAAACTACAAAGTATTAAAATAAAAGTTTACCTTAATTGTGACACCATCATTCAGAGTAGAGGCATGAATTCTCCACCTACAATCAAAATCCTTGCCACTGCAGTACACCCTGTGTCGAGTGGGATCACTCTTTTCAATATTATACTGGAACTCATATTTAGTAGCATGTGTAGCTAAAACCAATTTAAAAGTACCAATGTCAGAATACAAAGTGGCTACTGCCATAGGAGGATCTTTCTTGTCATAATTGGCGTTAGGTTTCTGTGGAGGCTCTCTATCTTTGACAATGTCATCTACATCCTCTACTTCCTCATCACTATCAGATTCATCATCACTACCAGATTCATCATCGCTACCAGATTCATGGCCTGACTCATCTCTATGTTTAGTGCCAACTAGACTCTGAGGAGCAAGTATTGGATTTTGGGGACCAATGTCAATATACAAGCATTCATCATCTAATACAACCTATTTTTAACACATCCAAATATACTTTACATCAAAACCCAATCCATAAAAACCATTTCAACCCAAACCATTAGTAGGGAGACTGGTAGGTTCGAATTTTGCAGTAATATTTTTTGAAAAAAAATTGTATGAGTGGATTTTTCGAAGCTGCAAAAAATCTATGACATGAATCTATTAAAATCGTTGGTTTCTTTTTGAGATGATTAATCATTGATTTACTAGAAACCCTGACGTGGCTTTGCCGCGCCCTAGTTGAGTTGGGTCAGTGTGCCACTTTCTGATAGGGTACAAGCATATTATGTTTATTTATGTATACTTACAATCTTGCAGTGGATATGCAGTTGCCGATTAAACGGTTGGAGCATACAAGAGTTTCAGATATAGATATACTACTTAACATACCACTTTTTGATAGATTCATTTTAAATCTTTATTGCGCAATTGAAGAGGTTGCTTCATAGAAAATCATGAAAATCCTTCGAAGAATGAATGCAAGAGGAGCCTCTGAAGATTAGAGTTGTGCACTATATGTGGGCCTAAAAAAAAGAACCCAGGATTAATCATTCTTCATGCCTTGATTGGTATAACAGTATGAATTTTCTAAATATTGTATAAAAATCAAGTAGCAAGTAGAATTTACATCATTGGTAAATTTTGTATTGCAGACGTTGCTCTTGATCCTTTTATTTTTTTCTTTTTGCTTCGTTTTTTATACAAAGAGGCATTCTTGCTCCTCTTCCACCTTTTTCGTATTGGTTTTCCATCATCCACAAGAGTAAACACTTGAAACAATCAAGTTGTCATAAGTTGTCATCTACTAATAGTAAGCTCCAACATTATCCTCACTGCAGAATACGAAACACAGATTGCAAAGTGAATCTGAGTGGTCAATGTTTAGAGGAGAAAATATTGTCAGATTCAGTAAGATGAGTATCCTAATTTTTTAATGCAGGCAGTGGAAGTAATTCCTATTAATTAGAGCGTAAATTTGGTTTTGTAAGCTCTGCTACATGGCAAGAAGCATAAAAAAATTACCAGCGTGTTTGTTCACACTGCTAGCTGCTTACACATTGCAGGTTGCAATGGATGAGTGGCCAGTGTGGTTAGATTAAATGTGGTACCATAACATGAATAGCCAGAGGAACCAGATCATGCTCACATCTTGGCGTAGTGGTTACCCAAGTAAATCTCAAAATTAGTTTACATTTCTGTTCTTTATCTATCATATATAACCATCAACAAGCCCGGAGAAATCAATGTATGACACCAGGATTGGAAAATGAAATTTTGTTGACACCATTTGCAGGACAGGAATAGAAGGAAAACAGGTACCTTCATAAATAAAAGATGCTATACGCTTGGGAGCTTGGCATTTTGTCGAACACCTTGTTGGCAGTGGAGGTAATGTCGACTATGGCCACTGGAGGGATGGTGCAGTAAATAATAAAAGAACTGTACTCCAAGCAAACATATTAGTAGTTAATTGGCGCTGCTAATGGTAGATAACATGTAGCTCGTCTTGGTTGTATCAGCTTATTCATCATATAAATCTGAAAATCAAACGAATTTAAGGCTGCACAAGAGAAACAGAGAAAAACAGAGCTTGACACCTTTGCTAGCAGCTGCGATGGCATGCAAGATCAAGAACCTGTAAAAGAAATGTTTTTTCTCCACTGTGGAATCCAATAAGCACATGTTGCTAGCTAATCAGATTCTTCACAATAACAGAAGGCTAAAGATTTTTATCAGATCTGCAGTCCTGAGTGGGAAGCTCAGACCTGCATGACACAGCATCTCAATCTCATATTCTCATCTGTAGTTTCGATTTGGACCATTTTCTTGATCCCTCTACTGATCTGCACAAACCACAGAAAAACGAACAGAGGGTGTGATGCTCAGCCTGTGCGGGTCTTCAAATTCGTTGGGGCATTTACGCAAGCACAGAGCGTGCACCAGCATCAGACCTGTAGTTAATCTGCAAAAGAATACATAATTACATATACAACATGCAAGAATCGTGAGATTACAAGGCAGCGATGGATGAGCAAAGAGAGGGCAGGTAGCAGCTCACCGTAGCTAGACGACCTGCAGCCACAGGATGGATGAGGTCCACCACGGACCGGCTGGGAAGTTCTGGCTCCGCCGCGCTCCATGGCGACCGTCGCGAGGAGAATGGGAGGTAGTGGCCAAGGTGCTGCAGATCCACCATGACGCCGCGCGCAAAGCGTGGTGGAGCCCGGCGCGGCTGCAACCCACCGATCCGCCGCCGCTGGGGGCCAGGGCTCTGCGGGTGGGGTCGCCGGAGCATGGCCGCTGGCGCAGGCAGAGGAGCAGCAGGCGGGGGGCAGGGGTGAGGCGGAGCGAGCTGGCTCGGCCTCGGCACCATATGGGACGAAGGAGCAGAGGCCGCTCCGCCGAGGGCAAGCCGAGCGAGAGCAGGGTGAGCCGTAGGTGGAGGTGCCCGGGGCAGCGAACGGGACGGGGCCGCGGCCGGGTCAGCGGCGACGGCGCGGGACACCGATGAGGGCGGCGAGGTAGGGGCGGGCAAGCGGCAGAGCAGGGGCGGCGACAAGGCAGGGGGCGGGCGGCGGCGGAGCAAGGTCACGGGTGTAGACGGGAGCGCCGCGGACGGGAGCGGAGGCGGACGCCAGCACGTGCGACCGTCCACCTCGACCTCCGGCGTGGCCCGACGCCACCTTCATTGCCAGTCGCGCCCACCCTCGCTGAGCCTCCACGCCGCTGCCCGCTGCGCCGGGCCCCTGCTGCCTGCGTCGCGCCGGCGGCTGTGCAGGGCCCGGTGCCCCGTTCGCTTGTCGCGCCGCAGCGACGCCTACTGCAGCCATGCCCGCTGCCCCGGTCGGCTACGGGCCCCGCGCTGCGTCCGGCCGCAGTACCCCGCCCCGCGCAGCCCTGCCCAGCCGCGCCGGCTACGCTTGGCCGCCGCCGTGCCCGGTCCCGCTTGTAGGGGATGGGAGGGAGGGTGCGGCCCCGCCACCACGCCCGGCCTTCGTGGCCCTCGCGGAGCCGCGCCGGTCGTGCTTGGCCACCGTGCCTGGCCCCGCTTGTAGGGGAAGAGAGGGAAGGAGAGCGGCCTGGACGTTGCGCCCGGCCACCCCGCTGCACAGCGGCACCCTACACTGCCGCCTGCCGCTGCGTCCGGCCGCGCTCGCCCGCTGCTGCATCTTGCGCGGGCCCTGCAGCGCCGTCCGCCACCGGAGAGGAGAGTGGGAAGAGGATAAGGGAAGGGAGGAGAGAGGGGACCCGGACCGCGGGTTGATTTCATCAAACTTTGAGGGTTTTTTTGCAAAATAGCCGGGGCTCGCACGATCTGGACAGTCCGTGCGCCCGATCCGACGGTCGGGAGCGGCCGGCGACGTGGCGCGCTCCCAGGCGAGGGAATCGCACAGTTTTCGTAGGTAGAAGATGGGGCAACAATTTTGTTTTTTTTTCTCTGAAAGAAGACTATTTGAGCGCACGAGACACGCCAGGCCTGTTGTATAGGCCCAAGGGCCCATGATCGGCCCAACTAAGCCCACCTGCAGGCAGACCGTCACCACCTCAAGGAGCCCTGGCGGCCTGGCCTCACTCCCCACCCCAACCAACGGACGGCCGCACCTGCACGCGCCGCCGGAGCGCGCTCCCCTCCCGTAGCCGCCGTCCGCCACCTCGCTCCCCTCCCGTAGCCGCCGGGGACCCGGCGTCCTCGTCCCCCCGCCGCATCCTCCTTTAACGGCGCCGGGCGGAGGTCCATCCCAACTCGCCGGTAAGCTCTCCCCGTCTCTCTCCTTAGATCTCTCGAGGCCAAATCCAGGCACAAAACCGAAATTTCGTGCTGTCTACAGTCCCCAATCCATCCGGGGAGTGGGGCGGATGGATTTGTTCGCTCCTCTTGCGTAGTGCCAATCCGACCCGTCCGTGTTTCGATTCGGCTCTGATCTTCGCCAGCGCAGGGTGGAGCTCGGTGGAGCATCTTACCCTAAACCTTGTAGCTGTCGGGGTGCTACTGGTAGCAGCTGGTTTATTTCACGAGTTCCTTCCTGGGGCCTTAATAAAGCGCCAGTTGAAGGAAGAGAGATTTGGGATGCTCACGTGCTCACAAATGGCTCGTGGGAGTGTTACTCTCTTTAGGGATGTCGCTGAATTGCTGAAGATTTTTTATTTTTTTTGCCACACCTGCAGGTCACCCAAAGGGGCTGGGGCAACCATGCCCAAAGTTAAGAATCCTCATGTCTTCATGGACATATCAATCGGCGGAGGAAGCGCCGAGAGGATCACATTCGAGGTTGTAAAGCTTGCAGCAGCATGCTTGGTCTTGCATTTTGCGTAATGGCTGGCTGTTTCGGCTGTTGAGGACATGGTCACATACGCCATATTAACCCTTGGTGTTTGTTTGCAGCTATTTGCAAATGTAGTCCCGAAGACTGTGGAGAACTTCCGAGCACTTTGTACTGGTAATTCTGGTTCCTTTCTGTGAAATAGCGTGTCCGCGCGCTTGTTTGGACTTGTTATCTTGCTATGTTTGAATACACAAGCTCTCAGTGTTAGTAACAAATGGAAAGATGTCACCATGCTCTTTTTTTTTCGTGTTAGATTGTTTGATCATATGTGACACGAGAGAGTTGAAACTAATTACACAATATACTTTCTTCATACTTGATCGTGTTTGACTTTACCAAGTTTCTTTGGTAGGAGTAAGGTTCGCTATTTTGAGTAGCTGAAAATTCACATAATCTAAATGATTTATATGCATGGAGTTGCAAGCTGTATTTCCATTTTATAGTCCAAATCCTAAGTCTTAACTCTGCCCAACATGTAGGTGAAAAGGGCCTTGGAGCATCCACACAGAAACCACTCTATTATAAGGGAACAAACATCCATCGCATAGTTAAAGGGTTTGTTGCTCAGGTATTGCAAGATTGCTACTATCTGGCTCCTGCATATTTCTTAGCTAGTGATGGTATATTCGAGTCTTTTGTGGGATTTCAACTACAGGACTATATGCAATATGTATGTGATTTTGCTTCTATTCATGCAGCTTGATCCCAGAATTCTCATTCTGATAGATATCATTAACACCTGTTTTTTTTAACTAAATTTGTAAAATTTCTTTCCTGCAGGGTGGTGATTTTTCAAGAGGAGATGGTATTGCTTCATTAGCCCAGGCTTCTTCTTTCAACTGACTTCTTGCTGTAGTGTACTTTATAAGCTCAACATTGCATGCTATTTCCAGGACGTGGTGGAGAGAGCATTTATGGTGGAAAATTTCCAGGTTACTATAGCTACATTGAAACTTTTGGCAGTCGTAAAATTTATCTGTTAGCTATCAGTGACTGTCCTTTTTAGCTTTTGCTGAAGTTTTCTTGCATTCCATCATTTGTTCTACAGATGAAAACTTCAGGCTAATGCACGATCAGCCTGGTGTGCTGTCAATGGCAAATTCTGGACCAGACACCAATGGGTCCCAATTTTTTATAACATTCAAGCCTCTACCACATCTTAATGGGTACTGCTTCTTTTTCTTGAGTCACTTGGCTTTATATGTCACAACGAAAAAAGTAAAAAAAAACTAAAATGTTGTGAGAAAATTTACTGGTGACATTGTGACTAGTAATGATTCAAAGTAAGTGATGATGACCCCAACCTGGATCATGTATTATATTTACCTCCCCCCCCCCACCCCTCGAATATGCTGGAGAGCTTCCTTAACATTGATTAATGTCACCGATTCCTAACTTCCTGTGATGTCTTCCCTTTGTCTTATATTCCCTACCTATTCCCCATGGCATAACGACCTTATGAATTAAACTGTAATGTCTGTAGCAAGCACGTGGTCTTTGGGAAGGTGGTCAGTGGAATAGATTTGCTTAAGAAGCTTGAAGCAGTTGGTGGTGAAAATGGAACCCCTACTCGTCAAGTGAAAATTGTAGACTGTGGTGAAGTCTCTAACATCAATTCTCAAGATCAGCTACAGGGAGAGAAAGGTATAAAGAATGAGTAATATGTAGATCTGCAAATATTTTGTATCTTTTCTCTGCTAAATTTTCTCATACCACTTTTTGCAGAGAAGAAGCTAAGAACAAATGCTAACTCCAATGCTGAAGAGAGAACCAAATCCAAAAAAGCATCCAGTGATGATAAACACAGAAAGAAGAGAAAACACTACTCATCTGATTCTTATAGTTCAGATAATTCAGACTCACGATCCTATTCCTCAGAGAGTGGTTCTGATTCAGAATCATACTCATCATCATCATTGGATACTAGCTCATCCAGTGATCATAGGCGTAAGAGAAGAAAAAGTTCTAAGAAAGATAAGCGTAAGCCTACAAAGAAGAAGGGTAAACATACGAAGAGTAAGAAAAAGAGTACAAGACCTAAACGGAGATCGAGACGGTACAATATTAATATGTATTATCTTGCTACTTAGTTAGCATTGGATGCCTCATCGAAAATTTGTCCTTTTTGATGCTGTTTTATCTTATAGGAGCTATGGGAGTTCAAGTGACGATTCAAAAAGCTCAAAGTCAGATAACAGCAGTTCTGACAGTGAAAGTGGGGGCCGTGTTACCAAGCGTTCCTCACGGAAAGGTAGTAAACCTAATGGCAATTAGATTTACTTTGTGTTTTCTATATCTACCATCATATTCTAGTGGACCTCAGTTTGAGTGCATATATTTCTGGCCTGCTAAAACCTGCCATGCTGGAAAATTTCTGCTTATGAGGTTACTATGTTTAGTTTTCTTAAAAAAGAAAAAGAAAAAGCATACATTGAATAATAACATTTTAGCATCCATAGAAAAAAGAAACTTCCGACTTTGGTGCCTTGTTCATTCTATTATTAATCTTCATTGTTTATTGATAGTGATACATATTTCATTAAAGATACTGTATATTTTTCTTTTGGATACGAGAAATAAATGGAGTGGAGTTCTTTCACAGTGATAACAAAACTACATTTTCTAATTGAAAGCAACTGTTTCTAATAATGAGTTACTGTCCTTTCTCCAAACTGAAAGAAACTATTTGTAACTATGGCACATACTAAAATATCCAATCAGCTTGAAGTTTCATAGACTGCATTTATTTATAACATTTTAATTTAATGTTCTGAGATGATTTTGCCTCACTCTTTTGTTGGTCTACTGTTTTGATGTGGTAACCATCTTTATTTTTAGCAGACAAAGAGAGTACCAAAATGACAATTTCAGGACATGGAAGAACCTTTGAAGATGTAGACAAAAGCAAACACATGGTTACTGCTGTCCACCATTCACATGATGGGAGTAAACCCTCAAACAAAGATGAAAATGGAGCTGACGACAGATCTGGAAATTACAATCCAGAAGATAGGTATACCTATTTCATGTTTGGTTTGTCAAACACACTTTCCTTTTGGGATCCTGTTACTACCATGCAAGAGAGCAAAGTTTGTCCTGTTTTAACTTTGAGATTACTATTTACCGTCTGAGTGGTTAATACAGATGTCCTTGTTTCTAAATGCAGGAATGATCGAGTTGCAAGCTCCAGGATCAATCCCATTCAGGCTCATGTAAATTTAACAAAGCCAGGAAGCGCAGATGGCAACAGTGGTGCTGATACTGCAGAGCCTGGCATGGTTAGAACTGGTACAGAAAGGCACCTGCCAAGCAATGAACCTGTGGCCACCAATGGTAAAGATGTACCTATGGGCTCTGCAGACAATGGACAGCCTCAACGAATCAGGAAAGGACGTGGTTTTACACAGAAGTATGGATATGCTCGGCGGTACAGGACACCATCTCCAGAGCGCCCTCCTGTTCGGCCCCACTATGATGGAGGAAGAGATGATAGATGGAACAATTTCAATAGGTAAAATTGAAATTAGAGTATTTATCAAACTTTGACAGATCGGACGTTTTTACTGATTTCCCCATTATGACTAGGTATGGAAGAAATGGTCCTTACAGTAGACGCTCGCCAGTAAGGAGATACCATGGCTCCCCAAGAGGCAGTAGCCCATCCAGGTTGGTGTTTGTTATGTATTAAAGTGAGGTTTGCAGGGCTTCGCTAATCTCATTATCATTAGACTTAAGAGTAACAGTGACCTCTTTGCAGCTAACTCTTATTTTTCTTCATATGCTTGTTTAATGCCTTAGAGTTGCATGTTGTATTATTATAAATTTACTTCTTGGAACCAACCTGCTCGTCGTAAATAGCTGGATAAAAGCCATCACTAACTTGTTCTGATGCTTAAATTATAATAGCACCAACAAGTAAAGAACATGGCATTAAATATTTTATCATATCCAATCTAGATGGATCTGGCGTTGCTTCCAGATTAGATGTTCATCTTTCTAAACTTGTGATCAAAACTGTCAGGAAATTTGTGCCTGGTAAAAATATTTTGTTCTGTTAGTTCATCAATTCCATAGTTTACTTGGTTTGATTAAATCCCTATGGTATTGTGCATAATGAACCACATGTATTGAATGTCAATTTTTGTCTATATAGATCAGCTGTGCAAGCACAACATAAACCCTACACTGCTTGTAGATCAAGCAGCTCGTATAAGATTGGAGTTTACTTGAGTAGCTCTTCCATCACCATGATGAAAAATATTTTTTTCCTTTCCATTTGCCCTGCTACTTTTTTGTACCATTTTGCGCAAAGCCATGTTACTTTAGCAGTCGCTCAAAGTTTAGTCCATGACATCAGGTACCCAAGGAGAGACCGAAGCAGGAGTAGATCACACAGTCCGGTGAGACGCCGTGACCGTGGAGGGTATCGCCGCCCCAGCCCAAGACGCAGCCGTAGCCCCGCAGAACAAACAAGACGCGACTTGAGCAACAAGCCCCCTCGATCAGGTCATGGCGGAGGTGGCCCAGACCACCGTGGCGGCAGCCCCCCTATCAACAGAGGACGGTCCAGGTCCAGGTCGAAGAGCCGTGACCCCTCGAGGCCCAGATCTCCCGAAGCTGCCCCAGCCAAGAGGGAGAGCTCGAGATACAACCGCAGGCGCAGCAGCAGCTCCAGATCCAGCAGCCTTGATGGAAACAAAGGCCTGGTTTCGTACTGAGATGTGACAATTGCGCAATCTCCAGGCGCCTACAACTCTTGTTTCATGCTAGTTTAGTATTCTGTACGCTTTTGTAATGGCTTGTCTCGAATCGCTTTCTATGTAGTTGTACATTTGGATGTTCTGTTGGACTTAAAAATGTTTCGTATTTCAGACGATTTTTAGACTAGTTTTGAGTTGGTATGCCGCTAAGATTTTTCATGAAACTATGTGTTGCCATCAGGAAGATAGGGCCATGCTCTGTATGCAGGCATAGTTGATTTGGTCCCGTTCGATTTGTTCTATTTTTGAACCGTCCAAGCTTCTGTGACAGAGCTATTCTTGAGCAAACTAAAAAAAAAACATGATCCATCTTGCGCAAACCAAAAAAAAGACCGTAATGTGCAAACCAAAAAACAAGAAACATGATCCGTCATGTGCAAACAAAAAAAAAACATGATCTGATAAATTTCCGCTTCTGATAATCAACTCAACTCACCACTGTCACTGTTCAGTGATGAGTCACCATGCTTCTTCACCCTTCGTGGTCCCATCGACCAGTGTCTGTGTGAGCGACCTTCCCGTTGCTTCTGTCCCCGGTACATGATTCGCCTCGAGAAGCGGCGCTGCGAGCTGCGGGCGGCGGCTGTGGCGGCGGCGCCGGAGATGGCAGGCATTCCTCCGGCCGGCGGCGGCGGGCACGGGGAGAGGTATACGCGGGGCTTGCTCTCCCGTTTCATTCGGAAGCGGCGGCCCTGCCCAAAGTTTTGACCTTCTCGGCATTTCGTGGCAGGGCGGAGGTTCCCCGGCGAGGCGGGGACGGGAATGTCACAACACCGGATTCGAACGCGGTTCCAGGTGATCAGCTGGGGGCCGGCGGTTGTGGCGGGGGGCGCGGGTTCGGAGGCGGTGCAGGGCAGCGGTCCGGCCTGCGGCGGCGCGGGTACGGTGTTGGCGCACGACGGCGGCGCTCAGAGCGGAGGAGCGGTGGGCGGCGCTGCCCAAGCATGTGGCTGGGTTCGCAGGTGAGAACGCTGCGTTCATCCTGTCTTGTGCTGGCGGTCGGGTTAAGGAGTCAAATTTTGCACCGAATTTGATACCGGTTGCAGCCAAAATCGGGTAGAAAGGGAAACTTCAGATGTCCAGTGTGTATGAAAAATTGGGTCTGGATTCGGGTAACTGTAATATTAACTCCTCGGGTATTCTAGTTTTTTGCTGTGTTCTATTGTTGTTAGTGGTTCAAAGGTTTTGGGTTTAAGGTGTATCTGTTAACAATCCTGGATGTTCATGAATCATTCGGCATCTCTGCATTGGCAGGCCTCGCTTTGGTTCGATTCCGGATGAGAGGACGCCAAAGCCAGGCCGTGTTAGTGCGTATGAGCAAACACTGAGGAATTACGCTGAGAAGAAGTCAGGTGTTGTTATCAATCCGGCAGCAGGCACATCTTTCGACTCCCGTGCTGAAGCATACGAGTTCTACAACTTGTACTCTTGGGAGGTGGGGTTTGGCATTCGCTGGGGTAGGAACAGAAAGAATGCTGCTAAAAGTGTTACAAGGCAAGAGATTGTCTGTAGCTGTGTGGTGAGTTGTAATTCTACTTATGTTTTCGTCAGTCTGTACACTTACTTGGAAAAATTAGGGTACCTTAGTTGTCACTCATGGTTGCGCTTTAGGGCAATCCAGAGAAGGCCAACAGTTCAACTCAGCGAACTGGCTGCAAGGCTATGATCAAGTTGCACAGGTCCAATGATAATGGTTGGCACATTGGAGAATTTATAGCTGAGCACACTCATCCTCTCACTGGGGCTTGCAGTGAGAAGTCAGAGTGGCCTTCTCACAAGCATCTCGATCCCTACACTAAAAATCTAGTGCTCCACCTTAGGAACAACAACATGGATCTCAGTAAGATCAATGGCATCATTGCTAGCTTCTTTGGGGCCATGGAGAATGTACTGTTCAATAAGAGGGCTTTGAAGTCGCTGTGTGCAAGGATATCAAAGGAGAACTCCGATGATGATGTTTGTAAGGCTCTTGAGTTGTTTCATTCTTTTAGGAGGGATGACCCAAGCTTCATGTATAGTGTTGAGGTGGACAATGAGAGCCGGATAAAGACATTGTTATGGACAAATGGGTGTAGCAGAATGAAATATGCACACTTTGGTGATTCAATAACATTCGATACGACATATAGGACTACTCTGTATGACATGCCCTTTGGCCTGTTTGTTGGTACCAATAATCATTATCAAAGTGTCATACTCGGGGGAGTGCTGATGAGATATGAGACAGAGGAAAGTTTCAAATGGGTGTTCAATGAGTTTGTTACATTAATGGGGGGTAAAGCTCCATGTACGATTCTGACAGGTAACACCCCCTTCCTTTCTGCTCTTTATCCTTTTCACAAAATTGACTGTGCTTTCGTTTTGGATTGCTGCTTTCACATTTTTCAACTGATATCAACTGTGTGGGCTGTGCTAAATGTAGACCAATGCCATGAGATGGAGTTGGCAATCACGGAGGTGCTACCTGATACGACTCATAGATGGTGTAAGTTGCATGTGCTGAGAAGGGAGGATGAATGCCTTGGGCCAATTTATTTGAAGAATCCTGGATTTAAGGATGACTTTCATAAGGTCATTGACGCAATGTTATTGACAGTGGCAGAGTTTGAGTCTGCTTGGCAGCATCTCCTGGAGAAGTACAATTTGCATGGAGATGCATTCCTTACTCAGATTTATGATTCTCGACATAGATGGGCAAAACCCTACTTCAAAGAGAAATTCTGTGGCAAACAGACTAGTATGCAAAAAAGAGAGACCGTGAACCACATGCTCAAAGGTTATGTACCACCGGATAGCTCTATCTACATGTTCGTGCAGCAGTACAACCAACTCCAATCTGATCTGGAGTCAAAGGAAAGCTTTGAGGAGAGCAGGAGTAAGAAGGTAACAGGTTGTACAGGCTGGTTGCCATTTATGTTTTAGCCGGTAAGTCCCATTTGTGATTTATCTGTCTGTCCTGCAGAAATCAAGGGTCCTGAGCAAAGGAGTTCCAATTGAGGAGCATGCTGCAAAGGTATATACAAGGGCTATGTTTGAAAAGTTCGGTGAAATAATCTTCGAATCTGGTTCGTACGTGGTAGATGAGATGGAGAAAGGGAAGGCATATGTAGCACGGCACATCAGGAGTGACCGCCGGGAGACATGGTCACAGGTGGAGTTCCAGGTTATGATCCGGGCTGAAGATGGTACAGTTGTTTGTGAGTGCGGACTGGGGGAGCACATGGGGATGTCGTGCTGCCATGCTGTGAAGGTAAGATTTTCATGGTGTTTCAGACTGCGATCTGACGCTTCTATCTTGAATGCATAGTGGTAGGTTTCAGAACTCAGATATAACCAGAGGACATCTGTGCTGGCGCAGGTGATGACACACTTGGGAATGCAGGAGATACCTGCTGGAAACATCGCGAAACGATGGACGAGGAGTGCAAGGGATATTGCACCGGATCATCTGGCTGAGTACCCGAAGGATATGACACCAGGGATGCAGCAAGCATATAGATACTCGGCACTGTATGCTGCAGCCATGGAGCTCGTAGATCTTGGCGCCTCGAGTGATGATGCATTTGCAATCGCGACTGCAGCTCTGGCACAAGCGAAGCTGAAGATTCTGGAGGCCGGCAAATCTAAGGATGGTGCTAGGTCAGCCGAGCAGCCCACCCATTCAGCCGCCTCGGCACAGGGCTCCGATGCTCAGGACATGTCTGCTGTGACCATGGACGACACCATTTTCGCAGCAGGGGGAGGGAGGTTGGGGATGAAGGCGGCGCCTGGGCGCAAGCGCAAGCTTCTGCAGCATTTTCCAGCAGAAGAAGTGTCACAGCCCACAGTCGCAGCTCACATATGAACTAGCTGCAACCTGGTGGGTGTTTCGGCATCAGTGTTGTAATTTACACTTTTGCAGTGGAGGAAATGGTAGTCATCTAGTCCTGGTGAGTAGTTGTAGGCTGATGGCCGAATTGTACCAGAAGCCTGGTGGGAAGACGCATGCTGGTAGTAGGTAGCTTGTAGTGATGCTGGAATGTGATCGTAGTTCCAAGCCGCAGTGGTGTTGCCACGCTTTGTTCATTGTTTTAAGGTGTCAATCCCTTGGTCATGGGCACTATGCCCATTCTCTTATGTAAGCACGGAGCATATGAATTTCTAGTCATTTTTCCACGGATTGTTCTTGCAGCCATCCTACTCAGGCCAGTTGCAAGGATGACCCAAAAAAGAAAAAGAAAAAAAGGGCAGAGCTATAAAAGCGTCGCATATCTACAAGGATGACAAGCTTATTTTTAGCAAGACAATGATAAGCCCCTTTCAAAAAAATATATAATGTCAAGTCGGCCCAAGTTGTCAGGATACTGAAATCTTTTTTTTTTTACGGGTTTTCTACAAATCTATAGGGTGTTTTTCACCCCTCTTTTTCACTCAGATTTGCACGGCTGCGATTTCCTCAAGATTCGTGCAACATTGGGCCGTTGTGTTATTTTTTTTAGCAAAGATACTTGCTTTGGGAACTGGGGCCCATTAAACTTTGGGAACTTGGGAGACTTGCTTGGGCTTGGCTCTACCCCGCAGCAACTAGCCGTTAGGGCCCAATCAACCGAACGAGATGTTTGAGCCAGGCCCAACAACTCCTTTTGGCCGCTCCGCGAGCGGCAAAAACATTTTCCGGCATGTACGAAACGCCCCCAAAATCCCCGAGAGCGGCGGCCAGAAATTTCGAAATCGAAATCGCAGCGGCGGCGAGCAGCCGAGCTCAACCACGCCGCCCCCAGGCCCCACCCAGCCCCGCTCCCGCTTCCACCGTCGGTGGCCTCGCCGGCGTCGGGACGCAGCTACCAAGGCCCCGCCCGCGGCCGCCTTCTCCCCGGCGTCAAGAGGTGCGGTCCTCTCCTGCTCGTCTTTGGTGGTGACTCGTAACCTCTCTAGCTTCCATTGCTTGGGTGGATTACTTGCATTCCTGAGAAGTGGTGGTTTCGCGTCCCGAATGGAACGCAACCCCTCTCCTCCCCGTGGAGTTTGGTTTCCGATTCGATTTGATTTGATTGCTGCGTGCGTGATGCTCTGACTGCTTATCTGATCAAAACCCCCATTCGTTCGTCCGTTCATCAGGTTAATCCCCTGCGCCCCGATTGGAACAAGGGTTTGGTTCCGTGAGGCTGGTGGGAGATGGGGATAGAGGATTACCACGTGATCGGGCTCGTCGGGGAGGGCTCCTTCGGGAAGGTCTACAAGGGGAGGCGCAAGTACACTCGCCAGGTTGGCCCCGCTCGCCTCATCTCGTTTGCAGTTTTCTGGGACGATTTTGGGTTTCAGTTACACTCGCACCTCTCATCAGCGCCCCCATGAGCCTACTAGATTTTATTTGGGTTATCGATAAATTGACTGTGCATGTTCTCTGTCTGATTTTGATCCAGACGGTGGCGATGAAGTTTATTCTGAAGCATGGGAAGATGGATAAGGACCTACACAACCTTAGGCAGGAGATTGAGGTTACAAACTGTTGCTGCTTATTTATCTATTTGTACTTCAAAATTGGGTATGTTTGCCATATAAATGAAGGGCTAGAGGTTGGGGATGGGTGCTGTGTGGGAGACATTGTCCCTAACGCAAATGGGTTGAAACTTGTATGGAGGAACCAGTAATCATATATATAGCTTACTATGGTGTCTCTTTTCTCATGGTATCACAATCATTGTAGATTCTCAGGAACTCAAACATGAGAACATAGTTGAAATGATTGATGCTTTTGAGACCCCTCAGGAGTTTTGTGTTGTCACAGAGTTTGCTCAGGTACGCATGATCCTGGTTTGATTACAATGGGCTATCTCATCAATTATTGGCTGGATGGGGCTTGGTTGGCTAACTTTTAAGTGATAATGCTCGTCTCAGGGTGAATTGTTTGAGGTACTCGAGGATGATAGATGCCTTCCTGAAGAACAAGTTCAGGCGATTGCTAAGCAGCTGGTATGAATGTCACTCATGTTTCGTGTTCTTCACTCATCATAGCAGTCCAGAGTTGTTTAGGTTGCCTTAATGTTTCCAGCACTTCCTCATTTTCAGGTAAAAGCGTTGTATTACTTGCATTCCAATCGTATTATCCACCGGGATATGAAACCTCAGAACATTCTTATCGGTAAAGGATCTGTTGTAAAGGTACATTCCATTCCATGTCGGCAATGATTGATTACGTTTTCTATTTAATTTTTTTACTAATAGACCAACATGAGTTTTCTTTTGGTATACATTAGATGCTTCAAAGTAAGTTATCTTCCATGGTCTTAATCTTGAGATTCTATCAACTATTTGCCATGTGCAGTAATTGTATACATACAAAGTTCGCACCATCCTATATTTCCATGCAGTTCTTTTATTCCATCTCGTGTGTTTTAGTTTCCCGTTTACTTTCTTATGGTATGATGTTTAGTAGCTGTAGCTTGCTTGAATGAGTATTCATCCCAGGAATCATAGTTTTTGCTATAAAGCCTTGTTTAATCAATGTTATTTGCAGCACCTTGATAGTTTTCTAGTTATAATTCTCCTCCATCACACTGCAATGTCTGAAATTTCATTTCTATTCTTTCTTCCTTCAACAGCTTTGTGATTTTGGGTTTGCTCGTCTCATGTCAGCTAATACTGTTGTATTACGCTCCATAAAAGGTATTCTGTTTTGACCTTTAAATGCTATTTGAGATTCTTCCATCACTTCCTGTCTTGCATTCTCTTCCAAAAAATGGTGCTAGCACCTAGACGTTTTTCTCTAATCACATGCTGCCTCTTAGCTGAAAGTTATTAACATTTAATTTCCTAAACTAAAGTTAATCTCAAACTTCGAAAAGGTGTTACATGCTGCTACTGTACATCATAATTTATCAAAAGTCGTCTCCTTTCAATTGACTTGCTCCTTAGTTCTCTTTGCTTAGCTTAACGTATCATATGCTACATGGATATGGATTGAATTGATCTCATTTATATTTGTTCAGGAAGTTGTTTTTCCATCCATCCATTTTACTAGACTTGCTTTTCCTGTGCAGGTACACCTTTATATATGGCTCCTGAACTTGTGCGGGAACAACTATATAACCACACTGTGGATTTATGGTCCCTTGGGGTCATCTTGTATGTAAATCTTTTTTTTTTCTATGTATAATTTTTTATTTTTTAGATCTCTTATTAGTGGTGTCTTCCATATCATTATGTCAGCTTATCCTTTGCTAGTATGTGGTGGACGGTTTGATTTCATTTGCTTCCATCAAGCTAACTTTACTTTTTTTGGTTGGCCAGGTATGAACTGTTTGTTGGACAGCCCCCATTTTATACAAACTCAGTCTATGCACTTATACGACACATAGTCAAGGTTACCATTCTTATTTTAGTTACATCACTTATCGGCATTTCTTTTCTCAATATAAAAAAAATGCTCTTGAATATGGCAGGATCCTGTGAAATATCCAGATAATATGAGTGCAAACTTTAAGAGCTTTCTGAAGGGATTACTAAACAAGGTCACTAATGGCATTTGCTCCCAGGCCACAGCTGTTGAATTCATTCATTTCTCCTTTATTGTGTCTAATGTTGTGTTAGATGGAACAGGAGCCTCAAAGTAGATTAAGCTGGTCGGCATTGTTGGAGCACCCATTTGTCAAAGATGATTCAATGGAATCTGAAGCTGTAAGTATCTTGAGTTACATACTACAATAAATAAAGGAATTTTTGTTTTTCTCCTCTAAAAATTAGTAGTTTGAGTATAACAAGAATTGATACAGTAACTAAATGTCATTATTTAACTTTTACCCAGGATACCAGAACTGCACCTTTTGAAACTAAATGTTCTGAGAATAACTGTAAAGCTGAGGAGATCCAAACTTCAAGTATCCAAGCTTCTCCTGCTGATCCACAAAGTAGGAAATATTTTAATACCAAACCTATTTTCATGTGCTTATACATTCCTTTTCCAAAGGCTATGTTGTTGTTGTTGTTGTTGTTGTTGTTGTATACATTCCTTTTCCAAATTCTATATGTTGAACTGATTATAATATTGTGCAGGTCAAAATACTGTTAGCTATACCGAGAAACTAAAAGATAGCAAAAACATAGACCGCTATGGCTCATCTACTGGTACTGTTCTTGAAAGTAGCGCTACCTCAGACATGTTATTATCCAGACAAAAGATTGCATTGTAGTATTTGTGGTGTCAGTAGTGTATTTCAGAAAAGTCATGTTCTATTTTTCCCGGAGTATGCAGTTAGGGGTAATTTTCAAAAGTTGTTTCCCACATTTCTCAGAATTGCATAGTGGGGTTTTGTGTGTGTGTGTGTGTTGGGGGGGGGGGGGGGGGGGTTCCGTTCCTGGATGTTGAGTTTTTTGAGTCTTTGATTCCAACATAGTATAATTCTGAGTGTAATAGTATGTTAGATGTTTTTGTGCATATTGAAGATCGTTATTTATGTGCATTTCATCATTTCAGAGTGTATGGCTTTAGATAAGCTGGAAAAAACTTCACAAACAGTTACAGGCGCAAGCAACATTATTGGAGATAGAGAAGCACTGTTGAACATTCTTAGCCCGATCAGAATTTGGTTGAATAATCCTCCAAGCTCATCCAGGTAGATTTGTAACTTATACTTTTCCATTCCACATGTGCTATGCAGATGTTCTTTATTTTTATTTATCTCCAGGAATCAGGAAGAAAGAAAATAGTAAACCCATAGTAATATGGTTACAGTTGCTACCCACTATCCACATACTTCATCAACAGATGTGTTCACACTTCATTGTGTTGGCTGTATCCATCTGATCACTTTTCATGTATGCACTCTCTAAATTTGACATCCAGTGGTAGACTGGTAATTAGTAATTTATAATGCAGCTGCTGTCTACAGACACCACATCAAATAGAATATTAACATGAGAACATTGCTAAGTCTAAAATGCACTCAGAGAAAAGGTTGCAACTGTTATTTCTTCTGGTTCCTAATGCCAATTTACCAATTGTAACGTATGCTCGTTCAATTTTAACAGGGAACTGAACTTTGATGGAGTATATCAGTCACTTCGAATTGTTAAAAATTTAGTCGATACTGGGTCATGCCACTCTTGTGCAGCATCTGATGGCATCATCTCTACGTTTCTTGAATTTACTAGTCTCATGATCAAAATTAATCTTTCAGATGCTTATTGCCCTGCAGTTAAGGTATTTTTTTGAACTTAAAAGGTATTTAAATGGACATACTATAGTTTTTGACTCTTTGTTCACCATAAATATTAGTTCATCCTAGTAAAATAGCAATTCAAAGGAAGCAACCTATGTTCTGTACCTACCATATGTTCTGAAATTTTCAGTTTTGGGAACATAAAAGTAACTCTTACATTCTGTTGGTGCCTTCATAACTTGTTTTGTATAACCGAGTTTTTGTTGGCAGTGCCTAGCGATTGTACAAAAGCTACTTGGTACAAGTGAAGATGTTTTTTTAAGTTCTTATTACAGACACTAGTCCTCCCTGTATAAGCTTTATTCTCAGGTCACACTTCACTATCCACTTCAGGTTTTATCATCAGCTATGTTTACCCTCTTCTTGTGACTGATAGGGTTTTGATCTGCAGATCACTGTTTCTACTGTTGATCCATCTGGAAGAATATATTGTGAGTCAACTGCATGCCTTGCACTGATGTTATTTCGAGTTATTTCTCGGCTGAAAGCAAGTATGTCGTCTGAAGGCCCAAAGCATGTTGAAGAAAGTCTCCTCAAGATCATTGATCATGCTAGGAGGTCGCACTTGCTAGAACTCTTGTGCAAGTGTCTAATAGCTTCAGGTTTAAGCGTAGTATCAGGTTCTACGAACATGGTACCTGCAGCATGTGAGGCATGCAAGGCTATTTGGTATCTAGCTCATGCTGTTGACATTATGTCCATTACTGCACACCATTTCTCATTTCCATTAGCTAACTCAAGACAACATGTTGATTTAAAGCTGGATGATAAATTGCAACAGCAAGATTCGATGGCAGATTCAAACTCTACTGATCTTATAAATAGATTTTCAAAATCATTTCTAGGTTCTCAGCCAATGCAGGTTGCAGTTTATCACTGCTTGCACAATGGTCCAGAATCGGCTATTCATGCCTCACTTCAGGTAATCCTCCCATGCTTGTTGATCCATGAACCATAAATTCTCTTTGGACACATTACTTTTTGCTTATAGATACAACTTTTAGGTCTAATAAAAAAAAGCTAAGAAGAGAATTGTTTCTACCTGGAACAGACACCATTCAATACATTGCTAGTTCTCGTCAAATACAAACCCAAGCAGTAGTGTGGTACTATTGATGTTCTCTAGTCTATTCTAGTCTAGTGTGCATTCATGCTCCAGCTAGTTTTCATCTCCCTAAAAAACTGGTTGCACTATGAAATATCCTTTTTTGGAACTTCTTTTGAAAGTTTAGTGGCTGAGTGAACAGTAATTGACATTGCATGGTTCTCCCTCTTCAGTTCACATAACATACCATACCACATCAGGTGGTGCTTACATGGTTATATGTAGCTTACAGGTTTTTTTGAATGGGCATGGTACAGGCCCCAACTGTACCACTTGGGGTTCTTACCCCCTCTTTCTTCTTAATATATAGATGCACAACTCTCCTGCGCTTTCGAGAAAAAAAAATCATCAGGTGGTGCTTGGAAGAAAAGATTGAAATTATTATCCCTAACTCATGTAAAAACAAAATGAATGCATTTTCTCATGCAATACTATAAATTGATTTAGTGTCTTATACTGAACTTTATTTTGCTGATTCTCATGCATCTATTTGTTGCTTTTCAGCTTATTTCAAGGGCTTGTCTGCTGAATGCGCTTTTCTGTGCTATAATTTGTTGCCCATTGAATTCACCATCTGATATTAATGAAGCCGAATATGGTGGAGACGGCACAATAATATCTGATATGTTTTCTTTGTTATCACTGTATGGATCATATTTAAATAAGGAATCCAAGGAGAACAGCAATAAGAAAAGCAAATTATCCAACCCTCATGCTCTAGTAGTTCACTGCTGCCTTGCATTAGCAGCAATAGCAGCAAGTCTGAAGTTAGAGGGGCAATCCTCAGTTTATATTATCCTAATGAGCTCCCAGAAGAAACAGCGATCTAGGCTTTCAGTTCTTGCACACCTTTCTTCAGTTGATGATACAGTTAAAATTTCCCTACAGCCACATTGTGCATCTGCTATGCTTGCATTGTCATCACTTATCTCGCTTGAAAATGGAGCGCAAACCAGATCTTCTGTTTGTGAAACAGCTCTTGCTTTGCTTCCTCGTATGGCAACACTTCACACACTACTGAAACTTTGGTTATCTGATGGAAGTGAGGCACTCTGTAGATATAATGCTGGCCTATTGAATCTGTATGGCCTCCGTGATGGAAGTATTGGGCTGTTGGAGACAAGATTGAAATGGGGTGGGCCATTGGCCATTGAGCAAGCTTGTTCAGTTGGCACTCCACGGCTTCTAATTCTACTGCTTACTGATGGAAACTCAAAAGAGACCTCCGAAGTGAAAGATAGTCCAATACACCGCAGTGGATTGTCACCATTGGGAGTTGTATGGACCCTTTCTGCTTTATCTCATTGCCTTCCTGGTGGAATTTTCCGTGAACTTTTGTACAGCAGGGAACAGTTAAAACTTTTAACCGACTTGTTATCTGATATACACCTCAAGGCATTGGCAGCTTGGACAGGTCTTGGTGGTGGAAAGAGGGGAGTTCGGGAACTGATAAACTCTGTGGTTGATATTTTGGCATTTCCATTTGTTGCAGTGGAGAGTTCTCCAAATGTACCCTCACCATCTGCGTCCATCAATAGTGGCTTCCTTCTCAACGTTGCATCTCCTGGTAGAAGAATTGGTACTGAGAATAAGGAAATGCTAAAAATTATCGAGCATAACATGCCTCAATACATTCAAGTTTTGTTAGAGGTCTGATTTGTTGACTCTACCTTTTCTTATTTACCTGTAAACATTTCCATAAGCTTTCTTTCTTTTTCTAGGTTGGCGTTCCTGGGTCCATACTTCAGAGTCTTGACTATGTCGATGTGGAAGATCTAGCAAGACCCTTGGCCATTGTAGCCAAAATGGTGCGCTACCGCCCTCTAGCCTTGCAGCTTCTTAAAGAAGGTCTTCTAAATCCAAGTAAAGTAGCAGCATTACTTGAGGCTCGTACTACTGCAAAGGACACATTGCTGGACTTCCTCATGATAATTTCTGACCTTGCTCGGATGTCGAAGGTTTGTTGTTTCTTGGCTTATTGGCACTTGTCTTAGACCTGGAAAGATGTTATGTTGTGATGCCAAAACATTGTCGGATATATAGATTGACAGTTTTCTACATTGTGATTGTGCCCAGGACTTTAATGAACCCATTAATAAAGCTGGCCTTGTTGGATTTTTGAAGATTTTTTTATCAAATGAAGACCCTGATATAAGAGGAAAAGCCTGCAGTGCCATTGGCAACATGTGTCGTCACAACTCCTACTTCTATAGTTCACTTGTAAGAAAACACAATTTATTTCGTTGCAGACAGAAACTGTATGCATTTGTCTTAAACAAAATATTGAACTCTGTTGTTATTTTGGTAACAGGCAGCAAACAAGGTAATTCACCTCCTGGTTGACAGATGTTCTGATCCTGACAAGCGCACTCGGAAGTTTGCATGTTTCGCTGTAAGTTTGTAAATGCCTTCAAATTCAAAAGTGTTTGAACTTGTATCTTTTAAGCTTCAGAGCACACAATCCTTCCTATGCTGTTCGTGCAAATCTGAGTTACTTATCGATTCTTGCTGTTTCAGGTTGCCAATGCTGCTTATCATAATGACAAGCTATATGAAGAACTCAGACGTTCCATACCTCAACTCACGAAGCTACTTCTTGCTCCTGAGGAGGATAAAACCAAAGGTAACGCTGCAGGGGCGCTCAGTAATCTAGTGAGGAACTCTGATCTACTCTGCCAAGATATTGTCTCCCAAGGTGCAATTCAGGTTTGTCAAGTCTTGACTAGTACTCACGCTTCTAATCCTACTATTGGTTCCACTCCACCAAACCATAAAATGCTTTGGCCTTCTGTTTACTGAGAAATGGCTGACTGAAGAAAACACTACAATTTGTCATGACTTGTGACAAACCTCTCATCTCCAGACTCCCGACTTACTTTTGTGCAGGCCCTATTGAAGATGGTCACTAGTTACTCTGCAGTTGCCCTGAGCCCCCCCAACAGAGGAGATGCTCTTACGGAATCGCCCCTACAAATTGTGCTCTTTGCCCTGCGCAAGATGTGCGACCACACCATCTGCCGGAGCTTCATCCGATCTTCGGAGCTCCTCCCGGTCATCGCTCACCTCCGGCAGTCACCTGACCGGACGATCTCCGAGTACGCTTCTGACATCGCTACTAAGGTGCACCGAGGTTGAAGTTTCTCCGGGCAGGTGCAGTGCAGGTGTTCTTTTCTTTGTACACAGGGTATGATGTTCGTTAATAGGGATAGTGGGGCAGTATATGTTATCTGTTCCACACGGATCAACCACCGAATATGTATATGTATGTACATATGGCGCACAAAGATTCTCCTTAAATCTCGTGTTTACATGAACGCTGCACGCTTGCCAACCGCGTGCATTGCACGTAGAACACTCATCTGGATGGTCCAATTCCCGTTAGTCCACTCTTTTGGTTGCCAAGTTTTTATTCCCGATGTTGATGATACTAATGGCTTGCCTGCCAAACTCATGTGGACTGATGACGAGGGGGACATAATACAAGGGGCTGATCCATGTCACGTGGTGCATCGTCCGTTTGTACATACTCACCTTCAGGTGCCGGAGGTACTCTGAGGTCGACACGTCGCCTTTGCACAAGTTGAAATTTATTTTTTTAGATCAAGGAACAAATTGAATTTTATGGTTAGGTAGAGGGCGTGAGTGTTGAGATTATTTTTAAGAGGGTTTTGATATGCGTTAGATCTAGTCTGACTCGAAGGGCACACAAAGATTAGACAAGCAAAATTGATGGCCGTAAGGGATACCCACGGCATCTCTATTTGTTGTTCCAAAGTGTAAAGCCATCATTTTAGAAACTTGGTACAGTTGGTTAAGCTAAAAAGAATGCGGTTGGTGTCCTTAACACATCTTGGACAATGGTTCCATACAATCAGAAGAGAACAACATAATCGACCCATACTAAGTGATGTTGTCAATGGTTATTGATGAAGAAGACTACTCCCTCCGTTCCAAATTATTAATCGTTTTGACTTTTCTAAATAAATAAGTTGTGCTATGCATCTAGCTTCAATCCTTCATATCTAGATGCATAATAAAATTTATGTACATAGAAAAATTAAAACAACTAATAATTTAGGAGAGTACACCGATATGTGAGAGAAAATTGATTTTCCTGTTCTACTTGGAGATCATCGACCATATGATGGAGTTCTATATTTTTTTGACATTGAGTTCGATACATTGAGGCTTAGTAAATTGCCACGATGTATTTTCAAACAACCGCATCATTTTTCACCCTGATCACGAAGCACAATAGCACCACGTCGCTCCGGTGTCCGCGCTAGTGGGGCAAAAAGCAAAGGAGAGGGAAATTAAATTGCCTCAGCTTGCAGTTACGGAGGGGACACCCCGGTAATTATTCGCCTCGAGTGGCTGCCCCCGCGCTTCGAGCGGGAAACGGCGGCGGCGCCGGAGATGGCGGGCATTCCGGGAGCGGCCGCCGGCGGGCACGCGGAGAGGTACGTACGCGCGCGGCTGCCCGCTCTCCCCTCGTCTCCGCACAAGCAATGATTTTGATCCTTGCCGATAATGCATTTCGTCGGGCGTCCCAGTCCCAGGCGAGGCGCGGTTGCGGGCGGCGCAAGGGCGGCGGCGCCGGGCGGTCGGTCTGGGGGGAGCGGTGGCGCGGGTGCGGAGGCGGGGGTCACGCAGGACGGAGGCTCCTCGGTGGATGGCGGCGCCCAAAGCCGTGCCTGCTTGGGGAGGTATGAACAGCCTATGTTTGGGAGTAGGGTTTAGGGGAATGAAATTTGGTTGGAATTTATTATCGGCGGCCTACCATTGGGTACAATGGTAGAAAGGAAGCTATATGTGAATAAATTAGTGTAGACGCCTATTCAATAGGCGGTGTTCTTGCATGCGTTGGGCTATTGTCAGGGTTTTTTCTCCGTAAGTCCGTATTCATTTGTTATCGGTCGTGAATGTTGGCTTACAGTCTCTGCATTTATCTGGTAGGCGTCATCGGAGTTCTTTTCCAGATGAAAGGGAGCCAAAACTAGGCCGTGTGAGTGCTTATGAGGAATCGTTGAAAAAATATGTTGATAACAAGTCCAATGTTGTTATCAATCCAGCAGTAGGCATGTCTTTCGACTCCCGTGCTGATGCATTTGACTTCTGCAACTTGTATTCCTGGGAGCTGGGGTTTGGAATACGATGGAATAACAGCACTAATGATGCAGAGGAAAGTGTTACGGTGCAAGAGATAGTCTGCAGCTGCGAGGTGAATAGATGTTCAGCTTATGCTCCCATTGCTCTGTATAATTCAATATATTAATTCTGGATAATGTGATGTGTCTTAATTGTGAAAATGTGGCTGTGTGTTTTAGGGCAAACCGGAGCTGTCCAGTGCTGCATCAGTGAGAACTGATTGCAAGGCTAGGATACAGCTGCACAAATCTGATGACAATGGATGGTACATCCTGGAACTCCGAGGTGATCACAATCATCCCCTTTCTGGGGCATGCAGTGAAAGCTTGATTTGGCCTTCCCACAACCATCTCGAGCCCTACACCAAGGGTATGGTATGCCATCTTAGGGATAGCAATGTTGATCTTAGTAAGACGCGCTATTTCATTTATAGCTTTTTCGGGGCCATGAAGAAAGTCCTGTTCAATAAGTGGGCTTTGAAGTCGTTATGTGAGTCTATAACCACAGAACTCGAACTCCCAGAAGATTATGTATGCAAGACTCTTGAGTTGTTTGATGGCTTTGGTTCGTTGAGGAGGGATGATCCAAGCTTCCAATTTCGTGTTGAGTTGGATTATACTACGAGCCAGTTTAAGACAGTGTTATGGACGAATGGGCGTAGCAGGATGCAATATGCACAGTTCGGTGATGCTATAACATTTGATACAACATATAGAAGTAAGCTGTATGACATGCCTTTTGGCTTGTTTGTTGGTGTTAATAATCATTACCAAAGTGTCATACTAGGAGGAGTGCTGATGCGACATGAGACAGTTGAAAGTTTCAAATGGGTGTTCCGTGAGTTTGTTACTTTGATGGGGGGTAAAGCTCCAAGTACTATTCTCACAGGTACATTTTAACCCAAACTTGATCATATTTTCAGTTCCGGTTTGCTTCTTTCACAGGTTTTCAGCTGACATCAACTCCTTTTATTATGCTAAACGTAGGCCAATGTAATGTGATGGAGGTTGCAATCCAGGAGGTGCTACCATATACGACTCACAGATGGTGTAAGGTGCATGTGCTGAGCAAGGAGAATGAATTCCTTGGGCCGATTTGCTCAAAGAAGAGTGGATTTAAGGATGACTTCCAAAAGATCACTGATAGCATGCTGACTGTTAGAGAGTTCGAGTCTGCTTGGAAGCATCTTCTAGACAAGTACAACTTGCATGGGAATGCATTCCTTTCTCAGATTTATGATTCTCGACATAAATGGGCGAAGCCCTACTTTAAAGGGAAGTTCTGTGCCAAACAGACTAGTATGCAAAGAAATGAGTGCGCGAACCACATGTTTAAGGGCTATGTGCCACGGAATAGATCTATCAACATGTTTGTACGACACTACAACGAGCTCCAATCTTATCTTGAGTCAAAGGAAAGCTTCGAGGAGAGTAGGAGTGGGAAGGTAATATGTCCAGCATGTACATGTTGGCTGCCATTTTTTTCCTCCCTTGGTGAGTCCCTTTCTGATTTGAATTTCGTTTCCTGCAGAGGCCCAGAGTTATGAGCAAGGGAGTTCCAGTTGAAGAGCATGCGGCAAAGATCTATACAAGGGCTATGTTTGAAAAATTTGACGAAATAATTTTCCAGTCTGGTTCTTATGTGGTGGATGAAAAGGAGAGAGGGAAGGCATATTTAGCAAGGCACATCAGGAGTGACTGCCGGGAGAGTTGGTCACAGGTGGAGTTTGAAGTTACAATTAGGGCTGAAGATGGTGCGGTTGTTTGTGAGTGTGGATTGGGGGAGCACTTGGGGATACCTTGCTGCCATGCTGTGAACGTAAGATTTACACTGTCTGAGATTGTTACATGAGATAACGTAAGATTTACACTGAGATTGTTACATGAGATGCTTTCTTATGGTTTCAGATGCAACCAGAATGACATTTATGTCGATGCAGGTGATGATACACTTGGGAATGCTAGAGATTCCAGCTGGAAATATTGTGGAGCGCTGGACGATGCATGCAAGGGATAATTTGCCTGCTCATATGATTGAGCTTGAGAATGATAAGGCAGCAGAGAGCTCAGAGTCGTATAGACAGTCAGAGTTGTTCATCCAAGCCTTGGAGTTTGTGAAGTCTTGTTCCAGGAGTGATTGGACTTTTGAAATAGGGTTGGCAGGTATGGTGCAACTTGAGCAGGAGCTTTTGGAGCTGAATCAAGTTAAGGATGTTTCTGGGTTGTCCGGACAGTGCAGCCATCCTGCCGCCCAAGGTTCTGATGTGCAAGGCATGTCTGCTGCAGCTACAGATGATGCTAAGAAACAGCGATATGAAGCAGAGGCACACGATCTTAAATGCAAGATGGTGAAGCGTACCTAGGCAAAGGGCCCCAATAGATGTCAAATCTTTTGTGTGTGTGTGTGTTGGGGGGGGGGGGGGGGGGGCATAGGAAGGTAGCAACTTGCAACTCATTGAGGAACAATGTGAGTGGTGGGTGTTTGGTTGTAAGATAACTGAATTCCGGTTGTCGTGGCCGCTCGGTAGGAACTCAGTGAGACTGGACCCTGGTCCTTTTCTTCTGCTCATGTCTTGTAAAATGTCAGCGACGCCGAATCCTGACAGTGCTCGGCTGCATGGCATGCGAAACTACCATGTTATCGTTGTAATGCTTCGGTCTATGTAAGCTGCCATCCACCTCTGATGTGCACATTCGGTACAGTGGACATTCGATTTGCGGACGCTGCTGTCATGAGTTCTGTGCGCATTTGGTAACTGTCTTATTCTGATAGTCACATGGAACGGGGTGTGCTCCTTAAGAGGTTGTGGTCGTTGTGTTGGGCCATTCACTTCTCAGGAACTGAACTGTATCCCAAGAAATATCAGATACTGATTTGGATATTCACCACCATTTCACCTACAGCTCAGCGATCCCACGCCATCATGTTGACGAATGCACCTTGGCCTTCCTCGTTTACAGCGGCAACCCTTTGGGCACAATCTGATCTTTGATCCACATGTCGATAGGCACCAGCACGTACAGCAAACAATTCTGATGCTCTGAACTGCAAACGAGCAAAACGGACGTAAGCAAAGGAGTCACCGGATGCTCTCCGAACGCCTGAAATAGAGTTGTTTGGTCTGGTACGGATTGGGGTTGGTTTAATCCCCTTCCGATCCTCTAAGGGTGTGGATTAACCGAACCAGCCTTAATCGGCGTCTCGACTATCTCTCAACTTAGGAATGGAAACATTAACACAAGGAATCGACTAAGTTCTATTGCTGTTGAATTGTAGTTCCTTTTGTAAGAATGGACTAAGTTTCCATAATGACAGATATAAATGTCAGCACAAATGTGGCATTATTTCAGCAGCAGTCTGACAGACATGAAGTATCACGTCCTGTTCAAAAAAAAAATCCCTTACGCACCCAAAGAAGTACCACCATATGCGTTGCCAAGGATTCACACTAGACAAGACCGACCAATTTATTAATGGGAATAGGAAGTGCTAAATGCTGCAATATGCATAAAAGGCAGCAGGATACCCAACAAGCGATCCGGGGCAGCACCACCGAGCACAGACGTAGCTCTCAAATGTGTCTACTAGGAAGGGGAGGCCCTCAGGAATGTTCAGACCCTTCAAGGTTGCTTCAATCTGGCCTTCTCAACTCTCAAGCTGCTGGGAAGAGTTTTCTTGCGTGCTGCAACAAAAATGCTTTGATGGTACCATGTACTCTGGTAGCAAGAATCGATCCGGGCACTGGCCACATTGATGTATAGGAAATTTGCAATCCCATCCAAATACATCTTGTTCATTGGATTTTTGCTATCTAAACTACCCTCCCTTCTTTTCTAAGTTTCTTCTAAATTTTCAATTGTACGCATTCTTTGTTCAAGTCTTGCTAAACACCAACATCATCTGGATAACTAGGTTTGAACGTTGAAGTTCTACATTCAATGTTCGCCAAGAACATACTTAACTCCACCGAGGATAATATCTCTGTTGAAAGGTCATTCTGTCTAGATTTAGTGCAAAGATTAGTATACTAGGCTGAATTCGCTAACTATTCGAAATAATAGGGCTGTAGGGTGTGGTTTGACTTTTCATAATCTAGTCCACCTAACAAAATTTGTGCGCAATTATACGCTATCATTAAGTTTTCTGGTTTTACATTCATGGACAACCCCATAGTCTCAGAACAACCAATGGGCATACACAATAAGCGGGAAGAGGAGCAAGAGTATTACTATTATTATTTATTCTGCATGAGTTCTTCTGAAGTGGAGTACACACCACATGAGTACATGACACCAGCAGACCATATTCATTTGTACTTTTGCCACTATTGGCAAAAGCACCAAGGAAATTTCCTTTTTCTTTACATTCAGAAGGCAATGCCCATACAAAATCTGTAAATTACGTTAGTAGAAAGAGTCCATGTTGCCAGGTTGATTTTGTAAAGTTAAAGAGTAATAGTGTTACAGGGTCATGGGCATTGCCTTCTGAATGTAACCAAACTGTGAAATCTTATTAATTTTTTGTTGATGGCGATCTTGGAGCAGCTCACCCTGCATTTGTGCATTCATCTGTTCAAATTCAAGTATTGCTTAAGAAGCTTCGTGGCTAGCAGTCTTTGCTTCACTTTGTTCAGCTTGCTCTGCCTCGAGCTTCCTTAAAGCAGACGAACTCAGTTTCTCCCCCTCCACACCTCCAGAAAGGAGATCAACAACCTCAACCTGAAATTCAGGTTATCCACATTTGGATCAGTTACATAGCCCATCGGGTAGGTAGTAGATTGATATTTAATGGAAATATAGAAGTGAGCGCAAATAAACCTTTAATAGTGGCAACCCTTTCTCTTCTCTTTTTCTATTTACAGCAAGTCCACCATTCAATGTCTCCTTACTGAACATAAGCATCATTGCTAATGTTAAACGAGGGCACAACAGAAAGGGAAGCTTGACAGTAAACATAAACTGTTTACATGATTAAGAGATCACATATTTTAAAGTTCAATATATTGAGATAATTCAGATGCCATTAGTATAGTTTTGAAGTAGTAGATAGAGTAGTACATTCTACCTTTTGATATGGTCACATGCACAAAGAACAAATGGAATTGTTGGACAGCTAAATGCATGAAAAGGGTTGATGCTATTGTTGATACCTGACAATGATGGCATCTAACTTATCGTCAGTAATGGAAGGGCCATAAGGATCTTCAATAGGCTCCACTTGTACTGTCAGTTCTGGTTTTATAGACTGCATATAATCATAAGCTATTGTCAAACATCGAACATTAGACAGAAAAAAGATATATGGGCATATTTGCTTTTCCCACTTCCTCCTAATGCTCAGTGCAAGAAATCCATGTAAGAACATGCAGAATTAGAGATATGGACCTAATAACCCCTACACATTCCAAAGCATGGATCTCCAAAATTCAAGGAAGCGCTAATTTCCATTTCAGACATTCCTTCCAAAGTAAAGCATGCTAAACCATCTTCTTCCTTTTTTTTAGAAAAAACAGACAATTAAGAACAAATATCCAGTTTTCAACACAGGATTCGCTAAAGTCAAACATTCACATTGAAACTCATTGTTAAAGTGGAAGTATCTGGCGACATAACACAAACTAATGAGCATGCACAGACACTAATTTTAATGTCTCTGTACAACAGATGAGCTACCGAATGAAAACAACTAAAACTTGATGCTTATGCACCTTTTCTCTGTGCATATTCTTCAGTACATGCACCATTCCATGAACCAACGCAAAACCACAGCTTTGATGAACATAACACCACATTAATGGAAAATATCAACAAACTAAACCAATATCTGAGGCCAATTTATCCTGGGCTCACATCACTAAATCCTTCTACTTCCTCACCAATAGAAATCACATAAAACAGGGAGACAGAGTAACTGAGAAACCACAACCTTGATGTAATCCTCCACGGCCTTGATCCGCTTCTCCACGGGCTCAATCAGCTCGGCGTACTACAAGCACAGTATCAAGAACACAACTACGGTCCACGAGTAATCAGAAGCCCTACAATTGGTTATAAAATGGAGGGGAAAAAAAGCGAGATTCTTGCCTCCTTCTTGGTGAGCATAGGGCCCGTGCAGACGCCCACCACGATCCGGTCCCTCGCCAAATCCGCTGACGCCTGCCGCCCACCAATCCCCAGACCCCAGAGAGACAAGATTCAAGGGTAATTCGTCGTAATTTTGAGGACGGCCAAAAACCTGCTGTACTCTGTTTTTCTTTCGCAGAACCTTGAGAAGGCAACGGTGGCCGTCATGGAGGCGGTCGAAGGTGCCGCCGAGGACCACAGAGCCGTACGGCGGGGTCGTCGCCTCCTCCGAAGTCTGCGCCGCCGGCGCGCCGCCGGCATCCATTATTCTTCGTTCTCTGTGATTTTTCTTTTTTCTTAATCGAAGAAGAGAGTGTACGGCTTCTCCATCATCTACTCGTGAGTGAAGGGCCCAGATTGACTGACGAGGCGCTTGGACGGGCCCTGATTCTTGTCTTTTTTATAACCTCAGGCTCGGTGACTTTTGTCTTTTTTTTCTAAACTAGTGGAGATGTGGCACATATTTAATTTTTCTTGCATTAGGTAAATATTTTTTTTCTAGAAATAATACACACCTTTCTTTTTCTTCTATAAAACAATGATATCAATTATTTTCTTCCAAAACAAATAATGACCCGAATTATAGGTGAATATATGTGTAAAGGAAAGTAAAATGTGTGTCAAAAGAAAGTAATACACAAGTATAAGAGGTGAGTATATGATATTGCTGGTGTAAAAAGTATTAGCATTTCAATGGAATCATTTTTCTTCTATAAAAAAATAGATCACCACCTTCTTTTGTCAAACCTCTGGATCTGACAAGGGACATCTCCGTGAGAGATATGGTGGGTCTAATCATTTAAATAAGTTTCAATTCTTTTAACTTTTATAATATAGATCAATTATGAATTCCTACTTCTCGAAATTTAGCTTGAATTTCTAGTTCGATTTGCAAAAGCTTTCATTTATCAAGTTTTTTCTTTACTCCATGCATACTAGGAATCACAAGGCAGAGACATGAGAATAGGTTGCGGCAAAATATGGAGATATAGTTTTTGAAATCTAAACATAAGAAATTTACAAAAATAAATTCAAGAAATTTTTGAGGGAAATCACATAATGCAAAAAAGAAAAATGTTTACATACTTTCTCAACGAATATGGAAAATAGTCCGCACGGGGGCATATGTACAAAATCTGAACTTCAAGAGGACATGGACACATTTAGTCCAAGATGATGCGCTCAATCTTATTACAATTCATTCATAGAAGGTGAAAGTGACATGGACCACCGCTTGATAGCACCTATAAATCCAGACATGCCTTTAGTATGATGTGAGAGAAAGGGACCCAAGCATCTGGGATTTAGGCTTCAGTGCACCGTGTCTTGCAGCAATCTTTTTCTCATGATGTAGTATTCAGCCCCTGGAAAGAAATATGTGTTCAACCACAGCATATGAAGTTAAAAAATTAGCAGCTTCATCAGTACAAAACTAGTAAAATAGTCTTCAAGAACTTTACACTTTAGTTTTCAAAAACACTTTACACTTTATACTCTTATATAAGAAAAAAGAATCAATTTCTGGTTGGTTCTTCTGAATCAGATATTAACCTGACAAGATTGCCCGTAGGATATATCTGAAGCAGGACCTATCAATGATGAATCATTACAGCCACCAATGTACAGTGATACCAAAGAAAAGATGGCATGGGTGAAATCAGTAATTGCAACTAATATTTCAACTTCATCAATAAAAAAGAAACTAGTATTTCAACCTCGACTATCAACATAGGTAAAGAAAATTTGATGATAGCTCTCCATTACCCTGAAAGCACTAATTCCATTTACTCCTGAGTCCTGACAACTATAGGTAAATTTCTCTTCAGTCTTCTATATATACACTGCCATAAAAGTAGAAGGAAAGCTCTACAAAGCTGTGGAGATCTCTACAAGTTGGGGGCAGTCCAGAGATACACAAAAAGTATTTTAGTTTTTAAATTTTCAGAGAGACAAGAGATGCTTCAACTGAAGCAAGTGCTCCTCATTTGAGATGTTCAGCGAGAGGCGCAGGTTAGTGAGTAGTGACTCTTGCTCCCATGTCAGTGGCCCCGCGGCATGTAAAGCTCTTACTGTTGATTGATATGCTTGCAGCTCTAGCTCATGTACATTCATATGTAAACCGTAGCCATAGACATTGTTATTCTCCTGTGCAGACATAGATGGACATGCAGACATGGCATCATCAGGGAAGCAGCTGCGGATTCTGACTGATTGTTCCTCATTACTGGTGCAATATTCCAAATAATTAACGCTGCAACTAGCCACTGAGCACTCATTCGCTTCTCTGATGTGCAAGGGTATTTCAGAGGAAGGAAGAACTTTGCAATCTGGTTTTCTCTTGGCATTGTTGTTCTTAGCGAGATCATTGCATCTGCCACTAAAAGGCCTATAAAAGCTATTGTCATCGATTTCATTCCTATCAGACATCTTCAGAGGCAACACATTCTTGGTTAGCTGACGAACTTCATATGCAGCTACTTTCTGTTTCTTGCCTGTTCTTTTAACTAAATCGTTTGGTGGCATCTTACTTTCTTCTAGTTTTCTCTTCACAGCTCTAGCACTAGTCGAAGCACAAACATTGGTTGCTTTCCTCCTAGTATTGTAATCATCCTCTTCATAGGTTTGAATATCCTGTTCCATCACAAATTTTGAGTATTGTGAGGAGTTACCAGCAAGTCGGACCGGTTTACTCAGCTCAGAAACCTGAAAAGGGAATGATGTCGTTGAATTAATTTCTCACTGCTCATGAAATTACACTGTTAATGGAAAAACAAAAAAAATTGAAATTACACTGTTAATGAAAAGATAGTACAGTGATCTGTTATGCCAGATACTGAAGTCAAGCAAGTGCTCATGATGAGATGTACAACCAATTCCTCACTGCTCACCTCTTGTATCACAAAATTACTTTAGTAAATAGTAAGAAATGCTCAGTCTAACATATGTGGAAGCTTGGAAAATATTCAAATTTCAACTTTGAACAAGTCTTAATGCTTCAGAATAGATGGAACCAAACAGCACAATGCAGAATGCTGGAATATCCATCAGAACTTTCAACTTTGTCCAAGATGTGCATCCCAGTTCCTAACTAATAAATACGAAATCAAACATGTTCATTTATGAAGTACTTCTGCTGTCAAAAAGTTGTTTTATCCTCATGTGGCAGTAATAAATTAATAACTTCACCACTTTTCACTTCTAGATAAATGTAATATAGTGGTCTGAAGTTCAAACACATGCAATGGCACTGTTTTCATTTAGATAATAACCAGGGTCAGAAACAAATATACTTTGTAGATATTAACTAGAAATGTAAATTCAAAACAACATCTCACCCTGTCTTCTCCAGTCAACTGCTTGCTATGATAAGCATGTGGAATCCTCAAACAAGATATGTGGAATTCCCTTGGTTGGATGAAGCCCACTAGCCTGATGGCAAAATAGTCATTCGTCAGCACCTCTGTAATCTTCCCAAGCCTCCATGAATCTTGATCTAACACCTCAGTTACATCACCAAGAACCCATCTACTTCTGAGCTGAATTGGTTGATGAGGCTTAGTACCTTCTTCCTTCATGTTCTTGGCTGCAGACTTCACTTGAGCAACCAAATCTGGATGACCATCCTTATAAAATGGCAGTCTTCTACTTTTTAGCTTCATCATATCCCACTATTAACCTGAGCCTGATATATGTATACGAAAATAAAATGCAGAGCATCAGTAAAAGTCAAAAGAAGCACTAGCATTCAGGGAAGAATATGAAAAGTAAGAAAACAAAGACTTCATTTGTAAGAGCCTAGATTATTGTATTTCTAGGTAAACTGTACAAGTGAATACAAAGTTTACTATTAATAAATGAGTTGGCAGAAGAAAGTCTAGGATAACATAAAGGTCATCAGGCTAAACCATCTAATTTGTATAGTGCAATGCCTAATCAGATTAAAAGTAACAGGCTATCGCAACACCGGATTGTAATAGGTATTTGTCATCGCAACACCGGATTGTAATAGGTATTTGTCGACACCATAACGACGAAGAAATTAGTAAGACACAAAGGTAGCACTATGCACATAGATTGGACTAGGAACACAGTAAAGAACTGAAGGCAGAGTCCTATAGTTTGGACGAGCAAATAAATGAAGGTAGAGTTGATTGTGTCCAACATCCAAGGCTGCCAACATGAGCCACGAAATGTTTGGTTAACATGATTGTGCACGCAGTAACATTTGAAGCAAGATTGTGTCCCCAATTTTGAGAGGCCTTCTTGAAACTACTTAGCTTCCTATCAAGGACACAAAGAAACATCTAAACTTGAAGCTTTATGTACACCCCAGGTATTTGAAGGTAACAAGCTTGAGTAGTGTGATGCATCATCTAAGCTCCACAAGCCCAGGCACAATATTCACAGTAAGACCTTAGCGTTTTCTGCTTGTGAGCAGGAACCAAACAATCATGTAGGGCAAAAGCAACTAAAATCAATAAGCCTAAAAGATGGGTGAATAAACTAAAAATTTATTTGTAAGATTCAATTCCCTTCATGTTATTAGATGTGAACCAATGTTACCTAAACAAGATAACTAAAACCAATTAAGGCGAAATTGCCTCTTGCTCTGGTTTCAGGCTAAGAGGTTGAACTAGGAGCAAGCTCCAGATGGGCTGGTCCCAGAAACAGAACAATCCCTACAGGCTACAGGTTGGAAATTTTCCTTGGAAAAGTCAAGCCACTTGTAACCTGTCAGATAAAACAGATGTCACTTCATTATCTAAAAGCATTTCTTAATTCATGAACATTGACAAAAAGAAAAATAGTACAGGGGACTCAAACTGGAATCATGGATGCAAGATGCCAAGAACTAAACCTAGATCTAATTCTGTACCACGCTGGAAAGGGCA
This sequence comes from Panicum virgatum, assembly GCF_016808335.1. NCBI lineage: Eukaryota > Viridiplantae > Streptophyta > Magnoliopsida > Poales > Poaceae > Panicum > Panicum virgatum. The sequence continues at coordinate 6,104,625 of NC_053146.1, forward strand.
AAACAGAAACTCCGATGAAAGAAAGAAATAAACAGAGATAGAAACGAGTTGTCTTGTTCGAATCTTTGATCCAAACTGCGTGTAAAGAAATTCAAACTAACTGCGAACTGTTCTGACCATAAGCAAACCAAACATTGGGCCTTGCAGATCTGCAGGAACCCACTCTCAAAAAATCAGCTCAATAATTCTGTTTCTACATCGATTTGGAGAAACCAAATCTCATGTCTGACTAGAAAGAAGACAGACAGGCAGACAGATACCAGCAGCAGCTCAAATTGGATTCGGGACGCAGAAAACTTATAGAGAGGATTTTTAATGCAAACTTTGGAGTCGAAGAATCCAAGAAATCTGCTACAGCAATCTCACCTGAAGCAAACCAACCAAGCCAACTCGCCTTGTTCACCCAGGAACTCGAAAAACTAAAACAAGTTACTTGTAATGGACGCCCAATTTTGGCTGTTCCTCCAACCAATCTGGAATGGATTACGAGGTCAGAATCCGAGAACGGCAGCCAAGAAACAGAGAACTATTCCCCCCACCTCTAAACTCCTAAAATAGAAATCAAAATCTGATGAGAAGAAATTTCAGAAATTTGGAACATCGAAGGCGACCGACCTCAGGGGGGAGGGAAAGATTAATCAGGCGGCTAGGAAGCAACCGAGGCACGCCTAATTCCGGGGCCAACCGTATGAGAAAACGGTGTGCTGGCTTGCTCTGTAGATTGGCTGTTTCTTCCAGTTCTTGCTTTCCTGTTCCTTGCGTTTTAGTCCTGCGAGTTTTGCCTTTTATTTTATTTATTTAAACTTCGCATATTCTTGCAGTGAAAACATATATCTTGGTTGATATCATGTAATGTTCTAATACTTCGAATGATTATGTTAAATTGCATTCTTTATATTTTTTTCACATTTAGTATTGTAGATAGATGTAATTAAATACTGTAATGAATTCTATGTGAAAAAAAGAGTTGAATCTATATATAGGTTTTTTGGTAATAGAATTATGATGGGTAGCTACATTCCAATGGTTACAGAGGTGGCAAAGTGACACTAGACAACGGAGGTGACAAATGCATTCATTATCCTTGATGTCGAAATTGCTAGAAAAAAAATATTTACGGTTACTCAAGCAGGGTGAGAAGGGCGTATTCAATAATCTTTCCCATTTATTAATTTATTATTAGCATCTTAATTTATTATTTTCCAGTGAACACATTATATTTACTTTTTTTCACTTATTTAGACTTGAACATTTAACATTTTTGTTGAAGACCCGCGGCCTAGCTCGTAAAAGCAAGCCCACTAGTCTTATTAGTTGGGCTTCGGGTCAGCCAAGAAAGATTAGATCCATCTTGGGCCCAGCACAAACATTGAATTTAATTGCATTCCAATATATAAAACTCATAAATAGCCCAATCCAAAAGCCTAACCTCAAGGAAACATCACGCGTGCTATATCTTGGTATGACCCACTAGCTGGTCTATTATGCTCAAGCACCAGGCAACTGATGCTATGTATAAATCTTATTTATTTAAAAATAATAAGAATAAATGTAAGAAAATAAATACTATGAACATGGAAAAATTGGATCCAAATAGATGATATGTAGCGTGCCAATCGAAAGGTTACGTTTTTATAAAAATTTTGGCACCTGTTTCATATTTTTCTAATTTAAAGTGAATTGCTTATAAGTTTTTTAGTTTGAATTTGAATATTTAATTTTTAAAAAATGAAAACTACTTTGAAACCACTCAAAGGGTTAAATTTGCCCGGTTTAAATAGTTGGATAGTCCGTGTTATTCTGTTTTGTATTTGAAGGTTGGAAATTAGATTTTTGTGATAATAATTCGTGGGTGTAAACTGACTTTTTTCCTTCTTAAATTTGCTTTATATGATTTGACAAATCAAGACACGTGTATAATTTGATTTCCTGATGTTTAAACATAGCCCAATCCATGGAACCAATTGTAAGGTGCGTGTATAAAAAGCAGAGCTCAAGCCCTTTCCATCATTTGGTCTTTCCTCATGACTTGTCTTGGTAACTAGGTCAAAAGCGCGCTACGCGGCGCGTGCCCACCTGGATGGCGTAGCAGTAGGCTGAAGGTTCTTTTTTTTTGTTTGGACTAGAGCATTGTTGTGGGCTGTCAGGGTGCTTGTGGGCTGGGCTGGCGAAGGCGGTTGGCTGCGGTGGGCCGAAATGCAGGGCCCGCGTCGAGTTGGGCAGGGACACATGTCAGCTCCAGGTGAACCGAGCGCTCCTAATTTGCTCCTTCCATGGCCGATAGTATATACATTACATTATATGTGCCGCTTCAAAGCAGAGCATGCAGAGCTGCGCCATTTCAAGTGCTACCACAAGTCCACAACAACATGGGCTTCAGGGCTTGGGTGACATGAAGAAAATAATTAGCACTATTGCTGCGTTGTGGGCCATGGTCATCCATGAGCCAGATAGAGGATCACCGAGCGGTGGCAACTGTGTTGAGGTCTGATAGAGCTTGACAAAAGCCCAAGGTCATCAGTGATAATTAGTAGTATTGCATTATTGTCTTATTGATATGCTTTTTAGCCAATGTAGTGCAACCAACTCTGGCTCACCAATCAACTCAACTTCACTATATATCAAGACAACAAGCGACTTGTTCAGAATGCAGGGCAACCTTGAACAAAACGGGTGACCGCTTGTAACACACAGCTGTTTCGACAGCTATCGTTCGAATACAATATAATTTCAGGTGGGCATCTTGTCCCCCGTTGGTTTGTCGGGAATACAATATATATATATTGCATAGTTTGTTTGTTTATCAGAACTGTCGATATGTTTAGGTATGGGAAGCATGAGGGAAATATCAGGCACACATGGATAGGGATCGTCAACTACTTGCTTCATGTGGAGAGTAAAGTTGATGTGACGCTCCCCGATGAGTTGATGAAGAGCAGCGCTGCAGTGAACACACACATGTGAAGGCCTGATACCTGCAAACCAAGATCCTGTGAGTACGAGCTTGTCCACTTCGCCGCCATAGAAACACACGGCGATGGCATATGCATGTCAAGCATCCAGTGTGCGACTCCAGATCCCTGTGAGTTCACCTACTCTAACTTGGAGCCATCAGAGATCTGTAAACTCAAAAGTCAAAACACATACTCCCTCCATTCTCTTTTGATAGTCCTATTTCCAAAATTCAAATATTCTCAAATGATAGTCCTATTTGCTGTTGATAAGTACCATGGCAATAAATGACATCAGTAACGAGAAGTTTCTAGTAAAATCTTTCTGTTGTGGCCATATAATTGAAGATCTGGACCCAGACCGAACTGTGCTCCTGCTCCGATTCCATCTAAGCAAATTTTACCATGGAACAGGTAATTAGTACATGCGGCACAATTATTCAGCAGAACTTGTCATCAAAACATCATCGACATTGAAACCAAGCACTTATTATTTTCACTTGCTCATCATTAGCCTCCACAAATTTATCTTGGTTATAACTTTCCTGGGTTAATTAGTTGACACAATAAAAGCAAGGTGTCAAGGAGATACACTGCTCCAGCGGGAGTGAAAGGACCGGTAGCGCGCTCTAACCTAAGAGGGAGGGGTGAATTAGGCAAACTAAAATCTTAGACCTATGGCTCCAACTATTTGCATAAAATTAAACTAAGCATGTTATCTAGATGTGCAACTATGGTTGTTTTAGTGTGAAACCCCTATCCCAAAAAAATTTAGCAACCTATAGTCTTTCTTATCAACAAACTACTCTATGAAAATAAAGGCACACAAATTGCTAGTATAAAATGCGGAAGCTTAAAGAGAAGAATAGGAGAAAGCAAACTCTTGCCGCGGGTGTTTATTCCGTGGTTCGGTTAGCCACAAAGGCACACCTACATCCATGTTGTTGTAGCACTCACTAAGAGTATTGCTACTCGGCCACCAAGTCTCTTCCGTGAACACAATCACGGTCACCTTGGCCCCGGGTTCCACTAAGGAGCTTCTCCACAAAGGATGGGGGTCTCCACGTCCCCCGCACAAAGTTGTCGTCGCCACTCCACACCAAGTCGGAGGGTCGATGATGTGCCGGCGAGCCTTCAAAGCTCCAAGGTGCCGGCGCACCGAATTCTTTTTTGGTTCACTAAAGAACCTCAGCACAAAGGCACTTGGCCTTGCAATCTCACTCACTAAGAGTTAATCCTCTACACAACACTCTCAAAGTGTGCTAAGGGCTAAGGATATGAGTGCTAAGCTCTTAAATGGCTTGGAGATGTTCTTGGGTGTGTTTGTGACTTCTTTGAACTCCAGCAATCTTCAAATGGCCGGGGGATGGCATATATATAGGCCTCCAATTCGAAATAGCCGTTTAGAGCCATTACCCAACTTTCTGCGCACGCACCGGTATATCTGAAGGTATAGCACTGGTGCATCCGGTCACTCTGCGCTATGGGGTAGCCGTTGGGTCTCTGACAGCTGACGTGGTGTCACCGATTAGACTGGTGCCTAGTCACCGGTGCATCCGGTACAGCTATTCTCCTTTGCAACTGTCACGGCTTTGCACTGGTGCTTCCTCCGATGCACCACCGGTTCAACCGGTGCTGAAGATCTTCGTCTTGACCACTTGACATGCTCTCCGATGCATGACATGGTGCTTGCACCGAAGCCTCAACTTGGCATCACCGGTGTATCCGGTGCAACATGGACTTCTGCACTTGGCTGACTTCTGCGCAGACCAAATGCACCGGTGGTGGTGGACTGGTGCATCCGAGCCCTACCGGATAGACCTGTGCTCGGTCACCGGTTCATCCGGTGCTGCTATTTTCTGTGGAACTCGTCCAATTCATCATTTTTTTGAGTCCCTTCTTCGTGTTTTGCTTTGCTTGGCCTTTTTGCTTCATCCCTAGGATCTATTAATGTTTTCTTGACAAACGCATTAGTCCAATTGATTGCGTTGTTACTCAATCACCAAAATCACAAAACAATGGTTTAATGAGGCCATTTTCCTTATAATCTCCTCCTTTTTGGTGATTGATAACAACACAATCAAAGCAAGCATAAATTTGCAAAAAATTAACAAATTGATACCAATTGAAATCTAATCGAAACCACTTACACTTGTTTGGATGCTTACCATCATCCAATGATGACTTGGTCTCCCCCTAAATCCATTATCCCCCTTTGTTTCTCCCAATTTTTTCTTCTTTTCCTCCTCTTTTGAATCAAAGTTGCTCCCCCTTGAGAAGATATTCATTTGCACCTTGCTTTGATCCAAACTTCTCCACCTTTGGAATCAAATCACCTAAAAAGTCTTGGCAAACCAAAATAGCTCAAAGGAAAAAGTTAGTAGTCTAGGGAGTTAGTTCCATGACTCATGATCCCCCTGCAGCTGGCTAGAGTGGGATGGCATCATGACAATGCCTCCAAGAAGGTAAACAATGCGGGCGTCGCCTTCGTCTTGCTGGCAGATCCGACATGGCTTTTGCGTCGGTGCTTGCCCACCTCCTAAACGAGCTCGCCAGACCCATGCGCCGCCTCCTCATTTGTGCCCGGCTTTACTCCGCGTCGTCGATCGCCACTGTGGCAAAGGACGGGGATGGAGTCGCCAAATCCACCTTGACGGGGCGGAACCGCAGACCCCCCCTTCCCATGCTTGGATCCGGCCATCTCCTACGCTGATCCAGCCACCGACCATGCTTAACTCGCTGAAGCACCACCACGCCGGCCATGCTCGAGGAGGAAGGAAGAGCTCGAGAGAGAAGGGTGGGATGGCCTCACCAGCACCCTCCTCGCTGCATGCCAAGCTTCTGGTGAGAAACTCCGGCGGCGGCAAAGGCAGGGAGCGAGGCCGGTGGGGGTTGGGGTCAGCGGGCGGTGAAGCCGCCTGAGTCGCCGCCAGCGCAAGCGACACTACTAGGGTGAGGGAAAAAACAGTTTGGTTCTTTCTATCCACAAGGACAAGGGTAGTCTCTCTCTCTCTCTCTATATATATATATATATATATATATATATATATATATATATATATATATATATATATATATATATATATAGATAGATAGATAGATATAGATATATAGAAGGAGAAGAGGATTGTAGATGAACAAAGTGAGAGGATCCCTCTAAGTATCCAAGTGAGTGCGGCTCTTTTTTATTTAGTTTCCAGCACACCAATATTATGTTTGAGAAAAATAGTATGTTCTTTGTTTCTATGTACCATCTATATATACGTATTTTTAAATTTGGGAGGTATCAGGAGAAGGTTGAGCAGCTCAACCCACTACTCTAGCTACCATATCATTTTGCAGCTGAAGGAACAGGGCAAGGTGACATACTGAGTCTTGGATTGAAGGTCCAGGAACGCATGTTGCAGCTAAGGATGGGAAACGGATAGCAGATATCCGATATCCGTATCCGTTTAAACATCAATATGAATATCCGTATTCGTATTCGAATTTAATGTGGTAGTAAAGTGGATACATCCGAATCCGATTTTCATTGATTTTCTCTATCCGATTCCAGATTCATATTCGACAATATCCGACATTATCTGTATCCGTTTTCATTCAAAAACTATTTAAGAAATTATATTTATTTCTTACCACCTATATTATTAATTTTTATAATAAAGATGTAATATAAAAGATTAAATTTACTTTTAAATATTCTTATTTTATCTCAATATTACTTCTATATTTTTATTTATATATAATAAAATTATGTATATGTTTATTGCAAAATATTTTTAGTTCTAATTTTATTTTATGTATTTATTTATTAATGATAAATAAATTATTTTAACTAGATGTCTTTATTATATTATTATACTTTAGTTTGTAAATGTATAATGATTTTATAATCTAAAACTACTAATAAAGAAAATAACTGAACATTAGCTCATATATCAAGTCAATATCCGAATCCGAATCCGAGGCATCCGTTTTGTATTCGTATCCGAGAATATCCGAATTTGTATCCGTATTTGATTTAAAATATAGTAAAAAGTGCTATCCGAATCCGATTCCATGCGAATCCGATCCGTTTCCATCCTTATTTGCAGCAGAGTCATACCATTTCCTGGACTTGGGGGACAAATCTGAATAACCTTTTCTGGAGCTGAAATGGTTGATCAGATCATCTTCAGCAAAATATCATCGCAAGTTCTTTTGCTTGCATCTGTCAAGTTGAGTAGTTCACAGAAACAAAAGACACTATAGTTATATCCTCTCAGCTGGAACCAGATATTATTTATATAACAATGTGAAAGCCCTTTTCCATGTTTATTCTCTCATTCTGAGTTAGAACCCATGCATGTCGCTTTGAATGAGAAATGGAGCAAGCTAACCATCTAAGTCGTCACCATAGCAGCATGGCTATGGAGACATCAAATAGAGTAAATAAGAGAAAACAAAGCTCTGGTGTTGGTACGGTGGCCATGCAGGCAAAGCTGTGTGGTACGGGGGGCTGGCCGGGTGTCATTTTTAAAAATTTGCATGCATTTTCTAGATATTTCTTGGTGGCCAATCATCTTGTGAACTTGTGATGGTATTTTATTGAAGCATTACAAGTCCTGTAAATGGCTTATTTTCACAAGCATTTACATAGGACCTATATGACAAAAAACCGGCCCTACAAATCTCTATTTTCTCCAGGCCTAGAAATCCTTTTGTGGCGTAGTGATATATTCCAAAGGATTTATCTTAATTAATTAGTGTCAAACTGGATAACCATGCGAACTAGTTGTGGATCTGTGGAGTCACCTAGGCTCAGTTGCAATCTTCATTGTCATGTGAAAAATGAACGACCATGTGATCATCGCAACAAAAGTTGTCTCCAAAAAGAAACAGTGATTTTATATTGATGTATATAGGTTGGAGGCACATTATATGTGCATGCACTTTAAATTATTAATTATAGCCTCCAAGCAACTACTATTTATTCAAGTACCTCTTTGTAAAGATCCATACAAAAATAATATCCAACACAGTAGTACAGTACCAACTTTCTTCATGAATGCTTTGGCCACATTTATGTCTGCTACATCCGCCGTATGACAGTGTGAGTATATAAATATAGCTATAGGGTGATGGATAAAACATAAAATAAAAAATTTGGGTGGACATAGTCAATTATATATCTCGAGGAGCTAGAACTAATGGTGTGCATCTTTTCTTTCCTACAACTTATATGCTTTCATCAGGGAGCGATAAAAAATATTTTGTGTTGTGTTGTATAGTAATATACTAATATATATAGGTTTGGGAGGATTTAGGAAAGCATGTGGCAGGAATAATGAGCAATTTAGCAGAGCCGGTATGAGCCAGAGGTGTCAATTATAATTTGGTGGCACTAACGTTGTGTTCCACCGAGCTCAAAGGCACCAAATGTTGTCTCTCGGAATAGGTCCATCATGACAGACAGATAGCCACCAGATGCAAATGCAATCCAGGCCTACCGACCAGCCACCTCTGCGATGCCACGGAGGACGTGGATATGCGAGAGACGCTAGATAGAGAAGCAGCAGACAGGTACTTTGGAAAGTGTGCACAGAGAGGGAGCTGCGTTGGAAAGCATTCAAGACTAGCGCTTATTTCTCTCGATACCCTTTAGAGGTGGCCTTAGGTATGACTGCCCCCAAGGACAAGGACTGCCTGCAGGAAGAGGTTTCTTTTTTTAAGATCATGTTTGGGCACATAATTTATTAAGAGGAAAGCCTGCAGAGAGAATGATTGAATGAAGCTCCATATTATTGTAATCGATTCATCACAACTGATTTGAGCAGATCAAACGTTTAATTTTTCCAACCCCAGGCCGGTGTGACGGTGTCGATCTATGTCATTAGCAGGCATTAATGGCACTAATGTTGTGTTCTACTGAGTTCAAAGGTATCGATCTGAAATCCCAGTGTCTCTGTCTCGAGATGTAATTTCTCCGTTCCTTCGTCCTGTTTGGAGGATTGGAGCGGCATGCGTACTCCAAGTTTGCTTATTAGCTCCATATTATTGGACCTTGTTAAGTAACTTGAAAAAAGCTCATGAACCCAACTAGATGCCATGTGTTTGAGCTTGTACATTTATGTTCGTTTTACAATCAAACACATTGCCTGGGCGGATGCACCTTTTCAATTTCAGTTCCTTGTGGCATAATGGCATGATCCAGGGTAAACATGGGTATGAAACTATGGATAGACTATTTGCTGACACAGTTCCTCAATCGGTCAACCCTTCCTGTCTGGTTAAGCCATGATCCAGGGAGTACACGGCTCTCCGAGAAAAAGTGAGGATCAAAATACTAATAAAATCAAATCCGTCTAACAAAATATATGGTGGCCTTTTTGGTGCAATCTCGTGTGTGGCTGCCTGGCTGTGCAACTATATTGTTAGCATTATTAATTGATCCTCGATGGATCGTCAACTCAAATGGAACAATAATAGCATGCCTACATTTGGTACTCAGGGCTATTGTCTTCTAAAAGTTAGTTCTACTGAATTTGTTTTTCCACTACGTTTCTTGTTCTTCCTTCCTTTGACCATAACCTACATAGCCAACTAAAGACAACATAACCTCATCTTTGGTAAAAAGTAACACAAGTTAATTAGGCAACTTATAGTTCACTATTTGTTCATAACTTATAGTAACACACATTTTTGGGCTTTACTTGAGTGTTCCTTTCAATAGAGAAAGCCTTAAGGGATCACAAAGTTGCCTAAAAAGGCTAGTCGTGTACTTTTAACAGTTTAGTTGTTTCAGTAATATTTATCTAGAATAAGCAAGAAGCACTACTACAAAAATGATTTATAGGAACGCCTCAAATTTTTTTTAGGGGCGGTTCAAAATTTGATCCATTGCTACAAATGGCGCGAAGTTACTGTAGCAGACGACCCGCCCCTGAAGATGCACCCGCCCCTAAAAATGAGACCATTTTAGGGGCGGGTGGTGGAATGACCCGCCCTTAAAAATATCATTTCTAGGGGCGGGCTGTTCTATCGCCCGCTGCTACAAAGTTTGTAGTGTTAAAAAAATTGAATTGGGTGAGCGGGCGCTAGCGGTGGTGCACAGGCATTAAAGAGGAGCGGTGGGCGGCAGGCCTTATCTTATCCTCTGAGCGCGCTCTCTCTCTCGAACTCTCTCCTCTCCCCTCAGCTCTCTCTCCTCTCCCTCATCCCTCCCTTCAGGAGCGCCAGCTCAGCAGGACCCAGGGGGTGCCGCGAGTGGAGCCCCGGCGTGGATCCCCGGCGCGGCGGCCTAGAGCGGCACGCGGCGACGGCCTGGAGCGGGACATGGCGGCGGACGCGGCGGCATGCGGGGCCTCCTGAAGTCGGTGGCGACGCGGCGGCCGGCAGGAGCGCCGCCGTGGGGCCTCAGCGCGGCGGCCTGGAGCGGCGGCGTGCGCGGCGGCGGCGCATGCGGCGGGCGGCGGACGCGGCGGCATGCAGGGCCTCTTGGAGCGGCGGCGGACGCGGTCGCGGTCGCGCGCGCGGGAGGAGGTGTGCGGCCGCGGACGCGGGCGACGGATGCGGGCGGCGTGCTCGCCTGGTATGGGGCTTGACTTTTTTTTTATTTTTTTAATCGATTAGTAGGTGCGGGTGATGAGGTGACCCGCCCCTAGAAATCGATTTCTAGGGGCGGGTATAACATCCGCCCCAGCAAACAGCTATTTCCAGCTGCACAAAGCAGCAACGGGTGCGGTACCCGTTCTTAGAAACAGTTTTTTCCCCGCCCCTAAAGACTGTTTTTGCAGTAGTGAAGATTTTGGGCCCTTTCAAGGCCTTGATTAATTTGATTGCATCAGCGATTGTAATCTAGAATAGGCAAGAAGATTAATGATAATTTAACTATTTTGTTTACATCTTTGTATGAGTGCAAATAGAAAAGGATATATTTTCTTACATCCCCCATATATATAGTTTCTAGCGCATAGCATATCCTCTGCATTCTGAGTTATTAATAAAAGCCTTTAATTAACTAAAGTAAATTCGAGTACTTCTTTTTCATTATGGGTAAAGGTTTATACAAAAAAAAAGTACACGACACTCACTATGGCAACTCTCTCGGAAGTATAAATATGTATAGACTAGAGGGGCTAGGCATAGTGGTTTTCAAGCTGATTTTCCTATGCTTTCTCCCTTACACATTTCATGCTTCCGGGGAGACAAAAATTGTTTCACCTACGTGTTGTGCTGCTGTAGTAGTAGCATGCATGTAGGGATTGAGAGGGATTAGGAAAATATCTTGCAGCCGGATACAGACTTGACGTAGAGATGGTGTGAACCGCTGTTGTCTACTATCGTTAGTAGGCACAACTTTATGTTCTTCTGTTCTGTCGAGTTCAAAGGTGCCGAAAGTTCTCTCTCGCTCAAGTGGTCGATCATGATGGACAGCCGAGCACAGGATTCAAACACATCCCAAACACCTAATGGTCGCCGCTGATAGTGTCACACCCCGGGGCGATTCAGGAGCTGCATCCACGACTGCAGCATCGTTGGGTCAAGAGGATGATGCGCTTGCTGCGGCCGTCAGTACGTTTCCTGGATGGTAACCTTGAGCTCAAGGAACTTTAATACTCACTACTAGAAAACAGGCTAAAGATCCAAACCAAAGAAACCACTTGTTATTTGAATCGGTACTAATGTGAGACATCAGCACCGGCTGCATCAATAACCGGTACTCTTGGCCTGCGCCGAGCGCTGGCAAGGCGCACCACGGCACAAACCGGTGCCAATGCACAGACAAAGGCACCAGTTAAATCCATCAGCCGGTACCAAATTGGCCATACATCAATGGCACCGGGTGATGGCACGACCCGGTGCCTATGGAGCAGACATTAGCACCGGTGGAAGAAACCACCCGGTACCAATGCCTCTCGCGTCTGGATATTTGTAAGTGCTGGCCGCGTCCTCTCTCTCGTCTCTCTACCACACTCTCATTTCTCTAGCTCTCATCTACTCTACCCCTCTCTCTCGCCGGCCGCCTCGGCTCCTGCGTGCCGCTCCTCCTCGCCCTCCTCCGACGCAGCGACCGGCCGGAGATCCGCGCCCGCCTCGGCTCCTCCGCCCCCTCCTCTTTCTCTCTCCGCCCTCTTCTAACTCACGGCCGCACCTCCTTCTTCCTCCTCCTCCCTCCTCCTCCCTCCCTCCCTCCGTCTCTCCCTCACCCCGGGCGAGCGCCGCACGTGCGCCGCGCCGCCGCCTCGGCTCTCCCCGTGCGCCGCGCCGCCACCTTGGCTCTTCGGCCCGAGGTCCTCCCCTGCTCGAGCGACGGGCGGCCCGGCTTCTCCCTCGCGGGGTGCGGCGGCCCGGCTCGAGCTCCGCCACGGCGGCGGATCTCCAGCCGGCCTCCTCCGCGTGGGGCCACAATGGCGGCCGCCGGATCTGTGCATGGCGGCGACGGTCGATCCCTCCTCCCTCCACGGTGGCAGCCCCTCCCTCCTCCCTCCCTCCTCCCTCCGGCCGGGTGCTCGCCCTCCTCCTCCATGGCAGACCTCAAGCTCGGCGGTGGCCCTGCTCGACGGTGGTCCTGCCCGGCGGCGGCCTTCAGCTCCCTCGGCACGGCGACATTGGGCGGCGAGGTGAGCAGGGGCCGCCGGCGGGTCGGATCCCGGCGGCCGCGCCGCCCCTTCCCCTGCTCCCTCCCTTGCCGGCCTCCTCCATCTGCGCAGCGGCATCCGCACCGGAAATTTGCAGGCGAGCAACTCCCGGCTGGCGAGGGTCTCCGCGGCGGCGAGCAGCTGGACCCAGCCGTTGGTGATTTTTTTTCTTTTTTTTTCTTTTTTTTCTGAAATAGAGATGGGTGTTGATTGTATATATCCTGTGATCGATTCTTTGAATGATAAATCTATATATGGATTTTGTATATGTCGATCCAATATTTTGTGGTTGATTCTTGAATGATTGGTGGAAGGTGGGAAGAGAACGGAAGAGGATACGAGGGAACGGGAGAGGATGCGATGGAACGGGGTGACCGTCTTTGGTACCGGTTGTTATTTTCAACCGGTGCCAAAGAATACTTTAGGCACCGGTTGATTTACCCGGTGATGAAGAGGGAGGCCATTGGTCGCGGTTTTGGGGTACCGGTTCAAAAACCGGTACCTATGCCTCCTTTCAACCGGTGCCTACGGCTGTTTTTCTAGTAGTGACTGTGCAGATTTACTCCTCATCAATTGCTTGAGGACTTGTAATCTACAATAGAAGGAAAGATTTTAGGCCCTACTAGGCCTTTAATGATGTATTTTAACTGTAATAGTGATTGTAATCTGGACTAGGCAAGAAGATTTCATTTACATCTTTGAATGTCTACCAATAGAAAGAAACCTTTTCTTTCCATTTCAATCTCAGGTTAATAATGCATGAATGTCCTTATTCACTAATTAAATACCTCTGCATTTTAATTATTAATAATAACCTCGAAGGAGCTACAATAAATTCAAGTACATCTTCTTCATTACTAGTAGAGGTTCACACTAAAAACTACACAACACTAAACCTACTTTCCTTCATGAGTGACTATACACATTTATTTTCTCCTTCATCCGCTGCATGACGCCTTGAGTATATAAGCGGCTCGGAGCGAAGGCTATATAAAACTAGAAAGTTTGTGACACAATCAATTATTTTGAGGGGCTAGGCATAATATAATGGTGGTCAAGCCGATTTCCTTATTATGCTTCTTTTCTTTCTTACACTTTATATGCTATATCGAGGAGAAAATATTTGTTTCATTTGTTGTTGTGTAGTAATATGTAGGATTGGGTGGAATTAGGAGAACATCTCTCATCACCAGCAGGGAGTCTGGCTGTAGAGCCATTCTGGATTGCAGGTGTCTATTACCGTTGGCAGGCACTAAAGTTGTGTCCCGGCGAGTCCAACATACACCACTAAATATTCTCATGCGGCAGAGGTGAATCATGATGGACCCATGGGCGCTGGACGCAAACGCATTCCACGCTGGCCGGCCGCCTTTGAGAGGTCACTACAGGCAGTGTCCAAGCACGAGCCATTTCAGAACTTTATTCCCGTCCGGGACACCGGCGGCAGCCGCGACTGCATCGACAGGAATGGAGCCGACATGCTCAAGCGATTAGCGATGTACTATACTCTTTAGTTGACATACATTCCAGTCAGCAATGACTTGTGCAACCATGTGCATGAGATAATGCATCGTAACTCATCTTGGTGGCTAACCATAGTGCATGGCCCCGACAATGAACATGAAAAGATCGAGTTCCTACACGATACTTGTGTCGGTTGCAAAGTAGGTGTAGAGACTAGAGAAGCATGCATTCAGTTGGCATGATACTCAGCAGCGGTTCGAATCTTGACGATCCAGTTCTGTTGGAATTGAACACGAGAACTAAGGTTCAACCAGCAGGCTTTATTCGGTTACGTAGGATTTATTCCAGGCCAGGAATTAGGAATATGATAGGTACAGTAAGAGATTCATGATAGATACAATAAAAGACCGAAATTTATTCCAGATTGAGCACTAATTGCAACAGTAAGATTGCACTTGTGAGAACCCGGGCAAGGCTGTGCATGATTGAAACGAGTGTCTTAAGCTTCCGATTGTCTTTGGCATAGGCTTGGCCTCGTTGCTAAGTAAAGCATGACAAGCTTTCAACCCCTGGCATTAACATTTGCTTGATATAATTTGATTGCATAATGGATGTTTGCAACATGCCTTGGCTGTTTTTGGCTCACCTGTATGAGTTTGATTAGCACTGGTTTCCATTCCCTACTTGTTAGTGCTATATCATGGGTGATGCTTTTATTTCTGCTAAACTGAACTTGCTTAGCTCTAGACTGATTTGATATACCCTGCTGAGCTAAATGCAGGTCTTGTTTATGGATGCACACATGTTTGTGACTAGATGTTGCTCATATCCTTGTATCCCTGAATGCTATCACTTACACCTCCTGCATTGCATTCATTGCATAGCATATTTTCAGGGAGAGTCTCAGTTTCAGGGGGAGCTTTAGGTCTGTTGAGCCTTGATGTGTGCATGTGCCAGCAAGGGGGAGAAGTTTAGTGATCGAGCATGACTGTGTCGAGCACTGCCTCTGTCCTTGAGGAGTCATGCTTGTGTTTGATTGATTGTGTCGAGCACTGCCTCTGTCCTAGTTTTCCTGGTTTTCCCTCCGCTTCTGGCATGACTGTGTCGAGCACTGCCTCTGTCCTTGAGGAGTCATGCTTGTGTTTGATTGATTGTGTCGAGCCGTTGCCCTTATCTTAGCAAATCGATCTTTGCTTGGTCAAGTGACCTGTTCTTGTTTCTTTCGAGCTTTTGTCACTTGTTCGAGTTCTCCTTCTTCCTTGTCTTTCTCGGTTTTTGCTTCTCTCTTAGTTCGTTTTTGTTTCGTTTGTGGTGTGTTGACAATGCACTCATCAAGGGGGAGATTGAGGAATGTTGAGTACCTTCTCCTAGCTGTGATGAGTGAATTGTCAACCATGCGGTGTGATCGTGTGCTTGGTCTTTGGTTGCAGGTACATGGGCGTCGAGTGTCGACGGAGAGCTGCCGTGGAGGTGTTGTGGCCGATGGACCGTGCAGTGGACGGCGGTGAAGGGCAGCCGGGACCGGAGCTCGGGCCGGGCGGCAGCTATGGCGTCCGCTCCTAGATCGAGGGGGCAAGCACCGGTGGATGGCAGGTTTCTTGGTTTGCGTCACAAAACCAAGTTGGCGGACGGCAGTTGAAGACGCCAAGTCGTGGAGGCACGGGCATCGGTCTCGGGTCTGGCGGAGGAACGGGCGTCGACGACATCTAGGGCCTCGCTGCGGGCGAGGAGGTGACGGGCGTCGGGCGGTGTCTAGGGCCGTCAGAAGGCCGAGGCGGGAACGGCGTCCAGGGCCACGGCGTGGAGGCGGGAATCTTCCCGCGCATGGAGTTTTGGCGGTTTTCTCAAAACCGGACACCTACCTGGGTTTCGCGGACCCTCCAAAAACCGCAGACCGGATCCTCATCCCCACGACGGCATTGCAGAGAAGACTTCGACTCGAAGAAAGAACCTTGGCCGTCGGATGAGTCCTTGTATCTCTTTCCGGTTTTGCCCCTACGGGCTTTCTAGTATCTAGTTAAGTCTAGGGGTAGTTTAGTCTTTTAGTACTAGAGCTAGTTGGTTTAAATATCTCCCACCCACTCTCTCCTCTCTCCCTCTCTTAGTCCAGGCGCTGCCCCCTTTCCTCCCGTGCGTCTCTTTCTCTCTCCCTTCCTGTTCTTCCTCCCTCTCTTCTCTAGGGTAGGATTTGAACCATGGATTTTTGAGACTTTGTACTGAGATTGAATGGGAAAGGAGGCCCTTCCCTCCTTGTCTCCTCCGGGGTTTTGACTTCATCTCAATTTTGTACGTCTTGTGCTTTGTCTATGACGAATTTTGGTTTTCTTTTGTGTGATCATGAAGCACGAGATCGTAGTTCTTCTCTGAGCTCTTTGTAGTGAATCCATCGCTCTCTACTTAGTTCAAAACGCCCAGGATTCACGAGCTCTTTCGAAACGAAGTTTTTGCGTTCTTGAGAAAACCCCGTTCTTGCTCGGGAAATCCTCGATTCCTCTCAAATCATGGAGTGACTCATCGATTCCTTCCGTAGATATGTTCACAAGGTCTTTGTGATCGTGTCTACAAATTTTGAGCTTCTTTTGACTTGATTTGATCCTCCAATCATCAAGTTTTTCAAAGAACGCGGGCTGAAAAATCATTTCTGGTCACGGGCAGAGTTTTTCCTGTCACCGGTTAAACCGACGCTTGTGATATGTTGCGTCGGATCAACCGGTGAGTTGGTTTTTCGCGTGTTAGGGTTTTTGGCCTTTCTGCTTGGTTGCAACGGTGCATTAGTTCCACATGCATCGGTTCAACCGGTGAAGCTTCACCAGCTGTGCCTGTGTGCTGTTTAGCTCGTTGCACCGGCGTATAGAAGTTCATCTACGTCGGATCAACCGGTGTAACGAGTAGTTTGTTTTGGGATCTCTCTGGACAACAGCACCAGTGTTTTGAATCTGATTTCGTCGGTTTAACCGGTGTTCAGTTGGTCCGTTTTGGAGCCTCTCTGGACAACTGCATCGGTGTTTCTTGTTGAACTCATCAGATTAACCAGTGTTGTCTTTTCCTGTGCTGCCGGCTCTTTCTCACCGGTTCAGCCGACGTGTTCAATCTTATACACGTCAGATCAACCGGTGAGTTATACCGTGCATTCTCTAACGCTACTTCTGCGTATTTGCTTCCGCGATTTGTCTCGCTTATTCCTAAGGTTGTTTTGTGTTGGTGTAGCTTTTCCATAGCTACAACGCACTTCACCTAGGATGTTAGGGTTGGGTGTGTATTTGGGGATCATAAGCCGAGCTTCCGATTGCGATAATTTTTTATCGGCTCCCATTCACCCTCTCTGGTCGCCTTTTCGGTCCCTCATGTATTCTCGATGGGGCTTGGAATAATGGCATTCCGATCAAGCCGATTTCCATATGCTTTTTTTTCTTACAATTTTCATGCTTTTAGGAAGACATCTGTTTCATGTGTTGTGCTGTAGTAATATGTAGGATTGGAAGGAATTAGGAAAATATCTTGCACCATTGCAGAGTTGGATTGCAGAACCAAAGCGAAGTGAAGGTGTGTATTATCATTGGTAGTCACGTAGGTTGAATTCCTTCGAATTCAAAGGTATACATTATTAAGAGGGGCTAGGCATGATGGTGTTCCGATCAAGCCGATTTCCTCATGCTCCTTTTCATTCCCGGACTTTTATGCTTTCAGGAAGACAATTGTTTCTTGTGCTAGTGTTGTGTTGTAGTGGAATAATATGTAGGATTGGAAGGGATTTGGAAAATATCTCACGCATCCATGAGTTGGTCAGCAGAGACAGAGCAAATTAGAGGCGTGTATCATTGAATTCCATAGAGTTCAAGGTACCGAGGCATTTAACTACTCCTGTCTCTTCCTTCAATGCATTAATGGTTGGAGGATTGGAGCCTAGAGGCTTTGCACCGGCCAGCGGTGTTAGGGATGGAATCACAGGGACAGTCAAGCAACAGCCGCCCTCGCTTTGCATCGCCACAAGGAACACCTTTCCGTTCTGGGGGCCAGAATGTCAACTACTGGCAAAATCAGTATCAGCGCCAGAATCAGCAGACTCCGCAGACTCCACGCACCGGACAGCAGGCGCCACGCCCAACTTCCCTCAGAACCGTCAGAACACTCCCGCTGGTACGCCTGTGAGGAACACCAACTCCGCCCCTACTACGGGCGATAGATGCTCTACCCTAAGAGGACTGTCCAGAATACCTCAGGATAGCAGAACAACAGTGGGCAGAGGCAGAATCCGCAGCAGCCAAGGAACAATAACCAGACCCCGCAGAGCAACAGAGGACAACAGAACTACGTCCGCGGCAGGGTCAACCACGTGGCTGCAGACACCGCTCAGGAGGCTCAGGACGCTGTGTTCGGTATGTTCTTAGTCAACTCAGCCCCTGCATCATTTTTATTCGATTCTGGAGCATCGCATACTTTTATATCCACTCAGTACATAGCAAGTACTCCATACCGCTTTGCACCATGCCTAGCGCTATGCTAGTAAACTCACCGGGGGGAAACATGAGAGTTGTGTACCAGTGCCATGGAATTAAAATTCAGATTATGGGTAGGGAGTTTGATGCAAGACCTATAGTTCTGGATTCAGATGGAATTGATGTTATCCTTGGGATGGACTGGTTAACCAAGCACGATGCTATCATCCAATGTGCCAAGAGATCAGTGCTCCTTACCAGCCCAGCAGGTGAGAGGTTTGAGTTTGTTGCAACCCCTCCAACATCAACAGATTGTACGGTGAATCAGATGAAGGCTGCTCTGATAGAGGACATCAGGATAGCAAGCGAGTACTCAGATGTGTTCCCCGATGACTTGCCAGGTATGCCACCTGAACGTGACATTGAGTTCATCATAGATCTTTTACCTGGTACTGCACCTATTGCTAAGAGGCCATATAGGATGTCCGCTGGTGAACTAGAAGAACTTAAGAAACAATTAAAAGAATTGTTAGATAAGAAATTTATTCGTGCTAGTTCGTCACCATGGGGAGCACCAGTGATCTTTGTTGACAAGAAGGATGGCACACAGAGAATGTGTGTGGACTATTGGTCATTAAATGAGGTCACTATCAAGAATAAGTATCCGTTACCTCGTATAGAAGATTTGTTTGATCAGCTGAGAGGAGCCAAGGTATTCTCCAAGATCGATCTGAGGTCAGGATATCACCAGTTGAGGATACGACCGTCGGATATTCCCAAGACTGCTTTCACTACCAGATATGGGTTGTATGAATATACTGTTATGTCATTCGGGTTGACCAATGCACCAGCTTACTTTATGTACTTGATGAATAAGGTATTTATGGAGTATCTTGACAAGTTCGTAGTGGTGTTCATCGATGATATTTTGGTGTACTCCAAGAATGAGGAGGAACATGAGGAACACTTGAGACTTGTTTTGCAAAAGCTCAGGGAGAATCAGTTGTATGCCAAGTTTAGCAAGTGTGAATTCTAGTTGAATGAGGTTTCGTTTCATGGTCACGTCATCACAGATGGAGGAATTGCAGTTGATCCCAGCAAGGTCAAAGATGTGTTGAAGTGGGAACCACCTCAGACAGTGTCAGAAATTCGGAGTTTCTTAGGACTCGCCGGATACTACAGGAGGTTCATTGAAGGCTTCTCTAAGATAGTGAAACCCCTTACTTCACTACTAGAGAAAGGTAAAGTATTTGTGTGGTCAGAAGAGTGCCAAGCCAGTTTTGAAGAATTAAAGAAGCGGTTGACTACAGCTCCAGTGTTAGCTATGCCGGACATTCACAAGAGTTTTGATATATACTGTGATGCATCTCATCAGGGACTTGGTTGTGTGCTGATGCAAAAGGGACATGTGATTGCTTATGCGTCTCGTCAGTTAAGGAAGCATGAGCAGAACTACCACACTCATGATTTGGAACTAGCAGCCATGGTGCATGCCTTGAAGATATGGAGACACTATTTGTTGGGACACAGGTGTCAGATCTACATGGATCACAAGAGTTTGAAGTATATCTTCACCCAGAATGATCTCAACCTGAGACAGAGAAGGTGGTTAGAGCTCAGAAAGGATTACGACCTGGAGATACGCTATCATCCAGGGAAAGCTAATGTGGTTGTAGATGCCTTGAGTCGCAAGAGCCATGTAAATGCAATGAGAGCTAGCCAGATGCCTCAAGAGTTGTGTTGGGAGTTTGAGAAGCTCAATCTTGGGTTCGTTGCTCACACAGAAGGGATTACCATAGAAATGGAACCAACACTTGAGCAGGAGATACGAAAAGGTCAGCTTGAGGATGCCAGAATCAAGGAGATAAATGAGTTGATGGAAATAGGAAAGGCACCTGAGTTCACGGAGGATGAACATGGAACAATATGGTTCAGAAAGAGGATATGTGTGCCAGAGGTAGAGCATCTTCGTGAGATGATTCTGAAAGAAGCGCACGATTCAGCTTACTCGATCCATCCTGGAAGTACCAAGATGTATCAGGATCTGAAGCAGATATATTGGTGGTATGGTATGAAACGTGATGTTGCAGCTCACGTAGCTATATGTGATGTGTGTCAGAGGGTCAAGGCAGAACATCAGAGACCAGCTGGATTGCTACAGCCTTTGAAAGTGCCAGAGTGGAAATGGGAAGAAATTGGTATGGATTTTATTGTGGGATTGCCGCGAACGAAGGATGGTTATGATTCGATATGGGTCATAGTTGATCGATTGACCAAGGTAGCTCACTTTATTCCAGTGAAGACTACTTACACAGGAGTACGATTAGCAGAGTTGTACATGTCCAGGATTGTATGTCTGCATGGGGTGCCCAAGAAGATTGTGTCAGACAGAGGTACTCAGTTCACATCTCGGTTTTGGCAGAAATTGCATGAGTCTATGGATACAAAGTTGAATTTCAGTTCAGCATATCACCCACAGACGGATGGACAGACAGAAAGAACCAAACAGGTGTTAGAGGATATGCTTAGAGCTTGCGCACTGAAGCATGGAGGCAGTTGGGATAAGAGTTTGCCGTATGCAGAGTTCTCCTACAATAACAGTTATCAGTCCAGTTTGAAGATGGCACCGTTTGAAGCATTGTATGGCAGGAAGTGCAGGACTCCATTATATTGGAGTGAGACAGGAGAAAGCCAGTTGTTCGGCCCAGAAATCATCAAAGAGGCCGAACGACAGGTGCAGATTGTCAGAGAGAATCTGAAGGTGGCGCAGTCTCGACAGAAAAGTTATGCAGACATTCGACATAGAGAGTTGTCATTCGAAGAAGGAGAATTTGTGTACCTTAAAGTGTCACCCATCAGAGGTTTGCGCAGATTCAAGGTCAAAGGGAAGCTGTCACCTCGCTACATCGGTCCATTTAAGATATTGTCTCGGAAGGGTGAAGTGGCATATGAGTTAGAGTTACCATCTCGGTTGTCAGATGTGCACAATGTGTTCCACATATCCCAGTTGAAAAAGTGTTTGAGGGTGCCAGAGGAGGAGCTGCCACTGGAGGAATTGAATGTGCAGGATGATTTGACTTATACAAAACATCCGGTCAGAATTTTGGATACCTTAGAAAGGATTACCAGGAGTAAAAGGATAAGGATGTGTAAGGTTCAGTGGAGTCATCATGCAGAGGATGAGGCGACTTGGGAACGAGAGGATGAGTTACAGGCAGAATTTCCCCAGCTCTTTGCTAACCCAGCCGAATCTCGAGGACGAGATTCATTTTAAGGGGGTAGGTTTGTAACACCCTAAATTTCAAATCAGGAACCCAAATAAAGTTAATTAGTTTTGTTATAGGACGATAAGGTTTTATTTGCTTTATCTTGCATTTTAGAGCATTTATCGGGAACTAAATAATTTATTTAGCCTTAAAATAAATATAAGGAAAATAGGTTGTGAGCATTCATTCCGCTTTGCATCTTTTAATTGTCTGTTGTTCAACTTGAGTTTGAATTTCTTGAATTCAAATTTAATTTGAAAGTGTTTCAATCAGTTTAGAAAATGGAAAACTTTTTCTTCTCCGTTCCTTCTTTTTAGCCCAGTCGGCCCGTTTCTTTTCCTCTCTCGGCCCAGCCCGTCATCTCTCTCTCTTTCATTGTCGCCAGGGGCCCGCCCGTCAGGGGGCGTCCCCTTCCCCACGCCCGACCAGGACTCGGAGCAGAGTCCGAGTCCGGCTGCCGCCCGCCATCCTCGGGGGCCTTCCTTTCGGCGTGCACGCCGAGACCCCTTGCCCCCCTATAAAAGGAACCCGAGACCACCCCCCCTAAACCCACAAACCCGCAGCCGCCGCCTTCGCAAACCCTAGCCCGCGCCGCTGCTTTTCGAGCTCGAGCCCGCCGCCGCCGTTCCGCTCTGTTTCCTCGACGACATAGCCGCTCCGGAGCTTCGCTGTGGTGAGAGGAACCTCGCCGACCCCCTCTCTTTTCCTATCTCGCCTTCTTGCCGGTGCATTAGCTCGCCGAAGCTAGCTCACCGCCCCTCGCCACCGCGTTTGCTTTCCGCCGCCTCTGCGCATCGCGCAGATCCCGCTAGCGCGTTCGCCGCTTCGCGCTCTCTCTCCCCGTCCCAAAACCCGAGCCAAACCAAGCCCGGATGGCCAATTTGGCCAATGCCGGTGAGCCCTGCCGCCGCAAAACCCGCCGGCGGAGTTAGTGCCGCCACCCACACCGCCCCAACCCTTCTCAGCCGTCAGATCTAGATCTGACCGCCCAGATATAATCCAGCCCCGAGTCAAACTTCCAGATACCGGTCAACCATGGCCTTTTTGCAAAAGAGCCCCTCAAGTTTCTATAAATCAACCCGCGGTCCAAGCCTGTAGGAAAGTATTTCCAAAATAGCCCTGTTATTTATGTTTTGACCCCTGGAATCTTCTAAAATCTAACCCGCCGTCCTATACACCCTAGCCCCTGAGTTTTTCACAAAGGAGGAGGGTTGCGTTAGGTTTTGGCAAACCAGCATAAAAATAGCCACTCTAATGGATTTGAAACCCACAAGAAACTCGTTGGGGCGTAACCCTCTTAGCGACGCGCTACATCGGAACCCGGGTGTGGTGATAAATGGGCAAGGGCCGGGTCGCCATCCCCCAAGGGCGTGTCGTATCATGACCTGGGTACGATGATAAGTGAGCAAGGGTCGGGTCGTCACCTGAATGGCGCGCTACATCTACGCCCGGGTGTAGTGAAAAATGAGCAAGGGTCTTCGCACTTCCCTCGACGGGTGCGAAGGGTAAGGAAGCTAGCCGAGCCAATTAGGATTCGTATAGGTAGCTGGAACGTAGGGTCCCTAACGGGTAAGTTGCGAGAGCTAGTTGATGTAGCAATTAGGAGGCGTGTAAATATTCTATGCATTCAGAAGACTAAATGGAAGGGCCAGAAGGCGAAGGAGGTTGAGGATACTGGCTTCAAGCTTTGGTACACGGGAGCAACTCTGGGTAGGAATGGTGTAGGCATCTTGATTGATAGGAGCCTTAAGGATGGAGTCGTAGATGTTAGAAGGCAAGGCGACCGGATTATGCTAATTCGGTTGGTAGTTGGAGATTCGGTTTTGAATGTGATCAGTGCCTATTCCCCTCAGGTAGGCCTTAGTGAGAGCACCAAGATACAGTTCTTGGAAGATCTAGATAGCATGGTTAGTACCGTGCCTACCAGCGAGAAACTCTTCATAGGAGGAGATCTCAACGGCCATGTGGGTGCGACTAATGTAGGGTTCGAGCGAGTGCACGGGGGTTTTGGGTATGGTAGCAGGAGTCAAGAGAGGGAGGATGTGTTGAACTTCGCGTTAGCCTACGACTTGTTGATAGCGAATACCGTGTTTAAGAAGAGGGAATCCCATCTTGTGACGTTTCGTAGTGGACAACACTCGAGTCAGATCGACTTTATCCTTGCTAGGAGGGAGGATAGACGTGATTGCTTAGATTGTAAGGTGATACCCGGGGAGTGTGTTGTCCCTCAACACAAGCTTGTGGTGGCGGACTTTCGTCTTTGGGTACGTGTCCACCGGGACAAACGTGCCAAGATTGCGAGAACAAAGTGGTGGAAGCTTAGAGGGGAAGCGGCACAAGCATTTAAGGAAAGGATGCTAGGTGAGGGGCCTTGGGAAGAAGGAGAAGACGCAGATGACATGTGGCTAAAGATGGCAACATGTGTTCGGAAGGTGGCCTCAGAGGTGTTTGGCGTGAGTAGGGGAGGCAAACAGGAGGGGAAAGACACCTGGTGGTGGAATGACGAGGTGCAAAGGGCTATTAAGGAGAAGAAGGAGTGTTTCAAGCGCCTCCACCTTGACAAGAGTGCAGCCAACATCGAGGGCTATAAATTAGCAAAGAGGGTTGCAAAGCGAGCTGTGAATGTAGCAAAGGGTAAGGCGTATGATGACCTGTATCAGCGGCTAGGCACGAAAGAAGGGGAGAAGGACATTTATAGGATGGCTAGGATCCGCGAGCGGAAGACAAGGGACATCAACCAAATCAAATGCATTAAGGATGGGACAGATCGACTGCTAGTGAAGGATGAGGAGATCATGGATAGATGGAGAGAGTACTTCGACAAGTTGTTTAATGGGGAGAGTGAGGGCCCTACCCTTGAGTTAGATGACTCTTTCGACGATACCAACAGACGTTTTGTGAGGAGAATTCAGGAGGTAGAGATCGGGGAGGCTTTGAAGAGGATGAAGGGAGGTAAATCGATGGGCCCTGATGGTATCTCCATTGAGGTGTGGAGATGCCTAGGAGATAGAGCAATAGTATGGTTAACTAAGCTTTTTAATCTCATTTTTCGGTCAAACAAGATGCCGGAAGAATGGAGGAGAAGTATATTAGTACCTATCTTCAAAAACAAGGGTGATGTTCAAAGTTGTGCTAACTACCGTGGGATTAAGCTGATGAGCCATACGATGAAGCTTTGGGAGAGGGTTATCGAGCATCGCCTAAGAAGAGTGACAAGTGTGACCCAAAACCAATTTGGGTTCATGCCTGGAAGGTCAACCATGGAGGTGATTTTCTTAATACGACAATTGATGGAGAGATATAGGGAACAGAAGAAGGACTTGCACATGGTCTTCATTGACCTTGAGAAGGCATATGACAAAGTACCGAGAAATGTCATGTGGTGGGCCTTGGAGAAGCACAAAGTCCCAACTAAGTACATTACCCTCATTAAGGATATGTACAAGGATGCGACGACGTTTGTCCGGACATGTGATGGCAACACCACTGACTTTCCTATTAACATAAGCCTACACCAGGGGTCAGCATTGAGCCCTTATTTATTTGCTTTAGTGATGGATGAGGTCACAAGGGATATACAAGGTGAGATCCCTTGGTGTATGCTCTTTGCTGATGATGTGGTGCTAGTTGACGAGAGTAGGGTAGGGGTTAATAGGAAGTTAGAGCTGTGGAGACGCACGTTAGAGTCGAAAGGGTTCAGACTTAGTAGGACCAAGACCGAGTACATGATGTGCGATTTCAGCGCGACTAGGCATGAGGGGGGAGACGTTAGTCTAGATGGACAAGTGGTGGTTCAGAAGGATACTTTTCGGTATTTAGGATCGGTGCTACAAAAGGATGGCGACATTGATGAAAATGTTAGGCATAGAATTTCAGCTGGCTTTAGTGATGGATGAGGTCACAAGGGATATACAAGGTGAGATCCCTTGGTGTATGCTCTTTGCTGATGATGTGGTGCTAGTTGACGAGAGTAGGGTAGGGGTTAATAGGAAGTTAGAGCTGTGGAGACGCACGTTAGAGTCGAAAGGGTTCAGACTTAGTAGGACCAAGACCGAGTACATGATGTGCGATTTCAGCGCGACTAGGCATGAGGGGGGAGACGTTAGTCTAGATGGACAAGTGGTGGTTCAGAAGGATACTTTTCGGTATTTAGGATCGGTGCTACAAAAGGATGGCGACATTGATGAAAATGTTAGGCATAGAATTTCAGCTGGCTGGTTGAAATGGCGGCAAGCTTCTGGCATCCTTTGTGACAAGAGGGTGCCACAAAAGCTAAAAGGCAAATTCTATAGGACAGCAATTCGTCCGGCGATGCTATACGGTGCTGAATGTTGGCCTACAAAAAGGTGACATGTCCAGCAACTGAGTGTAGCAGAGATGCGGATGTTGCGGTGGTTTTGCGGGCACACAAGGAAGGATAGAGTCCGGAACGAAGTTATTCGGGATAGGGTCGGAGTGGCACCAATTGAGGAGAAACTTACCCAGCATCGGCTGAGATGGTTTGGACATGTCCAACGAAGGCCTCCTGAGGCGCCGGTGCGTAATGGGGTTCTTGAGCGGGTCGATAATGTAAAGAGGGGTAGAGGTAGATCTAAACTGACGTGGGATGAGTCGGTTAAGAGAGACCTTAAGGATTGGAATATCTCTAAAGAGATAGCTTTGGATAGGAGCGCTTGGAGACTAGCTATCAATGTGCCTGAACCTTGAACTTATTTCTTTCGGGTTTCATCTCTAGCCTACCCCAACTTGCTTGTGAAAAAAGGCTATGTTGTTGTTGTTGTTGTAATGGTGGTCTAGTTATAGGCTTTTAAGAACATGGCACTAGCTAGTATATATAACTCATCAGTTGCCTTACATTATATTGTGCATATAACTTACCGTAGAAGATAAAGTTCTGTCGATTTCTTTACTACTGCCTTACATTGTGCAACAACTTTTCGAGCCATTATTTGCTCTGTTCGGCTGGTTTGTCAGCCAACCAACCAGCAGTGTTTTTCTCTCACACCAAATTAGCACCAGCCAAATAGCCAGCGGTATTTTTCTCTCATAACAAATCAGCACCAGCCACAGCCAGCCGAACAGAGTCCCGGACCTGTGACTTACTCATCTTCTGAATGAGTTATTGACTCTCCTCACCTGTGATTCTTATTATCCTCCACAAGGTGATTATGTATAAGAGGAATTTTACTATGACTATTGGAATAATGGAAAAATTAATGGTCTTGTTGCAGTGGTTGGAACTTGGAAGGTACTAGGGGTACCATCAGGTTCTATTTTATATTGATCATTGCTGACCGCTGATCTGATATGTGAATTAAATAAAATAAATTAATGTCGGTATCGACACCGCAGATTTGATACCTTTTTCTAGGTACCTATCAGTACCTCTTATATCTCAGGAAGTATAAAGATAGTGTCCGGAAAAATTGTCATGATCTGATCAAGGGACTCAGCACTAATGTAAGATTATTTTTAGAGAGTAATTGTGGTCTGATTATGAAATTGGCGTCTTCTTTTGGATGTAAGGTGGATTTTCCAATTTGAAGAGGGTACTATACTTCAAGGTTGTGCTTGTCTTGTTTCCACTGAACAGATTAAACCTGTACAATACAACTGAAGTAGATGTCAACGTATGTTACGTTGGATACAACCACATTGTAGTAGCAAATAATTATGCCTGTTTGGCGCAAGACAATATGTGATCTGAAACTAATGGAACTACTACCTGCCAAGAAAAAATAGAGTCATCATGGACTGTGTGGAAGGAGAAAACAAATTTATGCAAAAACATAGTGAGTAGTAGAAATGAGGACAAGCAAGCTACCGGCACTGAAAACCATGGTAAGCGAGCTTCAGGAAGAAAAAAAAGCATGGTTGGTAAGGAACAATATGCATCTATCTTCTAGGTGGCTGTTGACTCGAGTTACTTTTCACGTACTGTGTTGTACATATATGAGTTATTGACTCATTTTGGTTCCAATCCTCCGATCCACATGGTGGTAGTATATAAAGTATCTTGGGGAGTGAAGAAAATGTGCATGAAAAAGAACAAACGAGTTCCGAGTGCTAGTGTCCCCCAACGCAATGCATTATTGCTTTTGAAACATCATGTTGTGGCACAGCATCCTGCTGTGTGCTTTTGTGTAGTGATGACTGTGTTAGAAGATTTTTTTTTAGGGCTGTTAGAAGATAGCTTTAGTAGGCTTGGGAGGCAACGGAATAAGGCAACGTGGATACTACCGTTGTTCAAAGTCCAACATCCTTAACACTGCGTTGTTCTTGGTCTCGTCGGCAAGTGGCAGCAGTGATAGCTCCCGCTAGGATCCATTGTACATGCCACCGGTTCCTCGGTAAAAACATGAGCCCGAATGGGGTGAGGTGGCCTAGCAAAGGAGAAGGAAGGAGCGGTTGCTATGCTCGAACTGTCGCTCTTGGTCAGAACAGGTATGGCGATGGATGGTCCCATGTTTCGGTCGGATCGGCTGGGTATTCAATCAAGCACATCGCACCTCTCACCTGGCGCAAATGGTCACGGCGAGATGTCGAAACTTGAAACTGATGGGTTCATATGACTTCAAGGGAGGATCGACGGTGGTTCAGGTTCAGGTCCTACCAGAGTTTCTTGGCTTCTTTGGACCAAGTTAATTCAGAGCAGAGCTGGACAAAGTGGACTCGTTCCAGTTTTTATCATACACCCAAGCTAAGCAAAATTAACACATGTGATGATGCATTGAGCTTGATAATAAAACGGGAATAGGCTATAGCTATATAATGTCAGTACATATTAACAACGATAGTCAAAAGTAGGTGTTTTTGCATCCCCTTTTACATGTAATTATATGTAAGCATTTTACTCTTAGATAAAAGCAATGTAAGCACATTTTGCAACTTAAAGGGGGTATTATGTGGTGCCTTCTAATCCACGACTCGTGACCATATTGAGGGGTTGTTTGGCAGAGCTCTGAGATCTGGATAGGATATTTGGTCTGGTGCAGGTATGGTAAATGAAAGTATAGTCTAAATTTTAGTTTTTGTTCCAAACTATAAGAATAAAATTATTCAACAAAATTACCATTAACCTGTTCGTGCATCTATAGATCTAGAGCTTCAAGAATTTCTAACCTAAATAAATACCCTCAACTAAACTAGACGCCGACATTTGATGGAGACAGCTTTGCATTATTAACACAAGTAATTAGATGACACAATGGAAACATCCTTACCAACTTTCTTGCTTCTCTTTCATTCTCTATTTACATTTTCTTCCTTCAGAAAATTAATTTATTCGGTTCGTTGTGCCTCCTAATATAATGGGCTATGACAGAACCATATCATGACCCGGACCCATAGTTTTATTGGTTTCTTTACTGCTTCGTATTACCCAACCAACTATACCATAACTCATCTAACATCTAGTAGAGCTCTTATGTAACACTCTACCTACTCTTCTGTATTATTATTAACTTATTTTTTGGGTCTTATTCTTCTCAAGGGTGTGGTGTATATAAATATCCAGTTGGAAGGCCAAGAAGATATAAGAAACAAAGAAAAGAGTTCCTCCAGTTGTTCTCCGTCCCGCAAGGCATTGCTTTTGAGAGGCCATGCTGCTGTGACTGAACTTTGAAAGAAAAGTGCATCCTTGACTCGATGGCCTCGACTTATATGTATGGTGGTTTAGGCTTGGAAGGCAACAGGAGGAAATCACATGGATCAAAGCGATCCCAAAGGTTAGCCATTGTAAAGGAAAGTTGCTCTGAATGCCCAAAGAGGGCGACCTGGAGGAGTCATCGATTGATGTAGAAAAGAAGAGTTGTTGACATCGATTGATAACGATTTCTGAATCCGTTTAATCCACAACATACTTCCTCAATGCTTTGACAGCAGGCAACGAGTGTGGCAAGAGCATTGACCAGCAACTGAAGAAGGTAACCTAGCGTGTGTTTGGACACTATCAGTTGCTCTGTTTCATGAGCAAGTGGCAACAGTGAGCAGCGCTATCTCGATCCCGCTATAGCTGGATCGGCCATCCTTCTCCTTCAATGCACCATGTTGTCGTGTGAGCCTCTGCACTAAAAGTCTGCAGTCATCACTAAGCATTTCGCACTCGGTTGAACAGATTGATCTCATGGATGCATAGTTGTTTGCAAGTAGTCAAGGTGCTAGCGATTTAACCAAGCACCAACTCTGATGAGATGAGCAAGCTGGTTGCCCTCGCAAACAAATTAAAACAACACTCCCTAGAAATTAAAATACAGAGTACTGTTGCATTTTCTTCCTTCTCCTAAAAATTTATATTCACAAACTGGGGCTCTATTTCCCTCGGCTGTACTTTCTCGCTTCTTCTTTTGACCAATTACATTTTCTCTGTCATGCAAATTTACTTATTGGGCCTCGAGGTCTAACAAATGCGGAGCATTCTATTCTTTGCCATCCTTCCTGCTCTCATATTGTCCAACTACTCCCATAAATTGTTGGTAATATATATAAGACATACCTTAGTACTTTACCAAGTCGATCTTATATATGTTTGTTATTGACTCATTAGGGTTCTTATTATCATTCAGAAAGGTTATATATACGCAAATGTTTTGGAATGTGAAGAACACTATATAGCTAGCTGGGGGGAACTAAAACGCACAAGAGTGTGCCCGTTGTTGGTTCTTGCCTCTCAGGCCATTGTCTTTCCAAAGATCATGCTACGTTTGGGTTCCAGAAGAAAATGTCATCCTTGTGTTTATTACTACTAGCAGTGACAATGCTTTATGTTTGGAGTCTAGCTAGGCTTGGAAGGCAGCAGGAGCAGATGACACGGATCCAATAGATGGTGAAGTCCGGCATGTGGCTCCGTCAGTTGCTCTTGACCTCATGAGAGCGCTGCACGAAACCCTCATCAAACTTGTCCCTCGTTTTGGTGGGCACCTCACATCCATGATCATAGTATTGGTTGGTGCTGCCGGCCCCGCGCATTCTCGTACTCCCTGTGAAATTAGGCAGCCCCACCATTTTGGGGAAAAAGAAGTCCATTTTGCTATGTGAAACAATCCAGTTTATTTCTTATTAGCCTCCTGAACAACACAGCTCGATTTGTTCCCCAAACATTTAAATTGGTCTAGACTGTTCCTAATAGTTTTAAGGTCAAAATTTATCATGTCAAACAAGTTCAGTTTTTTTTGCAAATTTGGAACTTGAAACTCAACGTGCACACACGTTCAAACAGAGAAGAAACAAATATTGTTAGGGGCAACCCGCATAAGCCAGCCCATACCACACGCACAGCCCACTCATTCCCCATCGGTATCCCTTTTGCTCGTCTACCATCAAGTGGAGTTCCTAATAAGTCTCACTTCACCTACTCTTCTGTATCAGTTATAAATTCACTTTTTTGGCTATTATTCTTCTCAAGGGTAGAGGGTAGCATATATAGATGCCTTGGAATGCGATGAGTATATAAAAGAAACAGACCAAAGAGCTAGTTCAGTTGTTGTGTCCCTCGTCAAGGCATTGTTCTTGAGAGATCATGGTAGGTGGTTTAGCCTTGGAAGGCAACTGGAGCAGCTCACATGGATCCAAGCAATCGCTAACGCGATCGTCTTTGGAAATCAGTTGTTCTGAATGAATGGCCTGTGAGAGCAATGACACTAATTGATGCTACTCGAGGCCCTAGCAGGTTTGCGGGTCCTTGCACTCAAGGTAGTTCAAGCCATCCTGCTTGAACTGCTTGCATCTAGAGCTGCGCAACCGGCCCCATCACGTGCTCAACTTAGATCCCTGGATGAAGTGATTCTTAGGCGTTCAGAGCAACAGCTTCTTGCATCGCAAAATTTACAATCCTGTTGGCTCATCCAACATTCGGAGTTTATGCAATGAACGTTACATTGCAAATATGCACCGACGAGCTAGGCTTCTTGTGCTTATGTGCTATTTCCTCCGAGAAAAAGTATATAATAATAAGTCTATTATAACTCGAGCTATCTTCACCTACTCTTGTACATACATGAGTTATTGACTCATTTTGTTTCCTATCCTCCGATCCACATGCTGGTAGTATATAAACTGTCTTGGAAAGTGAAGAAAATGTGCATGAAAAAGAATAAACGAGTTCCAAGCGCTAGTGTCCCCCAACGCAATGCATTTGCTTTTGAAAGATCATGTTGTAGCACACAACATCCTGCTGTGTGCTTTTTTGTAGTGATGACTGTGTTAGAAGATAGCTTTAGGCTTGGGAGGCAACGGAAGAAGGCAATGTGGATACTACCTTGTTGAAAGTCCAGACTCCTTAACACTCCGTTGCTCTTGGTCTTGTCAGCAAGTGGCAGCAGTGACAGCTCCCGCTAGGATCCATTGTTTTCTTCAAATTCAGGGTTTCCTCTTGCCTCTCGTGTACATGCCACCGGTTCCTCGGTAAAAGCATGAGCCCAAACGGGGTGAAGTAGCCCAGCAATGGAGAAGGGTGAAGGGAGCAGCGGTTGCTGTGGTCGAAGTGTCTCTCCTGCTCAGAATGGGTGATGGAACGTCCCCCTTGTTTCACTCGGATCGGCTGGGCACTCAATCAAGCACATCACGCCTCTCTATCACCTGGCGCAGATGGCCACGACGAGATGTCGAAACTCGAAAGCTGGCACTTTGACTGCAAACAGATGAGTTCATTAGAACTTGAAGAAGGGGATTGATAGTTCAGGTCAGCAGAGTTTCTTCATCGTTTTGGACCAAGTTCAGAGAAAGACTTGTTTAAAGTGGCGGACTCGTTCCAGTTTTTATTGATATGTGGTGTGCCTTCTGACTCCATGACTCGTGACCATATTAAGGGGTTGTTTGGCAGAGCTAAAGCTCTGAGATCTGAGTAGGATATTTGGTCTGATGCGGGTATCTCTAAAAGACGAAACCTGGATGGAAAATTGAGCGGTTATTGGGCCACGTCGCCTCAAATCCCCTACCATCGATCTTGCATCTAGCGGCCAGAATCTAAGCGCAGCCACAGCCCTCAGCCAT
Source organism: Panicum virgatum (assembly GCF_016808335.1). NCBI lineage: Eukaryota > Viridiplantae > Streptophyta > Magnoliopsida > Poales > Poaceae > Panicum > Panicum virgatum. The sequence continues at coordinate 6,137,351 of NC_053146.1, forward strand.
CTTCTTGAACCTTCGTGCAGCATCATCCTCTTGCATAGCGGCCAGCGACACGACTATTCATCTACCCGGCTCGTCCTCCCCTCTGTGTAGCCATGCTCGGATCGCCCACCTCCCCCCCCCCCCCCCCCCTCTCCTCGAGGTGTCGTCCATCGCTGTGGGAAACAACAGTATAGTTGTGTGAGGACACAGAGTCCAGTTATTACGCAAGATCAAGAAGCTCCGGCGATGAACGTGGCTAGCAACATACAGCAGGCCGTCATCGACATGTGCGATATGAAGACGCTCAGCATCGTCTTCGCAGCCATGTCCTGCATGTGTACCACTGAATGTCAATCATCTGATGGCATATAGCCAAAGCTAACACATGTATTAATTAGCATATGTGGCTGCAACTGCTCTGGGAGCTCTTGCAACATCTCAAGTGAATTGCTTTATGGTACGTATAGAGGTTCAAATCAATTGATACATCTGAACTTCAAGTTCTGATAGGCAATTGATCAGCAGAAGCCCAACGCATCTTGCTACATGCAACTCTTGGTGACATGATTCTAAATAATGTTCTATTGTTTAATTATCTTTCTATTCAGGTTAAATAACTGAAATGCTAAGATGTTATGCCTTGTGTTACACAAATAAGGCTGTCTGAGAATAACCAGATCAAGGAACAGTATGCTGATAGAATTTGTTCTCTGCTGATTATATCCATTTCATGATGCACACAATCAGGGTGTCAGGTAGTGTGTCGTATATATCTGCTTACCTAGAACCATCTTGTACTCTGACTGTACAAGTACCGATAAGCTTCTTTCAAAAAAAAAATGGAGAGGCACATCTAGATTATGTATTCATCATTTGTTACAGTTTAAATACCAATCCCTCTAGCCCAAACCGGTTAACTACTAGAGCAAGAGTTCTTTTTCCTTCTGTAATGAAATTTTTACAGGAGCTTGGCAACGAAAAGTTGCACATACGATTCACCGGCCTTGCCGGTCAGGCCGATCTCAAAAAATTCAAAAAAAAAACAGGAAGATAATTAAAAAATTCAGTTTCTGTCCAGCACGCTTTTCGGCATACCTATTTGATTTTCTGTAGACCACATCTGCTATCTGTTTCAGGTGAAACTTGGTGTGGTTCCTATTCTGGTGTTGCTTGTGCTGAGAAAAATATCAAAAAAATCATTGAAAAAAGAAAATCGAAATCAACTAGGTTTTGCACAAGTGCCTTTTTGGCATTACTAGTACAATATTTACGGTACTGCCATTCTGATTGTTCTGTGAGTTTTTTTCCATTGTTCTTTGTTCCAACTTGTTGTGCTACGCCTAGGACACGTCTTAGCCAGCATTTGTGACTTGTACTTTGGATAGTTATTGAACTTTGCTCATCTGCACTCGATTTTGTTCCACATACACATACATATTGTGCCTGTCCTACAGCTCCACATACATACACTTCATCTCAGTGCAGCGAAGGACCCTTGCAATCTTGGTACCCTCTTCTCACATGTTTTCACCATCCACCGGTTGTACCATCCCACTGCTTGTGTTGGTAAGAACTTGGTAAGACGCGTGTGAGGGTGTGATTCCACCAACAAACCCACCTATTTCCTAGGGTCTTTTTGTTTCACTAACCATGCCGGACGACAAGCCTGTTTTGTCTAGTGAATTGCAGGCCATGAAGGACGAACTCAAGGAGTTTTTCTCTAAGGAGATAAACAAGGTGGCGCAAGACGTCCAAGGGGCCAATCATACGATTGAGGGTGTGAACAAACGCCTCTCTACGCTGACCGACAGGGTTCAACGTCTTGAAGTCAACCCTTCCAAGAACAAAGACGATGATGATGACTGGCTAGAGGACGATGATGAAATCATTTTTGGGTCTGATGGCGAGCCTGATAAGGCTAAGACTCGTGCGGAGAAGGTCCGTCGTCAACGTCTTCGCAAGAATAAAACAGGTATGGGAGGAACCAAACATCGGTGCACTACAGGTAATGATGATCCTTATGCCAAAGTCAAATTTACCATACCTTCTTTCCATGGTCGTTATGATGCAGAGGAATACTTAGATTGGGAGATGACTGTTGAACAAAAATTTGCTTCCCATCTTGTTCCTGACCAACATAGGGTTAGACAAGCCACTAGTGAATTTAAAAATTTTGCTATAATCTGGTGGCAAGAATGTGCTCAATTAAATATACAACCTGATTCATGGGACGCGCTTAAGATAGCAATGCGTGATCGTTTTGTTCCTGCATCTTATAAGCGTGATATGCGTAAGAAATTACAACGTTTAGATCAGGGTGATATGTCTGTTCAGGAGTATTATGCAGAGCTTCAAAAGGGCATGGTTCAATGTGGTGTAGTTGAGGATGCTGAGGATAAAGTGTGTCGCTTTTATGGTGGTTTGAAACGTGAAATTCAGGACATTGTTGACTATAAATCTTTTACTACCACCAACCAGTTGTTCCAGCTTGCTATGCTTGCAGAAAAAGAATTGCAGGGACGACAACAACAGCAGCAACCACCTCAGAGCAGGAGCACCTCCAACAGATCCTACATGCCCAAGTCTTTTACTCCCAAAGGTGCTTCCACGGCGGTGTCATCAGCTCCAGCAACCACGCCCGCCGATGGTAAGCCTCGTGTGCAGGAACCGACCAAGAGTGCCTCACCAGCAGCGCTCTCTTCCTCTGGCATTCAGTGCCATCGTTGTCAGGGCTTTGGCCATGTGATTCGAGAATGCCCAAGCAAGCGGACATACATTGCCACTGATGATGGTGGCTACATCAGTACTTCGGATGCTGAGGACGACACTGAGGATGACCCACCTTCTAATGAGGGTCTTTAATTGAGTGCGGGTGATGCGGGCTCTCAGCGGATTTGTATTGTCCACCGTGTCCTCAGTACACAATTGGGACAAGCAGACAAGATGCAATGCCATAATTTGTTCCAGATTTTATTTATGATCAACGATCAGCGTGCACGTGTCATCATTGATGGAGGCAGCTGCAACAACTTGGTTAGTGCTGATTTGGTCCAGAAGTTGGGTTTAGCCACACGTCCTCATAAACATACTTACCATGTTCAATGGCTAAACGACTCGGGTAAGGTTAAGGTAAATCAAACTGCACGGGTGCATTTTTCTCTTGGTCCATGTTCTGATTATGCAGATTGTGATGTGGTACCCATGGACGCATGTTCGCTTTTGTTGGGTCGTCCATGGGAATTTGATAATGATGCTGTCCACCATGGTAGAAGTAACACATACACACTTATGTATAAGGGCCAGAAAATCATTTTGCACCCAATGACCCCTGCTGAAATTGTACAAGCTGATAAAGAACGACTTGCTTCACCTGATGTTGCTGCCCCAGTTGCAACCCAGCCCGCTATTAAATTGAAAAATCATAATATGATTGTAACCAAATCTGATCTATATGATATGGATTTTTCTACTGTGTGCTATGCTTTGATATGTAAGGATGCTTTATTTCCTATTCATGATATAGCTAGCACTTTGCCTCCTGCGGTCGCTGACATTTTGCAGGCGTATGAGGATGTGTTTCCAAATGAGCTCCCACCAGGGTTGCCACCTTTGAGAGGTATTGAGCACCAAATTGATTTGATTCCGGGAGCGTCTTTGCCCAACCGAGCAGCATACAGGACCAATCCCGAGGAGACTAAAGAGATTCAGCGACAAGTCCAAGAGCTTTTGGACCGCGGGTATGTGCGTGAGAGCCTTAGTCCTTGTTCTGTACTTGTGCTTTTGGTTCCTAAGAAAGATGGTACATGGCACATGTGTGTAGATTGTAGAGCCATTAACAACATAACTATTTGATACCGTCATCCTATACCTCGGTTTGATGATATGCTTGATGAGTTAAGTGGCGCTATAATTTTTACAAAGATTGATTTGCGTAGTGGATACCACCAGATTCGCATGAAGTTGGGTGATGAATGGAAAACTGCTTTTAAGACAAAATTTGGTTTATATGAGTGGTTAGTGATGCCTTTTGGTTTAACTAATGCACCTAGCACTTTCATGCATTTGATGAATGAGGTTTTACGTGCTTTCATTGGTAAATTTGTGGTGGTTTATTTTGATGATATCTTGATATATAGCAAGTCACATGAGGAACATTTGGATCATCTACGTGCTGTTTTTGACGCCTTGAGAGCGGCGAGCTTGTATGCTAACCTTGAGAAGTGAATTTTTTGCACCGATCGAGTTGCTTTTCTTGGCTATGTTGTGACTCCTCAGGGCATTGAAGTGGATGGTGCAAAGATTGATGCCATTAGGAGCTGGCCTACCCCTCAGACTATTACACAGGTGCGAAGTTTTCTTGGTCTTGCAGGGTTCTATCGGCGTTTTGTGAGAGATTTCAGCACCATTGCCGCCCCACTACATGAGTTGACGAAGAAAGGTGTTTCTTTCCATTGGGGCCCAGCACAAGATCAAGCTTTTGATACTTTGAAAGCGTGGCTTACTTCGGCGCCTTTGCTGCAACTTCCTGCCTTTGGTAAGACTTTTGAGCTTGAATGTGATGCCAGTGGCGTTGGCATTGGTGGCTTGTTGATGCAAGGAGGTAAACCTGTTGCTTATTTTAGTGAGAAATTGAATGGGCCTACTCTGAATTATTCCACGTATGATAAAGAATTTTATGCTCTTGTTCGTTCTCTAGAGACGTGGCAACATTATTTATGGCCTAAGGAATTCATTATTCATTCTGATCATGAATCACTTAAGTACCTTCGCATGCAAAATAAACTAAATCGTAGACATGCCAAGTGGGTTGAATTTATTGAATCTTTTCCATACATCATTAAACACAAGAAAGGGAAAGATAATGTTATTGCTGATGCCTTGTCTCGTCGTTACACCATGTTGTATCAACTTGATTGTCGCATTTTTGGACTTGAGTCGATTAAGGGACAATATGAACTTGATGCTGCTTTTAAAGATGTGATCCTGAATTGTAAAGAGGGTCGTGCTTGGAATAAATATATGCTGAATGATGGGTATTTGTTTAGAGCTAACTGCCTATGCATTCCAGTTGGATCCGTTCGTCTTCTCTTGTTGCAGGAAGCACATGGTGGAGGTTTGATGGGCCACTTTGGGGCCACAAAGACGTTGGATGTGTTGGCCAACCATTTCTTTTGGCCACAGATGAGGCGAGATGTTCAGAGGTTCGTGAGTCGCTGCACTACATGTCAAAAGGCTAAGTCACACTTGAATCCACATGGTTTGTATATGTCTCTTCATGTTCCTTCTATTCCTTGGGTGGATATTTCTATGGATTTTGTGTTAGGATTGCCTAGGACTAAGAGGGGGCGAGATAGCATTTTTGTTGTGGTGGATCGGTTTTCTAAAATGGCACATTTTATACCATGTCATAAAAGTGATGATGCTGTTCATATTGCTGACCTCTTTTTCCAAAAGATTGTACGCTTGCATGGTATGCCTTCTACTATTGTTTTAGATCGTGATGCGAAGTTTTTGAGTCACTTCTGGCGTACTTTGTGGAACAAGTTGGGTACAAAATTGTTATTTTCTACCACTTGTCATCCGCAAACTGATGGACAAACGGAGGTGGTGAACCGTACCTTGGGGACCATGTTGTGGGCTGTTTTAAAGAAGAATTTGAAGATGTGGGAAGAATGTTTGCCTCGTGTGGAGTTTGCATACAATCGGGCAACACATTCTACCACCAAGGTAAGTCCTTTTCAGGTAGTGTATGGTTTTAACCCCCGCGCTCCTATTGATATTTTACCTTTGCCTACTAGTGAGCGAATTCATAGTGAGGCTAAAGAACGTGCTGAGTTTATATTGAAAATACATGAAACAACTAAGCAAAATATTGAAAAGATGCATGAAAAATATAGAATTGCTGGTAGCAAAGGTAAGAAAGAATTAAAGCTTGAACCGAGTGATCTAGTGTGGTTGCACTTGAGAAAAGAACGTTTTCCAGATTTGAGGAAGTCTAAGTTAATGCCAAGAGCTGATGGTCCATTCCAAATACTTGAGAAAATTAATGATAATGCATACAAACTTGAGTTGCCTCCCGAGTTCGGGGTTAGTCCCACCTTTAACATTTCAGATTTGAAACCTTACTTGGGAGAAGAGGATGTGCTTGAGTCGAGGACGACTCCGATTCAGGAGGGGGAGGATGATGAGGACATCACTCCTATGGATATACAAGAGGTTCCTCCGCTGGACATTCAAACCATTCAAGGTCCAATCACAAGAGCTCGGGCGCGACAATTAAATTTAGAGGTGAGCTCGCTCCTAAGTGTTTCTATTAATAATTGTGAGAATGGTTTGCTACCTAATTTTTACAATGTGATTAGGAACCAAGGAGAGGGCCAGGGAACACATGGAGAGGAGCATGGAGGCGTGGAGGAACAGCAAGGGCCGCCAAGCCACATGGAGGCCCAATCTAGTTTAACTTCGAGTCCACCTCGGAGTCCAAGAGCAGCCTGACGTAAATTGGACGCCCAGGCCACATCCGAAGTCCGAATTCGACGATCCACATATGGATGGAAAGCTAATTTAATGGAGCTTCTATTGGCGTTGGTTTCAGACCCAAACTCATTCTGAATCGTCAGGAATTGTCCGAGGAAGTTGGCGTCCAGAATCTGTCCCGGTGCTGCGACATCGTAATTTGGCCTTTGGGCCGTGTATCTTCGTTGAGCCCATTATGGGCGCGTCCAGGGGGGAGCCACGCCCCTATCCCCTATATATCAGTAGGCTCCGCCCTCATTGGGGTTCGAGTTGCTAACTTGAAGCCGGATCGGTGTGTCGCATTCCGACCAAAACGAGAGTTATCCTTCACCTGACGGAATATCGGGCACCCCCGTTCATATCATTATATTCACAAACTGGGGCTCTATTTCCCATGGCTGTACTTTCTCACTTCTTCTTTTGACCAATTACATTTTCTCTGTCATGCAAATTTACTTATTGGGCCTCGAGGTCTAACAAATGCGGAGCATTCTATTCTTTGCCATCCATCCTGCTCTCATATTGTCCAACTACTCCCATAAATCGTTGGTAATATATAAGACATACCTTAGTACTTTACCAAGTCTTATATATTTGATACTGGCATTATGGTTCTTAATATCATTCAGAAAGGTTATATATACGCAAATGTTTTGGAATGTGAAGAACACTATATAGCTGGCTAGAGGGAACTAAAACGCACAATAGTGTGCCCGTTGTTGGTTCTTGCATCTCAGGGCATTGTCTTTCCAAAGATCATGCTACGTTTGGGTTCCAGAAGCAAATGTATCATCCTTGTGTTTATTACTACTAGAAATGACAATGCTTTATGTTTGAAGTCTAGCTAGGCTTGGAAGGCAGCAGGAGCAAATGACACGGATCCAATAGATGGTGAAGTCGGGCATGTGGGACCATCAGTAATCAGTTGCTCCCGACCTTCTGAGAGCGCGGACATGAATGAAGTCGCCACGCGAAACCCTCATCAAACTTGTCCCTCGTTTCGGTGCTGCCGGAATTTTTAAACTTGCATTATCATGGCGACGAGGAGCAAGATATTAGTGGGGAGGAAGAAGGAAATGTCGAGGAAGCCGAGGTATAAAAGTTTAGTGATTCTTTCAGGCATCAGGATAAATGTTTTGTCAATATATATGTTAGGAGCAAGATATTATTTGTGACACATGCGGCCCAGCTGCGAACTATTTGTGTTATGTTGCTAGCTTTGTTGATGATTTCAGTCCTTGTGTAAGGAGTCGTGCTCCAGCTAAAAATTCTTATGAATGTTTCAGTCAATAAGTTACCTAATATCATGATAATTTTCGATCTGGAACCCTTGCTTGCGGGTTATGAAGGTTACGCATACCTGCCGCGACGTCCACTAGTTGCTAGCAACCCGCTTGATAAATTTGCGATTCTTTCAGGCATCAGGATCGACGAAGCCTAAACGGAAACGTGGCTCCAAGAGGAAGATGGTAGGATGTACGACCATCACGGAGATCAACGAAGCAACCGGCGAGCCACTAGCCCCTGGTCAAATTAAGACGACATTTGTAAATCAATTGGGATATCTTGTTAGGGAATCCGTCCCCATAAAGTATAAGCTTTGGAAGAGAAATAAAGTCTCTGATCGACCTGAAGATATCGTGCCAGATTCAGAGAAAGATTTATTATGGAAAGAGGTGTCGTTGCACTTCAACTTTCCCCCAGGCAAAGCTGACAAAATAAAGGGATGGGCATTTAAGAAGATGGCAATTCAGTTCGCCTCGTTCAAGAAAAAATTGGTGGCAAACTTTGTCAACAAGGGCCTCACACCAGATTTTGATAAAGTCTGGAAGAAGCAACGAGAGTGGTGGAATGAATTCGTGAATTACAAGCACATTGCTGACAGCATGGCAGCCTCGATTCAAGGCAAAATGAATGCTAGCAAAAAGAAAAACTTCCATAGACTTGGGCCCGGAGGTTATAAGGTTGCCATTCCGAAATGGGAAAAAATGGAAAATGATTTAATTGTAAAAGGAATCGTACCGCAAACCTTGAGTTGGCCCAAACGAGCAAGGTATTACTTCTATGCTCATGGAGGCACACTAGACCCCGACACTGGAATGTTTGTGACTAGCGACGTACTAAGAGAGGCTGCCCAAAGACTCGAGGACGCAATGAGGCGTACCGAAGAAGGAATCTTCCAGCCCAACAGAGAGAATGACGAGCTGACTTACGCTCTTGGGAATGCGGAACACACTGGACGGACCCGAGGCGTGGGCGTAGTTCCATGGAAATATGGCTTTTCCGGAGATCTCGAAACCTACCGAAGCCGATGCAGAAGCAAGGCAGTAGTGGCTGAGAAGATCCATAGCCTAGAAAACCGGATAATGTCACTTGAGGCAGCAGTTGGGCAACGCTCGGACCAACCAGCTGCCAATGTGGAGATCAGCCCCCCTTCTCAGCGTCGTAGCAGTGTTGCTTCCACGGAGCACCCTAATTTGGGTGCCGACAGGCCGAGGGACCCCATTGACAACATCACCGTTAGGACCCAATGTGAGCTTCTGGTTCTTTATGGGAAAAAGCTCAAAGTTTGTGCTGAGGGTTATGCGGAAGTCCAAGAAGAGGGCGGGACAATACATTGCCAGCCGATTCCTGAAGGATTCGCCAGAGTCTTTGTTGACCGAATTACTGAAGAACGCTGGGAAGACATGGACCTCCCGATCCCTATAAGTTCTGAAGAAACAGAACTACAACATGCCGTACACACATGGATCGCGTGGCCAAAGTGCGATATAAGATTGGTGCAAGCAGACACAGATTCCGCTCGGTGCTCAAGGCAAAGATCACCAACGCCAGCTGACAGGAATCCTAGTGTTGGCCCACCTTCTCCACCGCCTGCACGGGACCCCAGCATGGATCCGCCATCACCAGCCGCACAAAGCGAGCCAATTCCGGCATCATCACCAGCCGCACAACAGAATCAGAGTCAGCGACAGAAGGCTTACACGGTACCTTCGGTCCAGCCATCTCAAAAGCAGCAAAGAAAGAAGAAAAAGAAGGCTCCAGAAGAGGAAGAGGCAGAAGAATCGTTTCAAACCTTCTTGTTGAAGCGCAAGCTACTGAGGGAGGCTGCGAACAAGAAGCCAGAAATAGATCCGGTTGCAAAGGCACACTTTGTTAAACACTTCATTAAAGATCCCACCAAGGAGAAAGAAAGAGAGTCGGATTATGATCGGCAGATCAGAAAGTGCTACAGCAACCCCAAGAATCGGCTGATTAATGCAAAGACCGTTCCCCAGCTCGGAGAGCAGTCCAAACAATCGATCCCTCCGTTGATAGTGCCACATGAAGACTGTCCCGATGAATCAAGAGATCCGTTGACCATGGCTGGGATGATATTGCAAACTGATCTAACAAGGGCTCAATTGCTTGGGGAGGCCCTACAGAATGCCCGCGGCAGGAAAAAGTTTGTACTTGGTGAACCTTTGATATGGCCAGAGTTGCTACCATTCCTACCAACGAGAATGGCCGAGTTACACAAATGGTATGCCGTGCAATCTAAAGCTAGTAAATTAGAGATGTTCCCGGCTCGGATTAAAGATGAGCATTTCTGGCGGGGGGCAGATGATGTATATATCGAGTTTGCATCACTCTACGATTTATACCATCAAGATGCCCTTCACAAGTCCCTCGTCAGTGTATGGTGCATGTAAGTATTGTCTCTCGTTTCATTATTTTAGCCTTGTGTGTTGACTGATCCCCGTTTTTCTTGTGTCCCGTAGGTCAAAAATTCAAATTTGCCGAAAGAAGAACTTCCATAACGTCGGGTTCTTCGACCCCGATATTATACACGAGAAATCGCTAGCGCTAAATCCTGGAGACATAGTCAATATTATATACAGGGGGTTGCGTAAGAATAGCATGTGTCCCTTCATTCTCTTGCCATACAACCATCAGTGAGTCGTTCTTTGTTAGCCTTTTTTTTCAATCCCTTCGTATTAATAATACTGTTTAATAACTATTATAATCAACATTAATTGGTTATGCGTATGTATATGCACAGCTTTCATTGGATATTGCTTTGTATTTGGATTGAGGAGCACAAGGTCTTGGTGTATGACTCGTTAAGGCAAGATAAATCAAAGTACCAAGATATCATCGAGGTGGTAAATACTGCATGGAGTCGTTACCTCCACAAACACATAGGCTTGCCCATAGGTGAAATCGAACCTCTTCATTGGGTGACTGATTTTCCGGTATGAATATACTCTCGCTACTAATGTCATTCGCAATAAACATCAGAGAAATTCTATATCGTAACTCACATTTGTCCATAGTGTTGGAGACAGGGCCAAGGAAACAACTTATGTGGATACTACGTATGCGAGTGGATCAACTCTTTTGCAAGTGAAAAAGGGCAAATGACAGTGGAGGCATTCAATGTACGTGAGCACAATCACATCTGCTCATTATTTTAATTCATTATTTTTTATTCTCATGTTTTTATCGAAAAATGTGACAGCGTTGGCGGATGAAAGAAGAACTCATTGAAATCGCTCGGATCAGGGCAATTCAAGAAGCTATATGCGGATTTCTACTCGATGAAGTCATAAATCCTAAGGGCGAATTTCATGGCGATCTCCGTCTAAGCGTCGGCCAAGAAGATCCGACGACGAGGAAGCTGATACGTTATTATAGTTGATGTGCGCAATAATTTGTAATATCTCATGTACTTTTGAACTCCTAAGTGTTCCATACATGACAAATATATATATATATAATATTAGTGTAATATGTTGTTCTAATAATACTGTGCAATGCAAATAGTACGACTATGTAGTCACATACGGTAGAAATACGCATAGCCATACGTATAAAAACGAAAAGAAAAGAAACATAAAGAAGAAAAAACATTTAGTGCCGGCTAGTTATACCAGCCGGCACTAACCTTGCTGTCAGGACTCAGGTGGGTTCGGGCACATTAGTGCCGGCTAGTATTACGGACCGGCACTAACATACGCACGTTAGTGCCGGTCAGAGTAGCCGGCACTAACGTCTGTCACGTTAGTGCCGGCCATTTAGTGCCGGCCACAGGGACCGGCACTAATACGTCCTGTGACCGGCACTAATAAGCCGTTCTCCAACAGTGGCCGTAGCCGCCATTGCCGTTGCCGAACTCCAGGTCGCCGCCGGAGCTGCTAGGTGAGCGCCCTCCTCCGGTCAGTTTTTTGGCCAATCAAGCACAAAAATGGATTCGTCAGATCCTAGGGATGTCCATGATCACGCCCGTTTGCCTTGGTTTCGGCCAGCCCGCGGGGAACGTCGGCGCCATGCATCTCGCCGGAGCCACCGACCATCTCGTTATGAGGCTGCACGCTAATTCCGTGGCGCTAAAAGGATGGATGCCCTTCTATCGTCTTGCATGTGTGTGGTCATGCCCATGCGAATGCACGCACGCACACCCATGGCGGACCGGGGGTCAGAGCCTGACGAAGAAGACGGCGAGCTCGGGCCCGTGGTGCCTCCATGGGGAGCAATCATGTAGAGAGACTCCTGAGTCTCGTGACCCCATGAAGTGCATAAGTGGTCGAAGCAGCCGTGCAGGTACGTCACCTTGTCGTCCGCCGCTGCCGCGTCGGCCGGAAACGAGTAGCACGCCGACGCCCATGGACACCGCCCGTAGCGTCTCCATCACTGTGAGGTCGTCGTCTGTGGCCTTGCGCCGCACCGCGTACCCGGTCTTTTTGCCGTTGCAGAACATGGTCCAGCCCGACTTGTCCAGCAGCGACGGCGCGCGGGCTCCCCCACCCCGCTTCGGGCGCGAGCCGCCCTTGGCGTCCAGGGCTGCCGCGGGCCGGTGCTCCGTATACAGGACGATGCGCGCGCCAGCCAGGTTGCCGAGCTCACGGAGCAGCGCGTGCATCTAGAGCGCGAGCTCGACGCCGAGGCTGGGCGGGCAGCACGGCGTCTCCTGCGGCGCCAGCACGAAGCGGCCCCGGTGGTGATCGTAGAGCGTCGTCCCCGTGAGGCGCCAGCACAGCCGCGTGGTGCCCAAGAAGGCGAGAAGGACGCGCCCTTGGGCACGAGGTGGGAGCACGCGCCGCTGTTGGCGGAGGACAGGCCGAGGCCGCCGACGACAAGGACGCAGCGGCGGCGCTGGCTCGGCCGCCCGCACCGCAGCGTCAGTGCAGGACGGGGATCGCGTGCCGCAGCTTCTGGAACAGCCGTTTTGTACTTGAATCATACTATGATACCCAACTATATTATTCAAAACACTATTTTTATAATTGTGAATTTACTATGATACCCTTGATTAAAAAAATAACTACAAAAAATAAATTTCCATGTATTTCTAATCATCTTAACTTTGGAGGCATTGAGAGGCGTTGGAAGTCGTTACGGCACATATGGGCCCACCGACTATAGACACATCTAATGCCTCCCGATGCCTCTTCATAGACGCCTCTCAACACTTTCCCTCATATTGGACCCACAAATCATAGACACATTAAACGTCTCCCGACACCTCCCCAAGCATTGTAAAATTTCTCATAACTCTAAATCAGCCTGGTCGACATCCTGTGGGGCTGTTAATACAAGTCACACTTGGGTGTTACTTATAATAACTCCCTAAACCATTTTGATTTGTAATAACCTACTCCTAGTCAGATTTATAATACTTTTTCTCTACGTGCAATTTGGGTTTTAATTTCAAATTTTCCATGTCAAAAAATTCAAATTTTCTGGGTGATAAACATTATATTGCTAGGCTTTTTTTTTTGGAAAAGCTACATTATGTGCTTTATGATATTTTTATGATAAGCTAAAGAGTTAAAAACATATTAATACATTTAAAAATGGAGGAAATACCACACAATATTATTTTGGATGGCAGGGTCCGCCTCACGTCGTTGAACCTACTCTTGTACATATTTGAGTTATTGACTCATTTTGGTTCGAATCCTCCGATCCACATGCTGGTAGTATATAAATTGTCTTGGAAAGTGAAGAAAATGTGCATGAAAAAGAACAAACGAGTTCCGAGTGTTAGTGTCCCCCAACGCAATGCATTTACTTTTGAAAGATCATGTTGTAGCACACAGCATCCTGATGTGTGGTTTTGTGTAGTGATGACTGTGTTAGAAGATAGCTTTAGGCTTGGGAGGCAACGGAAGAAGGCAACGTGGATACTACCTTGTTCAAAGTCCAGACTTCTTAACACTCTGTTGCTCTTGGTCTCGTCAGCAAGTGGCAGCAGTGGCTGCTCCCGTTAGGATCCATCGTTTTTCTTCAACTTCAGGGCTTAGTTGAGCCTCTCATGTACATGCCACCGGTTCCTCGGTAAAAACATGAGCTCAAACCGGGTGAAGTGGCCCAGCAATGGAGAAGGGTGAAGGTAGCAGCGGTTGCTGTGGTCGAAGTGTCTCTCCTGCTCAGAATAGGTGATGGAACGTCCCCCTTGTTTCCCTCGGATCGGCTGGGCACTCAATCAAGCACATCGCGCCTCTCGATCACCTGGCGCAGATGGCCACGGCGAGATGTCGAAACTCGAAAGCTGGCACTTTGACTGCGAACAGATGAGTTCATCAGGACTTGAAAAGGGGGATTGATAGTTCAGGTCAGCAGAGTTTCTTCGTCTTTTTGGACCGAGTTCAGAGCAAGACTTGTTCAAAGTGGCGGACTCGTTCCGATTTTTATTGATATGTGGTGCCTTCTGACTCCATGACTCGTGACCATATTAAGGGGTTGTTTGGCAGAGCTACAACTCTGAGATCTGAGTAGGATATTTTGGACTAGTGCAGGTATGGTAAATGAAAGTAGTTTAAAGGGAAAAGTCTGTTTTTCAACCCTGAACTATCACGCTAGTCCGATTTTGGACCTTAAACTACGAAACCGGACATCCTACACCTCCAACTAACGAAACCGTTTGAAAAACAACCCTGGCTCAGCCAAAGGCGGTTTTGCTACAGTAAAATTTCCGAATTTCTGGAATTTCACACCTCTCTCAATTAAATAATAAAGAAAACATAATTAATATTGTCTAAAAATCATGATATTTTTTTGGGAGGTAGATCAAAAGACAAGGAATCTATTTTGGCTAGATGTGCTACAATAGACATAAAGGAATTTGAATTATAAAATTTTAAAAATAGGTAGAATTCAAAATTCCTTGAATTTTTAGGTCAGCTAAACCTATGATAAAAATGCATTAAAAATATGATAATTCATAATTTTTTATTTAGTTTAGTTAGGTACTTTTTATTGGCCCAAGTTCTATAGAAAATTCATAAATTAAAATTTGAGGAATCAAATTTGATTCAAATTTGAGCATTGCGAAGTAATTCAAAAACTTTCATAAAAACTTGGGCCAATAAAAAATACCTTATTAAACTAAATAAAAAATTATGAATTATCATATTTTTATTTCATTTTTATCAAAGGTTTAGCTAACCCAAAACTTCAAGAAATTTTGAATTCTACCCATTTTTAAAATTTTATAATTCAAATTTCATTATGTTTAATGTATCACATCTAGCCAAAATAAATTCCTTGTCTTTTTATCTACCTCCCAAAAAAATATCATGATTTTTAGACAATATTAACTATGCTTTCTTTCTTATTTAATTGAGAGAGGTGTGAAATTCCAGAAATTCGAAAATGCTACTGTAGCAAAACCGCCCTCAAAACAACTTGCTACAGTGCTCGAGGGGTGATTCCGACGGTTTTAACAGTTCGAGGGCCTAGGTTACCCGGTTTCGTAGTTGGAGGTTGAAAAACGGACTTCTTGACTAGTTCGAGGTTGTAAAATAGACTTATCCCTAGTTTAAATTTTAGTTTTTTTCCAAACTAAGAATAAAATTATTCAATAAAATTAGCCTTAACCTGTTCATGCATCTATAGATCAAGAGCTACAAGAATTTCTAACCTAAATAAATACCATCAACTAAACTAGACGCCAACATTTGATGGAGATGTCTGCCTTTGCGTTATTAACACAAGTAATTAGGTGACACAATGGAAACATCCTTCACCAACTTTCTTGCTTCTCTTTCATTCTCTATTTACATTTTCTTGCTTCAGAAAATTTATTGGGCTCGTTGTGTCTCCTAATGGGCTATGACACAACCAAATCATGACCCGGACCCATAGTTTTATTGGTTTCTTTACTGCTTCATATTACCCAACACCAACTATACCATTAACTTTTTTTTGGGGGTCTTATTCTTCTCAAGGGTGGTGTATATAAATGTCCAGTTGGAAGTCCAAGAAGATATAAGAAACTAAGAAAATAGTTCCTCCAGTTGTTCTCTGTACCGCAAGGCATTGCTTTTGAGAGAACATGCTGCTGTGTCTGAACTTTGAAAGAAAAGTGCATCCTTGATTCGTTGGCCTCGACTTACATGTATGATGGTTTAGGCTTGGAAGGCAACAGGAGGAAATCACATGGATCAAAGCGATCCCAAAGGTTCGCCACTGCAAAGGACAGTTGCTCTGAATGTCCAAAGAGTGCGACCCCGAAGAGTCATCCTACGCTAAGGACGGTTGACACTACTAAATTCATCTCTTCACTGTCCACTGAGCAGATTAGACATGCACAATAATTCAACTGAACTACTGGCTAGATGTGTTGACGTTTTTTGGAGAAAACAACCACTCTGCAATAGCAAATAAGCCTTGTTATTAGGCAAAAGACAAGGAAGAACGTATAGAAGAAGTTCGAAGCTTAGTCTTTTACACTTTCTTTCTTATTTCTTCCTTTTCTTGTGTTTTGTATTCCTCAGTTAGAGATTTGGAGCCTAAGTACTCCTGTAAGCTTCTAACTTTGTGGCTAGATGTTTTTTCTAATGGTCGTAGGCATTCAACTGTGAATGTTCAAGACCGGGTTTTTCCCTTAATCTAAAAATATGTTAGCTAATGCAACCAGCAGTCCAGCACCCATCAAGAAAAAAAAACTCATGTGAAAATGTGAGCAGATGCAAGTATGAAACTGGTTATAGAAATGGGAACTGGGTTAGCTAGATATCGATGCCTTTTGAATTTTCCAGCTTCAAGATCACGGGGCTGTGCTTCAGCTGGGTGCCTTAATTGCTCTCGATGCCTCGTGCCCACTTGAATTGATAAAACAGTGGCGATTGATCGAGCCGAACTACTGGACGTAGGAAAAACGAGTTGTTGACATCGATTGATAATGATTTCTGAATCCGTTTAATCCACAACATACTTCCTCAATGCTTTGACAGTCAACGAGTGTGGCAAGAGCATTGACAGGAAACGGAAGGAAGAAGGTATCCTAGATCGTTTTGGACACTATCAGAGTATCAGTTGCTCTGTTTCATGAGCAAGTGGCAACAGTGAGCGGTGCTAGCTCCCGCTACAACTGGACTGGCTGGCCATCCTTCTTCTTCAATGCGCCATGTCGTCAGCCACTACACTAAAAGTCCGCGGTCATCGCTAAGCATTTCGTACTCGGTTGAACAGATTGATCTTGTGGGTGCATAGTTGTTTGCAAGTAATCAAGGTGCTAGCAATTTAGCCAGGCACCAACTCTGATGACATGACCAAGCTGGTTGCCCTCGAAAACAAAACAACACTCCTAGAAAGTGAAATACCAAAACAGTACTGTAGCATTTTCTTCCTTCCACTGAAGATTTATATTTACAAACTTGACCAATTACATTTTGTCCGTCATGTAAATTTAATTATTGGGCCTCGAGGTCTGGCGCAGAGCATTCTATTCTTTGCCATCCTTCCTGCTCTCATATTGTCCAACTACTCCCATAAACCGTTGGTAATATATATAAGACATACCTTAGTACTTTACCAAGTCGATCTTATATATGTTTGTTATTGACTCATTATGGTTCTTATTATCATTCAAAAAGGTTATACATACGCAAATGTTTTGGAATGTGAAGAACACTATATAGCTAGCTAGAGGGAACTAAAACACACAATAGTGTGCCTGTTGTTGGTTCTTGCATCTCAGGGCATTGTCTTTCCAAAGATCATTCTACGTTTGGGTTCCAGAAGAAAATGTGTCATCCTTGTGTTTATTACTACTAGAAATGACAATGCTTTATGTTTGAAGTCTAGCTAGGCTTGGAAGGCAGCAGGAGCAGATGACACGGATCCAATAGATGGTGAAGTCCGGCATGTGGCTCCGTCAGTTGCTCTCGACCTCTTGAGAGCGCGGTCATGAATGCAGCCGCTGCGCGAAACCCTCATCAAACTTGTCCCTCGTTTTGGTGGGCACCTCACATCCATGATCATAGTATTGGTTGGTGCTGCCGGCCCCGCGCATTCTAGTACTCCCTATGAAATTAGGCGGCCCCACCATTTTGGGGAAAATGAAGTCCATTTTGCTATGTCAAACAATCCAGTTTACTGCTTATTAGCCTCCTGAACAACACACCTCGATTTGTTCCCCAACCATTTAAATTGGTCCAGACTGTTCCTAATAGTTTTAAGGTCAAAATTTATCATGTCAAATAAGTTCAGTTTTTTTTGCAAATTTGGAACTTGAAGCTCAACGTGCACACACGTTCAAACAGAGAAGAAACAAATATTGTTAGGGGCAACCCGCATGAGCCAGCCCATACCACACGCACAGCCCACTCATTCCCCATCGGTATCCCTTTTGCTCGTCTACCATCAAGTGGAGTTCCTAATAAGTCTCACTTCACCTACTCTTCTGTATCAGTTATAAATTCACTTTTTTGGCTATTACTCTTCTCAAGGGTAGAGGGTAGCATATATAGATGCCTTGGAATGCGATGAGTATATAAAAGAAACAGACCAAAGAGCTCGTTCAGTTGTTATGTCCCTCATCAAGGCATTGTTCTTGAGAGATCATGCTGGTTGGTTTAGGCTTGGAAGGCAACAGGAGCATCTCCCATGGATCCAAACGATCGCTAACGTGAACGACTTTGGAAATCAGTTGTTCTTAATGGCCTATGAGAGCGATGACACTAATTGATGCTACTCAAGGCCCTAGGCGGTTCGCGGGTCCTTGCACTCAAGGTAGTTCAAGTTGGCTTGCTTGAACTGTTTGCATCTGGAGCTGCACTACCGGCCCCATCACGTGCTCAACTTAGATCCCTGGATGAATTGATCATCAGGCGTTCAGAGCAATGGCTTCTTGTGTCTCAACTTCGATCCTTGAATCACGTGTTCAACTTAGATCCTGCTGGATCGTGGATCCAACATTTTGAGTTTATGCAATGAAGGCCACATTGCAAATATGCGCCGACGAGCTAGGCTTCTTTTGCCTATGTGCTATTTTCTCCGAGAAAAAAATATAATCAATAACCTATACTAAAGCGCCAGGATTCGGCGCGCTCTCGTGAGCCGTGGCCCCACGTGGGGCCGGAGGTACTGTTCATGCGGGCCTGGGAGCACTGTTCATGTGGTCCCGGGATACTGTTCATAATAGAAAATAATAAAAGCTACTGTTTATGTGGGCCCAGGTACTGTTCATAATTAAAAAATAATTAAAAATAATTTATAATATAAAACTAAACCATGTGGGACCCACATGTTTAAATGTTTAGTTATTTTTTATACACAAAAATAATAAAAAAATTTATATACTATATTTATCCTCTATTATTTATTGGATTTTGTTTTCACTTCGTGAACTCGCAAAATATAATTGAGTCATCCATTCATTTCTAATCTTATCATTTTTTCTATCAAATAAAATTACTAAACTTATCTTTAACCCTACCAAAATCAATAATAAATGTAAATCACTCCACCAACCGTACCTACTAACATAAAACAAAATTATTAAAAATATATATATCCATACATTTAGCGTGCTCTCGGACTTTAAACTACTATACCTATATCCTGTAACTTTCAGACTTCATCCAATACATCAACACATTGTTAAAATATATCAACACGATATTACTTTAACTGTAGCACACGATACATCAACACGTTGTTAAAATACATCAATATGATATTGCTTTAACTGTAGCACATGATAATATATTTCTATTATTATTTTAGATCAAACATTTTGATACAGGCGCGCAAAGCGCGCCAACCTGCCTAGTAATAAGTCTATTATGACATGAATAAGGTCTTGAAGTTGAAGATCACAAATTGACTAATAGTACCTAAGAAATATACTAATTTTCATTGTTCGAACATGTGTAATTTTAGCGCCAAAAAAAAGAAAGCGTTAGTAAAAATTTATTCACTCCGTTCGGTTGGACCCGACTGCTGGACAGGACAGCTGCAACGGATTCTTGGCAGCAGCAGCTCCAGCTAGCCCACAGCAGCCAAAACCAGCCATCAAGCAGCAGCATGTAGTCCAGCCGAACAATGTCATTGTTTTCTCCCTGTTGCGAGCATATGTTTTAGCTAACCGCTGTGCTCGTAGAGCAAGGCTTACCATTCTCTTTTGGGTGGCATGATTTTCAACATGACACCCAATTTCACGGAGTTGTGGTGGCATGAATCAAATTTTCCCTTTTCTTTTTACACAGGTTCTTAATTGTTTGTTCTTGCATTGTTGTTTGCCGAATGTTGCGGAATCGTCTTATATAATCATTGACAGATTCATCACGCGATTGTCTAACCGATGTCAAGTGAGACAATTTAAGCTCATCATGCCCACAGAAAAAGTGCTCATGGAACTTCTGCTCTAATTGTTCCCGTGAGCCAATAGAATTAGGTGCCAAAGATGAAAACCATGAGAAAGCGGTTCCAGTTAGAGATAAAGAAAATAAACGCATTTTTTAACTCGTTTATTGAACCAGCTTCTCCTAATTGGGCAAGATACTGAATAATATGCTCAAAAGTACTCCTAATATTTTCCCCACTGAATTTAACAAACTCAGGCAACCTAAAACCAGCAGGGTATGCAACCGAATCAAACGAAGTAGGATACGGCTTTTGGTATGTGCGGGTTTTACTTCTAACATCCACTCCAAAACTTTCTCTAAGCAAATTAGCCAAATCATTCTTATAATCAGTAAGAATTTTATCGAAATTACTCGAAGAATTTGGCTGTGTAGATGTAGATACCTCACACTGGTTTGGAACAAACTGACCGGATGGACCGGTCGGACCGGTTGGGGGAACCGGTCTCTGCCGGTTTTGCCAATGCTGCACATATCGGTCGAACATCTCGTCGGAGATAGGACCAGTGTGTGGCACTGAATTCCTGAAGATTTCTGGTGGTGTGTATTGAACAATCTCGTTTGTTCGGCTAATGTTGGCTGAACCAGGAATACTCATAATAGGATCAGTGTACATGGGTGTAACAGTTTGACCATTGAAATAATTCATCGGCATCCCATATTGAGGTTGACTCGTAGGAGATGCTGCCGATGGTTGAGGAACATAAAATTCAGAAGTAGAAACAGATGGAGGTTCATCGACTGATTCTGCTTTTTTACCAGCCGATTCCCTTTCCTTAGAGCTAAGCCAATTAACCCAATAAACATCACGCTCAGCTAGCAATTTCTGAATTTGTTCCATAGTAACACCAGAAGGTGGAGCAGTTGTAGCAGGTATTACCTCAGTAGATGCATCCGAAGAGGTAGAAGCGAAGTCGATCTCCTTGATCTTGGTGACATTGCCGCGTCGATCGACCTTGATGCTCGCAAGCACCGCTTGTAGATCTTCTTCATCACGCTTCTTCTTGCGCTCCTCCAGCAGCAGACGAACGTCCTCCGGAAGATGCTCATATGTCAAAGGGATGATGTTCTCCTTGTCGATTTCTGTGTTGGAGCCCATCTTCTTTGGAGTAGATTAGATCGGTTTTATTAACCAAGATCTTTCTTCCCCAGCGGAGTCGCCAAAAAGTATGTTAATGCAAATCTTGGTCAACACACAAACGCACTAGATCGTGAGGCACGAGAAAGAGCTCGATGCAGCTCTCCCTGCGTGGAGCGGTCAGACCGGTCTAAGGGACCGGTCAGACCGGTCACCGGTGAGAATCGGCGACGGCCGACTAACGCGAACCCGGGAGGGACCCCGTCAGGGTAGGTGCACATAGGGTTGTTCTAGGATCGGCAGGCCACCTAGAACGCCTTCAAACGTCGCGGAGATGAAGGAAGAACAGCAGATGGGGTTGGAAAAGCTAGGGTTTGGAGAAGATGATAAAAAGTAGAGTTTGTATTGATTTTGTTCGATTGGATTCCCTAATCGGCCGTGACCCTTTATATTTATAGGGTGGGGTGGACTTATCCCGCAAGAAATCCTGTTTATAGATCTAAATCTATGAAAAACCCTAGTTGTACTCGGACTCTACCAGGACCGGTCAGACCGGTCGGTCTCTGCCGGATAGGCCACAGTGCTTCGACCGGTCAGACCGCTCGGTCAGACCGGTTGGTGCCAATTTTGGCTGTCAACACACTCTAGGTCACCTCAGCCGCATGTGGCGCTACCGGGATCCTCTCGAGCTTTACGGCCAGCTGTAAGCATCTAGGCCCTCAAGGTATGTTTCGGTGATTAATGACAACCATTATTGTGACTAATGAGTTTGTGCAGCTTAATAGATCATTATCGCTCATTTGGTCATATGTCAAAAGAGGCCCCTCAAATTTCGATCATTCAAAAAGGCGATCTCGGCTTTTAACTTATATTTGTCAAGGCTAAGGATCTTTCTAGTCCTAAGTGTCACAAGGTTGAGAAGGACACTTAGGTTAGTATAGGTTTTATAGTTTTGTAGTGATCGCACTATTAAGAGGGGTTCATGAGTTAGTAGCTTGATCAATCTTGAGTTGGCCCTAGAAATATTACACACTCACTCAAAAACAGCAAAAGATGGTCAACAAAAGTCAACACAACTCTTGGAAGAAGAAAAAATCAAAGTCACATTCGAATCCAAGTCAAAACAGCTGAAAACAAAGAAAATCAGTAGCACCGGTTGAACCGGTGCACTAGCATCGGAGCATCCGATGCATGGCGGAAGGACCGATGCCCTGTCGGTCTATCTTCTCTGGATGAAGGCAGACATCAAGTAAAGCACCGGTTGAACCGATGGTCAAGAAGATAAGCACCGGTGCAATGAAAGTCCTTTGTTCCAGAGAGCATGTTTTGATGGATTTCAACCTCTTTTCAGCACCGGTTGAACCGACGGTTCAGAATCAAAGCACCGGTGCAATGAAAGTCCTTTGTTCCAGAGAGCATGTTTGGTGGACTCCAACTTCTCTTCAGCACCGGTTGAACCGACGGTTCAGAATCAAAGCACCGGTGCATTGGATGTACTTTGTTCCAGAACGCTTGTTTGAGTTGATCAGCGAACCTCTTCAGCACCGGTTGAACCGATGACCCTACGGAGCATGCACCGGTGCAATGACGCAAGCGTGGATACTGTGTCAGAACTTCAACGGCTACTTCTTTGACACAGAGAGACCGGTTGAACCGACGAACACATTTTCTATACCGTCGGTTCTTCCGGTGGTCACGGTTTTTGTGCAGAAAACCTCCAACGGCTATGTGACCTCCTCCACTCTATATAAGGGTACCCCCTGGTTCATTTCAGTTGCCTTTTGACACCTTGAAAACCTGAGGCCACCCTTGAGAAGAAGAGATAGAGCTTTGAGCAAAAGAGAGAAGATCTAGTGCTTAGTTTGTGCTTCAACCTTGAAGAACTCATCCATTGCAAGTGTAGCAAGTGTGCTTGAGCTAGGGCCAACTGAGTGTAGGTCAAGTGAAGGCTTAGGAACTTGTTACTCTTGGTGTTTGGCAGCACCTAGACGATCTTGGTGATCGAAGTGTTTCTCGCGGAGCTTGCCAAGGATTGTGGGAGCCCGGAGAAGAAGATTGTACGTGGCTTGAGCTCCACCACGCCGGGATGGTGAACGGAGACTCTTAGTGAGCGCCCAAGTCTCGGTGACATGGGAGGTGACAAGACTCTTAGTGAGTGTCACAACGTGGATTAGGGGTGTGTGCCAACACATCGACACCACGGGAAAAATCCGGTTGTCTCTTGCACTCTCTTTCATTTCAAGCACTTACTTTCATGCTTTCTTTCATATGCTTGACCTTAGAGATCATAGCTTAGCTCTACCTTGCTTAGTTTCATATCTTTGTTAGCTTGTGTAGTTTGCTTTGTTTAGCCGGTTGGTGAATTGAGCCTTACTAGCCTTGCATAGGTTAAGGTTGTTTTATTGCTTTAGAATTTTGAAAAAGGCCCAATTCACCCCCCCTCTTGGTCCATCGATCCTTACAATTGGTATCAGAGCCTCGTTGCTCATTTGGATCATTAGGCTTCACCGCCTAGAGCTATGGCCAAGATGGGAGGTTCGCCGCCTCACTTCGAGGGCAAGAACTTTGCCTATTGGAAAGTTCGTATGGCCGCATACCTTGATGCGATTGCCCCCGAAGTGTGGTTGGCAACAAAGACCGGGTTCACCGGAACTCCCACCACGGAGCAATTAAAATGGAATGCAAAGGCTAGAAATGCAATTTTCGAAGCCATTAGTGAGGAAGTCTTTGCTAGAGTAAATGGCATGGACTTAGCAAGTGATATATGGAAAGAGCTAATTGAAATTCATGAAGGCTCCACAAAAGTCCGTGAACAAAAATATCACTTGTTTAGAGCAAAATATGATTCTTTTAAAATGCTTGCTCATGAAAATTGCAATGATATGTATTCCCGCTTGAATGTCATTGTCAAGGACATTAATGCTCTTGAAGTTTCCAAAATTGACAGTGGCTCCATCAACCGCAAGATTCTCATGCTCCTTCCGAAGCCCAAGTACAACATTATCAATGCTATGCTTCAAAAGGAGAATCTTGATACAATGGAAGTGGGAGAGCTTGTGGGCGAAATTCGCGCTCATGAAATGAGTATCCTTGGTATGACCGAAGAGCCAACAACAAGCAAGTCAATTGCTCTCAAAACCAAGGCTAACAAATCCCGCAAGCTCAAGATGGTCAAGCAAGAATCAAGCTCAAGCAATGAAGAAGAGGATAATCATGAGAGCTCATCCGATGAAGAAGATGATGGAGAACTTGCTCTCATGATGAGAAAGTTCACACGCTTGAATGACAAGATCAACAAGAAGGGTTTCAACTTTGACCCCAAAAGAAGAATGTTCCGGCCATGGGGAGATGTCAAGAACAAAACTTGCTATAATTGTGGAGAAAAAGGCCACATCTCTCCCGATTGCCCCAAGCCGGACAAAAGGAAGAAGGACAACAAAGTCAAACATCGCCATGATTCAAGTGATGATGAAGAAGATGAGAAGAAGAACAAGAACAAGAAGCTTGGGAAGAAGAAGAGCCATGACAAGAAGACCAAGCTCTTCCAAAAAAAGAAAGGGCACACCAAGAGAAGCTTCTTGGTGGAAAAGCAAGAGTGGGTGACCGATGTCTCATCAAGCGAAGAATCAAGTGATGAAGAAGACATAGTCACCATCGCCCTCACAAATGAAGAACCATCACTACCTCCACCTCCAATGTGCCTCATGGCCAAAGGTAACTCTAAGGTATGTGAGAGTGAAAATGATAGTGATGATGAGCTTGACCCTAATGAGTTTGCTAACCTCATTAATGAGTATACATCCGTCATCAAGAGGGAAAAGGGCAAAGTCAAGATTCTTGAGAGCACTCATGCCAAGTTAGAGCTTGCCCACTCCGACTTGCTTGGCAAGTACAATGACTTGCTCAAAAAGCACAATGAGTCACTTGTACTTGCTAAGCAAGTTGAAGAGAGCCACAAAAAGCTTAAACAAGAGCATAGGGAGTTGGCTCACAAATATCAAGAACTTGAATTTGCCTATGAAGCAATTGACCCAAGTCTTGAG
This sequence comes from Panicum virgatum, assembly GCF_016808335.1. Lineage (NCBI taxonomy): Eukaryota > Viridiplantae > Streptophyta > Magnoliopsida > Poales > Poaceae > Panicum > Panicum virgatum. The sequence goes on from NC_053146.1 coordinate 6,162,601, forward strand.
AACTTTGCTCATGAAACTATTGAGAAGGTCAATGCTTCTACTTCATGTGATGACCTACTCATTAATGCAAATGCTACTAATGCTTTGCCCAAGCTTGCACCTTCTAGGGAAAAGGAATTGATGGATCAAGTTGCAAGCCTCAAGAGTAGTGTGGAGAAGCTCTCAAGAGGAGAATACATCCACAAGGAGATTCTCTTCAACAATGCCCGTGACTATGGCAAGAGAGGTCTTGGTTCATTTCCGGAGCCAAACATAGCTACTACTCCTTCTCCGGAGATCAAGATTAGCTTCATCAAGGAAGTTGGATCATATTGCCAACATTGCCAAGTCACCGGGCACCACACTAGGGAGTGCACTTTACCATCACGTCCTCTTCCTAAATTACCCAAGAATTACTCTTCAATGTTTGAAAATAACCATTTTCTCTTGAGTAAAGTGAAGGGCAAGGTGAAGGCCAAATTCATTGGCAAACTCACTAAGGAGTCAAAGAAGAAGCTCCCCAAGCAACTTTGGGTCCCAAAAGCTCTTGTCACACATGTGCAAGGCCCAAAGCTTGTTTGGGTTCCTAAAACTCAAAAGTGAATTCTCATGTGTGTAGGTGAACTACAAAGCCGGTGGAAAACATTGGGTACTAGATAGCGGTTGCTCTCAACACATGACCGGCAATGATAGCATGTTCACCTCTCTTGAAGACCCCGGCGATCATGAACATGTCACCTATGGTGATAACTCAAGGGGGAAAGTCTTAGGTTTGGGTAGAATAGCTATCTCTAAAGATTTATCTATTTCAAATGTTTTGTTTGTAGAAGCACTTAGTTTTAATCTCATTTCTATTGCTCAATTATGTGATCTTGGACTAACGTGTACCTTTGACAAGAATGGTGTTGTAGTAACTCTTGAAGAAGACAAGTCAATGGTATTCACGGGGTTTAGGCATGGCAACATCTATTTAGTGGACTTTTCTTCAAAGCAAACAAGCACCATGACATGCCTCTTCACCAAGTCTTCTCTTGGGTGGCTTTGGCATAGAAGAATTGCTCATATTGGCATGAGCAACCTCAAGAAAGCCCACAAGAGAGGGATGATCACCGGCTTGAAGGACGTCACCTTTGACAAGAACAAGCTATGTAAAGCATGTCAAGCCGGAAAGCAAGTTGCAACACATCATCCCATCAAGACGATGTTGTCTACCTCCAAGCCGCTCGAGCTACTTCACATGGATCTCTTTGGTCCAACTACATACAAGAGCATTGGTGGTAACCTCTATTGCCTAGTAATCGTTGATGATTTTTCACGTTACACTTGGGTTATGTTTCTAGGCGATAAGGGTGAAACTCCGGAAATCTTCAAGACTTTTGCAAGAAGAGCTCAAAGGGAGTACAACTCCCCAATTGTGAAGATCCGTAGTGACAACGGCACCGAGTTCAAGAACATGAAGATTGAAGAATGGTGCGATGAAGAGGGCATCAAGCATGAGTTTTCCGCCACCTACACGCCTCAACAAAATGGAGTGGTGGAAAGAAAGAACAAGACACTCATCACCCTAGCAAGAGCAATGTTGGATGACTATGGCACGTCCGAGAAGTTTTGGGCGGAAGCAATCAACACGGCGTGTCATGCATCCAACCGAGTGTATCCCCACCGACTCCTCAAGAAAACTCCATATGAGCTCATCACCGGGAAGAAACCAAATATATCATACTTTCGAGTCTTTGGTTGCAAATGCTTCATCTACAAGAAGAAAATGCTCGGTAAGTTTGAAAGTAGATGTGATGAAGGTTTCTTTCTTGGTTATGCATCAAACTCCAAAGCATATAGAGTATTCAATCAAACCTCCGGGTTAGTTGAAGAAACATGTGATGTGGAGTTTGATGAATCTAATGGCTCCCAAGAGGAGGTTGTTGGCTATGAAAATGTAGGTGATGAAGAGATTGATGAAGCTTTGAAGAATATGTCCATTGGGGATATCAAGCCGGAAGAGGTGCATAAAGGCAATGATCAAGGGGGAGGACCTTCCTCATCTACACCAAGCACCTCCAAGGCACCCCAAGTGGATAAAGATCAAGAAAAAGATGATCCACTACCTCAAGAAGATGTGCCAACACCAACACCCCAAGTCCAAGAACAAGAAGAGCAAAGTGTTCCACAACAAGTACAAGTCACACAAGATCCACCCCAACAACCATCCACGCAAATACCGCTAGTGAAGCATGGTCGCATCTCCAAGGATCATCCAATTGGTCAAATCATTGGTAGTCCTTCCAAGGGAGTAAGAACTCGCTCTAAGCATGCTTCATTTTGTGAACATCACTCGTTTGTTTCTTGTATTGAACCCACTAGCATAGAGGAAGCGCTTGAGGACTCGGATTGGGTGATGGCCATGCAAGAAGAATTGAACAACTTCACCCGCAATGAAGTTTGGGTCCTCGAAGCTCCTCCAAAAGACAAGAACATCATCGGCACCAAGTGGGTCTTTCGAAACAAGCAAGATGAACATGGGGTGGTGATACGCAACAAAGCAAGACTTGTGGCAAAAGGGTTTTCTCAAGTCGAAGGTTTGGATTTTGGTGAAACCTTTGCTCCGGTCGCAAGACTTGAAGCTATCCGTATCCTTCTTGCTTACTCTTCACATCATAACATTAAGTTGTATCAAATGGATGTGAAAAGTGCATTCTTAAATGGCGTTATTAACGAACTTGTTTATGTTGAGCAACCTCCCGGGTTTGAAGATCCGAGGAATCCTAACCATGTTTATAGGTTGCACAAGGCACTCTATGGGCTAAAACAAGCTCCAAGGGCTTGGTATGAGAGGCTTCGTGACTTCCTAATCATGCAAGGCTTCAAGATCGGGAGGGTGGACACCACGTTGTTCACAAAAGACGTCAACGGGGATCTTTTCATTTGTCAAATTTACGTTGACGATATTATCTTTGGCTCAACTAATGATTTACTAAGCCATGAGTTTGCTACCATGATGTCTAGGGAATTCGAGATGTCCATGATTGGCGAATTGACCTTCTTCCTTGGTTTTCAAGTCAAACAAATGAAGGAAGGGACATTCATCCATCAAGAAAAGTATACTAAAGATATCTTGAAGAAGTTCAAGATGGATGAGTGCAAGCCAATCAAGACACCCATGGCAACCAATGGGCATCTCGACTTGGATGTGGACGGTAAACCGGTTGATCAATCCCTCTATCGTTCAATGATAGGGTCTTTGCTTTACCTTACCGCATCTAGGCCCGATATAATGTTTAGTGTGTGCTTGTGTGCCCGCTTTCAAGCTAACCCAAAGGAGTCACACCTTTCGGCTGTGAATAGGATCCTTCGGTATCTCAAGCACACCCCTAGCATAGGCTTGTGGTACCCCAAAGGCGCTAGTTTAGATCTCTTGGGATACTCGGATTCGGATTTTGCCGGAAGCCGTGTGGATCGCAAGAGTACCTCCGGGGGTTGCCACTTGCTTGGGCGTTCTCTAGTTTCTTGGTCAAGTAAGAAGCAAAATTCCGTGGCTTTGTCCACCGCAGAAGCGGAATATATAGCGGCCGGTGCATGTTGTGCCCAAATCCTATATATGAAGCAAACCCTTTTGGACTTTGGTGTGAAACTAGATAGGATCCCGCTCCTTTGTGATAATGAAAGTGCCGTAAAAATTGCCAAAAATCCGGTTCAACACTCTCGCACAAAGCACATTGATATTCGCCATCACTTCTTGCGTGATCACGAAGCCAAAGGAGATATATCTCTACAAGGTGTGAGATCCGAGGAGCAATTGGCGGATATATTCACAAAACCTTTAGACGAGAGTACTTTTGTTAGGCTAAGGAGTGAGCTTAACGTTCTAGATGCTTCTAACGTCATATAAATTGCCTTGTCATATAGATGCATTTCATATGTACATGAGCTAGGGGCTTGTCTAACCTTGTCAAGATAGTGATGAACATGGGTCTTGCATGAGCCGGTGGTCTTGGTTTTGCTCATGGCATGAAGAATGGTTCATCATGAAGAAGCTTGACGAGGGTTCAAACTTGACAAGATAGATTCAAATTTTGCAATGCATGTGCTTGTCATATAGAATGCATCCATGTTTAATTTCACGCTTTGCATTGGCATTGCATCTCGTTAATAGCATCACAAGGGAGCAAATCACACTTCGAGAAAGATATTCATGCTAAATATGATATATCATCTCTACAAAGGTGATAAGATCAATGTTGTGCTTTCATGCCTATTGAGTCACGTTCTATCGAACTTAAAGTTTCTATCTCTAAGTTCATAGGCAAAATGGCTCATACATTTGGTTTTTTGTGTTTAAACCTCGCTTGGATCTTAATTTGCCTAAGTTAACATAAAAGCTTGCGAGCATTTAGTTTGAGTGTTTGAGGGGTGAGGTTGTCTCTCGAAAATGATCCAAAACTGAGTGTTTATGGCTTTGGCTTTAAGTTTTTGGATCAGAAGTAGAGTTTGTAGTTCAGCAGAAAATTTCTTTAACCACCGGTTAAACCGACGCCTTGCTTTTCATCTCATCGGTTCAACCGGTGCTTAAGTCTTCGTGGCTAGGTTTCTGCAACGCCTCTGGAACATCCTCCGGCCGTTACTCCGATGCATCACCGGTGCTTCCGATGTATGGCGGATGAACCGACGCTTCAGCATCGGTTCAACCGGTGCTACTGCGTGGAGTAAATGGGCCTTGCATAGCCTCTGGACCTTACTCCTGCAGATACACCGACGCCCATCGGGTGTTCCGGTGCCTCAGTGGCGGATCTTCCGATGCCCTTCTGACCACGTTTCAATCTCGTTCAAATCTGGTCAAACTTACACCGGTGATTACACCGACGTTCTTTTCTCCATACCATCGGACCTTCCGGTGCTTAGGGTTGGCGGGCCCGCTCGTTCTGTTTCCTCTTAACTCTTTCCGCGGGCCCACGCGTCAGTCTCACTCACTGTTCTTCTTCCTTCACGCGAAACCGCCGCCCTCACACACGCCCGTACGCCTCTCCGCCGCCGCCACTCCTGCGCCGCCCCTCTGCTGCCGCACGCGCGCCGCACCTGCACCGCTTCGCCGCCGCGCCACAAACCTCGCGCCCGTTCACCGCCTCTCGCGCGCGCCCGAGCCACGCTCGCGCCGTCCTGCTCCGCACCTGCGCCGCCTGTGCGCCGCTGACCCAGCGCCGCCGCCTGTAAAGCCAGCACGCCTTCTCCGCGCGCCGTGCATCCTCCTCTGAATCTCCTCACGAGCAGGGAACCGAGCTCCCGTGCCCCTCCCACCTTGTGCTCATCTGCACTCAAGGTGTTCGACAGTTTGTCTCTAAGACAACTTGTGTTGTTTTTGTCGGTTTTTCCTCATTTGATCTATCAGGGTATGATCTTAACCTCCTCGTCATGTGTTGTGTCTCTGTTTCACTTCAGTTACACACATGCTCACATATATTACTTATCTTGCACAAATCACACTCTTGCTCAAACACTTCAAGATCTTTATTAGTGTGTTCTTTCCGAGGATATCCACTAGAATTCTTGTTTTAGGCTCATATCCCATCATACTACTTCTATGACAGATGGCAGGAGACAAGAAAGGCAAGAGCAAGATGGTTGTGCAGAAAAAGAAGAAGCGCACCCATGAGGACCGCGAGCGAGAGCAGGCCGAGGCAGTGGCAGATGCAGCTGACAGGCAGGGCTCACTCAGGATCAGAGAGCCTCAGGCTCAGGGGGAGCCACAGCAGCAGTTACGTCGCTCAGGACGTACTCAGACAGCTCAGGCCACACCTGAGTCCCGCTCACGTCCACGGACTCGAGGTGGTGGCACTCAGAGGGGAGCAAGTCATGCACCGCAGCAGCACACCGACAGTCAGACTCAGACAGGTGGTCAGGACAGTGGTGAGGAGCTGCCCGAGGTTGAGTTGTTCGATCTCAGGGGTATTCCAGGACCTAGGGTCAAGAGATTGCGTTATGTGACCCCAGAGCAGTGGTTTCCCGAGCAGAGGGATGTCGGAGTTGATCGTCGTTTTTACACTCTGCTTCAGGAGTCTTTTTACCACACCTACTGCCAGTTGGACATCAAGATTAGTGAGCACAAGATGCTCCACTGGGTAGCTATGCGTGTAGCAGCAGGTGGGACTCCAGTGCTTCCTCTCTTTGAGAGATATGTTGGATTGCCTGCTCTACTCAGTGAGAGGTCCAGGTATATTCGAGAGTGGGTTCGAGTCTTCTACGCCACTCTGTTTATTGAGGAGGACCGGCAGTTTATAGACTTCATGTTCCAGGAAAGGCACTATCGTCTGACCCGAGCACGACTGGCTACCTATCTTGGAGTTCAGATTGCCGAGGAGCCACACTTCATACACTATCAGGCTTATGGCAGCACGGTACCTCCTCGACGTCCTCACGAGTCTCACGTTCCATCTGATGAGGAGATCAGTGTTCTGTTTCAGCAGCCTTTCCTGCCTGGCACACCGAGGACTCCGGACAGGCTGACTCCCATGGCACACACTATCCATCTAGCCTTGAGGAAGAGCTTGTTGTTTCGGATTGGATACAACGAGGGGATCACAGCTCTGCAGCAGTGGCTTCTACTTTATATCATGACAGGTCGTGACTTTGACCTAGTCGACTTCTTTATCTGCGAGCTAGAGGATGTGATTCTGGATGGCATGACAGTTCACCGTCGGCATCCGTTTGCTCATTGGATCTGTTGGATTCTGGCTCAGCTAAGTCAGAATGAGCATATGGATGAGCTGGAGCACTCGAGGACACAGTTCAGTTTTTACTCACCAGCTACTCCTCGAGACGGTCGTCGTGGCTCGAGAGGCCAGCGCCGAGCACAGCGGGTTCTGGATGAGCGTTTCTTGGCTGAGGGCAGAGTTGCAGATGATCCGACAGCAGCCGAGGACGCTTCACTAGCAGCTGCAGAAGCCCAGCTCCCACACTACCTGATCACTGACTCAGAGGACTCGGAGGATGACGAGGACTTCATTCCCACTGTTACCGTCCCTCGAGGAGCTCATGATGATGAGGCAGGATCTTCTGGTGCAGCACGAGCCCCCGCTCCTCCAGTCTCCACCGCTCAGGTCACTCAGCCAGATGCACTCGCTGCCATTCTTACTCGGCTCTCAGATCAGCAGGACAGATTTGCAGCAGCTCAGCTGAACATGCAGGCCGAGCAGGCTCGCCAGCAGGAGGCCCAGACTCTAGTACTTGAGGGGATTCGGCAGCAGCAGGAGGCCATGAGGTTACAGCTTCAGCAGCAGTCCCAGATCCAGCAGCAGATGTTTACCTTCTTCTCGGGATGCTTCGGTCAGCTGTACCGACACACTGGACTGCCAGAGCCTCAGCTCCCTACACCCCAGCAGCTCCAGTTCGACCCCACTGCTCCTCCTCCACCTGCTGGCGGATTCATGCAGACACCCTTGTCATCTTTCCCGGTGTCACCACTTCTACCGACCGGGTTGTTTGCCAGTCCTGTTCCTACTGCTGCCCCGGCTCCTGCTCCACAGCCTAGTGTCTGGACAGCCGAGCAGCGTGCAGAGTTTCATAGACAGCAGCAGATCCTACACCAGCTCCAGCACCCCTCGGCTCAGTCACTCACGTTCGACTCTCCTTCTCAGCCCGAGGTGCTCCGTCCGTCCGTCGTGCGCCCCACTCAGCCAGACCTGACTCCCGTCACGTCTGCTCCTCCGACGGACTCCACGATCGTCGCCGCACCAGCTCCTACCGCTACTCCAGCTACTTCTGCTGCTCCGACGACTCCGGTCGAGCAGAAGTCTTCTTCGGTCGACGACGACTGGACAGATGACGACGCCGACGACTCCGCCGCTCAGTTCTCCACCGGACCCAGCCGGAAGACCCCGCCTTCTCCAGCTCAGGATTAGATCGCCTTCCTTTTTGGTGCTTTGTTGCCAAAGGGGGAGAGGTGTTAGGGGGAGGGTAGAGAGTTAGGGGGAGGGTAGAGCTAGAGAGAGAGCTCGTAGTTATCAGGACTTTGATTCTTTGTATCACATTTGGTGTTAATTCATGGATATGTACATTTGTCGCTTGAGTATGCCGCTCTTTGAGACATATCTATGGATTTCGTTTGAGCCGTTGAGCTCTTTGGTCCTGCTTTTGGTTTGCTCGTGTTTTTCCTGCTTTTTCTTTCTCGCTCTCTCGTTATTTATGGTTGTGTTGTCATCAATCACCAAAAAGGGGGAGATTGTAAGCATCTAGGCCCTCAAGGTATGTTTCGGTGATTAATGACAACCATTATTGTGACTAATGAGTTTGTGCAGCTTAATAGATCATTATCGCTCATTTGGTCATATGTCAAAAGAGGCCCCTCAAATTTCGATCATTCAAAAAGGCGATCTCGGCTTTTAACTTATATTTGTCAAGGCTAAGGATCTTTCTAGTCCTAAGTGTCACAAGGTTGAGAAGGACACTTAGGTTAGTATATGTTTTATAGTTTTGTAGTGATCGCACTATTAAGAGGGGTTCATGAGTTAGTAGCTTGATCAATCTTGAGTTGGCCCTAGAAATATTACACACTCAAAAACAGCAAAAGATGGTCAACAAAAGTCAACACAACTCTTGGAAGAAGAAAAAATCAAAGTCACATTCGAATCCAAGTCAAAACAGCTGAAAACAAAGAAAATCAGTAGCACCGGTTGAACCGGTGCACTAGCATCGGAGCATCCGATGCATGGCGGAAGGACCGATGCCCTGTCGGTCTATCTTCTCTGGATGAAGGCAGACATCAAGTAAAGCACCGGTTGAACCGATGGTCAAGAAGATAAGCACCGGTGCAATGAAAGTCCTTTGTTCCAGAGAGCATGTTTTGATGGATTTCAACCTCTTTTCAGCACCGGTTGAACCGACGGTTCAGAATCAAAGCACCGGTGCAATGAAAGTCCTTTGTTCCAGAGAGCATGTTTGGTGGACTCCAACTTCTCTTCAGCACCGGTTGAACCGACGGTTCAGAATCAAAGCACCGGTGCATTGGATGTACTTTGTTCCAGAACGCTTGTTTGAGTTGATCAGCGAACCTCTTCAGCACCGGTTGAACCGATGACCCTACGGAGCATGCACCGGTGCAATGACGCAAGCGTGGATACTGTGTCAGAACTTCAACGGCTACTTCTTTGACACAGAGAGACCGGTTGAACCGACGAACACATTTTCTATACCGTCGGTTCTTCCGGTGGTCACGGTTTTTGTGCAGAAAACCTCCAACGGCTATGTGACCTCCTCCACTCTATATAAGGGTACCCCCTGGTTCATTTCAGTTGCCTTTTGACACCTTGAAAACCTGAGGCCACCCTTGAGAAGAAGAGATAGAGCTTTGAGCAAAAGAGAGAAGATCTAGTGCTTAGTTTGTGCTTCAACCTTGAAGAACTCATCCATTGCAAGTGTAGCAAGTGTGCTTGAGCTAGGGCCAACTGAGTGTAGGTCAAGTGAAGGCTTAGGAACTTGTTACTCTTGGTGTTTGGCAGCACCTAGACGATCTTGGTGATCGAAGTGTTTCTCGCGGAGCTTGCCAAGGATTGTGGGAGCCCGGAGAAGAAGATTGTACGTGGGTTGAGCTCCACCACGCCGGGATGGTGAACGGAGACTCTTAGTGAGCGCCCAAGTCTCGGTGACATGGGAGGTGACAAGACTCTTAGTGAGTGTCACAACGTGGATTAGGGGTGTGTGCCAACACATCGACACCACGGGAAAAATCCGGTTGTCTCTTGCACTCTCTTTCATTTCAAGCACTTACTTTCATGCTTTCTTTCATATGCTTGACCTTAGAGATCATAGCTTAGCTCTACCTTGCTTAGTTTCATATCTTTGTTAGCTTGTGTAGTTTGCTTTGTTTAGCCGGTTGGTGAATTGAGCCTTACTAGCCTTGCATAGGTTAAGGTTGTTTTATTGCTTTAGAATTTTGAAAAAGGCCCAATTCACCCCCCCTCTTGGTCCATCGATCCTTACACCAGCTCACCCAGCAGATCACATGGTTGAAGTGATTCAGAGCAGCAGCTTCTTCCACCACTACAGTACACAGTTCATGTAAATACACAGTGAAGGCTTGATTGTTTGAAGGTCCATTGTAAGGCTTCTTCCGCCCATGTGTTGCTGCTTACTCCCTTAAAAAAATGATGTGCCTATCAGGACACCAACAAGGTCTTGAAGAAGATCAGAAATTGAATATTATAGCAGTATCTTAAAAATATACTGAATAAAATGAAAATGCTTACATGTTAGGGAAATATTGTTACTATGAATGATACTCATGTTGTTTTCTCAATCTATATACAAATTGATATGTTCATGATCCAAGGTAGACAAATTTGACTTGGAACAACTCTAGATGGACTCATATTCCGGATTGAATGAAGTATTGTGAATATATATGGACGTACACCCTATTTCTATGATCGCCTCCGAAATAACTGGACAAGCAAATTTTAAGATTGATGAGATTTCAACATGCATCTCGCTCTTGATGAGCATGGCATTTACTATTAGAATAAATTTAAAAATATGAGCACTCGTGTTAAGTTAAGGACTTAGACCCCCGGTGCTATTGACGTGAACTAACAACTTGTGTAGTTTGCCTAACTATTATAAACATTTTTTACAACACCTGTGACTTAATTTCATTATACCCACCGTGCAAAGTAGCGTAATAGTTTTAGCGCTAGTAAAAGTTACTGTCTTTTTTTTCCGTTGGGAGCACAATGTGTTTTAGTAAAGCACTGTGTTGGTACAGCAAGGATCACCACTCTTTTTTTTAAAAAAATGCTCTTATTTATTGTTGCACTGTTGTTTGTCGAAGGGCCATCCATTCAGCTTTGTAAGTTTAAGATAATGACCATTTTCCTATAGCAAAGCACACGCACCATATTATGATTTCTTTACAACGAACTAAGGTATTTTCTGACTTCTTTCTACCAATTATAACAATTGTAAATTTACTTATTGGGCCTCCCTTTGCCTCTTACTGGGCTAACAGAACCAAAGCATAACCCAGCCCATGTGACTGAGGCATTGCCTTCCAAAAGGTTAAAAAAAAAAAGAATCCTAGCAAGATTATCAATATAACTCTACCCATAAATCATCCTGATCGACATCCTGTGGGGCTGTTAATACAAGTCACACTTGGGTGTTACTTGTAATAACTCCCTAAACCATTTTTGGTAACCTACTCTTAGTCAGATTTATAATACTTTTTCTCTACGTGCAATTTGGGTTTTAATTTCAAATTTTCCATGTAAAAAATTCAATTTTTCTAGGGTGATAAACATTATTTTTTTGCGGGTAGGTGATAAACATTATTTTGCTATGCTTTTTTTTTTGGAAAAGTTACATTATGTGCTTTGTGGTATTTTTATGATAAGCTAAAGAGTTAAAAGCATATTAATACATTTAAAAATGGAGGAAATACCGCACAATATTATTTTAGGATGGCAGAGTCTGCCTCACGTCGTTGAACCTACTTCTTAACACAACAACACGTATGTCTGAGGCTTTTAACTGGAGCTACCTTCACCTACTCTTTCTACATATATGAGTTATTGACTCATTTTGGTTCCAATCCTCCGATCCACATACTGGTAGTATATAAACTGTCTTGGAAACGGAAGAAAATGTGCATGAAAAAGAACAAACGAGTTCCGAGTGTTAGTGTCCCCCAACGCAATGCATTTGCTTTTGAAACATCATGTTGTAGCACACAGCATCATGATGTGTGCTTTTGTGTAGTGATGACTGTGTTAGAAGATAGCTCACTACTACAGAAATGGCTTGTTGTCCCTTTTGCCAACCCCCTTTTGTCCCGGTTTTGGCAACCGGGACTACGAAGCCGGGACTAAAGGTTCCGAGCTTTAGTCCCGGTTGCTGCAACCGGGACCAAAGGGTCCCCTACCACACGAAAAAAATTATGTGCCATGCAGGAATTGAACTCAAAGACCTATTGACTCACATAGAGATTCCTTATCATCTCACCTACGGCTCGCATGTGACTCTATATGAGATGACTTCCTTTTGTACTAACCCGTAGAGACCCCTTTGGTCCGGGTTGGTACTACCAACCGGGACCAAAGGACCCTTTAGTCCCGGGTGGTACCACCAACCGGGACTAAAGGGGTACCCTTTAGTCCGGGTTGGTGGTACCACCCGGGACCAAAGAGTTGGGCCTTTTGTCCCGGTTCTTTGGTCCCGGTTGGTGGCTCCAACCGGGACAAAAGACCCTTGCACTCCTCGCGTGTCCGGCTAGCCATTGGATCCGGGACAAAAGCCTCCATTGGTCCCGGGTCTAACGGCGGCCGGGACAAATGTGGAGATCAAAGACCTATTTTGTAGTAGTGGCTTTAGGCTTGGGAGGCAACGGAAGAAGGCAACGTGGATACTACCTTATTCAAAGTCCAGACTCCTTAACACTCCGTTGCTCTTGGTCTCGTCAGCAAGTGGCAGCAGTGACTGCTCCCGCTAGGATCCATTGTTTTTCTTCAATTTCAGGGCTTGGTCTTCCCTCTCGTGTACATGCCACCGGTTCCTGTGTAAAAGCATGATCCCGAACAGGGTGAAGTAGCCCAGCAATGGAGAAGGGTGAAGGGAGCAGTGGTTGCTGTGGTCGAAGTGTCTCTCCTGCTCAGAATAGGTGAGGGAACGTCCCCCTTGTTTCCCTCGGATCGGCTGGGCACTCAATCAAGCACATCGCGCCTCTCGATCACCTGGCGCAGATGGCCACGGCGAGATTTCGAAACTCGAAAGCTGGCACTTTGACTGCAAACAGATGGGTTCATCAGGACTTGAAGAGGGGGATTGACAGTTCAGGTCAGCAGAGTTTCTCGCCTTTTTGGACCAGAGCAAGACTTAAGTGGCGGACTCGTTCCGGTTTTTATTGATATGTGGTGCCTTCTGACTCCATGACTCGTGACCATATTAAGGGGTTGTTTGGTCTGGTGCGGGTATGATAAATGAAAGTAGTTTAAATTTTAGTTTTTGTTCCAAACTAAGAATAAAATTAGCCTTAACCTGTTCATGCATCTATAGATCTAGAGCTTCAAGAATTTCTAACCTAAATAAATACCATCAACTAAATTAGACGCCGACATTTGATGGAGATGGCTGCCTTTGCGTTATTAACACAAGTAATTAGGTGACACAATGGAAACATCCTTCACCAACTTTCTTGCTTCTGTTTCATTCTCTATTTACATTTGCTTGCTTCAGAAAATTTGTTGGGCTTGTTATGCCTCCTAATGGGCTATGACAGAACCCATATGATCATGACCCGGACCCATAGTTTTATTATTGCATCAATTATCCAACCAACAATACCATAACTCATCCTGACATCTAGTAGAGCTCTTATGTCACACTCTACCTACTCTTCTGTATTAGTTATTATTAACTTATTTCTTTGGGCTTTATTCTTCTCAAGGGTGGTGTATATAATGTCGTGTTGGAACTTGGAAGACCAAGAAGATATAAGAAACAAAGAAAAGAGTTCCTCCAGTTGTTCTCTGTCCCGCAAGGCATTGTTTTTGAGAGGCCATGCTGTGTCTGAACTTCGAAAGAAAAGTGCAGCCTTGACTCGATGGCCTCCACTTATATGTATGATGGTTTAGGCTTGGAAGACAACAGGAGGAAAACACATGGACCAAAGCGATCCCAAAGGTTAGCCACTGCAAAGGACAGTTGCTCCGAATATCCAAAGAGGGCGACCCCGAAGAGTCATCCTACGCGAAGGACTGCTGACACTACTAAATTCATCTGTCCACTGTCCACTGAACAGATTAGACATGCACAATAATTTAATTGGACTAGTTGCTAGATGTATCAACGTACTGGGGCTCCATTTAATTTCTTCCTTCTCCTGAAGATTTATATTTACAAACTGGGGCTCCATTTGCCTCGGCTGTACTTTCTCGCTTCTTCTTTTGACCAAACACATTTTCTTCGTCATGTAAATTTACTTATTGGGCCTCGAGATCTGATGTGCAGCAGAGCATTCTCTATTCTTTGCCATCTCCTTCCAAGCATCCTGCTGCTCTCATATTGTCCAACTACTCCCATAAATCGTTGGTAATATATAAGTCACACCTCAGTACTTTGCCAACTCTTTTATATATTTGTTATTGACTCATTATGGTTTTTACTATCATTCAGAGAGGTTCTTTTATATATAGCTAGAGGGAACTAAAACGCGCAAGATTGTGCCCGTTGTTAGTTCTTGCCTCTCAGGCCATGGCATTGTCTTTCCAAAGATCATGCTACGTTTGGGTTTGGAAAGAAAATACCATCCTTGTGTTTATTACTACCAGCAGTGACAATGCTTTGTATTAGGAGTCTAGCTAGGCTTGGAAGGCAGCAGGAGCAGATCACACGAAACCAAGAGGTCACTTCGAACGTGGCAAGCAACAACTACTTCGAACGTGGCAAGCTAGGTCACTTCGCTGCTGACTGCCCTGACAAGAACAAATTTAAGAGCGGGTACTACTACAACAAGAACAAGGATAACGTCAAGAAGTACTACAAGAGGGACTACAGCAAGAAGGCTAAGGCTCACGCCTTCATCGCCTCTCTCAGCAACGACTCACATGTTCAACCTACTTCCCCAAGGCTTTGACAGGATGACAACAGCATTGACAGGCAACCCAGATTGTTTTGGACTGTCAGTTGCTCTGTCTCATGAGCAAATGGCAACAGTGAGCAGCGCTAGCTCCCGCTAGAGGTGGACCGGCGGTCGTCATCCAGCTTCTTCAATGCGCCATGTTGTCGTGAGTGTGTCTGCACTAAAAGTCCACAACTCCACCAACTGATCAGCTCGTGGATGCATAGTCGTTTGTAAGTAGTCAAGGTGCTAGCGATTTAGCCAGGCACCAGGTCTGATGAGATGAGCAAAGGTGGTTGCTCTCGAAAAACAAAACGACACTCTCCAGAAATTAAAATGCCAAAAGTGAGTACTATAACATTTTCTTCCTTCTCCTGAAGATTTATTTACAAACTAGGCCTCCATTTGCCTCCAAATGGGTTGTAATTTCTCGCTTCTTCTTTTGACCAATTACATTTTCTTCGTCATGTAAATTTAGTTGTTGGGACTCGAGGTCTGACGATGCACGGAGCATTATATTCTTTGCCATCCTAGCTGCTCTCATTGTCCAACTACTCCTATAAATCGTTGGTAATATATATGTCATGAGATTTTTTACAATGATTAAAACAAAATAAGAGCAGTCCATCTGATAGAATCATACGGTCGTCAAGATCGAAAGTACATAGACTAAAGTACGTGGTGTCACCAAAATGTGGGACCAAGTACCGAAAAGAATGGGACGAATACTATTTTAATTTAATTTTTATAAATACCTTCATAGATCAATGGCCAGTAAAAATTCGAGGCAAATGTATCTAAAAGTACCTATCGGTACATTACAATAATTGTAACAGAGCTCTTAAGTCATACCTTAGTACTTTACCAACTCTTTATATATTTAGGGTTCTTATTATCATTCACCAATATATAGCACAAGAGTCTGGTCGCCTCCTTCCTCTCTTTCTCTAAAATACTCTGGAAGGTAACTATATATAGCTAGAGGGAACTAAAACGCACAAGAGTGTGCCTGTTGTTGGTTCTTGCCTCTCAGGGCAATGTCAGTCGAAAGATCATGCTACGTTTGGGTTCCAGAAGAAAATGTGTCGTCCTTGTGTTTATTACTACTAGAAATGACAATGCTTTATGTTTGAAGTCTAGCTAGGCTTGGAAGGCAGCAGGAGCAAATTACACGGATCCAATAGATGGTGAAGTCAGGCGTTTGGGGCCGTCAGTTGCTCTCGACCTCGTGAGAGCGCGGACACGAATGCAGTCGCCACGCGTAACCCTCATCAAACTTGTCCCTCGTTTTGGTGCTGCCGGCCCCGTGGCATTCTCGTACTCCTTGTGAAATTAGGCGGCATCCCTCCAAACTGCTCGTTACTTTGTATCCATGGATGCTACAATTTTGGGGAAAAAGAAGAAGTTCATTTTGCCATGTCAAATAATCCAGTTTGCCGCTTATTAGCCTCCTGAACAACTCAGCTCGATTTGTTCCCCAACCATTTAAATTGGTCCGACCTGTTCCTAATGAGCTTTAAGGTCAAAACTTATCATGTCAAATAAGTTCATATTTTTACAAATTTGGAACTTGAAACTCAACTTGCACACACGTTTAAACAGAGAGAAAACAAATATTATTAGGGGCCACATCAGGCCCAATGAAAAAGGACAGCCCAATGGCAACACGCATGAGTCAGCCCGTACCACAAGCACAGCCCACTCATTCCCCATCGTATCCCTCTTGCTCGTCCAAGATCATCCTACCATCAAGTGGAGTTACTAATAAGTCTCATTCTACCAACTCTTTTGTACAAATTATAAATCACTTTTTGGCTATTATTCTTCTCAAGGGTAGAGGGGTAGTATATATATAAATATATACAGATGGCTTGGAATGCAATGATGAGCATATAAAAGAAACAGACAAGAGAGTTCTAGTTGTTGTGCCCTAATTACACATGTAAATTTACTTACTGAGCCTCCCTTTTGCCTCCTAATGGGCTATAAGGGAACCAGAGCATGACTCGGCCCACATGACTGAGGCATTGGCTGACAGAGCAAGCATTGGTCCAAAATCATCCTGACATCAAGTGGAGTTCTTAATAAATCTCACTTTACCTACTTTTCTCTATGAGTTATAAACTCATCTTTGAGGGTATTATTATTGCTCTTAAGGGTGCTATATATAGATGTCTTGGAATGTGAGGAATATACATAAAAGAAACATACGAAAGAGCTAGCTCCAGTTATTGTGTCCCACGAGGCATTGTTCTTGAGAGATCATGCTAGCTAGGTGGTTTAGGCTTGGAAGGCAATAGGAGTAGATCACATGGATCCAAGATATCGCTAACATGATTGCTTTGGAAAACCTGTTGTTCTGTTCTAAATGGCCTAAGGGAGCAATGACAGTAATTGCTTGAACCGTCAGCATGCGGCGGTGTGCTACCAGGGTCCTCTCGAGCTTCAGGCCAGTTCACCGATATGGCTATCGCGTAGTCCTAACAGCTCAAGGAAGCAGCTACGACATTGCATACTGACTCGTGGATCAAACATGCATAGTTCATGTAAGGGAAAAGTCTGATTTTCAACCTTCAATTACGAAACCGAATTATAGAGATCATCCGATTGTTCAAATTGGGCAAATTTAGCCGGTTAGACAGTTTTGAAGGTGGTTTTCTATTTTATAAGAATTAAAAATATTTAATTTCAAACTAAAAAATTCATAAGTAATTCATTTTAAGTAAAAAAATTATGAAATGAGTATCAAATTTTTTCTAAAAATATAATCTATCTATTGGCACAATACTTGTCAGTTATTCAGATCCAATTCTTTTATGTTCATAGTATTTGGTTGCTTGCTTATAGTTATACCTATTATTTTTGAATAACTAAGAACTAAATGGAGCAATAATAGACAGGTTACATTTTTAGAAAAAATTTGGTACTAGTTTCATATTTTTTATTTAAAATGAATTAGTTTTGATTTTTTAAATCTAATTAGATTTTTTTATTTTTTTAAAAAAAACACAAACCACATTCAAGACAGTTGGATGGTGTATGTTGTCCGGTTTCGTAGTTAAAGGTTGAAAATCAAACTTTTGTGATAGTTTGAGAGTGTAATTTAGACTTTTTCTTTCATATAAATATACAGTGAAGTTGTGTATTTTCTCCGGAAGGAAGACATTAAACGAACCAAAGCGTAACCCAGTCCATGTGACTGAGGCATTGTCCTCCAAAAGGCAAAAAAAAAATGATTCTTTTCACCATCTGGAACTATGATGTCCTCTTGTAAGGTTATCAATATAACTCCAACTACTCCCATATAAACCGTCCCGAATGCACCCTGCAGGGCTGTTAATACAAGTCACACTTGGTAATACTAACTCCCTAAACCATTTCGATTGGTCCAACAACCTACTCCTAGCTAGTGTGATTTATAATACTTTTCCTCTACGTGCAATTTGGGTTTTAAGTTCAAATTTTCCATGTAAACTAATCAATTTTTTTGGGGTGATAAACATTACATGTTATGTTTTTTTATAAAAAAAGTTAAATTATGTGTTTTATGATATTTTTGTGATAAGCTATTGAGTTAAAAGCATAATATTACATTTGAACATGGAGGAAATACCACACAATATTATTTAGGATGTCATCAGAGTCCGCCTCATGTCGTCGAACCTACTATCCTACTTCTCAATGCAACAACACGTACGTCGCCTGAGGCTTTTAACACGAGTTACATTCACCTACTCTTGTACACAAATGAGTTATTGCCTCATTTTATCGGTTCCTATCCTCCACATGAGATGGTATATAAATGACTTGGGAGGCGAAGAGAAGGCCGAAGGTGCATGAAATGAAAAGAACAAAAGGGCTCTCATCACTTCCAAGCCTCAGCGAGGGCAGCATGCCAAACTTACCCAACTGTAAGTTCTGGATGTGTCATGCCATCCAAACACAACTTTAGGCTTGGGAGGCAATGGAGGAAGGTAACGTACGTCTGTTGATCCATGCGCGATCAAAATGTAATCCTTTTGAACTGTGAGTTGCTCAATCATGCACTCATGGTCGATTGAGAAAGTGGCGACAGTGAGTCCTCCCGCCAGAGGCGGACGGCTTCAATATATAAGTACCAGTTGCCTAGCTCTAGAGTGATCAAATATGATGCTAGCCATAACCATCACTGAGTCCGATGAGATGAGCTATTTCGGATAGGGAAAACACATCATATTTTCTTGCTCTCAAGAGAAAAAACAAAATACACTCCTAAAAAATTTACAGAAAACTATGGTATTTTCTCACTTCTTATTTTGACCAATGACATCTTCATGACATCATGTTCTTTTTCATGTATTGCCTCAGGCTATAACAAAAGCAAAGCATGACCCAGCCCATTTGACCAAGGCATTGTTTGACCAAGTGTTCTACTATTCGCCATCCTTCTTCTCCGAAAGGACATTCTACAACAATAAGAAGAACTCTTGTGGGGTTGCTAATATAAGTCCAACTACTCCAACAATTCGTCATGATCAACATCATGTTGGGTTTCTAATACAAGTCACACTTTTCCAACTCTTCTGTATTTGAGTTATTGACTCATCAAATTTTTATCTTCTCAAAGGTGATATATACACAAATGTCTTGGAAGGTAAAGAATAGGGAACCAAAAAAGAACGAAAATACGCCCGTTGTTAGTCCTTGCCTCTCAAGGCGTTGCCTTTTGAGAGATCATGCAAAGTTTTGGATCTTGAAAATCAACTTCCACACGTGTTTAAACAAACAGAAGACATATATTATTAGAGGCCACATCGGACCCAATTAAAATAGTTTGGAAGAATTAAGTGATCTGAAGTCATGTTTAGGTGTCAATGGACAAAGTGAATTGCTCATGGTAGTAAATCTGATGACTACAACAATTCCCTCAGCCTACTAAATAAAAGGACTATGGCAACCCACATGAGCCGGCCAGGCACGGCCCACTCATTCCTCATCATATATCTCTCCTGCTCTTCCAAGATCATCCTACCATCAAGTGGAGTTCCTAATAAGTCTCACTTTACCTACTCGTTTGTAGGTGTGAAACGAACATGGCACCATTTATGCCATTTCGAGTGATTTTGGTGATCGAATGACAACGCAATCAATGGGACTAATATGATTGTTAAGATGACATTCTCAGGCATTTAGGTCCAAGTGATGACAAAGACAAAGAGAAGATAGGCAAAGTTAGGCCCGAAGGGCCGCCCCTACGGGGGTTCCGCTACCCGGTTAGCGGACGGGGGTCGAGGGGGAGCCGCCCCTCGCGGGTCTCAGGGCAGTGCCTTGAAAGCTCTTCGGTCAGTAGCACCGGAAGAACCGACGCCAAGGGCATCGGTGCATCTGGTGGTTGTCGGAAGAACCGACGCCATGGAATTTTGGTGCAGAAAGGAATCGAAGCCAAGTCAGCTTATAGGCACCGGATGAACCGACGGTTCAAAAAGGGGCATCGGTGCTTTGGGCGTACTATGTTCCAGAGACGATGCAAGTCGCGCAAAAGCCAAGTCTTCAACACCGGTTGAACCGGTGAAGCATCGGTGCATACCATCGGTGTAATGACGTCAGTAGAAGAGAAGAAGGCTGTGAGTGACCGGTTTAACCGACGGGCAAGCATCGGTTCAACCGGTGGTCACTGTAGCAGCAGTCAGAAGTTCAACGGCTACTTCGTGTCTTAGAGTGACCGGATGAACCGACGCTACCCCTGCCAGAGGCATCGGTTCTTCCGGTGATACGCAGATTTTCTGCTGACCATTGGAGCAACGGCTACAAGACTTGGTGGCCTATATATAAGCCTCACCCTGGCTATTTGAAGATTGCTGGAGTTGCTGGACATCCCACACACACCCAAGAACATCTCCAAGCCATACAAAAGCATCAAGATCATATCCTTAGCCCTTAGCACACTTTGAGAGTGTTGTGTAAAGGTTAGCTCTTAGTGAGTGTGATTGCAAGGCCTTGAGCCTTTGTGCTGTGGTTCTCTAGTGAACCAAAACAAGAGCTTGGTGCGCCAGCACCTTGGAGCTTTGAAGCTCGCCAGCAACGTCATCGACCCTCCGACTTGGTGTGGAGCGGCGACGACACTTTCTGCGGGGGATGTGGAGACCCCCATCCTTTGTGGAGAAGCTCCTTAGTGGAACCCGGGGCCAAGGTGACCGTGATTGTGTTCACGGAAGAGACTTGGTGGCCGAGTAGAAATACTCTTAGTGAGTGCTACAACAACGTGGATGTAGGTGTGCCTTTGTGGCTAACCGAACCACGGGATAAACACCCGCGTCAAGAGTTTGCTATCTCCTATCTCGCTCCTTAAGCTTCCGCATTTCATACTAGCAATTTGTGTGCCTTTACTTTCATAGAATAGTTTCTTCATAGGAAAGGCTATAGGTTGCTAAACTCTTTTGGGATAGGGGTTTCACACTAGAACAACCTAGTTGCACATCTAGATAGCATGTTTTAGTTTAAGTTTTGTGCAAACTAGTTGGAGCCATAGGTCAAAGTTTTTATTAGTGCCTAATTCACCCCCTCCCCCTCTTAGGCTAGAGCACCCGATCACTTTCAAGGTGTTATAAACTCACTTTTTGGCTACTATTCTTCTTACGAGTAGAGGGTAGTATATATGGAATAAGATGAGTATATAAAAGAAACAGACCAGAGAGTTCCAGTTGTTGTGCCCCACAAGGCACTATTCTTGAGAGATCATGCTGCTAGGTGGTTTAGGCATGGAAGGCAACAGGAGCAGGTCACATGGATCCAAGTGATCGCTAACGTGATTGTCCTTGGAAATTCATAGTTCTAAATGGCCTAAGAGAGCAACAACATAATTCCACCTACTTAGCTTAAGGCCCTACCCAGTGCGCTATCCCTACACTTTAGGTAGGTCAAGCTGGCATGCTTGAACCATCTGCATCTGGAGCTGTCCTACCGGCTTCATCACATGCTCAAGTAGATCCTCGACGAAGTGATTCTCTCAGACGTTCAGAGCAGCGGCTTCTTGTTGCATGCAAAGTTTATAATCCTGTTGGCTCGTGGATCGAACATACGGAGTTTATGCGATGAAGCTCCCATTCCGAATATGTGCCAACGCGCTAGGACATGAATAAGGTCCTGATTAACAAGATCACAATTTGACCAATCATACCTAAGAAATATACTAATTATCACTGTACCAACCTGTGCAATTTTAGCATCCGTAAAAGTTGTACGTTAGTAAAAAGTTATTGTCTTTTTTTCGTTGGGAGCATATGTTTTAGCTAACCACTGTGCTCATAGAGCAAGAAGGCTCACCAATCTTTTTTTTACATAGGTTCTTAATCGTTTGCTGTTGCGTTGTAATTATTTGCCGAATGGACAATCATTCAGTTGTACTGTGTGAGTTTAATAGAATGGGTTTGTTCGATAGAAAAGCACAACATATGTATTCCTTTTTCTGAGGTATTTTCTTGCTTTTTCTTCCTACCAATTACACATGTAAATTTACTTACTGGCCCTCCCTTTTGCCTCCTAATAATGGACTATAAGAGAACCAAAGCATGACTCAGCCCATATGAGTGACGCATTATTGGCTGACAGAGCATTGGTCCAAAATCATCCTGACATCAAGTGAGTTCTTAATAAATCTCACTTTACCTACTTTTCTATGAGTTATAAACTCATTTTTGGGCCTCTAAAAGAACTCATTTTTGGGGGGAATTATTGCTCTCAAGGGTTCTACATATATAGATGTCGTGGAATGTGATGAATATATATAAAAGAAACAAAAAAAGGGAGTTAGTTCCAAGTTGTGTTCCATAAGACATTGTTCTTGAGAGATCATGCTAGCAAGATGGTTTAGACTTGGGAGGCAACAGGAGCAGATCACATGGATCCAAGCGATCGCTAACGTGATGCTTGATGAAAATCAGTTGTTCTATATTGCCCAAGAGAGCTCGCACAACAAGTGGTCCTACTCGAGACCCTATCCAGTGTGCTCATCCCCGCACTCCAGATTGCTTGGTTAGAATGCTTCAGATAGCAACAATTTCTTCCGCCACTAGAGTTCCTGCCGCCTCATGGACCAGGCATTAAAAATTCATGTAAATACACAGTCAAGCTTGAAGATCCCATTGTAAATATCTGCCAAGGAGCCGGGGCTTTCTGGTAGTGTGTTACGTACTCCCTTTAAAAAATATGATAAGTCTCTTAGGATCAACAAGATCTTGAAGAAGATCAGTAATACTCATGTTGTGTTCTCATTTCTCAATCTAGTAATACATGTTAGCCACAGTATTTTTTTGAAGTGGGAAGATTGCCAAAAGAGGAATCTGTGATTAGTAACTATCCCTAAAAAGAGCGGCCATACAGCGGGCCTAACTTACGGCCGACCGTACGTGTCCATTTTTATGATAAGCTAATGAGTTAAAAGCATATTAATACATTTAAAACTAGAGGAAATACCACACGATATTATTTTAGGATGGCAGAGTCGGCCTCACGTCGTTGAACCTACTTCTCAATGCAACAACACGCCGTACGTCTGAGGCTTTTAACTCGAGTTACCTTCACCTACTCTTGTACATATATGAGTTATTTTGACTCATTTTGGTTCCTATCCTCCTCCACATGATATAGTATACAAATGACTTGGGAGGTGAATAAGGTCGAAGATGCATGAAAAGAACAAAAAGGGTTCCTACTTCCCCAGTGCCAGTCCCCCGCTGCCGATGGTGCCCGCATTAGTTTTGAAAGATCATGGTGGGGCATTGCATCTTGTGTGATGTTGTTGCAGTAACTGTACATGTAGGTTTAGGCCATGTTCGGTTTGTTCCCTTAGCTAGCCACGCTCATGATCTCTGGTGTTATGTGTATCTGTATGTGTGGCAAATAAACGCCACCACATGCTGGGCGAGTTGCAGCACAATAAACAATCCAACATCAGGCCTCAGCGAGGGCAGCATAACTCACCCAACTGGGAGTTCTGGATGTGCCATGCATCCAAACTCAAGTACACAACTTTAGGCTTGGGAGGCAACGGAGGAAGGTAAGGCGGATCCATGCGTGATCGAAGGTAACACTGTTGAACTGTGAGTTGCTCAATCATGGTCGAATGAGCAGGTGGGGACAGCGAGTTCTCCCGCCAGAGGCGTACGGTTTCAATAAGTGCCAGTTGCCTAGCTTTTTTGAGGGATCAAATATGATGCATAGTTATTTGTGAGGTGCTAGCAATAACCATCACTGATTCAGATGAGATGAGCTATTTTGGATAGGGAAAACACATCATATTTGCTTGCTCTCTAGAGAAAAGAGAACACAGTACAGTCCTGAAAAATTTACAAAAATTGTGGTATTTTCTCGCTTCTTATTTTGACCAATGACATCTTCATGACATCATGTTCTTTTTCATGTATTGCCTCCTAACACAGGCTATAACAGAACCAAAGCATGACCCAGCCCATTTGATCAGGGCATTGTTTGACCGAGTGTTCTACTATTTGCCATCCTTCCAAAAGGAGATTCTACAATAAGAACTCTTGTGGGGTTGCTAATATAAGTCCAACTACTCCCATAAATCGTCATGATCAACACATCCTGTTGGGTTTCTAATATAAGTCACACTTTACCATCTCTTTTGTATTTGAGTTATTGACTCATTTAATACCTTCCTCAAAGGTGATATATACACAAATATTTTGGAAGGTAAAGAATATATAGCAAGAGGGAACGAAAAAAGAAAAAAAAATGTGCCCGTTGTTAGTCCTTGCCTCTCAAGGCATTGTCTTTTGATAGATCAATCATGCTATATATGTTTGGACTTGATCGGTAGAAAATGGCATCCTTGTTCTTTCTACTAGGCTAGCTGCAGTAGTAGTACTGGTAGTGCGTTATGTTGGTCTAGGCTTGGAAGGCAGCAGGAGCTGATCACATGGATCCAAGATGTCGCTGAGGCGAGTACATGTTGCTTGCTGTTGATCTCATGAGAGGGTTGGCGAATGTTGTTGCTGCAGTAAGGCTTCAGTGCAGTTGTCGTCCCTCCTTCCCCTGAGCATCTCTTTTACCATGTTGCCACTGTGAACATATACTGCCTAGCATCACGTGAAGGTGGCGGATTTTTTTCAACTATGACTGGACACACATTTAAATAGAAAGAAAACAAACATTATTAGGGGACACATCGGGCCCAATGAAAAAGGATAGCCCAATGGCAACCCGCATGAGCCAGCCCAGCCTTGGAATGCGATGAGTATATAAAAGAAACCGACCAGGGAGTTCCAGTTGTCGTTGTGCCCCAACCCGCAAGGCACTGCTCTTGAGAGATCATGCTGCTGAGTGGTTTAGGCATGGAAGGCAACAGGAGATTGTCACATGGATCCAAACGATCGCTAACGTGATCGTCCTTGGAAATCAGTTGTTCTAAATGGCCTAAGAGAGCAATCAGATCAGTTGGTGCTACTCGAGGCCATAGCCAGTGCGCTCGCCCCTGCACTCCAGGTAGGTCAAGCTGGCCTGCTTGAACCGTCTGCATCTGGCGCTGTGCTACCGGCTTCATCATGTGCTCAATTCAGATCCCTCGATGAAGTGATTCAGAGATATTGGGAGCAGCGGCTTTTTCCTTCGCAAAATTTATAATCATGTTGGCTTGTGGATCCTACATTCGGAGTTTATGCAATGATGGCCACATTGCAAATATGCACCGACAAGCTAGGCTTCTTTAGCCTATGTGCTATTTTCTCCGAGAAAAAAATATAACAATAAGTCTATTAGGATATCAATAAGGTCTTGAAGAATATCGCAATTTGACTAATAATACATAAGAAATATATATATATATATACTAAATTTCATTGTACCAACCTGCGCAATTTTATTAGTGTCGGTAAAAGTTGTACTTTTCCAAAAAAAAAGAAAGTGTTAGTAAAAAGTTATTATTTTTTCGTTGGGAGCATATGTTTTAGCTAACCACTGTGTTCGTAGAGCAAGGCTCACCATTCCTTTTTTTTTACACAGGTTCTTAATCGTTTGTTGTTGCGTTGTTATTTGCCGAATGGCTTTGTGAGTTTAATAGAATGGGCATGTTTGATAGAAAAGCACAACATATGTTTTCCTTTTTCTCTGAAAGGAAACACTAAACTGAGGTATTTAATTTCTCGCTTCCTCTTTCTACCAATTACACATGTAAATTTACTTACTGAGCCTCCCTTTTGCCTCCTAATGGGCTATAAGGGAACCAGAGCATGACTCGGCCCACATGACTGAGGCATTGGCTGACAGAGCAAGCATTGGTCCAAAATCATCCTGACATCAAGTGGAGTTCTTAATAAATCTCACTTTACCTACTTTTCTCTATGAGTTATAAACTCATCTTTGAGGGAATTATTATTGCTTTTAAGGGTGCTATATATAGATGTCTTGGAATGTGAGGAATATATACATAAAAGAAACATACGAAAGAGCTAGCTCCAGTTATTGTGTCCCACGAGGCATTGTTCTTGAGAGATCATGCTAGATAGGTGGTTTAGGCTTGGAAGGCAACAGGAGTAGATCACATGGATCCAAGAGATCGCTAATGTGATCGTTTTGGAAAACTTGTTGTTCTATTCTAAATGGCCTACGGGAGCAATGACAGTAATTGCTTGAACCGTCAGCATGTGGTGGTGCACTACCCGGGTCCTCTCAAGCTTCAGGCCAGTTCACCGATATCGCAATCGCATAGTCCTAATGGCTCAGGGTAGCAGCTACAACAGTGCATGCTGACTCGTGGACAGTTCATGTAAGGGAAAAGTCCGATTTACACCTTCGGACTATCACAAAAGTCCGATTTTCGACCTTCAACTGTGAAAGCGGATAACAGAGGCCATCCAACTGTTCAAACCAGGCAAATTTAGCCCCTTAGGTGGTTTTCTATTTTATGATAATTAAAAATACTCAATTTTAAACTAAAACAATCATAAGTAATTCATTTTAAGTCAAAAAATTATGAAATGAGTATCAAAAGTTTTCTAAAAATTGTCATCAGATCCAATTTTTTATATAATAATTGGTTGCTTGTAGTTATACCTATTATTTTTGAATAATTAAGATTCAAATGGAGCAATAATAGACATGTTACATTTTTAGCAAAATTTTGGTACTAGTTTCATAGTTTTTGATTTAAAATGAATTAATTTTGATTTTTAGATCTAATTAGTTTTTATTTTTTTTTAAAATACAAACCACCTTCGAAACCACCCCTAGGGCCAAATTTGCCCTGTTTTGACAGTTGGGTGGCGTATGTTGTCCGGTTTCGTAGTTAAAGGTTGAAAATTGAACTTTTGCGATAGTTCGAGAGTGTAAATCGGACTTTTTCTTTCATGTAAACAAATAGTGAAGTTGTGTATTTTCTCCGGAAGGAAGACACTAAACTAACCAAAGTGTAACCCAGTCCATGTGACTGAGGCATTGTCCTCCAAAAGGCAAAAAAGAATGATTCTTTTCACCATCTGGAACTATAATGTCCTCTTGTAAGTTGTAACTTGTAAGGTTATCAATATAACTCCAACTACTCCCATATAAACTGTCCCAATCGACACGCACCCTAAGGGCCTGTTAATACAAGTTACACTTGGTAATACTAACTCCCTAAACCATTTCGATTGGTCCAACAACCTACTCCTAGCTAGTGTTATTTATAATACTTTTCCTCTACATGCAATTTAGGTTTTAAGTTCAAATTTCCATGTAAAATAATCAAATTTTCTGGGGTGATAAACATTATTTGCTATGTTTTTTTAAAAAAAAGTTAAATTATGTGTTTTATGGTATTTTTTATGATAAGCTTTTGAGTTAAAAGCATAATATTACATTTAAACATGGAGGAAATACCACACTATATTATTTAGGATGTCATCAGAGTCTGCCTCAAGTCGTTGAACAATGCAACAACACTTACGTCGTCTAAGGCTTTTAACTCGAGTTACCTTCACCTACTCTTGTACAAAAATGAGTTATTGACTCATTTTATCGGTTCCTATCCTCCACATGAGATGGTATATAAATGACTTGGGAGGTGAAGAGAAGGCCGAAAGGTCCCTGAAAAGAACAAAAGGGCTCTCCCACTTCCTAGTGCCAGTGTCTTGCCGCCGATGATGCATTGGTTTTGAAAGATCATGTTGTGGCATTGCATCTTGTGGTGCCCTTAGCTAGCCACGCTCATGATCTCAGGTGTTCTGTGTATGTGTGGCAAATAAACGATTCACCCACCACATGCTTGGCGAGTTGCAGCAAACAATCCAACATCAGCCTCAGCGAGGGCGTAGCATGCAAAACATATGTACCCAACTGTGAGTTTTGGATGTGCCATGCATCCAAACATTACTTTAGGCTTGGGAGGCAACGGAGGAAGGTAACGTGGATCCATGCGCGATCGAAGGTAATCCTGTTGAACTGTGAGTTGCTCAATCATGGTCGAATGAGCAGGTGGGGACAGTGAGTCCTCCCGCCAGAGGCGGACGGCTTCAATAAGTACCTGCAGTTTGCTTCAAAAAAAAAGTACCAGTTTCCTAGCTTTTTAGAGTGATCAAATTGTTGACACCCAAAATTGGCACACAACAGGTTTGCTGGACAACTTGGGCAGACCGGTCAGACCTGTCGTGGAAACCAGTCAGACCGGACAAGACAAGTTTGTCATATTGTAAATTGGACTTCACCACTACGTAGATCTCGTCGAGACAATCGAAATGCATATATAGAACGTCCAATTTGGACTCCGGATGAGAAAGTTATGCCTCCCAGAAGACCTGCACCCCGGTCTGATCGGTCAGACCGGTCCAGGGGCGGTCAGACCGGTTCGGAGACCGGTCAGACCAGTCCAAAACGCCCAATTAGAGTTAGGAGTTGTATTTTGACACGAGATTTATAAGGGTTTCGACTCCTAATGGGTACAGACCACCCCACCCTATAAATATAAAGGGTTACGGCCGATTGAGACACATCCAATCGAATCAATCTACTACTCTTTACCTTTCAAATCCTAATTCTCTTCCAACCTCGACATGCTATTCGTCTATTGATCTCCACGACCAGAGATGGCATCCTAAGACTTGCTGGTCAACCTAGGGCACGTCCGGCGACGTTCACACCCCGACGGGTAATGGG